>NC_134569.1:14671130-15351130 GCF_050947875.1 Dermacentor variabilis | reverse complement strand
CTGCTTGAAATACAGGTGTGAAATCGGGAAGGCGAAGCAAGTAAGATCATTGTAGAGATTCAGAGAAGATTCCCACTCCCGCCTTCTCATTGCACACAGAGGCGTCAGTGGCTATTACATCTTCAGTGGTTAGTTGGTATAGGTGGTTGTGTAAGATATTAATTAAATCTCGCCTTGGTAACAGTTTAGCATGATTCGGAAATATGTCCTCGAACTCAATTTTGAGGTCTGTTAAGTCTTTATTTGAATGACAAACTTGGCGTATGGACACATCCTATCGTTGTAACTGTGCTTGCACAAATAATATCTGAGGACTGTGGAATCTTGACCACGATACCTGAATAAACTCAGATGGTTCAGTGATAAAAGCATATTGCGTACGTCTTTTTGAAAACTCATAAATTTTTAAATATGTCTGAACCGTAAGCATGCGGAATCTGCAATCTAGGGTGGGCATATGGGCTTCCTGATATAAAACAGCGTTGGCAACAAATCTAGGAAGCACGAGGCATGACCGTAGAGCTTCTCTTTCTAAAAGTATGAGAGGTTTAATTTTGTAGGCGGGGCCACCGGAAGATATTACGCAGCCAAATTCTAATATGGGCCGAACATACATTTTATAAATAATCAGTAAGGCATCCCTGCGTAGTCCATAGCGGTGGTGGCTGAGCCGGCGAAGCATAGCTACGGCTCGTTCTGCGTTTGTTTTAATATGTTCAATGTGACTGCGCCAGGTGAGTTTGCCATCGTAAATAACACCAAGGTACCTGACTTCATCAACTTGAGGAATGATTTCCTGTCGGTATTGCAAAGATATATGCACTTGTGCAGTTAATGGGAAGACTAAGACCGCACTTTTGCTAATATTTAATGACATACTTAATCTCTCTAGCCATGTCTCCAGCATTCCTAAGTAATTTTGCAACGACTGTTGTATAGAATGTATATTGCTTGAGGAGGAAAAAAATGCGATATCGTCCGCATAAACATAAACATGTACTTCCGGAGACAAAGGAATGGTGCTTAGCAAAATGTTAAATAATATATGGGAAAGAACGGAACCCTGTGGTACACCTCTTGTCTGCTTGTGTTTAGACGTCGAAATACCGTGTTGGTAACAATAAAATTCTCTATCCCTTATAAATTCACAGATCCAAGCGGTTATACATTTTGGAAAATTCGTAGAGTGAAGCTTATCGAATAGAATGCAATATTCTACAGAGTCGTATGCTTTTGCTAAATCTAGCGTCACCAAAGCTGCGTACTCTCGTTTGCGGCGAGCAAGTTTAATGCGGCTCTCTAAATCTACATGGGCGCACCATATGGAGTGGCCCGGACGAAATCCAATCTGACAAGAACTGAGAAGGTTATAATCCTGCATAAAATTTGTTATACGGCCGTGAAGAACCCTTTCTATTAATTTGACCACAATTGAGGTAAGAGAAATTGGTCTTATGTTTTCTAAGTAAAGTCCGGATGATTTTTTCTTTAATAGTGGGATAATTTTAGCTACTCTCCACTCTCTTGGAACCCATGAATTCTTGAGAGAGAAATTTATTATGTTTAGTAGGTCCTGAGCCGCATAGAACGTTTTAGACCAAGCAGTCTCTGCTGCTAGGATTTATTCACCATAGGAACTTTAACAGTAATTCAGTGGAACTGTCGTTCCATACTTTCGGCCGCAACAGATTTATTATATCTTATTTCTACATACTCTTCACATATTATTATTTTACAGGAAACTTGGCTTGCTGCTGGCCAACCTTTTCATCTAAAAAATTTCCGATGTTTTCGATTGGATCGCCCATCCCGAGGTGGTGGTTTAGTGTTGTTTGTCTCATCAAAAATCTGCCATAGAGCTACTATAGCATACCAGATAATGTCCCCAGACTGTGAGATCCTAGCACTGGATATAATACTACCTAGTTGATCACCTTTTTCTATAATTAACACGTACTTCCCCGCTGGAGTACAAGATACCCGTTATCTAGATACCTCTATTGCTCGCAGTCAGAAGAACATCATACTAGTGGAAGATTTTAATTCTCATCATGTATCGTGGGGTTTCTGAATGGACACTTGTGGCAAACGCCTGTGGGATTAGATCTTAATGAATCATTTCGCCTGCTTAAATTCGAGAGCACATACTTTCGTGCGTGGTCAGTCGCGATCTGCCCTAGATCTTACGTTTGCTACCCCGAGCATGACTGTCACCTCCTGGAAGACTGTAGATTCCGGAACTAACAGTGATCACCTTCCTATAATTTTTGCACTGCTTACTCCGTTAACTAGTTTAAATAATAATATGCGTACTTTTGTTAACTACGAAAAATTTTTACAATGCTTTAAAATCAGCTTTACAAGCCCAGGAAGGCATGGAGATGGATATTAAAGCAATGAGCCTATGTTCAATACTAAAACAGTCATCCAAAAAAGCTAAATTTGCTGTGAAATCTTATAAGGATGGATCATATTGTCCCTGGTGGAATTCTGAGTGCGAACGAGATTTTAGACGTAGAAAAGCTGCATGGAAAAAGCTTTTATACAACCAGTGTCCTGTTAATTGGGCTGATTATACATATATAGCTACCTCATTTAAACGAACAGTCTCAAAAGCTAAGGAGGATTACGATTCCAGGCATTACACATACCTTTCGAAGTCTAGCAATAAAAAAGCCCTGTTTAAATTTCTTCGATCTCGCAAAGCTATACCGGCCCCCGTGAACGTCGAATCTGTCGTTCTATCAACAAAAGAATTATCAGAATCACTTGAGAAAATTGCTCAAGGACTTGCGCGACGTCTCACACATCAATTGCCGATAGGACTAAAGAAACCTCCCCTGGTAGACGACTTTGTAGCAGTAACAGCGACAGAGCTTGAAGGCATTATTAATTCTTTGCCGGCGTCAGCCCCCGGTCCAGATGAAATTACAACAGGAATGCTCAAAGTTTTATTTGATTATGCGCCTCAGGACCTACTAAACATAATAAATTTCTCTCTCAAGAATTCATGGGTTCCAAGAGAGTGGAGAGTAGCTAAAATTATTCCACTATTAAAGAAAAAATCATCCGGACTTTACTTAGAAAACATAAGACCAATTTCTCTTACCTCAATTGTGGTCAAATTAATAGAAAGGGTTCTTCACGGCCGTATAACAAATTTTATGCAGGATTATAACCTTCTCAGTTCTTGTCAGATTGGATTTCGTCCGGGCCACTCCATATGGTGCGCCCATGTAGATTTAGAGAGCCGCATTAAACTTGCTCGCCGCAAACGAGAGTACGCAGCTTTGGTGACGCTAGATTTAGCAAAAGCATACGACTCTGTAGAATATTGCATTCTATTCGATAAGCTTCACTCTACGAATTTTCCAAAATGTATAACCGCTTGGATCTGTGAATGTATAAGGGATAGAGAATTTTATTGTTACCAACACGGTATTTCGACGTCTAAACACAAGCAGACAAGAGGTGTACCACAGGGTTCCGTTCTTTCCCATATATTATTTAACATTTTGCTAAGCACCGTTCCTTTGTCTCCGGAAGTACATGTTTATGTTTATGCGAACACAAGCCTGGTCTGACGAGCAGCAAAGAATGCCCCCTCGGCCAAACTGTCGAACCTCGGTGATTTGTTGAAAATTGGCCGAGGCCATCCGGAGTTCGGTTTGAATTGCTTTGGGATTCTTCATGCGAATCGCACCGCCATCAGTCGGAACCAAAGCCACAGGTACGCTGCTCGTCCCACTGCGTAAGAAAAGCTCCACCGGCCAATCAGAGTTAGGAACAGAAGCCGACCAGGAGGAAGCCTCGTGGCCTGGCGATGAGAGTGACATTGCCAAGAAATAGGAAATTACTCTGGAAGCTTATCAGATATTAAAGAAAAGGTCAAAACCAATTACGTAAAACACACAGATTGAAAGAAAACCGCCAGCTGCTTGACCAGAACCAGTGTTCGGGAGCTCAGGCACCAGGCCACCACCAGAAAGCGTTCCAGAAGCGTTCCACCAGAAAAACGTTATCTGCTACGCTACGGTTATCTTTCTTTTTTTTCTCGCTGGCAGCAGCGTAATAAATGTAAAATGTGATGCCTGAAAATGCCAGCATGAAAGGCTAACAACGTGGATGACTGCCGCCGACACGCGGCATCGGGGAAAAAAATTATCGAGTCTAAGGTTTTATTCGTAAACAATAACACATCTTGCCAAATGAAATAACCTGTCCTTTATCGTCTTTTGCTGAATAATGACTATGTATCCATTGACTAGAATTGTTTAATCACTGAAATGATTGTACTTGCTTAATTATTTCCCCAATAATTGGGTTACGGCTCCTATGTTATGGTAACGGTTTTTTATTACTCTTTTTTGCTGTTTAGTAGTTTTCCATTTCATGTAACATATCGTAGGAGGTCCCCCTTTAGTGTTTTCACTACGGGACCTCCTTCTGTGCAATATCATACCCGCCTTTGCATATGCCTTTTATGCGTTTTATCAGAATAAACTTCAAACTTCAAGGGCGTGGAAAGTGAAGGGCACAGTTGCAACTTGCTCTTGCGTGCGTCAGACAGCTTTGTCGAGTCCGTCACCGATTAGGTTAACGTCAGATTCCGCTTCAGGTCGCGCGGTCTGAGCGAGACGCTGCAGCGTAACGTACAACGCGGACCGCCGCTTTCCTTTGCGGCTTCCCATTGAGAGGCACTCGCGCGTCCGGGCAGGAACGGCGTGTCGTGCGTGTCCGATGCGGCGGGCGGAAGGCCGCGCTGCCGTCGGTGTGGTTGCGCGGTCGTCCGGCTTCCTGCGGAATCGCGGAAGCCTGTATTGACGCAAGGGATGCGACAATTATCGGAGACGTCACATCGGCGTTGAGAAGAAAACAGCGAAGAAAGCGCTGTCAAGGAGACAGAAGGCACGGCGGCCCGATTGCACTGCGAGG
This sequence comes from Dermacentor variabilis, assembly GCF_050947875.1. NCBI lineage: Eukaryota > Metazoa > Arthropoda > Arachnida > Ixodida > Ixodidae > Dermacentor > Dermacentor variabilis. The sequence continues at coordinate 15,346,195 of NC_134569.1, read as the reverse complement.
AAACACAGATAGTTGAACAGAGAGGATGCGCCGGGAAAAAGAGCGCACGCCTTGGACCACCGGCATGATATCGGCAGCCGGGAGGAAGAGGGAGGGGGGGGGGAGGCGGAAAGGAAACAAAAAAAGGGAAGTTTGTTGCTCAGTTACGGTCCTTGCTATGAGTCTGCCGGTGCATCGACAGTCCCGGGACTGTCGTCTCAGGTGCAACGCAAGAGAGAGAAAAGTAAGGAAAGACGAGAAGATCAACGAAATGCACGTTCGGCTTGCTATATACCCTGCATCGGGGAAGCCTCTTGCGATTTCTAACTTGAGATTATCTACTAAGAATACTGTGCTTTGGGTGATTTTATGATTCTGCATAGCGAATATAGTAAGAGGACGAGCATATTATCAAGGAACTAAAGAGGGGACCTTGCGTCGCGGAGTGTTTTATATTTACAGAAGCAAAACGTGCCGCTTGTGTCTGCGCACATTTGTTTAAGTGTGCTTAACCGGCGTGCGATTATGGTAACTTACACATGCCGGCTCAGTTCGGGTGCATTCGCGCGCATTTAGGCTGCGTAAATATATTTTGACAACAAAAAATTCGCGATAAATTGATCAAACGTGTATACTTCGTGTTTCATCAGCAGAAACTTCGCACATGCTCTTGACTTGGAGTTTCAAGGCTGCGTTCGATCGCCCGCTCAGTAAATGATGCTAACTACAGATGCTAGAGCCACCGATTTTGTATGCGATTGTCGCTTGAAAGGCGTGTCACGGATGCTCGCCTAAAACACGCAACGTGTGTGTGTGTTTATCGAGGGGCCGTGTGTGTGCAAACGCGTAGAAAATCCGAACGAGTGCAAAATTTTCGGCAACTTCGTGAAAGTAGCACTATAGTACAAAACTACGAGGAAATGGACAGTGAAGTCAGCAAAAGAAAGCGAAACCCTCAGATGCGTAAAAGCCAATCCATATCAATTAAGCATGCAAGTCAACAAATGGCTTGCCCTTCCGAAAATGCCTGTTCTCTCTAGATTAAGTCTAAATTTAAATCCTGTCGTTCATTCGCTGCTTAGAGGCATCAGCTGATATTGGGTGCGTTCCAATTCTGGCCAGCAGTGAAGACAGCCTCTTTTGGCGGCTAAGAAGAGAGCTTGGTGCCCAAAATGATGGAATTCATTTGTAACGTGCCTCTAGGACTTGTTGCCACTTCACGTCAAAGAAAAAAAAAGAAAAAGAGAAATAGAAACGCTAGCAATAACGAAGTGTAACGCCCTATTTACGGCATAACATATTAAAAATAAGGATTTTCGCACTGTCGCTCAGCATTCGTGGCCACTGTATCACATTGCAAGCAAGTTTCAGTAAATGCTGCTCTGTATTGCATGTAACTATAGCTCGTCAGCATAAAAAAGAAAACAGCTTCTTTTTAAAGTAGAGAATATGACAGAAGCCCGTCTGGTCGGGATGATGCATACTTAAAAGGAAGAGGTCCGGACACCGACCAAAGTGGTTTAATATTTACGTTTCGGTTCCCCACGCGGGCCTTGTTCGCAATTAACACTGTATATAGCTGTCCGCCAACCAAAGGACCAGGCAGGATTCCGTAAAGGCTACTCAACAATAGACCATATTCACACTATCAATTAGGTGATAGAAAAATGTGCGGAATATAACCAACCTTTATATATAGCTTTCATTGATTACGACAAAGCGTTTGATTCAGTCGAAACCTCAGCAGTCATGGAGGCATTGCGGAATCAGGGTGTAGACGAGCCGTATGTAAAAATACTGAAAGATATCTATAGAGGCTCCACAGCCACCGTAGTCCTCCATAAAGAAAGCAACAAAATCCCAATGAAGAAAGGCGTCAGGCAGGGACATACGATCTCTCCAATGCTATTCACAGCGTGTTTACAGGAGGTATTCAGAGACCTGTATTGGGAAGAATTGGGGATAAGAGTTAATGGAGAATACCTTAGTAACTTGCGATTCGCTGATGATATTGCCTTGCTTATTAACTCAGTAGACCAAATGCAATGCATGCTCACTGACGTGGAGAGGCAAAGCCGAAGGGTGGGCCTAAAAATTAATCTGCAGAAAACTAAAGTAATGTTTAACAGTCTCGGAAGAGAACAGCAGTTTACGATAGGTAGTGAGGCACTGGAAGTGGTAAGGGAATACATCTACTTAGGACAGGTAGAGACTGCGGATCCGGATCATGAGACTGAAATAATCAGAAGAATAAGAATGGGCTGGGGTGCGTTTGGCAGGCATTCTCAGATCATAAACAGCAGATTGCCATTATCTTCAAGAGAAAGGTTTCTAACAGCTGTGTCTTACCAGTACTCACGTACGGGGCAGAAACCTGGAGGCTTACGAAAAGGGTTCTACTTAAATTGAGGACGACGCAACGAGCTATAGAGGGAAGAATGATGGGTGTAACGTTAAGGGATAAGAAAAGAGCAGATTGGGTGAGGGAACAAACATGAGTCAATTATGTCTTAGTTGAAATCAAGAAAAAGAAATTGGCATGGGCAGGACACGTAATGAGGAGGGAAGATAACCCATGGTCATTGAGTGTTACGGAATGGATTCCAAGGGAAGGGAAGCGTAGGAGAGGGCGGCAGGAAGTTAGGTGGGCGGATGAGATTAAGAAGTTTGCAGGGACAACATGGCCACAATTAGTACATGACCGGGATAGTTGGAGAAGTATGGGAGAGGCCTTTGCCGTGCAGTGGGCGTAACCAGGCGGATGATGATGATGATGATGATGATGATAATGATGATGATGATAGCTGTGAAGGAGCTTGTTCTTCTTCGTAACATATATGAATGTTTATTTTCACCCACTGGATGAAAAAAAGAGAGAATCAGAAACGAACTAGGCCACGCACTGAAACGCGATCGCTCAACACAGTTCGAGTTTTGTGTTAGATACCTCCAAGCCGGGTGAAGTCCGCTTAAAATGCTTTAAGAGATGCGCGAACGATGATGGGTTCGAATCTTTGTGTTCCAACACAGCAGCCCACCCGATGCTCTAACCACAAGGCCACAATCGCACGCGTGCTTCCTTTGGAGCGTCTGGCGCGCGCGTCACGAGGCAGCTTCTCGCATTCATCGCTCGTGGCAGCTGGCGCTTGGAGGCGCTGTGTTCTGCATTCCGGTTCGGCACGCATTTTTCATCGGAGGAATGCGACAGCTCAAAAGTGTGTCACATCCGCCTATAATGCTACCGCTTTAGAACACAAGCGTTCAATAACGCGAGGCATAGAAATACGAAGACAGTTGCACAAAGGCTTTCCTCCTGCCAAGGAAGAGCCCTATAGTGGGCCTTGTGCCAATGCGGAGGCAGAAACGATCCGGCTGAAAGACGACTCATATAGCGCTCGGGCTCCAACCGCTCCCGAACCCTCCCGCGCGGTCTTTCTGTTGACAGTTCACGTCGCCAGACCAAGCTGACGAGGCCGTTTCTATCGGTGCGAAAGGTTCTTCGCCGAGTCCAGCCAATTGATAAAGGCGGGGGGGAGCCTATCGCGCCGCTTTCATGGGTAGATACCGCGGTGATAGGGCAGTCTAAAATTATGTGCCAATGGTGCGACTGGGTATGTGCCAATGGGTATTAGTTCAGCTTCAAACTCATATCTTGCCATTACAAACATTCTAGCTTTATATAAGCGTAACCCCTACCGCCTAGAATATCTACATACCCATTCGCTACACAGCAGTTACATTATTTATACAATCGTTCTCCACAAATAATGAATGTCTTCGTATTACGTAGGCGTCGGCTACAGTCCAGTCTGCTAAATGTTATATCAACTGTCTTTCTTCCACTCTTTTATATACACATTCACACTGTTCGCATGTAGAGCGCCAGGAAGTGAGCTGCCTCAAGATGCCTTTTTATAAGAGCTGCAATATTGACCAGTGTATAATTTCCCAAGTCACAACTAATATTTACGAATCTAGATTACGCTAACATTTTTATTGATAAGTCACAGTAAGGAGGTTATATCTTATTAGATTACATAAACATTAATGTGCAAAAGAACTGGCATTGAAATTGTATGCACAACTCTGCGTTTGGAGTTTGGAAGCCACTAGTAGTCTCTACTGACATGTTCACGCGCACACGGAACGTCCGCCTTCAACAGATAACGCTGATATGTGTTACTTAACGCGCCCTGTGCTTCCGCGCTGTACTGACTCTGTCTACAAATTTTGGAAGAAACACGACAGCCCGCTCAACTGGGAATCCAGCCTTGAATATAGCCCCCATCTACGGAGACCACAAACCCCACTTTTCCAGCGGAACGCTGAAAGAAACCCATAACCATGCAACAAGCACGAGCCCTTACAAATTGTGCTACCTGTTCATTCCCCCGCGCGCGAAATAACATGAGACGTCAAAACCAGACAACAAAGGTAGCCGAAAAAATTGGAGGACGCTTAAGCTGCGCCTTCAAGAGTGGAACGCGACAGCGTTCCCGTCGACCCGCCAAGGGGTGTAAGACAATGGGCTACGGCGCAGCGACTACGCGCCCCGCATCGGACGCGGTGAGCGTCCAGCAACGCAGCGTTCGGCGCGACAACGAAATGTGCGCCTGAGCAAGCGACGCACGCCTGAGCCTTAGAAACAGCTCGTTTCTAAGGCAACACCGCGTTCACTAGAGGCGCTTTTGTACCGCTTTGAAGCATCGAACTCGTGGCTCAGTGGAACGCCGAACAAACGCGCCATTGCCGATGAAAAGAGGTACGCAAGGAAAAATGAAATAAGACAGATTAATTATCGGGATGAGGTTACTTCCGACTCGAATATGATTGAACAGGCCTTTACTGAACACTACCGCAAGTTGTTCGGCGTCCCAATCCACGTGGGAGCTGAATTTGAAGCAAGTTTCGTGAATTTTATGCCGCGCGTTGATGACGACGTGAAAGCCAGTCTCGAGGAACCGATCAGCGTCCGAGAAATAGAACACGCGATCGAAGAACTTCCTGCAGGCAAATCACCGGGTCCCGATGGCTTAGGAGCCGCCTTTTATAAGGCTTTTGCACCTGGGCTTGCTCAAGTGTTGGAGCATGTATACTCTGAGGCACATAAATATAAGCGACTGCCACCTTCTTTCAGAAGTGCACACATGGTTTTAATACCGAAAACAGATGACCACAAGGCGCTTTTATCGGTTGGGTCACACAGGCCAATTAGCCTTACAAATACCGATTATAAAATACTCATGAAGGTATTGGCAAAGAGACTTCAAACAGTCATTACAAATCTTGTCGGTCCGCATCAAACTTGCGGCATAAAAGGCCGCACTATTACTACAAACAGCCACGTAGCGCGAAGCGTTCTAGAGTGTTGCGACGTCTTCGCTAGACGCGTCGCTTTGTTGCAACTCGACCTGGCGAAAGCCTTCGACCGTGTGTCCCACGATGCTCTTCTTCTTGTTTTGGAATATGTTAACGTAGGGAAAGTAATCTTAGATGGCGTCAAAATGGCCTACGACCAATGCACGACACAGATTATAATTAATAAGTCCCTCAGCGAGAAGCTGTCACTCAGATCTTCCCTTAGACAAGGGTGTCCACTAAGTCCATTGCTTTTTGCATTGTACCTCGAGCCTTTCTGTTTAGCAGTGATGCGCAATGAAAACGTCCGAGGATTTCGGCTACAGCTTTCTGAAGTCAAGGTACTGGCATACGCTGATGACATCGCAGTCTTCTGCGAGGATCGTGATAGCGTACTTGAAGTTGTACATCTTGTAAAGAAGTACTGTGAACAATCTGGGTCCCAGATCAATTGGCAAAAAAGCATCGGTATATGGCACGGTCATTGGGACATTATACCAGCTCACTTTGCAAACATCCGGTGGTCAACAACGCCAACTAAGTACTTTGGTGTGCCGCTCGAGCACTATAATGATACCGCACAGTACTGGTCCGATGAAGCTGATAGAATGAGTGAAAAATCAAAGGGTTGGCTTGGCCAAGATTTGTCAATGTTTGGACGTGCATCTTCTGATTGCAATCTCTTTTTAGTAGCGAAAGTGTGGTATATTATGCAAGTGTTATCAATGTGTCGCTCAAGTGTGCAAAAAATGCATCGTGTATTTGCCGTATTCATATGGGCTTCCAGTTGGGAGAGGATAAGCAGAACCAATTTGTTTCGTTCAGCTCGAAGTGGTGGGCTAGGTCTGTCGCATTTGTTTATCAGACAAATTGTGTCGCGTTTTCTTTTTTTTCGGGATCAGAGAAATGATTTTCTACGCACAGTAATTCAAGTTCGTTTGGGAAAAGCACTGCCGCAATATGTTGTAACGACCAGTGATGTGAAGGGAGGAAGTATTAGGGGATATCTGCGCGAAGTGGTTGATTCACTTCGTATGTTGCGTGTGCGGTTTTCCATGGAATATCTGTGCTCTGTGACAAGAAAAACACTGTATAAAGACTTAGTTGATACAATGTTGCCAATACCATTGTACAGGTCTGTAAACTGGGGAGGCCAAGGAGATGATGTACTTAAACGGGTGAAAAAAATGCCAGTTAGACCCTCTCAAAAAACGTTTTTCTTTAAGCTACACACAAACACGCTACCCGTAAAAACATGGTTAGACGAAAAAGGAATATATGTGCCATGGACAGTAAACTGCTTACTTTGTAAAAAGCCAGAGACCATTGAACACGTTTTCATCGATTGCTGGGACCCAACATTTCATTGGGATATCTTACAACGTACACTTAAAAAAGAACTACCGATTACACCTCTTGGTATTCGATATTTGCCAACCGATAACGAAGGAGGAGTTACGTACGATATGTTTATGCTCCTTGGCCTCCACAGTCTGTGGAAAACGAGAATGGCAGTGCGACACTCGGATGTCGATACCCGTCCGGCGAGAATAAACTTCATCGAAAGTGTCGCGTATATTCGGGAAATATATCGTGCCCAGAGTGAGCCTCCCGAGTGGGTGGCTATTCTTGATGAACTGATCAAGCTGAAGCAATTTTAATATATAATGTTAGCCAAAGTGTGGTTGACATGTTTTAGCATTTGAATGTGTTCTTGGTTTGTGCTGCAAACAGGCAATAAAGAAAAAAAACTCGTGGCTCAGTGGTAACGTCTCCGTCTCACACTCCGGAGACCCTGGTTCGATTCCCACCCAGCCCATCTTGGAAGTTGCTTTTTATTTATGAAGTGCCTGCCGTGATTTATCGCTCACGGCCAACGCCGCGGACGCCGACGCCGACACCGACGCCGACGACACCGGCTTTTCTGCGACACGAGCTCCTTAACGCTATCGCGTTAATATGTCTACCTGTGTCGAACTGCCTGTCCTTATACAGCAGTTTCCTGGATCTGCCCAACCTCGGCGCCGGTCGCCGGAGGCTATTGCGGGCCTGCCCCTTCGCGGTGCGCGCTCAAGAACGCGACCGTCTCCGATGAAGCTTCGCGGAGCCGATGACGCGTCACCGAGCGAGACATATTACGTAAGCGCTCGAGCAGCAGCGGTAGCGCGAGAACGTATGCGAGCAGAGTGTGCAAGAGCGTGGTGGTCTCCTCTCAGGACATGTCCCTCCTCTCTCGACTGACTCAGCTCCTCACCCTTGGGAGCGGCTTCACCGCTCTCGGAAACGGGCCTCTCGCCTCTCCGGGCCCGTCCGGCTCGCTCCTCCGAGGCATCCTCTTCTCTGAGCACCTTCAGGGAGAACCCGCGCGTCGGTCCTTTCCGTCTCGCGAAAATTAAATATAGGAAGGAAAAGTGGAAAGGCGTGCAGCTATTCACCGAGTCGAACGCAGCGGCGGGGTTAAGAGGCGGCGGAGAGCGTGCCTGTAAGGATGACCGCAACCTCGGGGAACGCGACGCGCTCACTACTGCCACGCAGAAACAAAAAGAAAACGACCAGCCCCCCTCCCCTTACGCTTTTTCTTCCAAGCCTTCACTCGTGGCGACCTGGCGGGCGCCCCGGAGCGACGCCCCAATCTTCCTTCTCCGGGCACACTTTCAGATTGCGCTCGGCCGGCCGAATTCGAAGTAAGAGCTGCCTCCGGTACATTCATCCCTGACTCCTGTACATTCACTCACGTTCCTTCTCTGTGTTTTTCAAGGTGCACGAATCAGAGCCGGCCATAGTTCACCAAATTTGTACTGCTCAGTGCACGGCCGAACAAGGCAGTCACGTTTCGAGCCTACTGGTATCTTCCCTGGCTTTTTCGTATCTTTTTTTCTTTTTTCTTCTTCTCTTCTTTTCGATGAATGCAGCCTGTTGCGAACCGTTTCGATGGCCGCTACAGATGTGGCTACACACATAGTTTGAGTCACCGGCGAAGTACGTTGGGCCTCGTTCTCTGTACCCGATGAGATCAGGTGATGAGGTCAAGTGACGGTAGATCCTTGCTCTCTTTTGACGAGGCCAGTTCACGCTTTCACCTTCCCCTACGGAATGCCGGCTTGGCGTCCCTGGCATGTCCTACCTGGACGTCTGGGAAGTGGGGCCGAAGGGGCGGTGTGTTGTGTTCATACAAACTTGACCTTGGAAGGCGATGTCTGCTCCTTCTCTGTCGCGATCTCTTCGAAAGAGGAGCTGGAACTCATCGGCGCTTGCCCCTGCTTTTGCGTCGCCCACGCAACGTGTCAGCGCGAAAGTGTGCGCCCAGGTCTTTCTTGATTTACGAGGTCAAATAAGGTCTGCCAGGAATGCGCCACCACTGGAGGCATAAAGACATGAACGCCGATCGGCCGCCAAGGATTTTAGGATCACTGGACTGTAGGGGGACTCTTCTTGTTTTGTGGAATGACCGAGCCAATAGGCATCCTTCGAAAACGTTGGATTCGTTTTGCAGAATGAATGCACTTCCAAGAAATACAGGGTGCGCCTAATTATCATAAGGCCAATGTTATGTGAACGCACACAGGAAATTCATAGGGTTCCCGCCCGCGGTGGCCACGTTCCAATAGAGACGAAATGCAAGATAATTCATGGGTACACCAAGCTTTGAATGCATACAGTTAAGAATCCCGGGTGGTTAAAATCAATCCGGAGCCCTCCTCGACCTCAGTCGATCAGTCAGTCGATAAGTAGATCAGCCAAGCAAGCGTGAAGGCTTGAACTAGTTTGTTGTGCACATTAACTGAGGCAGTACAAAAACAGCAGGACAAAGGGGGAGTAAAGTTAGGGGGAGGGGGGGGAGATAGAACCCACCTGTGCCGGGATCGAAACGTGGCTCGTCACGTTTTCAGCCATGAGGCAAAGACACCGTTTCATTTCTTTTTTTGAACAAGGTGTATTGCTGCATGCATCCCAAGTATGGTCATCGCACTTCTTCCTTCGGAGGAAATAAAACCTCCATCAATTCAGAGCTTAACTGCGAACAACGAAGAGCTGCTCCATACTCCTGTTATCGGGAAGAAACATATGATGGACAAAATGAACGAATTGTTTATTTTTTCCAGCAACCACTTTTCCGTCAGATGCGAGGAGTCACACACGAGCGTTTGTTGCTAGGTCGGTCAAAGACGCTTCCTTAAAGAGCGTGAACTTCAGCCACATTGTTCATTAACAACGAAAAAATCAGTAACGTTCACACTAGTTCATGGATCAGTCCCACGACGCGACACAATTTCTTGCAGCAAACTAACTCGGTTACTTCGAGAAGCGGGAAATAGCGGCAGTCGTTAAAAAAGAAAACGAAGAAGAAGGGCTATTTGCGTTTCTTGTTCTTTCGAAGGCGTTCCTTGTCGCCTTGCTCACACAGCGGATGTGACGCGCGATTAATTTGCGTCTCGACAGGACCATGTTTGCGTTGAAGAGTTTAGGAAGTATTACGCACTACCGCGTCGTGAAGGCTGGCATATGCCACACGCTCCCGAGCGCTTTCGCAACACCGCCTCTCGCAACACGAGCGTCCGTGTGTCCTCCCCAAGCAATTAGCGGCCAGACCAGTCAGGCCTTCGTGTCGGCTGAGCCGCGCCGGGGGCGAGAGAAGAAAGCCGCTCTGAGTCGTCGATGCAAATGACCTCAGAGTGTGGAGTCATCTACGCTTGTCTGTTGCTCGCGGGGTTTAGATGTGATCATGAAGCACGTCATTTGAGTTCAGTGCCTTGGACAGCGATATCTTCGATTAGAGTGCGCAAAAAGCAGTGTTTTAGAATCTAAAGGACAAAAGTAAGATATAATGATATTGCGGGGTTTAGCATGAGGGATGCCATTGAATAATTTTTTTTACCACCTGAAGCATGGCCCACGAGCGTTCTTAGATTGCACCCTATCAAAATGTGGCTGCCGCGACTGGGAGTCGAACCTGCGACCTCGTGCGCAGTGACAAATCCACCGTGGATGGTTAAAGGGCCAAAGTGGGGCGAGTGTTAGCACCGTCTCGATTGCACACATTGCTCAGAGAGTCTTTGTGAGCATTGCGGCTTCGTCCAATAAGAAGAAGTGAGCAAATAGAAGGAAGTCACAAAAGTGACGGGGAGGGTGGAGCCACTCATGAGGCGGCGTGCATCAGCATCACGAGGGTCAACGACCTTACAAGTTGCCGGTAAATCCGGACGCGAAAAGAAAAATCACAGTGAACTATCCCTGTGGACCGCACAGCGGCCTTCCCTTTTTACCCAGTTAATTCAGGAGATTCGTGGTTGCGCTTTCGATCACGACGTTTCGCTTGAGGGGAAACAGAGCCGAAGCGAGTCGTTCGTTTTGCCGATGCGCTCCATTTCAGCCGGCTTCATGCCGCAGTAAGCCAGCCGTTATAAGACCAACGCGGTGACATGAAAGGAACGCGGAGATGCATGGGCGAAGGCTTTGCTCGCATGCAAATGGCGCTGCTCTTATATATGCATGCTGTATATGCTCCAAGACAGCAGTAACGGAGCGTCATCATTCGCTTGCGCTCTTTGGTTGCTCGAAAACGTCCTACCTGTTGAATACCGACTGGGAACAAGACAGTGCGAGGTATGGACGACCGCCCTCGTGTTCTCGTCTCTGCTGCTTCTGTTGACCGCGACGTTGAAACATTCCGAGTAGAGAAGTCATGCAGATCCAGCCCACATGTCGGAATCTGCGTGAAGCGAAGGTTTCGTGATGCGGCTTTCATGAATGATATTCAACTATACATAATAAATAACTTTTCGCTTATGTTTTTCATCCTCTGCAATGTGTAACGTCGTGCAATGTTTACGTTTATGGCACCGCTCAGGTCGCTACTTTAATCTTATGCAATGCTTATGCTTGCACATTGCACAGTTCACAAGCTTTGCCGAAATGCAAGCACCAGTTCATGCTGTGAGACAGTGACGTCACGAGGGCCAGGGCGATGCTTGATGCTTTTCGAGAAAGAAGTGGAGAGAAGTGTCTGTGTTGGTTCTAGTTCCCACTGCTGAAGCATTCTGAATAGAAAAGAGGAAAAAGAAACCCTGGATATCGCCTATACACTTTGACGGAAACAGAGTATGTTTCACTCTGAGGGCGCCTTTCAACATCGAAACGAATCTTATCACTTAGAAATTAAGACAGGAGTTGAACTTGGTTTCACAGGCCATGGAGGAACATCCGCTCGGGCTTTCGCTCATACCTTATGGGACGACGCTTTTTGCAAATCACTAAGCCGGAGAAGTCAACGATCGCGCTTGTAAACTGTCTCTCGCTGCGACAGCGCATTCAGCTACCTTTGCTCGCGTGGCGACGCGGAGAGGTAAACGAACGCTCATGTATACAAGCGCAGACATGCACACTCGCACAGGAGCAGCGGCCGTTGAGGACCTTTCCAGCAGCTTTGTTTGTGGGGACACAGCACGGTCGGGAATACGTGACTCGCTTTCCACTGTTGGCATTTCACGCGAAACAACGCGCGCTCCGAGAAAAAGACCAGACACGGGACCTTTTAGGAGAAGGGCGGTATGAAGTATTAAAAAAAATAAAGAGAAAGAAAACAAGGGCGTGACGGTCAACACAGTCGACGGGGAGGGGGGGAGGCGAGAGGAGCCTGAAGTGGTACTGCTTCTGCAATGTGTATGCACACAGACAGAGCGCTCCACTAAGAGGAGCTTACTAATTATGCGCAGCATTCTTGAAGGCTAGAACATGCAACAGACGATCAACGGAACATGTGCGCATCGGTGCGCTTGCTGCCGCGTTTGCGCCGTCTGCTCTGTAGAGAACACTGAGCAGACGACGCTGTAATGCCTTAATTAGCGATTTGGTGAATGTGCACTTCGAATAGTCTGTGGAGCTTAGGTGACGTCGGTTTCTTGTCATGCGCGTCGTATTTTTAAATGCGCTGGGTCTGTATGCATGTCACCATTTTTTTTTTCTCTCTTTCTCATTTTCACACGCGGTGGTGCCATAACAACGCAGCAACTCAAAGTCACATGCATTAGCTCTTGTTCCCCTAGTGAACACGACTCGAACACTGCGCAACAACGGTAAAAATGCGTTGAATTTAACTGACTTCCTCCGAAGTATTTAAGTTTGAAGTGGCATTGGATGCAACGCCTTTCCACATTTGACATTGAAATCTCAATCACGTTCGTTTTGCATTGTTGCGGGCTTGCACAAATCAGCTATGATGACGCTATGTTAAGCAATCCTTTATCAAGCAATTTCAGAACAGTTCAGCGCTAATTACAGCAGCTCTTTTGGAACTTTCGCTGGAAAGATATGTTTAGGCTGTCGACAAACGGCGTGCCGCGCTGCGCTGACCTACTTCTCACGCTTTGGGCTGTGTTCCAATACTCGCAGTAGACGGCAAAGTAGACGACTAAGTGGACAGCGGCCATCTTAAGTCTCGTTCTACTTTTCCCGAAGGCGTCAAAGTAGACAGCTTCGCGAAGACAGCATCGAAGTCAATAACGATGCAGGCCACTTTCCTGTCGAAGCAAGATGGCGGCTGAGCAGGACGCTTTGAAAGCTAACAGGAAGGTCGTCTGTGCACAAGAAAACATAGACACTCTTTCCTGTGCCCTTAATGCGAGTCACATAGTGTTCTTCATAGGTTCGCAGGCACGAATACATAAAATTCAGAAATAATGCGCGCTCTTCTCAACTTTTTCTTTGTCGCGTAGTGGCATCAGATCGCAGAAGCGTCGTCCAGACGGCTCCAAACGCGTTCCATTACTTGGCCTCGAAGCTGTCTCTGGCTGTCTTCTTTGCTCTCTACGTAGACTGTCTCCGATGCTTGCCAGAATTGGAACACACCTTTAGAGCTCGTACAGCAGTGTGCGTATAGTGCACGGTATTGGCGAGAACGAGCTACGCAGCTGAGGCAGCAGCGGCAAGCGCGGATCGGCTCAGCGAGGGTCCGCCCACGGGCGCCGCTTGCGTTGGCGCGAGCGACGGCGCCTTCGCAGCGCTGCCGCCGGCGCCTATCAGCTTTTATCGGCCGCGCGCGGTGAGACATTCGCCCTCCCGTGCGAGGGCAACGCCACGTAAGCACCGGCTTCTATATGCACGCACTGTCATACACGCAACACGCTGCCGGCAGGGGCGCGAACGAGCGAGTGCGCCTGTCGGGGTGAATAGCACTCGGAAGTGAACGCGGTGTGCTGGCACCTTCTTTTGTATAAGTGTAAGATTATGCGTTCTTTTTTTTCATTACCGTATTGTCCAGCACAATGTAACAGTTATAACATCACTCTGTAGCATCAAGTTACAGAGTGCTGGAGCGCTCTGCAACTTGATGGTTACGGCTGGTTTTGGCACATTGTCCCGAGGCGTTTAGTTGCCTCTTTGCCTCCCCTTCCCACGCAAATATTATGAATAACCCATTTGTATGTCTAAATGAGGAAATGAATAAACTTGTTCTTCCTCTGTGGTCCTTCGAGACCGGCATTCACTGTGAGCGGTGACGAACCTTTCCAAATCAGGCGAAAGTGGCCGCCATCCATCAGTAAAATTCGTTCATAATTATGGTGGGGGGTCGAGCTGGCGTTGCTGGTGTTAGGCATATATGATATTGTATTACTACATGGGGACTAACTGGAGTGGTCGGAGACAGTGCGCTTCCGGCTGCTCCATTGCACTAATATGCAAAAGTTACAATCAGTTTGCTTTAAATAAGGTAATGAGAGCGAATAATAAAAAGAACACTTCGTTTTCTAGCTTACCTAAGGAGAAGACGCTACGCATATACCATTACATGACATTACATGACCGACGTTACTCACTTTCTTCTTTTCTCATTCAACTCTGTTCGTTTACAATACGGTCATCAGGCACAGTTGTTTAATTTAGTCAATATTTGTGATTTGCCACATTAATTTCTGTCACGTTGATCAAGTATAACAAAAAATAAAGGCCTTCCATCAAACTTAAAGGCTTTCCATTCACTGTCGTATGCCATACATTATGCTGCCCTGTAAATCACTCTATTTGGTTCTGGCCTTATTTGTATACAAATATTGCTTTCTTAAATTACGACACTGCCGGAGTAGGTGCAGAAAAGACGGGAAAAGAAATAAAAACATCAGAAAGTAACACGGAGAAGCAGTTGCCCTGGCAAACTTCGGAAATTATATGTCGTTATGCGAACCAGGGCCCGTATTCACTGAAATCTATTGCGCAAAAATTGTACGCGTAGGAGCTGATTTTCCGAGCAATCCTGATACCGGACATATTATTAGCGAAAGTGCTAGGCCTATGGCAAGCAGCACTGACGTTCAAGAAAGCTTTTTGGATTCGGCCCCTGTTTTTATTAACGCTGTAACGCCCAGTATTAAATTCGATATTGAAATGAAATTTGATTAGTCACGTCACGAAGTACGAAGCGATACGCCAGTGTTGACACAAGCAAATAAACTGTCGCCATCGATTAACTAATTGATTAATTTGGATGAAATCGGAAATGTCGGCAACTATGGTGTCGCCAGCCTCTCCACAAACAATAAATGATTCAATGCTTGAAAGCTGATATCATGAGGTGATACGAAAATCATTTCTACAATAAGGTACTTTTCGCAAGCGTTCGTAAAAAGTCCACGTAGAAGGGAAAATAACACAGAAGAAAAACAAAGAAGCAACACAACGTCGCATACTGCCGCTTCTGATATTATTCAAAAGGCACACTATCAAGTCAGGTATATTTACATACATATACGAGACATACAGAACCCTGTTAGCCAGGCTTCGCCTGTTGTATGTCGAGAGTTACGGAATGCAACTCTTCGTTGCGCGTCATTTGTCCGGTTCTTAAGTACGTCGCGAATGTTTCTTCCGCGTGGTGGACACTCGATCCTAATCTTTTCATAATACGTCTAGACGTACGACTGCTTGAAATGTGTACGGAAGCGACCGCGGTGCTTCTTCTCAGGTTGCCACAAAAACGTGTCGCCTCGAGGGACGCCGTTTCGGCCTTGACGACGAGCTGATAGCCTTCCACGTTGGTTTCACTCTTATGCAAGAACAACACGACGGTATTCTGTTTTGCAATAATATGTCATTGGAGTCGATGATGTACAGCTTTAGTGTCAGCATTTCAATGACGCGATCCACGTGTTCATGCGCTTGCATATCTGCGCGGCAGAAAGCCGTCTGCTCAATCTCGAATAGCGTCACGTGGTGGTGACGTTGAAGAACACAGTAGCAATACTGTGAAAGGCAAAACTAGCTTTTATTGGGCGAACTTGTGCCCTCAAAAGCAGGCTATACTCAAGAACAACGATAGCTGCGAACACGCTCGGCGATCGTCGAAAATCTGATCAACGGGTCATGCGCGTCGGCTTTTATACATCAATCGTCGAATGTTCCAGACTAATCGCTGGGACCCGCGTTTCTTCCACAAAGTTCTACATTATTCGCGTCGCGCACGCATGCAATCAGTTTTCACAAGGTTCGGTCACAGAAAGCGGATGGAACCATCGATAACATTCCAGAAACTTTCGATACATGCAGGCGCGTCCTGCGCCGTGCGATAACATTTGTTAGGCGGTAAAACGTGTCGCCCGATAAAGACAAGTACACGTGTCAATAGTCTCGAGAGCCAGAGTACTGGTCGCATATACTGCTGCCCAGGGCTGCCGTAAACGGAGTAGGCAGCATGCATGCATGGAAACCGAAGTGAGAGGAAGGAAAGGTAGGGAAGTGAACCAGACGCGCGTCTGGTTTGCTACCCTACACATAGGTAGAGGGTACGAAGGGTTAGCAAGAAATAAGAGAGCGAGCAGAAGCAGAGAGATATAATTTAAAGGCGGTGAGGTATCGTTTGCTATTATCTGTGGAGTGAAGGGGTAAATGGGTACATACGATGAGAGAGAGAGAGAGAAAACAAGGGTAGGAAAGGCAGGGAGGTCAACCAGAACAGCATCCGGTTTGCTACCCTACACTGGGGGTGGGGGAAATGGGAATAGAAAGAGGAAGAAAGGGAGAGAGTAAGCACTGAGTACGTGTGAGAGGGACGCCATACACAAGGACACTATAAACGGTCTCTTAAGCCCGTGCACTTCATGTACTGCATCATCATGATCATCATCAGCCTGGTTATGCCCACTGCAGGGCAAAGGCCTCTCCCATACTTCTCCAACTACCCCGGTCATGTACTAATTGTGGCCATAAGTACTGCACTAGTGCACGAATCGCTTTTCGAGCCAGTGACGGGTGTGGCCACGGTCCGAGTATCTTTGACTCGGTGAACGGTCTCGGCGTAAAGTTGCCCGCAGAGAGAGGCGTTGGACATCGTAGCGAGGGCAGGTACACAATAGGTGCTCGTTGGTCTCCTCGCACCCACAGGAGTCGCACATCGGGCTCTCGGCCATTGCCACACGGTAGGAGTATGCGTTCGTGAACGCCACTCCCAGCCACAAGCGACACAACAAGGTTGTTTCGTCGCGGGAAAGGCTAGATGGCAGTTGTAGCCGTAGCGTGGGGTCCAGTTTACGTAATCTGCAATTGAAGGCACTTGAAATCCAGAGATCTTGTGACTTCTTGCGAGCAAGTAGGCGAAGTTCTCTGGCAGTGTCCTACCTCGCCAAAGGTGTTGGACACGTCTTCGTATCTTCGTGGGCACACCGGGCAGCCTTGTCAGCTAGGTTGTTGCCGACGATGTCACAGTGAGCAGGAATCCACTGAAATATAATGTGGTGTCCTCTTTCCAGAGCATGGTGGTGCAGTTCCCTGATGTCAGATGTCATCTGCTCGTAAGTTCTGTGACGTAATGCAGACTTGATGCTGTGAAGGGCTGCCTTAGAGTCACAAAATACGACCCATTTCTCTGTTGGCTCTTTGGTGATGTACATCATAGCGGCATGGAGAGCTGCAAGTTCTGCCTATGTAGATGTAGTCGTGTGCGACAACTTGTATTTAACGGTAACGTTCTTCTCTGGAACGACGAATGCGGCAGTTGAGCTGGTAGGTGAAGTCGAACCATCGGTATATATATGAATGTGGTCATGATACCTCTGGTGCAGTAATAGGAGCGTAAGTTGCTTCAGAGCCGGAGCTGGATGAGTGGACTTTTTTGTAATTCCAGGAATTGCAAAATTCACTTGAGGCTGTCGCAGGCACCACAGGGGAGAGGAAGGCTTCGCCGCCGGTGTAAAAGATGCCGGTATGCACTCTTGATGAGCGCTAATCACTCGTACATACGATGAAAAGGAGGGAATAAGATGGGCATATATGCATAAATCGGCACACGAAAACCTCCCCCTCCGGTGGCTGTTTCGATTCTTTCAATTCAATTTCACGCAATTTTCTCACGAAGAGGCAAAGTGCTGCTTTGCGTGTAGTTCAATAGACAGCATACGAAGTTCGAATTATTCACGATACCGTTTTCGTCGCGTTACTCGACGACACGGAGGAAAACAGCTGAGCGCCTGGGGAGCAGCTGTGGCCGTTCGTCCTCCCGTTGCTCTCTGTCCGACCAGGGGCTAAAACATTACTCTCCGAATTTTGCACACGGCACTCACACTTCGGCGGTTAGTCCCTTGAAGGACGAAAGGGTCCTTTTTAAGACTAACTGCCCAGTTACTCCCGTTTCCTTGCCATTTTTCTTAAAGTGCACGTTAAACGGAGGTAGCTCTATTTGGTTACTTCGCACGGAGGAAAGGTTAAAGGGACAGAAGAAGAAAGAAGGAATGCACTAACAACGCAATAAATAAGTGCGCAACGCACAATCCAGGCGTAGCACGCAGCGTCCCGCAAGTCTATCACGTAGCCCCGATAGACTTCCTTTGGGAGCGCTTACCTAGATGCTTTCTTTTCTGATAGTGCACGACTGTCCAGTATGTCAGACACGTGGCACATTACTGGCATATCCCAACTATAGAGTGGACAGACGCAGAAAAGGCATGCGAAGGTCGCGTCACAGGTGCACGTGTCGAGCGTCCAAGTATAGCGCGTATGAAAGTGCCGCTCACAGGAATCCTTGTACAATCAGCGTCTATGCAGTGGAGAAGCTCACTATATACCAGCGGAATTTCGCACGACACATAGTGTGCAATAAAGCGTTTTTCTAGCATACAAATTACCTTGCTTCTCTCTTGCAACAGGGCGCGTGATTTCGGGGGATACTTCTTCTCGTACGTAGGAAGCTTGCTCAACTTATTTAGGGCTTGCTTTTCTTTGTTTTCTTCTTTTTATGCGAAGCATATTACTAGAGCTCAACCCAGCTCCTCAGGCGCGGCGGTGTCGCCTTCAATGACCTTTGACCCCATGCCATACCACGTGGCACCGTGACGTCACGATAGAGGAGAAACGGGGCTCCAACTCGCGCCGTCGCTCGCGGCGTCGCCTTCAAGGCTGACCACGTGACACCGTGACGTCACGACAGACGAGAAACGGGGCTCCAACTCGCGCCGTCGCTCGCGGCGTCGCGGCGGTATATAAGCAGCTGCGCTTGTTTCTAGGTGGCTTTGGCTCAACTCTTGCAAGATGGGCTGGGTGGGAATCGAACCAGGGTCTCCGGAGTGTGAGACGGAGACGCTACCACTGAGCCACGAGTACGATGCTTCAAAGCGGTACAAAAGCGCCTCTAGTGAATGCGGTGTTGCCTTAGAAACGAGCTGTTTCTAAGGCTCAGGCGTGCGTCGCTTGCTCAGGCGCACATTTCGTTGCCGCGCCGAACGCTGCGTTGCTCGACGCTCACCGCGTCCAATGCGGGGTGCCTAGTCGCTGCGCCGTAGCCCATTGTCTTACACCCCTTGGCGGGTCGACGGGAACGCTGTCACGTTCCACTCTTGAAGGCGAAGCAGAGTAATGCATGAGTTGTTTCTTCGTCTAGCCGAACCAAATATAGCCAAGCAACAGCAGTTCACCAGGCTAAACAGTGGTTCAACAACTAAAATAAAGGCTAGTATGCTTCGCATCCTGGGCTTAACCTTAGCTAAGCCACAGCCATTTTTTTTATCTTGTAAGGACTGGCGTATAGCGGCTGCTCGGCTCAGTTTTACAGAATGTATTTAGAAAGGCCCACAGTCACGGGGCTGTCGTTTTGAGGCATTTGCCGGTTCTGCAGCGAGTCATCACCTGAACCGGTCTTTGCCAAAAGAAAAACGAATGTTCGGTGCATCATCAGTTCTTCACTTACGCGATAGGTAGACAGCGGAAATTCGGCCTTTTACTCTTCTCCTTCGCTGTTTCTCAAGGAAACGAACTTCCACGCAATTTTACACACAAGGCTTGTGCCACTTTATAGGATCCCACCTCTTGCGACAGAATCTTACGATTTGATGTTGTATGATGACTTACGGTTATCTATATATATGGCGGCATATAATCCTTGCTGCATTTGCCGTTTCGTTCTGGTTCCGTTTCCATTTGTTCTTGTATCTGAGATCGGAAATGGGAGGTCAAGCAAAAAACGACCTGCTCCAGTGAACGACTACACTCTTACACTCTAAAGAAAGTTTACACCCTTTGGGTTGTATCTCTGCCACACAACGATAATCGCCATCTGCCTTGCTTGCGTTTCCTTTCTTGAAAACGCCGCACCCGCTACTTTCCTGTCGGCAATGCTACGTCATGCTGATAACGCGCATGCCGTTCGTTACTGGGAAGTACCGGGCTCGCAGCGTGAAAGGAAATGCGGACAAGACAGATGACGTTTATCGTTGTGTGGCAAGAAACGACTCAAAGGGTGTAAATATTTCTTACACTCTTAGAGAAGTTACACCCTTTGGGGTGTATCTTGTCCCACAACAATAATCGTCATCTGTCTTGCCCGCGTTTCTTTAACGCTGCGAGCCTGGTACTTCCCAGTCACGAACGGCATGCGCGTTATCAGTGTGACGCAGCATTCTCGACAGGAAAGTAGCGAGCGCCGAGTTTCAAGAAAGGAAACGCAAGCAAGGCAGATGACGATTATTGTTGTAGGACAAATATACACCCCAAAGGGTGCAACCGTTTTAAGAGTGTACACTCTAAAAAACGTTTGCACCCTTTGGGGTGTAGAACTGTCACAGAACGATAATCGTCATCTGCCTTGGCGCGTTTCCTTTCTTGAAAACGCCTCGCCCGCTACTAATGCTATGTCGTGCTGATAACGCGCATGCAGTTCGTTACTGGAAAGTACCGGGCTCGCAGCGTTAAAGAAAGGAAACGCATCAAGTCAGATGACGATTATCGTTCTGTGGCAGATATACACCCCAAAGGGTGCAAACTTTTTTTAGAGTGTGGACTGTAAGCAAAATTACACTCTTTAGATTGTATCTTGTCACACAACGATAACCGTCATCTGTCTTGTCCGCATTTCCTTTCTTTAACGCTGCGAGCCCGGTACTTTCCAGTAACGAACGGCATGAGCGTTATCAGTATGACGGAGCATTCTCGACAGGAAAGAAGCTAGATAGGAAACGCAAGCAAGACAGATGACGATTATCGTTGTGTGGCAAATACACACCCCAAAAGGTGTGCATTTGTTTAAAAGTGTACCGCTTTTTTCTTTCTTTCTCTTTTTCTCTTCTTTCTTTTGTTTCTTTTTTTTTCGCTTAAAAAAGATAAGCCGTCACTTTTTTTTTAATTTCGTCCGGCACCCCGTTTCGCCTCTGGTGGTAAGCAATAAAAACAGATACTGCGACAAGATCAACGAGTGGAACAACTAAGGTGCGCGTGCGGAATCACACAAGTCATCCTAAAAGCGCTACCTTGGGGAAGGCCGCTTTCGGGGTGTTCACTCCAGACGTGTTCTCGGGCGCATCGAAAATGACACGACGCGCACGCACTCAGGGGAAGTTGTGGCGGGAGAAGACTGGTCGAGCGTCGTGGCTGCGCGACGGGTGACACAAGTCCGTCGCGCTCCACGTATACTGACGGGGATGCGGGAAGTCCTGCTCGCAGCGTGTGCGTGAAATTCTCACGCTTCCCCTCAATGTGTCGGTGCAGTTTCGACGAAAGGTGGGATCGTGTTTAGCCTAGCCATCAAAAGATAAAGACATGCGCCCGACCACTGCGTAGTATCATAGGCCACCAACTTTTACTTGGCCGTACCGTTCCGGCCTTTCACTATTCCTGTCAGATGCGGTCTCCTTTTTATTTCTCCTCGTCTAAAGTGCGTACGTCGTATCTGGCCCGCACTGTAGAATTCGCAGTCACGTGGAACTGTCGTTGCGCAACGACGACAGCCCCTCTTCAATAAGAGGCCCGTGCACGCACAGAGTTACACGTGTAAAGCCCGAAACCTTCCTTTTTCCTGGCGTCGACGTTTCATCTCAGCTGTGTACATTAAAGCCAACTGGCCGGGCTTCACGGGACAGAGCAGCTGACGGATCGGAAGGATACACTGGACCACATCGGGTTCTCGGTGCCGTGCTTTTAACCACATCGGTTAAGCACGTACGGCACGCGAGCGGTTTTGCATTTCACCTCCTGTCGGAATGCCGCGGCGGTAGCCGGTGCGCGAACCCACGACATGGTGCTATAGACTAAACTAAGTATAGCCGACAGTTGGGCAAATCAGTACGGGTTCTAAGGTACAAAGCTTTTGACCATATAAACCATTATCTTCTAATCGAGAAACTTTTACGTTATGGCTACCGCGGCAAAGCTGCACACCTGATTAAATCCTACCTACAGTACCGTGTCCAGACAGTGGACATAGATCAAGGTCTGTCTAGTCTGCTTGCTGTAACTTGTAGCGTGCCACAAGGGAGCATCATGGGCCCTTTTCTTTTTAATATTTACATTAATGGCGCTATCAATATAAACTCTGCGGCAAATTATGTAACATACGCTGATGACACCAGCATCTATTTAATAGGAAATTCAGTTGATGAATTAATTCATCAAGCCAATATAACCTTACATAAATTATATTAATGGACATGTCAGCATAGTTTTAGACAAAATAAAAAAAGCTAAAGCTACGATATTTCGCAGTAAAAATAAAGACGTTGTCGTGAATAAACCCATACTACTAAATTCTCCTCCTACCATTTCTGTACCCAGCTTTAAAACATTGGGTGTCGTCGTTCAAGAAACCTTATCCTTGGATACACATGTCGATTGTTTAGCAGTAAAACTGTCACAGGTAATTGGTATTGTTTGTCGTAATCGCTGTATACTGCCACAGAAAGTTCTGATGATGATTTTTAACCGTTTGTTTCAATCTTGGCTTAATTAGTGCCATTCATTTTGGGCTACTACCACTCAAGAAAATCTGCACAACATTCATGTCTTGCAAGAAAAGTTCCTACGAGTAATTGAAAATGTCCCTGGTTACCTTCATACACTCGCATTTTTTTGTAAAATTTAAAGTTATGACAATCGAAACAATGTACGATTATCGACTGTGTAGAGCTTATAAGCAAGAGTTAAACACTGGATCGAGTTTTCTTAAGCAACTTGCCAAGTTAGAAAACAATATCACTATACATGCAATACGCGAAAAGGAATGCTGGAAAGTACTGACAGTAAGAACTAAATATGGACAACAGACGCTTCGTAATAAACTACCAAAATTACTAAATAGATTACACAGCGAAGCGATTCAACTGGAGAACACTACCTTTAAAGCTATTCGTAGTTATTTCAACTTAAAGCTAGACGAATTTTCTAGATGTTTTCTTTCTGACTTTTTTTAACAAAAATAAAAGAATATTTTTTGGTATGTAGCCTTTTTTGGACAAGAGCAGTATGTTTCCTTTGTTCGTTCTTGCGCTGCATCTAGCAGAAAAATATTTGCATAATTATGTACACCTCGGGGTTTTTTTTTTTTTTTTTGCATCTCTAAGAAGATTGCATTTGTCTGTGTAGGAATACATGTTTATATATCATGTATACCTGTAAGATTGTGTAAGTTTGCATTCTGCTACAGAACTTTCTTTTGTTATTTGCGTAACTTGTCTGCATAATTTTTCAAAAGTTATAAACAGATTGTGTTTGTTGTTGCTGTAATCGCCAATGCGGGGGCCTGCGGCTTCGTCAAGCTGTCGAAATGACAGCTTTTTCCGCACGCTCCTTTCTATTATTACACTGTACTGATGCGAAAATAAGCGTCATTGTCATTCATTTCCTCGAAACGGCACCATAGAAAGACACGCACACGGAACGACACCTGCGTTTGTGGTCTTATTCCTCGTTCGTGTCTTTCTGTGGTGCCTTACGAATGAATGAGTCTGAGCTACATACGTGCGCTTCAGTGTGGCCAAATTAAGCCTGTAGCTGTAGCGATGAATCCGCACTGCAGCACAGAATGACGGAAAACAAAGGCACCATGCATGCAGCAGATATGGCGCGGAAAAGTCAAAGCGGAGCAAAGAGCGGGAAAGTGAGGTGTGCCAGTGTGCAAAGAGCGCACCGGTGACACTAGCTTTCTGGGTGCAGCCGGGAGTTTTCGCCGGAGGCCGGAAACGAGCCTTCTTCAGCCGCTGGGAAACGGACGCGCGACTTCAGGTCGCCGCGGTATAAACATCCGACACATGCGTGGAGGCAGGACCGGCGCCGCGCCGTGCAACGTGCGCCATGGGTTTTGCTCCCTGGAAAGGCACACGTTACGATCGGCGTCTGTCGTTACGGCAAGAGGAAAAGATCCCCGATGAACGACCCAGTGTGCAAAGGTGTGCAATGCGCGGCTGCGTGGGGAAACACCCCGCACCCCACTCCTCCACCTCGCCACAATGCACGGCTATCTAGGGTGCCGCATCAATGGCGCCTAGCGCGGTTGAACGTGCCGCGTGTTTCACGACTTTGCGACCATGCAAGGCGAGGAACTGCCCCGCCTTCAAATCTCCTGGATTGTTGGTCTTTTTTATTTATTTTTATCGGGTTGCAAAACCTGGAGCCATCTGCACGAGCTCCGAGTGCACGCGAACGGAACCAACTTGCTCTCTGTCCGCCCGCCTCACTTACCAGCAGCCACGGGCCCCACCCGGCCAAGTTTGCCAGCGTGAGTTGTCATACGGGTCGGGCTCAGTCAACTTATCCTTTGCATGCGAGTCGAGCCATCCTGACACGACGTTTGTTCAGTTGGACCGGCAAATTTGTGCAGTACAAGTCGAATGTATCTGCGTTTCTATGGTCCATAAAGCGCATTTGAACAAAAATTGTTGCCCAACGCGCGCACTTTTTTCTGAATCATCCGCGCGCTGATTATAGAGCGCCTCGCGAAGAGCGTCAGAACAGCAGCGCTGTTTCTTCCGCGACCGAGCGGAAGGGTGACAGCACGAGCTGTGACTGCGACGCGCGACATCGCCGCTTGCCGGCGGGCTGTGCAGGGTTCCGCAGGATATGCTGACAACGAACGTTCGCCTCGGACCGGGGAGCTAAACCCGCTGATCGAATGCGCGCATTGCTACAAACCGGATGAAGCGCGACGCGGTTGCGGCCATCAGAAACGACGAAAAGAGCGCACGCGCGACACAATTAAGCGCGGCCGATTTCTGTAAGGAAGACAACTTCGATGCTCGATGGCCCTCAGGCACTTCCAAGCGGTCTATGGCCACGTTTCGATCGTGGAATCCCCAGCGTTCGTAGTTGTAAATCAAGACGTGACTTAATTTCTTCTTCAATTAGAAAACACGTTGGTTTCGTGACACCTTCGGCCCAACTCGCCATTGACCAGAAAGGCGGTCAAGGAAACCAAAGCCTCCTCGATAGTGTCGAAAACGCGACGCACTTTGGCAGAAAATAGACGCCGGCCGCAATACCGGTTCGTGGAACTCCGCGGTGAAAAACAAAGCCCGAACAAGGCGGCGACGACGAGCGATCAACTCCGGATTTCCAGTCTCGAGGCCTTGAAGTTTCATGCAGTAAATACCACGTGGCCTCCTCGATACTCAGCGGCAGAAGCTAATAACAAATTCGAGTCCTCGTCATACTGCGTGTAAGACGTCTGGCTTGGTTATAAGATGCAGCTTGCAGTCAACTCGCCCGTGGCAAGTGAGTCATTTTTTTCCGGACAGCGCACGGACTGGTCAAGCGTATATGCGAGCTGCTGGTGACCGATCGCGGCGAGCGAAACCGTGGGAGCACTTCGGGAGCAACCTCACGCGGACGCGCCGCCAGCACAGTCACGATGCATGCATGCGTGCTCGTTGTCGACGGGCTTTACAATTCTGTTCACTCACGGGTCGTTGACGGCTGGATCCGTGAACACAGCGGCTATTCCGAGGCTTGCAGACCGCGTGGTGCGCTAAGCTGTCATTATAAGTGTGGCGGGTTGACCACGGTGCTGGCTTCCCCCTTCTTCGAGAAGCCGTCGACCACGGGCGGACGGTGAGTCCGAGGCGCGCGTGCCTGTGCTATTACCGCCGCTGATCCTTGTTTTGTGCTTGTTCTACTGCAACTGCTCTCCTCGGTTAGTCAGCTCCTGTCCGTCGCGCAATGATGACCCTCAGAGATGCGGCTGATTCGGGGGTTCCGCTGCGGGACGCGCGGGTTGCTTCTATTGTATAGCCGTCGACCCGCTGCGGCTTTGAAAAATTGCAGACCCCGCATTGAACGGAGGCTCTGTGGTCCACGCGGAGGAAATAAGAAGGCGAGTTTGGACGACAGATGTTAGGCGTTCATGACCGGACAACGCGTCGGACAATGGTGTGCAATAGAGACGAGAGCAATGCACAAAGATATCTTTGTTTAGTTTTTCGTGTCGTTCTTGCTTTATTTTTATTTTTTGCGCTACGTAGCCAACGCACAGATATCATTAATGTAATTATGCTGATCGGCGTGTTGCCTCTGTTTTCATAGCAGTTGCGAAGCGAAACTTAGAATCGGCTTAGCCGAGCTGCAGATCAGTGAATTTGGCAGAACACATAGCTCACGAGGTCACTTGTTCGAACCTTTGGGACAACGTCCGCCTTCCGATATGGACGAAAAATGTTTAATGAAAGTAGCGTATAGAAACATCGTCGATGATTGCCAATTAAGCGAATAGAACGAACGAACGAACGAACAAAAGAAAGAAAGAAAGAAAGAAAGAAAGAAAGAAAGAAAGAAAGAAAGAAAGAAAGAAAGAAAGAAAGAAAGAAAGAAAGAAAGAACAAACGAACGAACGTGTTCCTTGGCGAGTCCTGCCACCGACCACCGACCAACCCCGAAAAACGGGCGAAAGAGGCAATGAAAGCTATTCGCTTTAAAACGACCGTGCACTGAAGCCTTGGCCCACGTCCGAGAACCGGAAACTGTTTTAGTCGGTCCGGATATGTCTCCTCTCTCACATCTCACGTGTATAGCATTGGGTCGTTAACATCAAAGCCTCAGCAGCACGATAATATTTTGGTATTTGAACAGCGCACCGGCGTAAAGACAGGGGTCGTATGCGAAGCACCTGCGGCAAGTTTGCCGTTCACACGTTGAAGTACTTTGTAAATGTCCGGCCTAATACTCCTCTACTATACGCGTTCCCTTCTCTGCGACTTCCAATTACGCGGCGAGGCCAGCAGGCACACAATTTTTGGGTTCTGCAATAACAAGCAAGCGTGAATGTGCGACTGTGTCGCTCCATGTCGCGCACCAATAACGTGCGTTGTGTTATTACTTTGCGAAGACAACTTTGTCACTCAAAACCTAAAGTGATGAATGGATCTGAATCTCTCGCTGAAGTCCTGCCCAGACGCAGCATGATCTA
This sequence comes from Dermacentor variabilis, assembly GCF_050947875.1. Lineage (NCBI taxonomy): Eukaryota > Metazoa > Arthropoda > Arachnida > Ixodida > Ixodidae > Dermacentor > Dermacentor variabilis. Next base: position 15,319,221 of record NC_134569.1, on the reverse strand, counting down.
ACAGCCTGTACAATGGGCGCTTTGGTGCCGTCCTCTAGCTGGACGCCATGGTTTTAACAACACGGTCTCTATGGGTGGCTCTAGTGATGCCCATCAAAAAAATACGAAGACCATCGAGTACAAATGTCGACAAAGAAGGGAGTAATTTGTAGCGTAAAACCGAAGAAACGCTTTGGAAAGTACAACCGGGACGCGGAAAATTTAATGCAGTTGACCGAAGAAATGTTGACAGTCGCTTTAGCTTAAGTTAAAGAAAATTAATGCGAAATCCTGCCCGCTTGGGAGACGTTCATTACATTACTTGACCTTTTCATTCTAATGCCTTGTTACTTCCTACTACTTGTTCTCTCCCACCAAAGACCGTGGGTTCGAGCGCCTTAATTAGGTCTGTCTTAATTTGGATTAGTTAACACCATAGGTCGTGCTGACGCTTCTTCTTCGCCTCGGCTTCGCAGTTTCTTATAAAGAAATTTATGGCCTTTAATTCCCCCTAATTTAACCAAAAGTCGTAGATTCGACTCCCACCAACAGTCGTGGGTCTTAATTAAATTCGCCTTAGTTAACACCACATGTAGTGGGTTCGACAACCATCAAAAGTCGAGGGTTCGACTCCCTATGAATGTTGGTGCCATGAATTTTGGTGCCATAACGCCGGACAATGTATTTTTTTTTTTGTCCAATGAGCCGTCTAAGGCTTTCGCCTTCGTAAGCCAAAGAGGCATATCTGAAAATCCGAAGTATAATCCTAGCTACGCCCGCTTATAGAGGAGGCGACGGAGAGGGGATATGAACTTCGTGGTGTGATATACCGCTAGGCTCATAAACGTAGAGGGAACACGTTACTCAGACATAGCACACAGGCGGTCCAACGAACGCGGAGATGCTAGGGCACACACGTGCTTTGCTCTCTGTGGACACACCTGCGACCGAATGGCTGCGAGCGAGCGACGAAGGGAGACGAGGGAAGCGCACATTCATGGAAGCGAAAAACGCTCGCCGCACAACGGGCTCTGCAGAGTCGGCTTGCTCGACGCCTTTCCTACTTGGCGTGCACACAGGAACAGTGGAACTTGGCTGGGCTTCAAGCGAGGGAGGGAAAAGAATTGAGCAGCGACGACAGTGAGAAATGAGTGCATTAGAAGAAGACACCGCCACTGCACGAAAAGTACCGCGTGTCCCTGTGCCTCAGGCTGAATTCGAGACAAAATTATATATATATTTTTTTACTGTTCAAGCTTCGTAGCAGCGGTCGACTGCATAATTTGCGCCATAATCGCGAATGTAATTGTTAACTATTTATTTTACCGTAATTAACTTTTAAATTAATGACATCACGGGGGTTATCTTCTAACCGCAGAAGTTTCGAGAAATATGGATTCAAGATGTGATGCATTATGTCGCCAAAGGGCGGCAATAATAGAGCGTGTGCGAGTATGCTTCCTATGAAAACCGGAGGTTTGTCACCACCACTGAGCTACGGGGCGACAGCATAATTCAGTCATTAACGGTGCAGACGGTGGCTGGCCGCCTAGGCGACGGTCACTGCCACACCGCTTTGCTCTCGGGCCAGCGTGTAGGCAGGAGCTGCCGCTCCGCAGACTGGGGAGACGCGGCAGGCGGCCTTGGCAAATACTACGCTCTGTACTCCTCTCCCTCTTTCCGACATCGGGGCACGAAGTCATGACGCGAGCCCTAACCAGAAAATGATCCTTCTTTGTCACGTATGCATGCAGAAGTGTGTGCAAAAAGTTCCAAGAAGTGTGTTACGCAGGATTTCACTTTCTCAAGGATAAATGGCGCGAACGAACAGGGATGAGATAGAAAACACGGACGAGCGCAGATCAGACCTCGCCCCTGTTCGGTTGCGCCATTCTTCCTTGAGCATGGATTACCAACACGCATAACAGTCAGTACTTCTAAATCACTCTCCTATAGTATAATCCGATTAACGAGGCGTTAAAACTAATGTCAACATTGTGTGTAACTAACGGGCCACTAAATGATGAGTTCTTTATTTACCACCAGACTTGTGAGCTCATACGGCACCTGGGAGCTTCTGTTACAGTATTTGATAGCGTGTGCACGTGTACGACAGTGACCACTGCGGTGCGTCTGAAGAAGGCGCACGTATCTTGAAATACGTGGCTTATTTCCCTTCTGGTGATCGCATGGAATTATTAAACTGGAGCCATAGCTTTCGGAAAATGAAAGAAGTAGACAAAATACTTGTTCCTTTGCGAACGTGCTTTGTAACTATGGTTAACCTATTCTCCAACCAAGAGCTGCGAGGAAGTACAGAGTAACAGAAGAGGCGGCACTGGAAAATGTTATGCTAGCTGCGAGGGTCGCGAAATCCCCTCAGCCTATAGCTTACCTTCAAGGGCACCACGCTGCAAGAGTCACAAGTGCACGCCCGTGTGCCTAAGAAGATCGCGTGCAGCAAAACGGTGAATGAGACAAAGGCGCTGAAAGCCCACCAAAAAGAAGCTCAGAATAAATCCATGCGATCACCAGTAATGCGAACATACGCACGCCTTCTTCAGCCGCACCGCAGTAGCCAATGTCGTACACGTGCACACACTATCAAATGCTATACCAAAAGCCGGCTGTAAAGCCTTCGAATCACACCGTGTCGTTTCCAACGCATTCGGTAACATTCAGCTGAAAGACGACGAATCGCTGCCAGCATCTATTTCGCAGCCCTCGTGAGCGCATCGTGAACGAAGCAGGCTACCGGGTAAGTTATTCTCGCTTAAAACATAACCTAACGTAATAGGAACCTTGCTGCAAATATCCAGACTCTGTTGTAACGTGTGCAATTTTTTCACAAATTCAGAAACTGCGCATATAGTTCCAGGGACACCGAGAGTTGGCGCCGGAAGACTTCACGTGCGTTTAAATCCTGTAATCTACGCGTGCACTTCCGTCTGGGCAAGGTAGCACGTTGTCCTGAGCTTCATTATCGTGTTTATTTGCATAGGAGCTGACTCGCTCGTGTCTGAGTGGTGTCTGCAAGCAACGCAATCACGTGTCCTCTTCGGTTCACGCCCTTATTTTGCAAGCTGAGGCACACAAGAAAAAAATTGCAACTTAATCAAATGATGTGGGAAAGCATTATACTACAACCGACCGACCGACCGACCGACCGACTGACTGACTGACTTGATCGAGCGACCGATCGGATGGGTGCTACTGCTAAAGTCGACAAGACATTAACGAGAACATTTCGTTTCTGTTCTTAACAAAAATTAAATGCGCACATTACTTTAAATTCAATACGCTAGTACTCAATGATTAAAACGAGCTCGTAAACGGTCGTTTTTAATCGCCGTGACTGACGTGTTCCGCATAATGAGGTTGCGCCAGTAACAAAGGTGTCTGAACCGGTCACCTTGCGAGGCGGCAATTAAGGGCTGCGACCTGCACTTTCAACACAGTCGCTAGTGAAGTGCCCCTTGGTGTTCGTTGGCCGATCAAATGGTGTCTGATAACTCCATAAAGACTTCGCGTTAATTGTGCCCGCAGTGATGCACACGCATGAGCGGTTCGAGCGTCGGCGAAATGGTTTGCCACGCTCCAGTCGTGCACGCATTGATATCTATGGCACATAGCGTGTTTGCTATTGTGCCATTTTTTTGGCCCTAGGATGATATTTTACGTTCTCTAACTTTCAGTCTTTCTTTTTATCTCCAGTAGAGGGACGTAGGGAGACAGCGCTTGTCATTCACATTGCACGCCTCCTTATCCACTGCTGCGATTACACAGTACATCATGATACACCACCGTTTACGCAAGGATCAGCCACTCAGTGCAAGCGACGAAAAGAGGAGGATAAAATCGAGAGACTCGTAACCCATCACGAGCGCCATCTGGTGGTGTTCCAAGAAACCGCGCGGCGCGCGCGAGCAAGACCACAGCAGCAGCAGCAGCGCCCGGAAGGTCGTCAGAAGCGCCCCCCCCCCCCCCCCGCCAAAGGAAGCTTCGCTTTAAAACTCACAAGCTTCCGTCCTGTAGTACAGGTGTCGTCATCATGTGACGTCACATATGGACAAGCGATGTCTTGGGAGAAATGAAACAAGGCCAAGCTGCAGCGAATGTACGGTGTGTCCGTTTGATTGGAAGCCTGCTCACTACTGGAGATAAAGAAGCGCAAATGATAACGGTGAATGAGTCACAAGCGCTTGATGATAACTCGGGTACTGAGAAGGAGATAGCAAATCCTTCATTCACGTGAAAACAGCGATAGCAAACGAAGGTAACGCCCAGCGGACGCTAGCGTCAGCGCGGTAGCTGAGGGATGCGGTTTAATAGGAGGAGGTGACAAAACACTTCAACTGACAGTGCACGCTCGGCTAGGCCGCAGTGGGGCATGCTGTCTTTCGATATTTGTACGAGAGCCAACTTGGATGTTGGGCTTTAGCGCGAGCCTGAACTCCTCTTCTACCAGACTATTCGTTGATGACTGTGTCGTGTATCACGTAATCACTAGCCCCTCTGATGACTTTTGGTTGCAGCCCGACATTGACGTTGCTTCCTCATGGTGTTACGCTGGCTAACGAAACTTAACGCTAACAAATGTAAATGCATGAGTGCATCTCGCCCTTGTAGCCACACTGTTCCTTTCACGTATAACCTTAGCAATAACGAGCTTTCTCTCGTGACAGATTGCAAATACTTTGGCGTCCATATTACTCGCAATCTCTCCGGGAACATGCATGTTAACTATATTACTAAGAATTCTAATCGCATGCTTCTTTTGCTACGCCGCAATTTATCTTCTGTCACCGTTACCCTCAAGCTTCAACTTTGGAAAACATAAGTCAGGCCGAAAATTCAGTACGCGTGCTCAATTTGGGACGAAAGCCAGGCAACGCTTACAGATGCTGTTGAATTTATTCAGAACCGAGTAGCTCGCTTTAATATTCTTCTCTATTTACTCTCGCCACTCTAGTGGATCAGGAACGAAAGAAAACCTCGGCTTATTAGCATTCCCTTCTCGCCCCAAACTACTGTACGACTCAGCCTTTATCGTGATGTATATTATACACTAACCCCATCCTTAAGGGCCACCTGTTCCATTGACCGTCCCACGTGTTATCCCGCACCGATCACCGATACAATGTTGGTGTCCCACCAATGCCCACTTATTTCTTCCAAGAACTGCCCACGATTGCAACCACCTTCTCGCCGCCAACGCTGCCATCTCGGATGTTCAAAGATGTCACCAATTACCTTCACTCTTCTCTGCGATGCCTTCGGGCCTCGATAACATAATAAATAAATAAATAAATAAATAAATAAATAAATAAATAAATAAATAAACTTTAAATTAACACAAATAATAACACCCCTCACGTATGACTCCCTTCAGAGCACGACGTGAAATCACTGCACAGAGGCTTTCGAAGCACAGTGCGCTCCCAGAACTTCTCGTTGGATGCCAAACCGCACCAATGACACAAACGCTGACTTAACGTAAGCAACGCAAGAACTCGCGCCGGTTGAGTTGAACTTGTTCGGATTTGACTTTACGCTGATGGTATACACGTACTGTCTGCGTAACTGGTGGACCAAGTTCGTCTGCGAGTAATGCTCTCGCATGTGAGTGCATTCGATGCAGTGCACGGATCATGCTTTAGATGCGTCACTGATTGTGCTATTGTATTCCACACTGCCCTCCCTTTTTCTTCTGTTTCTCCGACCCCCTTATACTTCACTACATTCCAGATAGATGGTTCTCCTTGTCGGCAAGATCTTTCTTGCCATCGTCAAAATTATATACCTCTATCTCAGTGAAATGTTCTTAGCCATTTGAATGCAATCTGACCTCCCCTTCTCCCATCGACATCTCTATTCTCTCCTCTGTGGAGGCAATAGAGACCTTGATTGCTGTTAATCATGTGTTCAGTATTGTCATCGCAGCCGAGAGCTCGCACGGACAAATAAATGCGCGTGGTTCACGTTTTATTTTACCGGTACGCTGATTTTCCTCCGGCACTTTTCATATGTAACAACAGCCGTTTTCATATCATAAGAAGCCAACAAACAAAGACACCAATGACAACACCGGGGGAATTCTTTGTACTTACTAATTAAATTAAAGAACTGATAAATTAATGGAATTGAAAGCGGATGAAAAAACAACTTGCCGCAAGTGGGGAACTATCCCACGTCTTCGCATTACGCGTGCGGTGCTCTACCAATTGAGCTACGGCGGCGCCATTTTCCCATCCATTTTCCGGGGCATTTATGTGTTTCTACTAGAACTAATCCTAGGAGTGTTAGCCAGCGCCATCACTCACAATTGTGGCACATCCTTTCTGCCGCAGGCGTCACGAGCACGGATGTGAGTACGGACGCATGCGACAAAAGGATGTTCCACATCCCCCGCCAAGGCTCGTGGGTGATGGCGCTGGCTAACACTCCCAAGGTTATTTCTAGTAGTAAAATATAAATACCCCAGAAAGTAAATACCCCGACTGAGCTACCCCCACGGTAGCTCAATTAGTACACTCTTAAGCAAATATACACCCTTTGGGGTGTATATTTGCCACACAACAATAATCTTCATCTGTCTTGCTTGCGTTTCCTTCGTTGAAAACGCTGCGCTCGCTACTTTCCTGTCGAGAATGCTCTGTCATGCTGATAACGGGCATGCCGTTCGTGACTTGGAAGTACCGGGCACGCTGCGTTAAAGAAAAGAAATGCGGACAAGACAGATGACGATTATTGTTGTGCAGCAAAAGGGTGTAATTTTGCTTAGGAGTGTAGAGCCTCGCACGCGTAATGCGAAGACCTGGGATCGTTTCCCACTTGCGGCAAGTTGTTTTTTCGTCCACTTTCAATTCCATTAATTTATCATTTCTTTAATTCAATCAGTAAGAACAAGGAATTTCCCCTGTGTTGTCACTGGTGTCTTTGTTTGTTGGCTTCTTATGACATGATCAATAAAAATCGGGTCCCTCGGTTAACCCCCTTTTCTTCTCGTTCATGACAGCCATTTCCATTGAGGCGATCATGAAGAAAAAAGCGTAGCGTACGGAGATCTGTATTTTAGCCATAGGACATGCCTTAAGGCATGGGAAATTATGCACAGCTAGATTCCCTGATGCAGGAAATGGAGACTAACCCATCCAGGAGGCTAATATTTAAATCTGAAATAAGAGCGTTCGTGCAACGATCCACGAAGTGCTGCTCAGAAACTAATGTCATCTTTTCATCCGTGGGCAACAGGACTTGAGCTTTTAAAACAGCGGCCCGATCAAGTCAACACCGACGGCCATGGCCGCCTTGTGAGAAAACATTTCGCAACATTGTTTTTTTCTTATCTCCTGATGGGTCTCTCCCAGCTCCTCCTTCTGTCGAACCTGCAGCTCTCTTGAATGAGCATATCAAGAAAGAAAGATGAAACTGAAAACACTTGCGAGGAATTGCGCGTCACGCCAGCCTGAAAAACAAAGCACGGGAGCCCCGCCCTCTGCGTAAGGCCAATGCACGCCTTCGGAGTTGCGACATCGGTCGACAACAAGCCGCTTGTGCGAGGCTCCGTTCCGTCACGAGTCTCTTAATCAAGTTGCCATACGGCGGGCACGTGCGAAGTGCCTTTGTTAACGGAAGCTGTGCCGGACCTGAGTTTTGGCAATGTTCAACGTTGTTGAGCCGCTGGCATGTGTGGCGCAACCTTAGCACCGCCTTGATTGCGGGCATCGCGCCCGCACTCGTTCGGTTCGCCCGCGCGCTTTAAAACTCGTTGTGCTTTTGCGTCCACTCGGCATCCCCAGACATCACTGTCAAACCACAACGCCGTGTTTATCTTACATCGATAGTCTACTTTCTAGAATATGCGTACTTGCTGTACCCACTTGCAACTACAGATTCTTGCGCCCAGAGATTAGCGCATTTGCAATAACAGCGCTCGTAAAGCCTATAAGGAGTATAGTTTACCACTTGCGACATCGTTGCGACGATGTGTACAAGGTCGGTAAGCAAATTTCACGCATGAAAAAAAAAACGATTTTTGTAGGCGCTATAAGGCGCAGCCTTTGCCCGAAAAAGCGAAGTCACTGCGCGGACGACTGCAGCTGACTATGCGATGTCTCGCCGTCCTTCATCACGGCTCGAAACCTGCGCAAAATAGACTCTCAGATTAAGAGTCTTTCCAGCACCTAGACTTCGACGGGTGCGCGACGTGACGCAACTAGGATGGAGCGACGTACGCACCATTAGTGGCCTCGCTTCTTTTGACAGAGAGTGCTTTATAAGACGTGGACAAGGAAACGGATATTTACATATAATTAGGTCCTGGAATATTTACGGCTTGCGTAAAGAAGTTTAAGCACAATACTCCCCCTCGCCCGCCCCCCATTGAATAGTTCTATCTCCCTCTTTGTCTCTTCTTTTTCCTTTTTTTCTTTTTTTAACGACAGATCGCAATGTAATACAGAACAAAGTTCAGTTCTCAGGGAACACGCTTCCATTCCAATGCGAGACGAGTTGCACAATTTTTCCGGCCCATGGTGAAGCGAATCAATCAATGCGAACTGAACTTAAAAAAAGAAAGATCTCTCTCTCTCCCTCTCTCTCTCTCTCTTTCTCTCCCAATAAGAACTGCGCACAATAGCTGTTAGATACTGACCGTGATGGTGTTGGTCAGTGCTCGCATTATGCACACGCCGCAGCGCTTATAGGCGCACTATGTCTTTGAACCCTCTGCGGTCTCGGGGAATACCGAGTAAACGCGGAGTTAGCTGGAACTCTCAATTCAGCAAAGTCGCGCTCCGATGATCTCAGCGAGCCAAGCGGCAAGCCTTTTGTTGTCGGACTGCGGCCAGATGCAAACAAGTCAGCGCAGAATGGAAGCAACGGGTGGCACGCATCAAGTAAAACGAGGAGAAGGGGAAACGTGAGAGAGAAACGATGCCTGCGGTGTGGCGGCTGGCTCTTTTTGCTAGTCTGTCAGACAAGGCTATATTGGCACCGGATGGGCGGTAAATGTTTGTCCGGTCTCAGGGCGCTCGCAATCCGCAGCTGTCAGAAAAACGGCGCCTATCGCGAAGGCGCTCTTTTCGTGGTCACACTTGAATCGTGCCTCGTAGGACACAGCAGTGTCCGCGCGGCCTGCGTGCGTGTTTCTGGGCTGTCCTAAAAGCGAAGCACCAAAATTAGAAAGTGTTTTCTGTTTAAGCTGCAGCCCCTGGGTTATGACATGTTACTGACAGTTGTGTGCTATTAGAAGTACTCCCAAAAGACGCCCGCAAAGTAGTGTATGAATATGCACTGCCTCAGTTCATGAGATCTACAAGCCATCATAATAGACTGACAGCACTGCGTGCTATCACTGGATTGTACAAGCGTGCTTTACGGTCCTTGCGCCTATTTTTCCGTCTCCTTGCTTTTTCACCCTATAGCGGGGTGTATCTAAGCAGCAGGATTTAGATATTATTTTAGCGCCAGCATAACGGGGCAGGATAGAGACTGGGACAACACGGTGTTCGCATCTTCGGACAAACAGTCAGTGAAAACTACCTGCTATTTTAACCTTCCTCCCATTCAATACCTCATCTCTCTTTCTCCAGAATTATTTCATTTCTTACTTTATTCATTAAATTCCTGAGACCTTGACGTTACGCCATGGCAGCCTTGTCGCGAGCACGAAACGTCCCGCATATCCACGGGCGTCCTTTTCTTTATTTTTTTTTTATCCCCGTGCAGACAAGTACGGTAGCAAAATAGTGGCGGGATGTCTGCTCGTGCGCCTACCCTGACATGCTCTCACTGTCTGTGCTAATCTTACGCCGTGTGCTCTGGCAAAGTCAGCCGACATAAACTCCGAAAATAGTCGTCCGCCCCCTTGGCCGCCGTCGACGCCCGTTCCTTTAGCAAGGCGGGGTGTCAGCCGCCAACACCAGCAAAAGCTACCCGCTTTTGTAGTCAAGTTGAGAGGCACTTGAAGGAAACGATACTATATGGTCACTCGCACCACACCTGCTCAACTCGAGTATAGCGATGCCGAGTTCCCAGCTCATTTTCTGTGAGGTCAGGTACGCGAGAAGCTGTACGTCTCTTGGCAGGAACCAGGCACAGCTTGGATCAGGGACGTCAAGCACGCGTCTCGCCGTGCGTGCATGACACAAACGCTCCCGAGGTCACTCTGGGGTGTGTTCTGCTAAAGGTGAAACAACAACTTAAGCCTTACGCAACAAGGGCTATGGTGGAGCACCGCCTAATCGTGAGGACTGCGCTGGCCGCAAACGAGAGGTCCACGGGCCACGCGTGTTCGAGAATCCAGGCCCACAATGTGGGACAGCTGCCCCCTCCAGAATCCCCGTGCCTCTCCCGCGTGATGACCTCAGCCCAGCTTTAGGGGGCCTGCGTCGGCGAAAAGGATCGAGAAGGGCGCGGCCGTGTTCAGGTGCGCTCGGGCCTGGACCGCGACCGTTCCCCGCGCGAGGCTGCGACGTTGGTCGGCCACGGGCGACGCGCCGCCGGCGTCGCTGTTGTCTGCCGCCGGCGACTGCGTTCGCGGAAAAGGAGGCTTGGCGGTGCGCCAGCCCTGCAGCACTACTCCGCCCAGACCGGCTCTGAGAATCGTGGTGAACGGCTCGGGGCCGACGTCCGACGAACCTGACGTCACCCTTTTCCGCGCCCGTGCGGAAGGAAGCACCGCCGGAAACGAACTCCTGCGGCGAGGACCACCTGTTCGGCGGCTTGCCCACGAGGCACGAGCCCCCTTGCCCCGGTGCCGAAGGTTTGGCGGTCAGCCTCCAAGTCGACTGGGGAACTGCTCCGCTGCGGGAGCAGTTTTGGGGGACAAGTGCGGGGGCGGCCTGGGTTGTTGTCCCCGACGCGCATTCCGGGGCCGGGTTCAAGGCCCGGGCCCTGCACTGCGCGCTCTCTTCCTCGCCGCCGGGGCTGCCAGGGGGGGGACTCGGGCCGTCCCGGAGAGCGACCGCGGCGGCCAATGGGCGCCCGTGGCCTCTCACCTGCGGCGCGCGGGGGAAAGGAGGCCCCTCATAAGAGCGCCGGCCGACGAACGCGGTCGCAAAACAAAGCCATGCGCCGCCGTGGACTAGTCGACGCGTACCGGCTCCTGCCGTCCACGATGCTGCTGCCGTTCGTCCTCCTCGTGGCGTCTTCGCCAACTTTGCTCGCCGGTGCCGCCTCGGAGTCCAGCGACATGGCCATGGTGAGTGGCCTCGAGGCCCCGCTACTTCGACCGGAGACGAGGAAAGGGACCAAGGACGCTTGTTCGAACGACTGCTGGCACCGATGTCGTCTGCGAAGTTGTTGCCCAAAGCGCAGTGTTCCCCCCATTGCCGTGCCGCAGCGCGAAGACTCCCGACGTCTTGGCCCCGACAGAAACAGCCCAACGACGCAGTTCCGTGCCCGGCGACTAGGTTTGGCCGGACACACGTGTGCCAGTCGCTATGTTGTTTCTGCCCGGAGAGCCAAGGTGGCGACGGGGGTCTTCGAGCTCTCTGCCGTGCTTCGGCCGCGTGTCCTTGGCCTTCCCATGGGTGCCCTCGATTTCGGCCCGTATCGGTGCTAGAGGGGCGCGCATAGCCGCTTCATCCAGCCGTCCGCATCCGTTGTGCTAATGTATATTTGTGGTTCGAGTCACTTCCGGCTGCTGGTGGCATGTAAGCCAGGTATTGTCCTACAGGAAACGCCGCATCTCATTTCCCCCTTTGATGATTGTTTGAACATCTGAAGAATTGTGGGAGCTAGGAGTAGGCTGCAATCCTTTCATTGATGTTCATTGCTCTACCTAACCAAAAAACCTTTCTGGCCATCCAGTTATTTATTGAATTTCTTATTTCTCCGTCGGTAACATCATACGATTCGAAAAAGCAGACCGCATCACAGTTCTACCACTTCTTTTCGAGATACCGAAGACAACTCTCTAGAAGCACTCACTCTGAGAGAATGTCGAAGGCCAGTTGTTTTCCTCTGCGGATTTTCTTTCCTCCATGCGGCCTTTTTCCGCTCGGGCGGGGAGCGGCGCGCACAATAGCTTCAAAGAAAAGCGCCCTTCAGCGCTTGCGTGCGCAACGTCTCTGTTTCCCGTTCCGTTCGCCACGTCGAGAAATATGAATGCATGCCGCACTTTCTTCACCACCAACTCGTCGAATCAAGAACGGCGCGCTTTCTCTCTCTCGACGCTAGTAGTGTTTGTCAACACTGGGTAACAGCAGCTACCCTCGTCCGCGACGAAGGTGTTTATTCCATCTCGCGCCCCACCTCGACTAGATGTACGCCGCTGTCGCATTCCTGGTGCGTGCCCACCGCGGCTTTCTTGGAGGTCGAGGGTTCCCATCCGTGGTGCGGCAACCTCTGACTGACGTGCCACCTGGGAGAAAGTGATGAACGCGAGTTAGACGCGGCGCGGGGCGTAATTTATTCGGGCGGTAGGCCGGGGACCGCCCGCTCTGCCGCGCCGCTTCGTCGTTTTTTGCGGGGAGTCGCCCTGTTTACCTGGCTCCTTGTGAACCGCTCGCGAGTGGCTGCCGCTGGGTTCAAGGTCGGTCTCCCCATCGTCTTCTTTTCTGATGCCAGCTTTCTTCCCTGCGTTTTTATTTGCCGCTTTCTAGAAAGCGCTCTCATCGGCATGCGAGCGTAGACCCCCGTCTCCTCCGAGGAAGCGTTCACCACTTCGAGCGCGCGAGTCCTGTAATAAGCGTAGCAAACGACTCCCCCACCCCCAACTCTAGGATTCCCGGTCTTTCGCATCCTCCCAGCCTGTCTGCTCGTCCTTCGCAGACAAAAGCTGCGTTTTCTCTTTCCTGCCTTGTTTATGATTGAATCTGTAACGTATCGTAGACGTAGAGTCTTGGTTATAGTTCACCTTTTTCTCCTACTGTTTTCATATGGGGAAACTTGTCGCTCCCTCCCATATGAAACGCAAATGCCTGAATGTAACCCTTAATGGATGTCAGGGGGTTCCGCCTCGGAAACGCGCGGCCCACACACCCTTGTATTTTTTTCATTACCTTTCTTTTTTCCAAACTTAGCAGCAAAAGTGAAGCAGGGGTGAAGCGCCTTTTCTTCTTGGGGCTGAAGCTGCTCAGCGCAGGATCGCGGTGTCGTCAACCAGGACGGAAGGCGTGCATCGCCGCGCTCGAACCAGATCGTGCACTTTCTGAGAGCCGAGTTCCTTTGCATGTCGGACAGCGCATGGTTCCTTGGTCCGGAGAGTTTTAAAGGATCATGTTTACACGTTGTAAGGCGCGTTGTGGTAGGTGTCATACCTTTCGTAACGTCCTGGCAGCCTCGTTGGTCATTAGCTTGGCAAGAAGCCTGATGCGCACTTCTTCCGCCATGCACAGACAGCATCTACGACACTTCATTATTATTATTGTTTTCGTGACGGCTTTGGGCATGGTTTGGCTTTTACATCCCCGGTCTCTCCTGTAAACAGCCGCTTAATCTGAAGCATGAAGCCTAGCACTGACATGTCTCGTGATAGAGACACTGACAGAACCACGATGACGCGGTCACGAGCAAGTCATTCCAAGTGAGCGGCGAGCGTCAAAAGCTTGGCAGCCGTCCCTGGCACGCTTTGCCGATCCGTTTATCATTAGACGCTTCCGTAAAACAAGTTGCTTCCTGGGAGCTTCGTCGACGTATGCGAGTGCTAGTGTATTTTTACGTAGTCTTCCGCGTGTTTAACGCCGCTTCCTCGTTGAGAAGCCAAGCGATAGTGTCGATAGACGAATGTGGACCGTTGGCACGCAGTGCTGCAGCTGCTGTATGACGTCATACGAGTAGCTGGATTCTTTGGTATAGTCCGCGGCATCGCGTGTTAACAAAAACTGATGGCGGTCATTAGTGGGCAGAGAGCATGGCGCGCGCATGTGTCCCGTATGCGCCACGGGTGTTACCCACACTTTGGACGACAGCCAAATGGGCGTCCCAGATGAATCACGAGGGAAGCGGTGGGGACAATCAGCGAGCCTGTTTTCCTTAACAAATAAGAACTTAGTTGCGCAGCATGGGCAGCGTTGAGGACTAAAGAGCGCGTAATAGGTTGGGGGGTCTTTATGCTCGCCTAATCATACGGTGGCTTTTGTGAGTTTTCCATTTCCTCCGTCGGACTTCAGCGGTCGCGGCACGACTTTTCATCCACGTGAGCACAGCGATTTGACTTTGATGCTGACGCCTTGATTCGAGGAGACTTCAAGGCTACTCGCAGAATGTTTGCCTGTACCCGAAAGGTAACTGTAAACAGAACACTTTTTTTTTTTTCCTCCTTCGAGTCCGCTGGGCAGGACTCACTATTAATGCTGAACCTTTAAATATGAAGGCTCCTTCCACTTTCACACAAGATATTCCAGCTCGTCATTTATTCCCCTGAACGTATCGAAAGATCCCGTGATGTTTCTCTCATAAAATCTCTCTTGCAGGTAAAGGTAAAACAGTATTCGTTACAGTACATTTAAACAAGCGTATCGCGCGTATAATCCCTTTCAATGTTTGGGTGTATACAACGTGAGCTGGTTTTTCCTTCTGCGTTTTCGCGATAGCTTTCAGTATCCGTCGGTTATCATTTACTTCGTTAAAGAAACACCATAGAGTGACAGTAAATCAAGTTAGGCTGCTAAAGTATTTTTTCTCAAAGTCTAAATCACTGACTTGGTTTCAAACGTCTGCCATCAGCGAAAATGAGGTTTGCTTTTACCTATTATTATATTTGTATATCGCGTCGAAGCATCAGGTCACCCTTATTGCGGTCACTTTGTTGCTGCAAAATCGTACTTTGCTAATACAGCTCAGCTAAATAGTATTGCTGCTTAGTGTCTACTCAATAATTTACGGTAACAGCGTAATGCCTATAAGGAGCGGGCCACAGTTTACACTGCGCTCGCCGCGCCAAACCTAGAGTTGTGGCGTGCGGAAAGACCGCGCGGGCTCTTTTCAGGGGCGACCCTGAAACAGCGGTGGCCCGAGACCTCGAGCCTCGTGTTGGCTCAGCCGGCGTCCAGTCCTTCGCTCGCTCGCAGCGGCTCCACTCGGGCGTGCACCGTCGCTCCCCCTCCTTCCCGCTAAACCAACTCCGCTCCGGCAAGGCTCGTACGAGATTTCGCGCTACTCGCTGTCCGCGGTGGCGGCGAGAGCCTTGAACGTGCCGGTGCTTTTCTTTTTCGCAGAGTTGAGCAAGCACCAGCATATATATATATATATAAAGCGAGCACCAGCAATCAGGAGGCGTGCCGTACCGGGACGCATAGCCCTGGCGTTGTTGACATTGGTCGTGTGCACAGACGTATATTGGATAGTCGCTTACGCGCGCGCGATGTTATCGTGGCACCGGTTTATAAAGGTCTAGGCGTTACGTCACAAGTGCGTGGCTTCGACGCCACTTGCACTTCAGGGACGACGACGATCGCCCGTTTCCGACGAGCCGCGTCTGCTCGCTTTGCGGCGGGCAACAAACAAGCAAACAGAACAAAAAACACCGGCTTCTTTCACGCTGCGTGCGTTCATTGCTGGCTTTACAAGCTGCAGCGCCTATCCTATAAAAGCATTAGTAGTAGTAGTAAATGCTCGAGCGCCGTCTGCTGTGAGGATGCGAACGTGCGCCGGTACTGTCCCTCTCTGTGTTCCGAGGGCAACTTTCTGAAGGCGTAAGGGTCTTAGTTTTCGGAAACGACGGCACTGCACGACGCCGGGTCGTGTGGGCACCCACCCAGCGCAGACAGATCGCCAGTGCAGCGTCGGTGCGCGAGATCGCCTGAAAAGCACGATTCATGTTCTCCACCACGTAAAACGCATCCCGAAGACTGTCTACATTCTGCAGACTATGTTCGCACCCTCGCCGATGGCGCAGGTTGCTGTCAGTAAACGCCCGCCCCATACAGTATTGTCGGCCACACGTATCACACTAAACTGCGCGACGACATCGGCTTATGGCCACTCCTGTGTACAACAGTAATGACATTGGCGAACATGTTTACCTTACAAGTCGAGTGAAGTCACCGTTGACTTGCGGGAGTTGTGACGCCGCTGCTTCCGAGTAGTATAGGCCGCAGGCGCACGCTTTACTACGCCCACTCCTCCCCGTTTTTCTTTTATTCTTACTCGCTCACTCACGGGCTGTATGCAGCGTTGTCCTTCCCACGCATGAATCAATAGTGTAGTCGACAAAGCAGGAGCTGTTTTGTTCGCTCGCTCTTCCAAGAACGCGTCGACAGCGGCCTGATTACGTTGCCGACTGTTTTGGCGACCAAAGGCCATCGTGCATCGACCGAAGCGCGCGCAAAGCTGCGCGAAACGTGATTCGCGGCCTCTGACTGCCGCCGCCAGTGAGTCACTTTTCCAAGCATGCGCCGGGACGAAGACAGATGCGAACTCGCCTCCTCCCTAACCCCTCCACTTTTCTGCTTAACTGGCTTTGCCTTTCGAACCTTTTGAAAGGCAATACGCGTGGTACAGGTTGCCAAGAAGTAAAAAGAAGCAACGTGTATGCCCGCAGACGCTTACCTTGCCGATCGTTCCGGGCGACGGTCGCGAGTTGTTTTCATGTTTCGAGAAACAGCTTTCAGACGTGGCACTGCACGCGCGCCCGCTCCATCAGAGTCTGCTCCGAGTGCAGAGCAAAAGCAGGCGCACTCGCGGAGGAAAACGACGCACGTCCCAATTAACCAGAGTCAACGCATGGCGACGCTGTGCTGCGGCGACGCTGTCAGGGCGTTTACACGAACCGCGACAAAAGCGGGTCGAGCGCTCAAACCTGGCCGTCGCGTGAACTCTATTCTGTCGGTCTAGGTCGACCTGCCTCCAGGTTGGCTCGACCCGGCCCGCTTGGCAAGGGGCTCGCGAACGCGGTTTCGTCTTGACAGCGACATAAGAGCAGGTCCCCGTTGCGTCGCCACGACGAGAGGTGCTGCAGAGACGCGTTGGCGCTCTTATGCAGTTACGTCGAATAGGCAGTGAGTGCAAGAGGAGTCGCAGTAAGATGCAGATGATCGGACAGAACGAGGCAAGCTCCAGCTGGGTGCCAGTTCGTTACGGTATACAACTTTGTGCCAGGGCCCTGACGAAGACGAGTCTCCTTGTCGGCACGTCCGACCGCGCATCCGGTCTCGTTACGACTCGGCCCATGCGCGCCGGATCCATGCGTACCCAGACCTCACTGACCATCAGAAAGCCGCGCGGCTGCACGGCAAATTGACACTTGCCAGGGATCTGTTAGCGCTTCCATGCTTCGAAAAGGGTTCATTCATAGCACGACAATCGTGTTAATTTATTATCCATACTCGTGTTCGAAATTTATGTACTGTATAGCTTTATCTTAGAAGAAATAACACAATAAAAGACTACACAGGAGGCTAGACAACAGGACAGGGGCCAGTCATCTAGTCTTATGTGTCACCTTTTTTTTGTGTGTATGCCATTTTTTCTGAGGTGAACCGGTATCATACATATGTAGATGACAAGTCCTACTCAACCGAGACGGTATGCGGATATTACGTGGATATGGAGGAGACGATGGAGTCTTTATGTGGCACGCTTATATATACGCCTTTCTTAACAACACAGCAGACCCCGAGTAAACCAACACCACCAGGAGTAATTCAATAAAATGCATCATGCACATTAAATGCACTGTCGTGTATACAACGCGTGAATGGTGATCATGTGGAGGTGATTCCTTCTATGTTGTTGTGATTTTTGTTCCTCTAGGTGCCTAAAATTTATGCATTTCCTTCTTCAGCTATACTATTCTTATCGTATGTGGGAACGTATCTAATTATCTTCCCCTAAATTACTTAGTCCCTGGCGCCGAAATTAAGTATACCTGGAAGCGCGTGTCGCCGCCACTTTTTACGGATGATTCTCCAGGCCGTCCTTGCCGTTTAATCAATGCGCACTGTCACCGGCATTGACGCGGTGCTGAACGTCCGTACCATGGCGAAGCGGCAACCCGAAAAGAAGCCAGCGAATCGGCGATTCAGCAAAGGGTGGTCAAGGCTTTGCGATACGCGCGTGCGCAGTGCATTCCGCGCGTCTCGGTCCTCGTGTTATCGCCACCTCCGTTGCTATCGGGGCACCTCAGCCGCTCTACGTGAGCAAGGACAGATTAGCAGAGATTACGCGATGCCAGAAGATAAGCAGATACGGTGTAGCGTGTCCCGAAATATATGGTACCATGTCCAATCAGGTATATATTATCCGCGCAGAATTTCACCGAAAACACTGAGGCATAATAATGTCTTTAGTGCATGCTACCAAATTATCCGCAAGTTTCGGTGTCCCCGTAGAAGTGTGAAGCTCTTCGTCCTTATTTTTTTATTATTCTTTTTTGCGATGTCTTGCGCGAATTGCGACGCGCATAGTCTACAGAGCGGGTCACGAGTGTACCGTGTACGCCTAAATAGCGCTGGCGCCACCGGACTGCGATCAGTGTGCGAGATTTCAGGCTGGCGCACCGCGAAATCGCTCCTTTTCAACTGCTCGTCGTCTATGTTTAATGTCCTATGTCTTCCTTCCGAGTTTATTTGTTTTTCTCTTCCGTAAATACGATTTTGTTAATCAGTTAAAGTTTTATAAAGTTTCTAAAGTGAACCCGAGAATTACAGTGCAATGTTTATTTAGCACTCTGAGTGACGACGACACGTCCACATCTTCGTGTGTGTATATGTATATATGTAATGGGTTCGCAGACTTTACGCGCGCAATCAAGATGTTCAAACGCTGAACCTGGAACCTGATCGGTGTAACAGCTCAGGTCTCTAGGCGGCCTGGGCCATAAATGCAGAGCCGTACTTTCATGTGCAGAATCGGTGTTCCTTTCTCTCTCTGAGCCAGCCTGAACCCAGAGGGCCGCTGGCAAAGTGGTGTCGTCAATGAGTCGACACTGACATCACTGCTCGAAAGGTTCCACCGCGAGTGCTCGCGTCAGCGCCGGCGGCCACTCGGGCGCGCAACCCTTCGCGTCACGGAAGTATATTTCTCGAGCAGCATTGAGGTGCAGCTGTTGCCCTCTGAAAAGCGGTTTGATAGTTCTTGAAGGAGGCACAACACCTTTAATTGCACCACAGTGCATTCGCAGGCCTTCAGAAAAGGAATGTAGAACATAGAAGTGACTCCTCCGGGTTTTTTCCTGAAGCCTGTTTTACAAACGGATCATATATATATATATATATATATATATATATATATATATATATATATATATATATATATATATATATATATGTATGGCGCCGTTGATCTTCGATAATTTCCATCACGCCGACTTCAAAGAGCGGAAGTCGGTTGTCGGTTTTAGGGTCACGATAGCAATGTACCACCCTCACCCAACAGGTATGCGGTCGCAGCTGGGCGTCACATTGGGGGCTATAAAATGTTGCTATACAGTCTCTGGTCCCTTCAGAATGCAATGCGATCTTTCTTCACCAACAAACAGTTAAATGGGCTCGACCAGACTCCGTTAAAATTTGTGGCGCCATGGTAAGCTCGCGCGGAAACTTGAAGTCAGCTACGCCGCCCGACTTTTCTTTTCGCGTCATTTATATGTCTCACCGAGCCCCCTAACAGATCCGAGGGGCTCCATACTTATACTTCAGAAGCGTACAATGTAATAGTGCATCCTAAGGTATTAGTCCTCTTTGTTGTGCATTTGAAAGATCAAACGTGGGAGACAGGCCCCGGTTTACGAGTTCCCTCGCTTCTTCTTCCCTGCACCACCAGAACTACCTGGAGAAGTTCGGCTACATCGCTCCCACCAAGAATGGCACGGCGGCGCTGCGCTCTCAGGAGGCCCTCGTCGACGCCGTCAAGGAGTTCCAGCGGTTCGCTGGCCTCAGGGTCACCGGTGAGTTGGATCTGCGCTGTTTGAGCCTCGAAGAACGCGCGCTCGCGGGTTCTCTGCTTCATACAACGCCGGCTTGGAACTGCTAGCAAGCTTCGCAATTGGCACTGTCATTCTCGGCACCTGACAGCGTGACCGTGCATGAAAAAGGTGCCAAGTGGTA
Organism: Dermacentor variabilis; assembly: GCF_050947875.1. Taxonomy (NCBI): domain Eukaryota; kingdom Metazoa; phylum Arthropoda; class Arachnida; order Ixodida; family Ixodidae; genus Dermacentor; species Dermacentor variabilis. The sequence continues at coordinate 15,299,245 of NC_134569.1, read as the reverse complement.
AAATGGTCTGTACCTGTCGCGTGTATATTGTGCATGTTGTTCTCGTGCAGTAGCAGTTGCTAGCGCGTGTCGTCAGAGACATTAAACCCCCGGAGCACTACTACCAATTCCTATATCGGGCACTGCAGAGTATAAGCATAAATTAACAGACGAAGGCGGAGCCAATAGTGCTCGAATATGTCGGCCGTGATGACACGGTGTTTGCCTGCGCTGCTCATATTCACTATATTGCACCTAATTAAGCTTACTGCTGTGCTGCCACCATTTGCCTCTGCCTCCTATATTGAGCAGGAACTCGTCGTTTCGAAAATCCACCGATAGCACTCGTAAAAGACGGGCTCCTCTATATATGCTGCCTGGGCGTTTAATATATCCTCCATTTTCTGTCAGCTGCATTATTTTTTATATAGAGTCGCTGTTTCCGATGTATTTCTTTTTCCATTCCATGACATCCGTAAGTCCTTTTTCAGTTTCTCCTTGCGTGTAAACGATTTACATTTTTCCTGCCACCTCCACACGAGCCGCCCTCGTTTCCTCGTGCAGCCACCGGAATTGCCTTCGTGCGAGAATCGACGCCAGCTTCGATGGCTGGTCGCAGCGTTCTCGCTTTAACGTGCGTCTTGACGTGTGAATGCCGAATACGCAGTCGCGAGAGGAAAATTTCGGTGCTCTGTCACACACACACACGACGGAACCCGCCATGGGTGGAACTCTATCGGCGCACGTCTTTCTCGATCGTTGCTCAACATCTCCGGCAGCGACGCCGCAGAGAAGCCGGGTTGTCACTCGCCGACGACTTCAACGTCGGCGGGAGCGCGTCGCGCGACGAGCAGGAAACGCGCCGACGGGATTGCGCGCCGCCACGACGGCGTCGCGCGTGTCCGAAACAGCCTCGCGTGCTGCCGCTTGCGCTTCACTCAGGCGCATCAAGCGCCGTCCTTGGCCGGACAGCGGCTGGTTTCCCTACGGCTTCTCTCTCTCTTTCTTTTATTTTTATTCTTTGCAAGCGCATTCGACTAGTTTGCGTGGATACAGGGGACACATCGGCACGTGCATGCTAAGTTAATGTACAGATTCGCTTCTTTATTGTAGTGCATCCACTAGGTATAAGCTTCAGTATAGATCGACATCGAGACTCTTAGAAGTCACATAACCTTCCCGTGGGCAGCACTGCCCCACGATAGGGTTTGATGGGTGAATGTGAAGGGAGAGGGGAGGGGGTGAGATAACGAGGTACATTAAGACCAGCAGGAGCTGTGGTACGCGGCGTGTGGGGGCCAACTGTAGGCGGCACGTGCAGCATGCGACTCGCAGTTCAATCCGCGGTCTTAGCAAGAGGGACAGGGATCGACTGGTTGAGAAATTAAGGATTTAAGGCTCAGCAAAATTTTGGTAAATTATCTTGAAGGACATGTATCGAAAGCAACAACTGGCACCTGGAAATAAATCATGGTTGTACGAGAGAACGCGGACAAAATAGTATAGCGGTCACTGACCAAATCCATGTCGAGAAACACAGAGACGTTCCGGATCCCACACGGGTTCCTCGCTCACGCTAAGGTACACGAGAGCCGTTTGTAGTATTTAAGTCAATGTATGGCGTGTAGCGAGCGAGAAGACTGACTTGACCTGTCGCTGATTGCGCGAGCGAGGTCGAGGGGTTGTAGCACAAGATGCCGACGTCTATACGTTGGACGCGTGCTTACCAGTTTCAATGGCAGGCTGTACTTTAATGGAACTTCATGTCGTCATTCTACGGGGCGCGTGGGGCGCCACTTTACGCGGCGGCAGAGTTGGGACTCAGCCCAAGCTTACGCATGGACGAGTACTTCACTGAAGCGCAGTCGTAAAGTCTCGCAGTGCGTCAGCTCAGAAAATGGCAAGTGCACTCTGCAAGCGCCTTTTTACAAGTTTCATGCACCAGGGGGCCACAGCAGGCCTGGTGGCACGTGAGAAATACGCCTCGTCAAAGAAAAATCAGGCTAACTGTTGTCTTTAGTTGATTAAAGTTGTATATATACTCGTCATTTTAGCGGCAACCGTTTCGTTTTCGTGCGCGTAGATAAATAGCTCCGTGCCGATGAGGCAGAAGGCGAGGTGACGACGAGTCCGGCGAAGATGCTGCTCGCGTATGCGTACTGCGTGTGTGATCACATTCCTGCCTGCTGATCGCATTCCAGCTGCAGCTCAGCCCGAAGAGGAAAACAACCACGATTAGCCCTGAAACCGCGCGCGCGTCAATTCGGCTGCTTTTTTCGCAATTCCAAGGTGGACGCAGCGCGCATTGACATGCCTGCCACGCTAGAGTCTGCCGACCCACTTCACCTGGCTGTTGTACGCGGCACACCGACGTTCGAGAACGCGTGTTCCTTTCGGCGACAACAAATGTGGCGGCCGCTGGGTTTTCCGTGCCTCATTTACATTTCCATTGGCCGCACGCCGAGCGATTACAGCAGCCCGCCGAAACTCTTATCGGGCACCGTTCTTTTGCTGCGTTTCTTACTTTTTTAAGGTTTCTGCTAGTGGCCCATAATTATCCGGTGCTCTGGAACTTTCCGGAAAGGCAGCGTGTTCAGAAGTTATATGAAGGATCCGTGACGTATATGTGCGAGGGTCCTTCTTCTTTCTGGAATACTGGCGCGCGACTGTCTCGAAGTTATACGTGCCAGATTAATGCGTAAGCTTCGCGTCATTATGATCAGTGCACACGCGAGTAAGTATAGAAATTTAAATCGGTAGCTTCAGCAGAAACCATGTCATCACCGCGCATGTAAACAAGCCAGCAACGTCGTAAGCTGCAGGTGGCCTCACACTTCCTCGACTCAAACGAAAAGTCTGTGCACATGGTGCTGAGGCTTTTAAATGTTGAGAAACATTTTGCCTTACGAAGCAAACATTTCCATTTGCCTCGATCTAGTCCATTCCTACTTCAAGTCGAGAACGATCGAAAAGGACAGGCAATACGGGTGAGGCAACCAGATTCGCGCCAGTTCGAGCAACGCGCCCGTTTAGAAAACGTCGCGATTGGACCCGTTCCTTCCTCTTCTGCAAGCAGCCAACCGTTTAGGAAGACCTCTCCTCATTTCTCCTCCGAAAGCGTAAAGTTGTGCCGCTTACGTCATTTGCGAAAACGCCAGTGGCGCGCGCACGCACGCTTGGAATGAAACTTGGTATCGGAACGCTCGTGGTCGCATCCGAGCCGGCCTGGACTTGAGCGGAGCGTGTAGAGGCCCGAGGGCTTCGCCTGAGCGCCCGTCTTGTCGGTGCGATTAGGAGGCTCGGTGACGTCATGCGGTCGGCCAAGCACGCGCGCTTTTCCCGGACCGGCAGCGGCGGCGCCGTGGAAGGACGTCGCCGCCGCCCTGCTTGTTTGTCCGACGACCTCGCGAAGGCTGCGTGGCGCTGCGACTGGACACTGCGGTTGGTCGCGTGTACACTGCAAAATAATTTACACTCCTACACATGAGTAAGGGTGCAAATCCGGTCTATAACTCACGCCCTCGCACTATTTTTGGGCGTAATGGTGTGAGGTGTAGACTGATTTATATGTTTATTCGCTTTGAAGGGTGTAAATTACTTTGCAGTGCACGCGTCTTCTCGACTGTCACGGAAGTTCATCCGCTCTGGGATTCCGGCTAATCTTCGCGAGTCCAGAAGTGGCACACAGAGTCGAAAGGTTAACGAGAGTAACGGATCGGCTACTCTACACGCTGAGGGGGAGAAGGGTGACACAAAATACAAGTCTCGAAGTACGCCGTACAGAATGATGAGTGCACGGCCCTCTTTCGATGTTCTTTATTTGCATTCCAATCACTCTTTTGCTCTATAGTTACTTCTTTGTTGACGAGTGTCGCCTGCAGGCAACATACTGAGAAAAAACATTTTCTTGCTGATTTTCGGTATTGAGTACGAATCTTCTCGCTAAATTGGTCTGGCCAACACTGAATGGCATGCAGCAAGCTTCGTTTGTTGGTTTAGAGCGGGACGCTTGGCGCGCGTGCTCTTTTGATCAGTGGAGGCGCGCCGATGCGAGATCTCTGGCTGCGCTGCTGTCACACGAGTGAATTAAATCGGCATCTGCGGTTCACACGTGACGAGAGCTGCCTGTGCGAATTCCAAGCGAAGCCATAGGTAGCTTGGGGTGAAGCCCACTTACAGTTTCCTGCCTGGTGTTTCCCCTCTATTGCTGTAAATAATGCCGCGAAATATTTCTTCTTTTCGTTAATTATGTTTATTCTCAATATGTATTGCACATTTAGATAGAAAATAAACATTTTTTTCGGGTATTTATATGTGCGGTCGTTAAAGGTGAACAATATTGCCTTCAGCGCGTGCAGGGTGCGTACGTACACGTTTATTCTAAAGCACAGGCTTGTCCCTCGAGAGGCGGGCAGCATCTTACAGCCATGCTGACAGTCAGCAAAGCGTGCAAGATAAAAGTGATGCTGCTGCTGCTGATTCTTAAACATATCGCGTATTCACGATGTGGCATAGGCAAAATAGGGCCGTTAAAACACACACAAAGAGATAATAACTAGTGAAATGAAACTGAGCAGTAAAATAGGTGTATAATAAGGTAAAATTGGGAACAAACAAATAGTAGTCAAAACGCATCAATGGACAGTGTTACTTCTCTACTGTTCGCATCGTCTTCTTTCCTAATCGTGGCGTACAATAACGTCAGTTCGGTCCAACGAAGCCGCCGTCTTTCGTCAAGGAAGAGCTTGTAGATAGAATTCATAGAGTTGCTAAACGTCCCATGGCTTCCAGAGCAGTAACTGACCGCATTACAGCATGATTGAAATTCGCTCATGATTGTCACATATCATGCGCTACCTAGGCGCTCCAAATTTACGTCCCACGGCAAATCAGTGTTCGTTGTGGGAGTATCGTATCATACATGTGTGGGTTTAGAATTGTTGCAGATACGCAGTGGCAGATCGTTTGCGAGATATATATACTGAGGAAACAATACAAGAGAAACACGCGCGGGCCCATGTCTAGCTTGCGATGACCTCCCTTTACTTGTATTATATACAGATATATTGGCGACGCCGGTTTGCAACTTGCAAGTAGATGGGAAATACGCGCAAAGCTTAGAGAGAAAACTTCGCGGACGGAAAAGCCTAGCGCCACGGAGAGTTGGCACCAGTGTCGGCAGCAAAGTTAGTTCAGAATTGTCCTAGCCAGATAGAAAGTACACTAACAAAGAAAAGAGAAATGAAAACAACAGAAGCAGCAGCAGCCGGGACTGCGGAGTGTTTTTCCCATAGCCCCACGCGCGCACTTTGGAAGAGATAAACATCGCGGTGAAGACCCGGGAGCCGATGCGTTGCTTAGCTTTGGCACTGGTTTTACTGGTTCTGAAAGACGTTGTAGGTGCAAGGACAGGGGGAAAGCACAGATCGGGCGGTTCTTCCTCGGGCGAATATGTGGAAAAAAAAATAACGGCACATCGGCCCTCCTTTATATACGCCGCAATGATTGCGTCGTATTCACGACAGCTGCAGTCGTGCCAGTTTAGTTGCTAAAGGAAAGCGAAAAAAAAAAAGGTATTTCATTGCTTTCAATGTCACATCCCTGGGCATACTGTGTATTTTTCTTTGTACTAGTCACTGAGTTCTTTGATCGCTGTCACTGTGCGAAACACAAACGAACGATCAAAAAAGGGAGAGAGTCAGGGGTGCGTAATATCGGCTATTCGGTGGTGCTAATTTTTACCGTTGTGTTTTACCGTTAATCGGTGGTGCTAAATTGTAGCGATCAAGTGCCGTTGTACTTTCTTTTTTCTGACGTAACACCCTGTATGGTGCTTTATTGACCGAGCAATTATCATTGCTTTCGGAGGCAAGCGAACAACTTTTGCAGTGGCTTGTGGACTTGTGTGTACTTATTGAAGGAAAAATAACGAGTACGTTGAAAGAGAAAATGGGCAAAAGAGAGGCAAAAGCTGCAGGCGAATACATATCGGAACCGTGACCTTCGCATGTGTGGCTTCCCGACACACTTCTTTTCCGAATTTTCATGATTTCTTTCGGCGTTGCATACACTAGGCAATAATGATGGTAAACGAAAAGTAATGCAAAAGGCACATAATACGTCAGCAATTACAGAACGTTCACTTTGACACTCGTCAAATGCATGATAGTTTTCCAGTGCCCCATTCTAACAACTTTTACATCAAGCCATTTGGTATTAATCTAACTCATCAGTGCAAGTGTTATCATAAAGAACCAATTAGGAAACATAATCGTTTGAATAAAGGAATAAAAAGGAACTAGAAGGGAAAACAAAAAAAAAGAAAGCTTGCACGAAGATAACAAGCACGCAGATAAAGACGCAGCAACATGACTGGTTGTTCTCTTTCTTTCTTTCTGTCTTTCTGGGACCCTATAACTTAAAAATATTCCAATATGTTTTTATTCCAATCTCCTGTCGTCGAATTTGCGTAACCACCGACGCAAGCACTGGGCGGTCACCCGCAGGGTTGGCTCAACAGGCCAATCGAACGCTCTCCTCGTTCATGGGAGGTCACTTTTGTTTGCTTGAAAAACGAATAACATTGCCTACACTGAGCGGCTTGTCGCATCTGATTGGCTGACAAGAGGCGAGGAGAACGCTCAAGTGGAGAGGGATTCGATGGGGCAGAGCCAGTGCAATGAAAATCGATAACCGGATGAAGAGGGTGGTACCGGCGTCTGCGATTGGTCCGCTTTCCCTTACTTAGCTTGCGGTGGCTGGTCGAAAATCGCGGCGGCGTGCAACGGAAGCTTAAGAATGACGCTAAAACGGATCCTCAGGAAACAAGAGTTGGCCGAATGAGTTCGTAAACGTGCCGAAAGTTCTCGCAAACGTTACACGGCCACGCAAGAAGTTTTATTACACGCAAATAAGGCCATGCTCTCCCGCATGTGCGAATAGCCAGCGCCTCAGCGATCGACGGCAGCCATCTTGTATGCCTTTCGGAACGGGGCAGCCTGCGGCTATTTCAGAAGAAAATTCAGTTTTCTTCGGCATATTGATGCATTTTTAATGCGTACACGTCACTTTGACGCGGTGAGTTTTCGCGGTTTTGTAACGTCGCGTGACAGGCAGGTGAAGTGGGTGCAGCACGAAAACTTTTGACCAATAGCCGGGGGGCAAATGGCGAAAAGGCATCGAATCATAAATAACTGCTTTTCTTTTTTCGGTCAATTCATGCATAATCAGGGTGCACACATCATATCAGATGGGGAGGTATCGCGGTTTTCGTGATGTCGCGTGACAGACAGGTGAAGTGGGGGTGGTCCTAAAAGTTTTTGACCAATCGCGGAGGGCTGATAGCAGAAATGGAATTGAAAAGTTTAGGATAGTTTTACGTTATAGCGCCCCTGTATACTGTTACCGCATGAGCCCAGTCCAATACATTCCAGCCCATGAAGCCTTGATACAAAATTAGACTTCGTGTACTAGTCATGGTGTACACACTATCGTAAAACACTACGAGTATCATTAAGCGACGGTGTTCCAAATGGTGCAGTCGCGCAGTTCTAAATAGACGGCAGAATCCAGCGTCGTGCGAGCACTTGCGAAACTCCGGCTTCGTTCTGCCAAAACGGCCGTATGTTCGCTCGGTGCATTAGGAGGGCGAGAATTGACGCGCGCGGCAACAAAATACCGGTTACTCTTTCCGGTGTCCTTGTATCACCGCTCTCTGCAACGAAAAGAAGTAAAAAAGAAAATTGCGCTGTTCGTTGTAAAGTGTTGAATGTTTCCGCCCTTTCGGCGAGTGTGGCAACAAGCGGAGTTCCTTAATTACCACAAGCAAAAAGCTGACGGCACTTCGGTAAATTTAATATAAACGAAAGAAGCATCGTAGCTAATTTCCCTGAAGCGTACAATGGTCTTTTCAAACGGCACAAGAGGCAGTCACTCGACATAGCGACGACTGCGTTAGTAAAATTGCTGTTGCGCTGTTGTGGCATCTAACCTGACCGCGGTCGGCTGGCTTTGGGGAAGCATTTGGAAAAGCAGACATTCGGCCTTGAAAGAGCTCTGCGGATCACTTCGAACAGGGCTCGCCATGCGTAGTCTGAACCAAGTGAGACTTTGGTATGAGCACAACTCGTGAGCTGTGGCACGCCTTTGTATCACCCGCGTTTTGTAATACGCAGCTTAAACACCGAGCTTCGGCGAGGTAGGAGATGCTGAATGTTGTCGATTGCTGCCAAATTTGAGGCGTGATGCGCGTTGACGAGCATGCAATAGCGGTATCAGTGAATGTCAAAATACACTCGCTTAAAGCGCGGAGGCTGGGTGGACGGAACTGGTATAATAATAACGCAGTTTCAACCTTTGTGATAATGTCGAGATCTCTTGTTTGCGTAAAGATACTAAAAACAGAGCAATAAAATTGTATATTTTCTCGCATCCCCTCGCTTAGTCATATTTGCTTAACCAACCGCGGTGGCTTAGCGGCTATAGTGTTGAGCTGATATGTACGAGGTAGCGGGGTCAAATCTCGGCCGCGGCGGCCGCATTTCGATAGAGACGAAATGCGAAAGCGCCCGTGTATTGTGCACGTTAAAGATCCCCTGGCGGTCAAAATTAATCCGGAGTCCCCCACTACGACGTGCCTCATAATCAAATCGTAGTGTTGGCGCGTGAAACCCCAAAATTCAATTAGCCATACTTGCTTTGGCAGGGTCATAGCCTATCGTCTTTATCGCGTTTTTAAATATAATTCGCAGTTGAGTCCAACGCATACACGGCAATGTAATAGCGGTACGGCTTTCACACGGTTACGCTCCCTGTGAGGCTCAAAGCGTTTCGCACGGCATCGCTTGTATAGTAAACATCCGCGGTGGCGCTCGTGCAATGCTACCCATGCAGGGCTATATTGATTGTCTGGCTGTGTGTGCGGCCAAGTCGTCCAACACGAACGTGATCGTTGTACGCGTGACGACAAGAGCCCGAACGACGAGGATAGTCGATGGCCTGTATTTATGTTCAGTTCGAGCCCATGCAGATGCATATAGGGGTTACGATCTCAGCGTATTCATGAACCGTGACTGCAGGGCTTTCGTGCGGCAGCCTGCTTCTCAATCATAAATGTGGAAGACTTGCGGCATTCAAGCAGGACTTCCTCCTCCGCATAAGTCTTTTAGCCTGCTTTTGCTAATGCAAAAAGAAAAAAGAAAGAAAACGAGACCTGCGAGAGAGGCTGTTTTGTGTACTAGATGAACGATTACGTCGAGTAATTTGTGCCCAAGCCGACGTAAACAGTTTCGGTGCGGCAGCGTACGTAGACCAAATGAAGGCTGACTTCCTGCATACCCTCCTCGCTGAATGCCGCGTTAATGACACAGCGAAGACACGTCCGTCACTCCCTTCGCGGGCCATAGCACGACAGCGCATTGGCCCAGGCGGCCGGCAAGAAATGCTTGTGGCTGAGCTCTCGTCGAAGCATTGTGATGGCTGCGCAACGCGCTGAGGCTGTGACTCACCCGGCGCCAGAAGCGGCGCCAAATGCCTCGAGCAGCGCGTGGGAAGCCGCTGTTGCGCGGGCCGCTCGGCCCATCGGCGATGAGTCAAGGAACCTCGCCGCCCCCGGAAGCAGCTCGGCAATCGCTCGGCGATCTTGCCCCCACTAGTTTGTGAGTCAAGTGCAGTCGGTTATGCACACGCCTGGCTGGCACGGAAACCGTACGCTAACTGGAGCAACCGCATACGGCGGTGTGGATCGCACACGTGCACCGAGCCCCCGCGCGGTATGCAAGACACGCTATAGCCCGGCATTGCAGCGACGAGGCCGCAGTGTTGAATGACTCGGGGCTGCAGTCGGACGTATATCGCGTTGCAGTGCAGCATGCGTGGCACGTTTGCTTTCGGCGACGCGCGTCCTGCCGGTGCGGTTGTCGTGACGGAGCGCGAAGTGAGCTGGGCGACGGGTCTTTGAGGAGCACGCGTGCCGTGACTCACCCAGAGCGGTATACCTACCGCGTTATTTCTTTTTTCTTCCGTTTCGCATTGCCTCGAGAGTGCGCTTCTCTTACTTTCGTTGTCGATGTTTTCCCGCGTTGTTGTTTGCATTCTTTATTTGGGCGCGCGGGGTACGGGAGTGCTACAGCATACATCCGAAACGTCGTTCACTTCGAAAGTCCGAGTACCAGTGAAGTTGGCGATATGGCTGACAACCGAAGGAGCCCTCGCTGAAGAGGTTGGAAGCACTTGCTCCATTTTATACTTGTTACATTTTAGCCGCGATATGCTGACCCAACTTTAAGTTCAAAAGTAAAATGAAGTTGAATTGCAGAAGTCAGTTAACACGCAGGCGTGAAAATGCGTTCAGCGCATGGTACAGATTTCAGACGCCCGTCTGCAGTGACAAGGGTGGTCGCCGGACCCTGAAACGGATACTTGGTTGCATCGCTCCTGTCGTTCTTTCCCTTATGTGCGTAACTTCTAGACAGCCAGTGTTTGCGGAAGCACAAGTATGCATGTCGGGCGTCGGATACCCTCACACGCACGTGCTTCCGAACTTACGGCAAAGGCTGACCTTCGACCTGGTAGCCGAGCGGACGTTCCTTTGACGCACGCAAGCAGACGGAGCCGCGCTTCGATGAGCAACCGCGGAATGACACTCATTCTATTTGTGCAAAACTTGATTCGTGCTGAGAACTTTTGCATCGCCTAATGCAGATACCATCCGCCCTTTGCAGGACGAGTCGACAACGAGACGGCGTCCACGATGCAGCTTCCCCGCTGCGGCGTCCGGGACAAAGTAGGCTTCGGGCTGGACGCTCGTCGGAGGAGGAGGCGTTACGCACTGCAGGGTTCCAAGTGGGCCAGCAACGAGCTCTCCTATCGCATCAGCAAGTACCCACGCCGCGTCAAGGACCGGGTGGCCGTCGACAAAGAGATTGCCAGGGCCTTCAAGGTGCGCATAAAGCATCGACATTTACGCTCTGGCCGGAAATAAGGCTGCGCTCTAGCAAACCACAGCAAAAATATGAGGTAACGTAGTGTGTTATCGACGTTCGTAGTTTGTACCACTGCTTGAAGCAAAAATTAAAAAAAAAGCAAATATAAAGCGACGCGACCAAGTCGATAGTATGTAAAGGTGAAAATTGGACGGAAAGCTGGGGTCCTTACCTTCATAGTTCAACGTATATGGTGCGTTATAATGCACCAATCGGCTTACTTCAGTAAGTCTCTGCTTTGAAACAAGCCTTTCGTATGCATACTGTTATAGCTCTACGACTCCCTTGTCTGTGTCTAGAATAAGTGTAGTTCAAGAAATAGTTACTTGTATGAGTTTTCTTTTTCAGAGTCGTCCTCAATTCTTTTTGCTAGAGTGACACACATTTACTACAGGGTCGACAAACGAGCTACGCATGTAACGCTATGCTTTGAAATAAATCCGGTCTCCTAAGGAAAGCGCAATGAATAAAAGAAAGCGTGTTTTTTACGTGCTTATTTACTCAAAAAGAGTAAAACCGCGCAGCCTCGTTTCTATAATATTCGCGCATGTGGCGACGTTGATTCCGTCTATATGTCTATAGCTTCCTGATGCTTAAACCTTATGTTAAGACCTTATATTTTTACGCGGCTATTTACTTAAATGGTTATTCACTATAAAAATAGCGAACCCACTCTGCCCCCTTTCCGATACCCCCACACGTCAACTTCTCGCAGATGTGGTCCGACGTATCGCCGCTCACCTTCACGCACAAGAAGACGGGTCCCGTGAACATCGACATCCAGTTTGTGCGCGGCGAGCACGGCGACGGCGACCCTTTCAACGGGCCGGGCGGAACCCTGGCGCACGCCTTCTTCCCGCGCTACGGCGGGGACGCCCACTTCGACGACGAAGAGAAGTGGACCATCGATGAGTACACGGGTGAGTATACCCAGCGAGAACACCACTTTCTGCTCATTACACGCAGGGCCCCAGAAGGGGCATGCGCCACTGCAAGGGAGGCGTATCGAATCCTCAAATCATGCTTCTCGATGCCGCACACATCTCACCGCCATTCTTGCCTCGAGAAGCATCACACATCGCCTTCGGTCTCGTGACAGGCGACGAGGCCGTAGTCGCATGTCATCCGCCACACACACTTACTTACACACACACACACACACACACACACGAGAGAGAGAGACGTTTATTAACAAAGCTACCTCGCTCACTAAAAACAAGCTTCTCGTCATTTAGATTATCTTTTTCTTTTCTTCGAAAAGTGTGATCATTTATCGAAGTTATATTAGAATAAATACCAAATTCGTTCTCCCTTTAAGTGCAGACACATCGCTGCCAATTCTCTGTTGTCTAGTGCCTAAATATGGCAATGACCCACTTTTATAGTCCAGTATTCTAAGTATTAACAGATCAACACATGGTACACTCTTTGGCATTGGTGTCAAATATTTTCAACTTGTTAAGGCATGCTTCACAACATTTAGGCCCCCAACTATTTTATGCCGCATCACGTGACGCTACAGTGATTGTGACGTGGCAAAGCCATGCGAATCCGGCGATACCATATATACGTTCGATGCCGACATTCTAGATAAGAAGTCCGTAGCAAAGTCAGTCTGAGCTAGCGTTGTTTGGGAAGCGATGTAGGAGCTGGAGCCAAGGCACAGAGTTCGCAGTCTCCTGTTGGTGTGTGCAGAGCCTCCCCTCCCCCGCCCGCTAAAAAAAAAAAAGAAAAACAAAAGCTTAAGGAAACGGAAAATAAGGCACGATTATCTCGATCCGGAGAGTGGCCAAGGTGGAGCACGAGACTACAGTAATCACCTGCTAGGGAAGTGTTTAATTATAGTTCGCAGCGTGGATGATTGCAGCCCAGCCCTGCAGTGCATGTATACAGTGTTTTCAGGTGCTGTTGGCTCAGTTGGGTATTGCGGAGCTATTGCTGTTCTAGGTTCACGCGTCTCGCATACTTTTCGTCCATGCACCCTGGCAGATAGGACAATCCCGTTCGACCTCTCGGACGGCGCACCCTTTTTCAATTTACAATAATAGCTCGTGATAATAGCATGCGATGTTTCCCGCGGGATATGTAAGGAGGTCGTCCGACTGCCAGGTCCCGAGGTCTGCGTCGGAAATCAAACACCGCTGCTAGGCGTCGGGGTGTTTTATCCTTCGGCGATTTCTCTCGCGACTGGTGCTCGGGAAGGCTACTGCCGCTCGAGCCCGTTCGGGCGTGCTTCCAAGAATTAAGTCGCGCGCTGTCTCTTCTCTGTCCGAACGCCCCCTCGTGGTCGTGCCTGGTCAACCGCGCGGCGCTTTTACGCGGAACAACGTGATTAGGGAAAAACCCATCGGCCTCGCTAATGACTGCCTCGTCGCTGTGGGAAACGACGCGGTTAGTACGCCGCCACTCCCCCCCCCCCCCCCCCCGTGGCTTTGCTTCTAAGAATGGCGAGACAACATGACGGCAACCACGAATACGCGCTTGCTTGATTGGAATCTCGCGTTCCCAGAATAATTGTTCCCGAGCAAGCGAGCATCTTGCTCATCGCTTTCAGAAAAGAAAGAGAAAAAACAACTTACAGAGCAATTTTGTAGCAAGTTGTTTGCGAAATACAAAATCCTAGCAGAAAATGAGCAGCGCCGCTGCTTACTTTAGTTTTCACCGTGAAATATGCACGTCTCACGCAGTATAGAGACAAATGAGAGGGTTAAATATAAATGGTACGCATAACTGCCAGTGCCCATATGTCCTGTTTCATCACACTTGTAGCTCAGGAAAAGTAAACGGAACAAAACAGACGCGGACCGTGAGAGACCTGTACAACAGAATGGGCAAAATGCGTTCTGTAGGTGTTTCTCTGTCCGCGACTGTTCAGCGCCGCTTATCTTTCCTCAAACCAAGATTCTGCAATAATTGTAGTTCTGGATGATAACCATTCCATGTTACTGTCGCGCATAAAGACTACAAGATGTATATAAATTGATGTTAAACTACAACGTGTGGTATAGCGTTGACGAAATTTGTCTTCAACATATGCAGCATGCGATGTGCGCGCGGTAAACGGGACTGCCAGGAAGGTCAGCTGTAACATTGGAAGTTCTCAATGTAATAGTTTATCAGAAGCATCGATGTTTAAGAATCTAAATAGCGCAGGCAAATACCGAGAATACAATGCCGGGACGGACTTTAATGCTAAGCCAGGTCGGGCGACGAATATCTCACATCTTCACAGCGCTAAAAACGGAGCGCAACATGGAATGTGTAGTACGGGTCCTGATCCGACCTATTTCAACAGCGCTCTTCCTATATGTTTATGTATGTATGTATTTCATTTCATTTCATTTATTTTTTCTCTTAAAGGCCCGAAGGCATTACATAAGGGGGGAGCAAAATCAAGGTCAAAGAGAAAGAATAACTTCACAAAAGAGAACAATAACAAAAAAAGAGTATGTAACAGTTAAATGTTCTTGTCACGCGTATACAATGCAAAGTAAAATTCACGGGATTGAAACACGAGAGAGAAAAAAAAAATATATATATATATATATATATATATGAAACACTCAATTAATACACGAGAAAAATACAGTGAAAAAGGCATCACACGGAAAAACAAGTAAAAATAAAAAATAATCAGCAGTTCAGAGTGCCGAATTGAATATGACAGGAACCTTTTGCCCTCATGAAAAATGGTCATTTAGTTTGTATGTATGTATGTATGTATGTATGTATGTATGTATGTATGTATGTATGTATGTATGTATGTATGTATGTATGTATGTATGTATGTATGTATGTATGTATGTATGTTTATGTATTATGTTTGCTTTCGTCTTTAGCGCTATGAATATATGCTTAGCTTACGCGAGGGCGCCGTCGTTCCGCGTTTATATATATATCTGCACAGCAGACGACGGCGATAAGGGCATCACCACGACTTTCGCTCGCAGGCGTGAACCTTTTCCAAGTGGCGGCGCACGAGTTCGGCCACTCCCTGGGCCTGTCCCACTCGGACGTGCGGCGCTCCCTGATGGCGCCCTTCTACCGGGGCTTCGAGCCGGGCTTCCAGCTGGACCGCGACGACATCGACGGCATCCAGTCGCTCTACGGTAAGGGCCGAGCTCGCCAAGTGCCCGGCGGCTGGCACCCCCGGCCAGCGTGGCCGCCCCACGATCCCGACCGGCGCCGCCGCTTCCCGCCTTCCTGGAGCCCGCCGCAGCGCAGACGCCATTGGCCGACCTACTGGCCGCCGCGTAGGAGAGCCCGCTTACTGCTGCGCTACCCGCACCACCCCGCTGAGCCGCTGCTTCTGCATGTCGTCGTGGTCGATGAGCGGACTCGCTAACCTCGCATGACTAACAATAAAGCGACACCCCGCATGGCTTGCCCGTCGTGCCTCACGTCGAGCTGTGTGCGCTTCTGCCTGGCTCTCTACACATACTGACAACACGCAGTGCGTCCGCCGTCCCTGTAACACCCTCGCTTGCCTCCGAGCAACGCCTGCACGCAGAGGGTGCGCAGCGCTGCAGCGTCCAAAGGCCGGCGTGCGCCGTGCTCTTCCCTGTACGCCGACGGCCAGTAAGTCGCTGACGCAGCTCGCAAGCTTCTTCTGTGTTCTGAGACTGTCCCGTTCCTTGCGAGCTTGCAGCATTTTCCCCGCTTACGAGCTGCAGCAGCAGCTTTGAACGCGCTGCTTACGGCGCAATCACGTGGCTTGATGGCCAACAGCGGCGCACCGGTGCTTCGTTTCGTAGAAGGCCGGTGTATGGGCGGCGGCCTTTGGGAGCCGCGCGTCACGTGGACGAAAGTACAATTTCATCGCATATCGACCAAAGTGTGTGCGCGGGGGGGGGGGGGGGGTGGTCTCGAAGCATTTAGCGCCCTATGACATAGAGCAACTCGAGCCTCGAACATTTACTTTGCTCTTTAAAAAGTGACATATATGTACACAGAGCTGAGACGTTTGGCTTGCGTCACTGTGCATGGAAACTATGAACGAGAAGTCAACTGCACTTGACTCTTGGCATGGCTCGGCAAGCGAGCAGACAAGCTCTCGATCACTGCGTATGCGGCGAATGTTGTGGCGCGCGCCTGACGCCTTGCTCGCGCGCACGTGTGCCGCTCTGATCCCCCGACGTTCTCCGCCGCCAGGTGCCGTGCACAGAACGACCAAGACGCCGAGCAAGGGAAGCCGCAAACCTGCGCAGCCTGGCCCCGACCTGTGCCAGGACGCCGCCATCGACGCGGCCACCAGGACCGAGGACGGCAGCTCCTACGTGTTCAAGGGTGAGCTCTCGCGGCCTGTCCGTTCTTTCCCTTCTTACTTTGCGCGAGCATCCAGGCCCGTCTTATGCGGGGAGCGACGTACGAAAAGCGATTTATGATATGTCTATTAGCCATCGCTCGTAATCGTCAGATTGGTCAGTTCGTAACATCTAACGGCCTTGAGCTCGTTGGGTGGCTAGTTTTTGTCCCAGGCTACACGTTAACAATAGATGAGCAGCTTCCGCAGGAGTAGAAAACTTGGGGCATTGCAGATCATCTGATCTTCGAATAATAGACCCCTCGTCCGAGTAACGACGGTTGTAAGGAATCCGGAGACTCGGGAGAATGCCTCCGCTCGGAAAGGTTCGAAGGATGAGGGCGCGACTTCTTTTTCGGCGTGGCTCGGAATGTTCGAGACTAAAGAAATTCCTCAGACGTGGTGGAGGGGCTGGGTGTACACACATACACAGCACCTATATACATGCAGTATATATACATACATATATATATATATATATATATATATATATATATATATATATATTTCTTGTATATTCTTGTATATACATACAAGAAAGGAAACCGAGGGGCTCGATTTTTATTATTGACATTTCATTCACGGGGTCACATTATAATACATATATATATATATATATATATATATATATATATATATATATATATATATATATATATATATATAGAGAGAGAGAGAGAGAGAGAGAGAGAGAGAGAGAGAGAGAGAGAGAGTGAACACTCGATATATCGATATATTGTAGCGAAGTGACGCAGCCGTGAGATATCAGACGCATCAACTCACCAGGGAGACGGAAGATGAATGGGGATGAGCTCTGGCAGGGGCAAGTCCAAATCCGCAGGTACGACGACGAGAGTAGCATTTGAACAACTAGATTTATTCTCTTGGTATTTACCTTAAGTTTAAACTGTACAAAATATCTACAAGCAAAACGATGTCATACCCGTCGTCGTCGGCCTGCCTGACCGGCCTGGTCTCCCCTGGCGAAGTTGCGCCGTGTCTGCTGCGGTCTACTTGCTCTCCCTAAACTACCCCAAAACTATTCCTTAAATAAGTTTCCCCAGCATCCAAGAGACACTTTTCTCCACCAATGGGCTACTTCGTTACTCCGACCAATCAGGCAAGCCGACATCATCCAATAAGCGGCAGAGTTCAAGGGGTCAAGAAATGGTCGCGTCAACACTCCGTACACAAAAGCACTCTGACCATAACTAATTGGCCTTTGACAGCCGAGCGTGAGAAGACGACGCGACATGTGCAGGTGTGACGTCAGGTGCGGCGGGGGCGGCGGCCGCGCGGCAGCACTGTCCGCGGCGCCGTCGAGGTCATTTGTGTACAAAGGTTTGCCCCGCGTCAAGGACCCCACAAAATTCCCCGAAAGACAGCAAAAAGGGCCGCGGTACACTCTCTTCGCGACACCTCCCCCCTACGAAAAAGAGTGTCCCACTCGTTACAAATCATTACTACAAAATAAAACATGGCTCAAGAAGTTAAACGCGCACATTAGGGATTCGTGTAAAAAACTGAAGTATCCGTAAGGAAGATTTAGCATCACGTAAAACAAAACAAACAAGTTTTGACAAAATGGAAACAAAATGCACAAGACAAGAAACAAAGTTCATTCGCGCGCGCTACACAATAAAATTAACAATGAATGTTATTCGCTTGCGTTGTGATACACATCAGTGTCCGTGTCGTAAGCAGTGATAGTTCTCGGATCGGCCTCGTTGTGGAATGTCTTCCAGTCGGAGTAAAGTTCAGTCCCATCGTCCGAGTCTTCTACGACGCGCACTCTTTCACAAGGCTCTGTCTCGTACACACGATCACTACGCGAACCGCACTCGCGCACACCACCATTCAAATCGCACTCGCGCACAGCACCACTTGGATCACACACCTCCTCTCGATGTCCGTCAACAGACTCGTCGTCCGCGTCGTCATTATCCGAGCACTGTCTGACGTGGCACGGTTTTAAGCGCGCAACATTAACAACGTCGCGTTTTTTGCCAGTTCTATCCACTACCTCCCAGTTGTTCTCACTGATTCGCTTAACAAGACGGAAAGGCCCGTGGTATCGGTGAAGGAGTTTTGTTGTCTTTCCCCGAGCTCTGAAGGGAGTCCACAAGTACACCAAGTCCCCCGCATGGTAGATTGCACTTCGTCGTTTAGCGTCGTAACTACGTTTGTTCTTTACTTGCTGACGCCTCTCCCGTTCGGTCACTAGCTCGCGAGCACGCTGCAGCCGGAGGGCCACTTTCCTGGCGTCCAGGGTGCAGTCGAAACCGCGTTCCGCGCCTAGTGCTACATCTATAGGAAGTGTGGGCTCATGTCCGTGAAGAAGAAAGAACGGGGTGAACCCGGTGGTCTCGTGGGTAGACGAATTGTATGCAAAGAGCACGTACGGAAGAAATTCGTCCCAGTCGCGATGGTGCGAAGAAACGTACATGCTGAGCATATCGGCCAACGTGCGGTTGAAGCGCTCGCACAAGCCGTTTGCTTGAGGATGGTACGCTGTAGTAGTGGCATGCTCGCTACCTATAAGTCGGAAAATTTCTTCAGTCAGGTTGGCGACAAAATGCTGCCCTCGATCTGTTATCACTTTTTCTGGTGCCCCATGGCGTAAGACAATTTGCTCGACGAAGGCTTTAGCAGCTTCTGCAGCAGTGGCCGCTGTACACGCGACAGCCTCGACCCATTTCGTGTGGTAGTCAGTAACCACGAGGATGTAGCGGTTTCCTGCTTTGCTTTTAGTGAAAGGGCCAAGAAAATCCATGCCCACTTGTTGGAAAGGGCGACCTGCAGGTGGGATCGGCTGGAGAAAACCGGTCGGCTTTCCGGATGGTAGCTTTCGCGTGACAGTCAGGGCAGGAGAGAACATACTTGGTGACGTGGCAAAACATCGTTGGCCAGAAATAGCGGCTACGAATTTTCTCCCATGTGCGCTTGACACCGAGGTGGCCCGCCGTGATGTCGTCATGGCAGTGCCTCAGAACCTCTGATCTCAAACACTTGGGGACAACGAGTGCTGCGCGATCTTCTTGAAAACCTTTCGCTCTTCTATACAGTACACCGTCGACCAACCGAAAGCTCCGTGCCGTTCTTTTCGTTTTTCTGACAACGGGCGCACTCGGCTGCTCTAGGTGCTGTATGATTTCTTGCATCCAGGAATCCTCTCTCTGCCTTTCGCCGATGTCCACATGATCCAGCACGAGCAACGGTAAGGGATTTTCGTCGCTTGCTGGCGCGGAATCATGCGGCAGTCGGGGAAGCGTGCGGGAGTTGCCTTGCTCAAAGTTAGAGCGCTGCTCCTTCCCCTGGGGTCCGTTTTCCTGGAGCCATTGCCGGCACTGGGGCGCAAAGTGGCCGATGCGGTCGCATAGCTGGCAGCGTGGTCGCTCGTCGTCGTCACGGGTATTTCCCGCTGGCCAAGGCACTGGAGGACGACGTACATCTTGTTCGATACCTTTCAGGCGGTCAAATAATGAGGCTATAGAGTCCGCGATCGTCCTCAAGTCCCTGTCGCGGTCGGTGGCCTCTCGCGGGCAGTGACGCTCTGCCGCAGCGCAGGTGGCGAGACATGTTGGAGGCGGCTGCACTGTTGCTCCAGCGGGTGTCACTCCGGCGGCAGGTGCCGAGGCGAATGGGTAGCATGACTGCCGGCCGGCAGAGAAATGGGTGCCGGTCACTTCTATCAAAAAAGCTGCCCAATCAATTCGGCGTAAAATTTCGAGGAAAGCAGAGCAGCTGTCCGGGTTTGCAATAAGAATTTTTTCCAGCACGTCCGGACGCAATCCGCGCATGAGGTGCCGCATCCGCTCCTCTTCCGTCATAGATGGATTGGCTCTGGCGCACAGCTGCACAACGTCATAATAATAATCTTCGGCAGATTCTGATGGCAGCTGCGTTCGGTTTTGGAGCCGCAAATATGCGATCTCAACTGAGTGGCGACTTGTGAAAGACGTTTTTAAGAGCGTCGTCCACTCTTGCCATGTATTAGGGGCACCCGTTAAAATTTGCGTGGTGTGCCACTTTTTTGCATTGCCCTCTAATGCCAAATATAAAAATTTTACTTTCGTCCCTTCATCCCAGTTGTTGAGGGAAGCTACGTATTCGTAGCAAAGCAGCCACTCGGATGTTGACTCTTCTGGTGTGCCTTTAAATACTGGCGGTCCGATGAAAGGTTCCGCTGGAGGGGTGGACATGGTAGCGAGGACAGTAGGGGGTTTGGTCATAGTCGAGCTGTTAGAGCTAGGTTCTTCGGGTTTGTTGCCACGGCGCATGATATTAGAGCGTGGACTTCGGTACCCAGCACACTCCACCACTTTGTAGCGAAGTGACGCAGGCGTGAGATATCAGACGCATCAACTCACCAGGGAGACGGAAGATGAATGGGGATGAGCTCTGGCAGGGGCAAGTCCAAATCCGCAGGTACGACGACGAGAGTAGCATTTGAACAACTAGATTTATTCTCTTGGTATTTACCTTAAGTTTAAACTGTACAAAATATCTACAAGCAAAACGATGTCATACCCGTCGTCGTCGGCCTGCCTGACCGGCCTGGTCTCCCCTGGCGAAGTTGCGCCGTGTCTGCTGCGGTCTACTTGCTCTCCCTAAACTACCCCAAAACTATTCCTTAAATAAGTTTCCCCAGCATCCAAGAGACACTTTTCTCCACCAATGGGCTACTTCGTTACTCCGACCAATCAGGCAAGCCGACATCATCCAATAAGCGGCAGAGTTCAAGGGGTCAAGAAATGGTCGCGTCAACACTCCGTACACAAAAGCACTCTGACCATAACTAATTGGCCTTTGACAGCCGAGCGTGAGAAGACGACGCGACATGTGCAGGTGTGACGTCAGGTGCGGCGGGGGCGGCGGCCGCGCGGCAGCACTGTCCGCGGCGCCGTCGAGGTCATTTGTGTACAAAGGTTTGCCCCGCGTCAAGGACCCCACAAAATTCCCCGAAAGACAGCAAAAAGGGCCGCGGTACACTCTCTTCGCGACAATATTTCACCGAATGCAAAATATGACTTCAGAAAAGAAACAGACATCGCTTAAAGGACATTGGCTGCCTCGTAAGGAGTGCAGGTTGGCTGCTCTCTAAGCTCTCGTTTGGATGAAGCGCGATAACACCGCCGCGAGTTTTCCAATCCTCGCGCATGCGGAAAATTCCCGCGAGAAGGGCAAACGCAAAAGACGAGCGACATCGAAGGTTGAACGAGGCAGCGGATGCGCGTTCTATACTGTCGGCCGCGGGTGGCTGAGGTTTCCCGCTAGGAAAAACTGAAAAAAATACAAAAGTCTTTGCGGTCGCGTGCGACCTGTGTGGGGTTTTTAAGTATGAAAACAAATAAGTCAACAAAATTGCGAGCCCGAGAGAGAAATACACAGGTCGCGCTACTTTCTTTGCGTTATAAGCAGCCGGGTTCGCTGTGTTGCTGGCCCGTCCGCACTCAGCATCGATTAACCAGTCGATCGACCTTGGCATCTCCCCACCTGGAACGTCGTGGCTTCTCAAGTTTTCCTCGTGCCACGCACTTTCTTTATCATCTTTCTTTTCTCTCTCTCTCTCTCTTCGCTGCTGCCAAGCGAGCCACGACAGAGAAAGAAAAGAAGCTGCCGAGAGCGGCGGAGGAAACGAAAGGAGAAAAACGAAAATAATGCGAAAGAAAGAAAAATGCGAAGAAATGAAAGACAGGAACGGTTTGTTCGCCGATGGCGTAGCGAGCCTTCAAGCGCGTCGACAATGGCGGCGGACGCTGCGTACGGCCCGCACCTCGAGTCGTGAGCAGCTGGACGGAGAAACACGAGCCAAACCCGGCAGCGCAACCATTCGAAACAACGTGAGAGCCATGGGAGATACACGATATCGACTTTGTTTGTTCGGTCGCCGTATGCGCATGGCTTTGTTTACCTTTTGCGTTGCCTATTAGGCAGCAGCATTCTGACCAAATACAATATAGCGCATTGCTATACACCTGATGTGTGTGCACGTGTGCGTGTGCACTCACTTTATCGCGCTATAGTCGCACTGCCTTTCTTTGCAATGCGGAAAAAAATATATATTTACTTGAAAGTAAAAAGTACGATATTGGCTTCGTATCAAAAGCTCGCTGGGCGCGTTGGAAATCTCGGAGGCCATGTGCTGACGTTTGCGGAATATTCACTAACTGCAGCACGTGTCCGCGTCGTCTACTTCAGTGCTATTTAAAGGCTGTTAACAATAAAGTAAGGCGTTTATAATCCCCGCAGCCTTGGCAGGATTGCTTCACCATCGTACACTACTCAACGGTAACCAATTTAGCAAAAGCGAACTGCCGTTGCAGTTCCCGCACCAGCTTCCAGCGACGCCGTCACTTTCCCCGCGTCTCTTCCTCCCTAGTTAATTGCTTATCCCTAAACGACGAAATACGTTACATTCTACATGAATCAATGTCTCTAAATGACAGCATTTTAAAGGTATATCTGCTCTAATATGGCCGAAATAAGAAAATGTACTTTGAAAGCACTGACGTCACGCTCACGTATACTGGCGCGGCGGTTCGGGCGCGGAATTCAAGATATGCCAAGTTGTGCCTTCATTTTCACCGTCAATACTAATCAACATTTTTATCCGATCCGCCGTGGTTGCTCAGTGGCTATGGTGTTAGGCTGCTGAGCACAAGGTAGCGGGATCGAATCCCGGCCACGGCGGCCGCATTTCGTTGGGGGCGAAAAACACCCGCGTACTTAGATTTAGGTGCACGTTAAAAAACCCCAGGTGGTCGAAATTTCCGGAGTCCTCCACTACGGCGTGCCTCATAATCAGAAAGTGGTTTTGGCACGTAAAATCCCATAATATATTGTAACAATCTTATCTGTAGGATGGATATTCGAAATATATATATATATATATATATATATATATATATATATATATATATATATATATATATATATATATATATATATATATATATATATATATATATATAATCATGAGAAGCCAACAAACACTGACACCAAGGACAACAAAGGGGAAAGTACTTGTGCTTAATAAATGGAATGTAGAAACGATAAGTTAAGTCAAGTTGTTTTCTCATCCACTTTAATTTCCTTAACTTATCGTTTCTACATTCCATTTATTAAGCACAAGTACTTTACCCTATGTTGTCCTTGGTGTCAGTGTTTGTTGGCTTCTCATGATATGACTAATAAAAATCGGGCCCCTCGGTTAACCCCCTTTCTTCTCGTTTATATATATATATATATTCTTTTTTTTCAGCTTGCTTTATACTTCACTCGCGCAAACTGATTTTGGCGTTGCTACTTAGTGTCTAATTATTGAATTCGACGATCGAGCCCGGTTTCAGTTGCGAAGGCCAAGCTATGCGGCAGTCTCAGGAGAGCCACGGGAAACGCGCGGGCAACACGCATCCGCTCGCTGCAGGAAGAAACGCGTGGACGAATGGGGCAACAAAACGGGCTGCGTTGCGTAACGCGCAAAGAAAGAAAGAAAGAAAGAAAGAAAGAAAGAAAGAAAGAAAGAAAGAAAGAAAGAAAGAAAGAAAGGACTCGACCGCCCGAGCACGCACGACAACGAAGACGTCTCCGTCGTGTCGGCCACACGCGCGGAGGCTGTCGTGGTCCTAATTATAGCCGGTGTTTATAAATTCGGGGCAAGGAAAAACAGTGCGTACGAGTGCGGACAAAACGTGACGCGCTGACAGGGAGGCTTTTCCTCCTCTTGCCACACCGATGACGACGCTGATCGTCGTCGAGCTTTCAGGAGGTGTTGCGTGTGTAAACTATAGACGCTGAGCGATTTGGCGCCCGTCGCTTTAGCGAGTTTCGGAAGGCTCAAAGTTGGCGCACGCTATCGGCCCAGCTGGCAAAGGAACCCGACGGAGCACAAAATAATCCGAGTATAGCTATTTTGTGGAAGGCGGAGCTGCTTGGGTTGTGCACAGTTTCAGGACCTTGGCATATCGCTTGGGTCCTGCGCACGTTCACGCTAAGCCTCCCGCGTTCGTTGATTCTAAAGCTATTTACTATGGTATACATCCGAAGCCTGATTGAGCATTAAAACAAATGTCCAGGTTCGCGCGTCATCGCTTTTATGCCTCGTCCACGGGAAACTAGTACTCAATATCGCGCCCATTATTTGAATATTACGCTAGGGCGGCGAAATACCGCCACGACTGATATTTACAGTCGCAGTGTGTCCCAAACAGAAAAGAAAAGAGTGACTGAAATTTCTAGAACAGCTTGTACCTCAGGGTGGTGTCACAACTTCACGCAGTAGGTGTAATTTCAGTTTAATACTCGTACCATGTGCAGCAATGCAACACAGTGATGTCACTGATTAAAATCTCTATATTCTCGCTTCGTGTAAAGATGAGAGGGTCGAGTGTTTTAACTCAAACTCCGTTGTATGCTGTCCAGGTGACTATTACTGGAAGATTGAGACTGACGGCGTAGCCGACGGTTACCCGAGGAGGATATCGGACGACTGGGGTGGCCTTCCAGGTCACATCGATGCAGCGCTGACGTGGTCCGACGGAAAGACCTTCTTCTTCAAGGTAAATGTAGCTGTGGGCTCTCTTTTTGAATTCTAAACGGGAGAAAAGTGGTCGGGGGGGGGAGGCGTTGCGCGACGATAAGCTACAAATATCGGCTGTTGAGCAAGGCACCCTAGCAAATGTGTTGCCCGCCACAAGGATTTGGCATCCATGTTTCTGATCTTGGTAGCTGTCCCATGACACACGGCATACGACGCGTTTCTTCTTTCACTGCCAACAAGCGCCTCATTCGGAGTGCAGCGCTTTAAATAAAGATTCTACACCAAAGTGCGTATTTGCTCTGTGTGCATGCATACAAAATCTACCGGACTACATCTGTTGACCTGTCCGACCTCGCACTGGACTGCCTAACCAAACGCATTTGCTCTCCTAACGGCGGCTTCATCAGTATTTTATAGTTCCGTATACGGTTAGATGGGGTGCCCCCACGGCAGCTGACGCTAACGATGCCACTATTGGTGCATCACTCGCCGTGAGGCACGCAATCTCTGATTCTCGTCCGGCTCTTTGCAGGGGGGAAACTACTGGCGCTTCCGAAACAAGCAGGTGAGCAAGGGCTACCCGCAGAAGATCAGCGTCGGCTTTCAGGGCATCCCGGACAACCTGGATGCAGCGCTCGTCTGGAGCGGCAACGGAAAGACGTATTTCTTCAAGGGGAACCAGTACTGGCGGTACGACAGCCGCAACGAAGTGCCCGTCAGCGACCGCTACCCGCAGCCCGTCAGCAATTGGAACGGTTTGCCCGGCCACTTGGACGCAGCTTTCCAATGGCAGAACGGCTACTCCTACTTCTTCAAGGGACCGAACTACTACCGGTTCAACGACAAGGACTTCGGGGTGAGTGCTCATACAGAAGGCGTTTACGAATAATATGGACTTAATTTAGATCGCCGATCTCATCAAACAGTGCGTCTGTTCGAATATATGGCAATAAAACTGGCTCACACACTATCTACACAGAACAGCCGTATAGGCAGCCCACTTACACGAGCTTGTAAAGTTTTCTATTACACTTAAACTCCAGATTAAAGCGGCAACGGATGTATAAAACCTAAACACAGAGAAAGAAAACGTGAGTAAGCGGAAGTTAAAAGCCATCTAGAATTAACGAAAGCGAGTACGAGCGCGCACAGCCGCTTCTGCCAGAGACGCGCTAAAACCAGTTTTGCTTTGGCTGCTGCAAACCTTCAACGCGTTTCTCGCCTGAAGGTTCGCGGAAGCCACGTGTGCGATCCTAATAACCTACACCGGACGCTCCTGTCCGTGGCAGGTGGACAAGGGCGACCCGCCGTACCCGCGGGCCACTTCCGTCTGGTGGTTCGACTGCAAGGCCATGTCCAGCGCCATGGCCCAGCAGCAGGCGTCCTCCCGGCGGCACCCGGAAAGCGCCACGGCGCACGTGCTCGACCGCACCGAGGCACCGATGGCGGCCAGGGTCCCGGTGCGCCCGCTGGGACTGCAGAGGGACGCCGCGCCAGAGGCGCCCGAACTCGGACCCGTTGGGCACGCCGAACCTCCGCCGCCAACCACAGTCGCCGCCGGTGCCAGCACCCTGGCCTCCGGCACCGCAGCGCTCGCGCTCCTGGCTGTTCCTTTCCTCAGGCCGCTCGTGTGAAGACCACGTCCGAGCTTCTACGGAGCGCAGTGTGGGTTCTGGAGATGGCTTGCGCCACAGTCGCCTTGCCTGCTAACCACATCACAGGCAAAGCGAAGAAGCAGCGTTCCTGAGAGGGCATTTCTGTGCGAGCCGCACACGACAGTTGGTAGGACTGCTGCGGGAAGACGTGCCCAATTGTTGTGTACACGTTCACCCTAGTTCTTAAAGCGCGTGCTTCTCGAGAGTTTGTAGATGACTATGACAACGCTCGGATGGCCGCTTGGGAAAAGCCTGGTACTTGCGCAGAAGGAGCCTATGGGAGCAGTACCTTGCTCCGGTGTTGACGATGTGCAAGCGGCCGATGGAGTTAGGCACCGGGGAGCCTGCAAGGCGTGCTTCGTTTTGCAATCTTTCTTGTTTGTAAAAGATCAAGCGCCATCCTATTGTCATGGTGTGCTTCGACCGGCGGGCTTGTTATTTAAGCATAATTTCACCAGATCGCAAAGTTCGCGAGTTCTGCAGAGACGAAGCTTGCGGACAACTTCGGCCAAGTATCTGCTTTGTTGAAGAGTGCCACATCTCTCAATTCGCGTCTTCAAGCGCCTCATCAAGATTTCGTGGTCCAACCCCTTGTTTTGGATGACACAGACACCCTCATCTTTTTCACACGTGGACAGTTTTGTAGTGACAACTCATGTGTGTGGTGGAGCCTCCTGACCGTGTCGGGAGGAGGTTGTGAATTTGCGGCTCCTTCCATGAAGAAACCGGACAGCCGAAAGTCACCTTTTCTTTTTTATTTTTTTCCTTGCATTTCGCTAGTGTTTCTCTTATTTCTTGCTGCTAGGTGAGTGGCGAATTGGTTGAGGACTGAAAGAACTGTTTGTGTTCGTTAAGTGCGGTTCCCGAAAAGTGCTCCTCTCCTTTGTGGAATTGCGATACGTTCCAACCATTCTTGAAAATGCATCGAGTATACAACAGCCTTCCCTCACTCTTACTCGTTTGGAGTATAGCTCTGGCAGAAGTCAAGAGGACCGCTCAGCGCACAGTCAATCTCAGTGTAACCGAAATGTGATAAGGCCCTCCTTTTGGTCATCTTTTTTCACAGTGCAAGTGTAGCTGTCGTGGATCCGATTAACTTCGAACTTCAACCTTATCTTTGGCAGCATTTTCGGGAGCGCGAGGTACGGATATGCGAAGGATAGGCGGTTTCCTTTGTGTATAGGAGCCGTGGCAACGCGGGAGCCGGAGTGAATTGTGACAAGCGCGTGGCGTGATAGTGCCAGGCAGCGAGCACCAGTACGTGTAGTGGTGCCGCCGCCATTCACCAAAGACTGACCAAGAGGGGCGCAGGCCGCCCCCCCTGGCGCCCCCCCCCTCCCATATCAACCCCAACTCCCCAACCGTCCGGCTGGCCCGGGCTCTGCCCAGAAGGCGGCCGGACCCCAGGGCGGTCCCTAACTACCGCACCCTTCACTCATCCTGCGCTGTGCGTTTTGTTCCTGCGAGGACACCACTAAGGACCCGCGGCAGCGCGCTACGTCGTTTCAATTTCTCGCAGCCAAAACGCTCGGATCTCCCGTGGCGTTCGCCTCCCGACGACGCCCGTGGGAGTTGGTTGTTTATTCATTAAAGTCGTTTGCCATTGTGTCTTGTGTTTGTGTTGTCTGACGTCCAAGCCATCCCGCTGTATCGGTGGGTCTGAGCCGTAATCCCACGCCTTTGCACTGCTAATACATCCCTCCATCTCCAGTCTTCATTTTCATTCCTTCTCTCTGCGGGTAGCAAACCGGAAACGAGTCTGGTTGACTTTCCTACTTTTCCTTTCCATCTTCCCTCCCCCACCTCCTCGTTGACATAAAAGCAAGAAGTGCAGTTGAGTAAGTCCTGTGTGTGAAAATATCCGGTGTCTGGTACAATAACAGAATGGGTGCCAGTGGAAAGGAAGCCCAGTCGACGACGACAGAGAATTATAACGACCTTAGGAATTTTGTAGGGTCAGCATGTAGTTAGCTGACGTAAGAAAAAGTAGATGGAGATCGTTGGGAGATATCTTCGCAGAACGTCAGTAAACATTAAACATTATGATGATCGCAGGTATTAGGTGGCAAACTTTTTACATAAGTTATTCGAAAACGTCGTCCTGGCTAGGCTTCAGCCGTACCTAGAAGAGCAATCGTTATTGCCGCACACAATGTTCGGCTTCCGACCGGGTCTATCCACTCGAGACGTACTGCTCCAAATTAAGGAAGAGATAATTGACCATATCAGCACCCAGCAAACCAAAGCCATCCTTGCATTAGACCTCAAAGGCGCGTGTGATAACGTAGCTCACGATCTCATACTCACCGATCTAGCTGCAACCAAATGTGGCCGACGACTATATAATTACGTCTGGGCGTTTCTCAAAGGTCGCACTGCAACAATAAGTATAGGACACATACGTTCAGACTCCATCCCTCTTGCGGGAAAAGGCAGGCCACAGGGTTCAGTGCTTTCCCCCGTGGTATTTAACATAGCTATGAGCAGACTACCTCCACTACTGGATGCTATACCGGGAATTAGACATGCGCTTTATGCTGATGACATCACCATCTGGGCCACCAGTGGCTCAGATGGCGAAATACAGGACGTACTACAGTCAGCAGCGGATGCCACCCAGCAATATTCACGAGTAGGAGGACTTACGTGCGCAGCTCAAAAATCGGAACTGCTTATAGTAAGAAAAACTCCAGAGGTAACGTCACCTACCCCCTGGCATCACGGTGACTGTCCTGGGTGCACCTGTAAATAATGTAAGCAAATTACGGTTACTGTGACTCCACGTTCAAGTCAACGCGAAGGCGACATATACCCTGACGCTGCTGAAGAAACAAATTAATCAGGTAGTCCACATGATCCGTAGGGTCACCAACCGCCGTCACGACCTAAAAGAATTAGACGTCATGTGCATTATACACGCCTTAATCGTAAGCCGCATTACGTGTCACGCACCTTACCACCGACTCGCCCAAAAACAAACCAGCTAAACATCCTCATACGCACAGCGGTGAAAACAGCGACAGGCCTTTCTATATACACCTCAACAGTGAAACTATTACAGCTTTGTTTGCACAGCACCTTGGCCGAATTAATCGAAGCTCAGAAAGTCAGTCGGATCGAACGACTGAAACGTATATCGACCGGAAGGCACGTACTCAGACAATCACGATACCCAACGTCAATGTTTGCCCCACGCGAGCCCCTGTAAATCGCACCAAACATCAGAGAAAACATTACAGTGGCCTTCATATACCTCGGAGTATGCACCCCGGACACCATAAAGGCAAGCGCGCTGCACGTCCAATGACACTGCACCGAGCATACGGCAACGACCACGACACCTTCTATGCAGACGCCGCGTGCTACCCCGACATTGCAGCTGAAGTGGTAGCGGTAACCGACGTGAGGGCCGAAACAGTATTATCAGCCACAAATAAATTGCTACACAAGGACCAACATACCCCACTAGTTCCCCTAGTTTGGTCACCTGGACATACGTCTCTCCCTGGCAATGAGCGCGTCCACGCGACAGCCCGAGGCCTAACCCTCCGGGCGCCGGTGGAAGGCCAGTCAAACCCAGACAGGGTGGAAAAGATACCACTTATATACATGCATATGCTACAACTCTGCAGACTATCCCGTAGAACGTTCCCTCCACCACACGTGAAACTAAACCGTGCAGATGCAGCCGCTTGGCGCCAGCTCCAGACTAATACGTTCCCCAGCCTTGCTCTCCGCCACACTTTTTACCGTATACCCAGTACCCCGACAAATGTACTTTCTCTGGAGGACACCCAGACCTATACCGTACCACGTGAGAATGCTCCAAACCACCCGGCCTTCCTACAATACCCAACGCCTCCCAATGCAGTGGGAAGCCGCTCTTTCCAGCACAGCCTTGGACGACCAGCGATACCTGATTGACCGGGCCAGCCGGATAGCAGCAGCAAATGGGACTCTGGACTGAGGGCTTCACCCTCTGGGACTTCATTACCAAATAACAAATAAAGCTTTCTACTACTACTACTACTACTACTACTACATATTAAAAATCAATCGCCACGCCTATAAATTAGCCATTAACTATTTGCGAGGGCATATATGCCCTCGCAAATATATAGTTATAATTCACCGCCGGTTCTCCGGATCGAACTCGTAGTTTCTTTCAGACAAAGTGGATGTCCTACTGTCGATGTGTTGCATGCTTGCAATGTATAAAGTCGAAAATACGTATACGTACCTGTGCGAAGCCTCTTGCGAAGTTTCGAAGACCCAAGATGGATAATGTGAACATCAGCCGCGAATGGCCGCCGCATTCACACATCACGGCAGAAATATATTTTCTACATTAACTTCTATGCTTTCTGTACTGTTGGTTTCGATTAGGCTGACATGGGGCACCATCAGACGGTACACCAGAGAAAGTGCGTTGTAGAGGAGGCACTAATACGAAATTGATTAAAACATGCTTGGTTTTCCGCCAGCTTTGGTAGGCTGTGCAGCAACCTTCTTTGCCTAAATGGAGTAGAAAGGTAAAACGCGCTTTCTTTTACAGTAAGGACGCTAATTACATAACACATTTGTTTCAACAA
Source organism: Dermacentor variabilis (assembly GCF_050947875.1). Lineage (NCBI taxonomy): Eukaryota > Metazoa > Arthropoda > Arachnida > Ixodida > Ixodidae > Dermacentor > Dermacentor variabilis. The sequence continues at coordinate 15,268,193 of NC_134569.1, read as the reverse complement.
TAAAATATTTATCGTGCCTGCGATAACATAAGAATAGCCACATCAAACTTCAGCCACTCATATATCATCCCCATTTCCTTTTTCATTCCTAGCACGTTTCCTTTAGTGTGGTTCGAGGGCAGTATTTATTCTCTGAACGTGTGGTCAAACTTCAACAATACGCGACGGCACAGCACAAGTATGCTCGTTTGCTCTGTTTCTTTTCGTCCATCACAATTATGAGCCAACTTAGATTAACGTCCGCTGCACATGGGCGCCCATTGAGCACAGTGTGAAATTACATTGGAACGTGCAAGGAAGGACACAGGTGCGACTGTATAGAAACCTGAAAGTGAATGATTCAAATTAATGACATCAGTGGCCGTAGCCAATAGTTCACCAAGGCTGTTGACTTCGCGGCACGATATGGAGCAAGACAAGGTCGACGGAGTTGCGGTAATGTACAAACATCCGCCAAAGCATGTAAATTAGCTACAAGTGGTCGTAACCGCACGCGTCAGGATGTTTCTTTCGCCTGTGTACTACTGCAGCTCACGCATGTCCACTACAATGCCGCCAGTTTAAGAAGACAAAAGCCACATATTAAAGTAATTTAGTTCTCGATTAACGCTGCCCATACTTGCTTTGGATTAAAGTATGTCCACACGCTGCATATAAAATCTGGTCCTGCCTAAAAGCATGCGCTCCATACATTCGATAGGCTAGACCCCATTTCAGTAACGCATATTGAACAAACGCGGTTCTTGCATCGGTTGGAAGAGAGGTCAGAAATGGTGTCCGGTCCTTCGGCTTCTGAGAAAACAAGCTTGCGACACTTCCTCGATGAGTCGACACATGCTTTCGCTGGGTTCGTCTTCGTGCACTTGGGCAACTGTGTGTGTCCCGTCCTGTGCTCCTTTTGCGCTGTTCGCTTCTTAAGAAGCTTCACCAGCGAACCCAAACTGTAGGCGTATACGTAGATCACCCCTGACCACAACTCACTCTAGTCGGCCCCAGCACCTCCAACAAAGTAAGCGGTGGGGTAGATCGCACATGCGTGGTAGATGGCACCTTCTTGCGTTGCACGCTCTACAGAGTGGCACGGCAGCGCTCGTCGACTCAGCCCCCGCGTGGCTCGCCGTCGCGCGCGCTGAGCGGCAGCGTTCCCCTGGCGAACGCCTGCTCGAGGGCGCGCACCGAGGACGAGGCGAGGTGCAGCGCGAGCAGCTTCTCGGCGGCCAGCGGGTGCCAGTCCCCCAGGGTGCAGCCCAGGTCCTCGTGCACCTCGTAGTAGTGGCAGCGCTTGGTCAGCCGCATCGAGGGCACGAGCTCGTAGGCGTCCACGTGACGGCATTGTTTGAGCAGCAGGAGAAGCCCTGTATAACGCAGAATGCGGCGCTTGATATCGCTTTCGGACCTTGGCAAAATTGTCAACCTCTATAGCAGCGATCACGGAGTGGTCGAACGTGGAGCGCCTCTCAAGCCAACGTATCGAGAAGGGAGCTTGCCCTCGTCAGAGCTATATATACTCAAGAACTCTTTGACAAATCTTTGCCTAGTCGAAACGCCGGCTACGAAGACATCCGTGGTTCGACCACCTCATGTCTCCACTGTGTTGATAACCTGTCTCGCACAGATCTTCTGTAACTTTGCGCGTGTATTCGCATTTTCACATGTGAACGTGCACATCTAGGACTCCATCAGGACCTCCCATACTCTTCATAGCTGAGTACGTGCTTCCTCTACTCAAACTATGTAACATTTCTTATTTTCTCGTGTTACACATATACACTCTTTTTTCACGCTGCCACGCGGAACAGAGCAGCCGTAATCGGCGTAAGGTGACTGTACACCTCCTTATTTTATTGTAATTTAAGCACAAAATTAGCGAGGTGAGCAGGGGCAGGACGAGCACCTCTTAGTCGTGCATACCTCCCTCGCAGTTTTGACGACGAATTGATTACTCTACGCAAACAACGACTTCTAAAAAAAAAAAATTCGAGGACACCTAAACAGTTCTTATGAGTTTTGAATGTGAAAGCATTAATGTCCAATCGACTTCCCCACAGGGGTCCTTCAAGTTATGAACTCCTCACTCTCCCGCACGAGATCCTACCGGTCATTATATATATATACAGGTTGTCCCACATCACTTGAGCCAAACTTCTGAAAATGAAAGGCACTCCAGACGCGAGTTGAACCGAATGCATAGTGTTGGCACTGGCCTAGAGTTCCTCAGGCTATTTTTTATTTTCCCTTTAACTAATGAATTTTTATGTTTAATTAATCAACTTTTTAAGTATTGGCGGCAGACTCCAAGTGTGATACCCACTGTTGTAGAGCACCTTGAGAAACCTCTCAATAAATTGTTTCCAACACGATATGTCTCACGTGGTTCCTTTTTCCGCGTTCCAAAGAAAGCCCGCGAAATAGGGAAAAATACCACGTGACGGGGCGCTTGCGCACTGTTATTGTGTCGCTCTCAAGCGCGCGCTGGATGAACAAGGTCGGCTGCAGCGAAACTGGCCCGCGACAAGGTTGTGTGCCTGGTGTAGGTATCTGGGCATGCGGCTTTTGTCGCATGACGGTGCAACTGCATGCTGCTGGCCGAGCGTTGCCGAAGCGATAAAGCGTCTAAAGTCATGCAAAAGAAAAGACGAAGGCAGCATTTTGATTCTGCTTGAAAGAAGGAAAGGTCGAAGCGCTGTTAAGAACGGCCCAGCTGAGGTGCAAGCTTTGGCAGCCAGTTGCGACAGGGGCGGCAACTTCTCTTGGAACGCCACCGTTACTCTCTAGCCTCGTCGCCATTGTGAATGAATGCGATCGGCGAACCAACTATTGTTAATGAGCCGCCACCGCCGCCCTGGTCTGTCGCGAGCGCAGGAGTGCTCGCGGGAACGTAGTTCGAGGCTACTTTCCACGCGCCGTCCAAGACGCAAGACAATGTGCACCCGGCCGCGCTGCGGGGCTCAGCTCGGGGAATAAAAGGCACCTTTCCTGACACAAGCCCCGAGTTCTACGAGGTCCGTGTGACGTCGGCTCCGGACCGTGAACCTGTGCGGAAGTGTGTGTAAGCCGTCCCGCAGAGAGGCGGCTTGTTTACGATGACTGGACGAACGTTTCCGTCACCTTGGGATCGAGGGGTGGGGGTGGGGGGACCGAGTGTTTATAAACCGCTGCTGTGCGGATGCTCAGTACACTTTCTAAAGCAGTCATGTTAGACAGATGCACTTTCTCTCGCAGTCATGTTAGACTGATGTACTTTCTCAAGCAGTCATGCTAGACTGATGTAGATACTGTAAATAAACCCATATTACTCGCTATCGATGAGAAGCAGTCCTTCCCTTCATCAACGTCCTCAGCGTGGATAAGTTGGACGACGGAATGGGCCAGCTACCTTCTAATTCATGCCGGACTGCAATCTTGACAATGGGTTACGAGCGATGGGATTGAGCCCCCAATCCTAACAGCGCGTAGGAACGATGGAAGGCGATGACGGCTGCTACAATTTTGCCTTTGTGCACAAATGACCTTGTAGTAGTTTTCGCATTGAAGGATGATGCTACAACTTTAAACCTTAGGGCTCGAATAACAGTTGATAAATCACACGGGGACAAAACTAGCTAAAAGTAAAACAAAAAAAAGACTTGGCTATATTCAAGGAAGATTACGCATGCGTTCTTCAGGCGATGACCCTTTTCGCACTGGCTCCGTCTGCTATCCTTGTCGCACTTACTGTCTACCAGACGTTCTTTTTTGATCTCGCACCCCGCACTTGCGCATGGCTTCGTGGTCGCAGTATCGGGTGGCCGCGTCTAGGTTCACACTTGTACACCGTGACTGGCGCGACAGTGCCTGAGAGAGTGCGCTTGCAGGCTGTTCCGGTTTACCGGATGTAGATCGTACCTTATGTGCCTCGTTTGAACCGATCCCAGCGAACTGCAATATATCCAGGGGCCGAAACTTATAACGGTTCGGAATACGAACCGTTCGCTTCGCCGCTTACGACACTAGATGTGCCACTCCCTAGCCGGTGGTGGAGGAAGGGGAAGACGCGACCAATAGATGAGAGGGTGGCACCTCTGAAGTGTACGTCATTATATGACGCGCTAATCGAGGAATTGCAGAATGTTTCAGCTTGCTAAATAAAAGTAAATTATAAATTAAGTATTATAAGCCAAGTTATGAAGTATAAACGTGCAGTGGTGGGCGTTTACGCAATGCAGTACGCAAGAAGTAATTTATTAATGTCATTCTTTTTCATTCTCAGTCGACAGGCGGTATCGCTAGTCAATGAGTTGGCAGAGCGCAGCGCTACATGTCGTCTGCTACCAGGAGCTCGCACGATGCACGCAACAGGAACGCACTGCCAGCACTTAAGTAGCGAGCGCGACAAAACCGTGAACTGGCTCTTAGGGACAACTTTAATTACCAGCCGACTATATCAATTTTCCTTCTTTTTTCGCGCTTCGTCATCGGCTCGGACATGACTGGCTCGCCGCCGCGCTGCCGCTATCACTGCGATCTGCCCCACGGCGCGTCGCGTGACAGAAGCAATGGAACTTGAAATCGAACATTACGATATACGGGCCCTGCATTGCTTGCGCGAAGTAAAACCGAAGAGTGTGGTGCTGACGGTGCGCTCTGTGCCGTGAAATTGAAGAACAAAGTGTGGCACTCCCAAACTAGAGAAAGAAGGGCAGCTAAGTGAGGAGATTGCCGCAATATCTTCCCGTCCTGACTGTATAGTTTTATCAGCCGAACGAAGGAAGCGCTGAACCAGCCTAGGTTGAACCCTTCTGATTGCTGAACGGCGATCTGCGAGCTATTCGCGCTGGCGATAGCACTGGGAATTCGATCTCGCCATGCAAATATCTCCTTGGCATTGGCTTTGAAGCGGAGGCCACGGGGAAGCTGACCCAGCCTTTCTACCGGCCAACACAGTAATTGCGAGAGCAACTTTGTGGACAGCGTCGGCAGCAGAGATCTAGGCCATTCCGATGAATGCTTCGCTTCCGACCGACCTCTGGGGAGCTGCAGGCCGGTGGCGATGAACCGCATCGCGCAATATTCCTTCCTCTGCGAGAAATGACCACTGGTAAGCTTGCACCCGAGCCTCCTCCATTTGATAGCGTAGCCTGCAAAAGGTCTACTTAGAAAGCCGGAAAGGCAGGTGCAACTCACTATCCGTCACTTCTTCGAACGCGTATCGCACTTCCGGCCGTGGTCGACATCGAGAGAGCAACGCCAAGCAGACGACGAAGGCAGTATCCTCCGATGCAACCACCCGCCGTGGTTGCTCAGTGGCTATGGTGTTGGGCTGCTGAGCACGAGGTCGCGGGATCAAATCCCGGCCACGGCGGCCGCATTTCGATGGGGGCGAAATGCGAAAACACCCGTGTGCTTAGATTTAGGTGCACGTTAAAGAACCCCAGGTGGTCAAAATTTCCGGAGTCCTCCACTACGGCGTGCCTCATAATCAGAAAGTGGTTTTGGCACGTAAAACCCCAAATATTAATTATTAATTAATTAATCCGATGCAACCAACGCACGCACGCGCGCGCGACGCCCGCGTGTCTCCGGGGTCGCGCGACCGGCGCGCGCGGCCAGGGTCGCAAGCCAATAGCCAAGCCACACCAACGGAACCCAAAGCGGACTACCCCTTCGCCAGTTCCTACGACCGGTTCGCTTTGAAGATAATTGACAGATGCGTGACGTATTCATAAATTGCGTACCGCCCCGCTGCCTCTGACGACCTGTGACGTAACCAAAATTTTGGCCAATCAGGTGAGGCCAAACGAACCGTTATAAGATTCGGCCCCAGTGCTCCTCAGGCGCCCGTATCCCTCCCTGCGTGTTCGCCACAGCAGCGCTATTTGGCTGTGACCAACGTTGAGCAGCAGATATGGCTTACTCAAATGAGGAAAGAGCGGATATGGCTTTGCCTCTATGTACGTCAAGCGGACATAGAAGGCGCGCAGTTGAGCTATTTCAACGCTGGCATCCAGGTACGCGTCCGAGCTCAATGACAATTGTATGTGCATGCATATGAAACGCTGAGACAGACTGGGGACTTTACGAAAAAAACGACATAAATCTTCAGTCCTGGGCGAGGACGTGGAGACAGATATTCTGTCAAAGCTTTCTTCAGACCCACGTGCAAGTGTTCGTAGTGTGGGTGCTGAAGCTGGAGTGTCAAGGTCTTCAGTGTGGAGAGCACTTAAGAAGAGGCAACTTCATCCGTACCACGTGCAGCTGCACCATATGTTGGAGCCCCGCGATTCCCAAAATCGAAAGGACTTTGCAAACTGGATTATAATCAAGACGGAAGACGACCCAGGCTTTGTCAACAAAATTCTGTGGACCGATGAAGCTACCTTCTCACGTAATGCCCAAGTGAACATCCACAACGCTCACTATTGAAGCGACAGAAACCCTCACTGGGTTTTGAAGACACATCACCAATATATAAGTGGTCGGTTAATGTGTGATGTGGAATTTACGGTGACACTATCATTGGCCTGGTGTTTTTTTATAACACGCTTAACAGGCAAAAGATACGTCAACGACATCCTTGATGGGGCGCTTGAAGATTTTCGTTGCGAAGTTCCATTGGCTAGGATCACGGATATTGGTATCAGCATGATTGTGCTGTCGCGCACTACAGCGGCAAAGCTTACAAATGGCTGCATCAAGTATTCCCGCAGCAGTGGATTGGACAACATGGGCCCATTGCTTGGCCGGCACGGTCGCCAGATTTAGCTCCCCTCGATTTCTTTTTCTGGGGCTACGTCAAGGATAAAGTATACCGGACACCAATAACAACATCAGAAAGCATAAAAGAAAAATAAGACAAGTCTGCAACTCCATCCCTGATACCATGATCAAGAACACCTTGGAAAATGTGCCTATGAGATGCCAAATGTGAATTGCGGCAGATGGTGACCTCTTCGAAGACGCATTATAATCAAAAGGCGCTTTTTGGATTGAAGGTCACTGGAAAATTATTCCGGCCGTAACGCCGCTTCCCCACCCAACCCCATTACACTCCGTCGACAGGCTGCCAGCTCTTGCCCATTTCGAGCATCAAAAAATAACGCTATGTTCTTGTTCTCTTTCGTCCCCTTAGACGCTTTATCGCTTCGGCACCGCTCGGCCAGCAGCACGCGTTGCGCCGTCATGCGATAAAAGCCGCATGTCCAGATACAACAGTCCTGTCGCGGGCCAGTCTCTCTGCAGCCGACTTTGTTCATCCATCGCACGCTTGAGAGCAGCACAATAACAGCGCGCAATCGCCCCGTCACGTGGCAGTCTCTCTTTTTTTTTTTCCATATATAGAGGGCTTTCTGTGAAACGCGGAAAAAAGAACCACGTGAGATATATCGTGTTGGAAACAATTTATTGAGAGGTTTCTCAAGGTGCTCTACAACTTTGCGTATCGCACTTCGAGTCTGCAGACAATACTTCAGAAGTTGAGTAATTAAACATAACTGATCCGTTAGTTAAAGGGAAAATAAAAAGCAGCCTGAGGAACTCTAGGCCAGTGCCAACATTATGCATTCGGTTAAACTCGCGTCCGGAGTGCGCTTCATATTTAAAACTTTGGCTCAAGTTATGTGGGACAACCGTCAAGCATCTCTTGTAGACCTGCCCTGGCGTCAGCCAGAGCAGGCGCCGCTACCTGCAAACAGTGGGCCTACCATACCACGAGACTACCGGATTTCGATTCGTGGCACTGTGGTTCTCACCGCTGAGCCCTATACCGACATATATTCATGCCTTTGGGCAAATTCGAGAAATAAAAGTGACACTTCGATAAGCGAGCCGCGCTCTCGCCGTGGCTGGACGAGAGGTTCGCACCGAGGAATCCGCTGGACGGCGGGTTCCTGAGCACGGGCCCCGGGTTCTCGTTGTCCAGGAAGTGCCAGGCTTCCCAGACCGAGTCCGGGTGCAGCAGGTAGAAAGGCTCGTCCGGAAGCACCTCGCGACGCAGCCAGTACGCCGGGAACAGGTCGAACTCGGGATGCTCCACCCACTGCGAGCGGCGCCGCACTTTGCACCGGTAGCACATATATTTTATCTTGCACGAAAGGTAATTAAAGGCCAACTGCAACGAACTTATGGGCCACGTAGGAAGCCTAGTTTCAGGGAGCGTATAGCATGTAAAGCAGCCTATGTAAAATATTTTACGTTCCGCCTATAATTCATTACAAATTTAAAACAAAGTAAAATTTCGTTGTAGTTGGCCTTTCAAGAAAAACTAGAGTACTGAGTCAAGCTTTATTAGCAAAGTGCGCTTTTGCAATTGCAATACGGCCGCTTTTACTGAAAGAGGTAGGTTTCGTAATCACGCCTCTCATCGGTGACATTACGTCAGCGGTTTCCAATGCGATGAGTTTCGGACTCAAACTTCAACAAAAAGAGATTTGGCTCTGATTTTTTTATGTGTAATAATCAAATTTTTCGCAAAATGAATAAAAATATGGTTGTGAAAGAATACTTTCACGGGCGGCTGTGATACTCTACCAGGTTAAGTTGATTAGATGTTAACTGGTCATCAGTGTTCCTTTTAGGCAGAGCACGCAAATATGTAAGGAGTATTAGGGAGTATTGGGGCCGAATATCAAATCTACAACAGTGCGAAGTCAGTCAGTTACAGCGTGGCTAGAAACCAAGTTACCTATATACATTTAGTTCACAACCACGCTTGCCGCTCCCGATTTGATGTTCGCGGTTATGCGTCAATAGTGGCGTTATTCTTCCAGTGCACCTGCAAAACGACAGATGGCTTCTCCTCACGTAGGCTTTTTTTGTGTGTGTGCGGAGAAGCCTTGGGGCGCTAGGCACGTGCAGAGGCTACGGAAACCGCGCCGAGCTGAGCGTGCGCGCAGCCCCCGCGTGGTAGCGCGAGCAGTGGGGCTCCAGGCTACTCGGTGCACTCGCCTTGTCGAGGGGCTGACGGTCGCGCGACGGGTCCCAGGCGACCAGGGTCACGTTCCGGTACAGAGCCGAGTTGAAGAAGTCGAACTCGGGGCGCGCCAGCACTTGCGAGTTGAGCAGCCGCACCGTGGTGCGCGCCCCCACGTCGGCCTCGAAGCCCGCCGTGGGCGCGTCGTTGAAGCGCAGCACGGCCTCGTGCCCGTCTGCGGGGCAGGCGAACACGCGCGACACACGCGTGAATGGAGCGCTTGCATGCGCACCCGAACGCCAGCTGACGCGTCTCCAAACGTTGTCCAGCGCACCATCCATTGCTCTTAACTGCGTAGGCCTCTCCCGGGCTCTTGCAAGAAGCAGGCATAGAAGTACACTGAGATAGCGAAAATGTAACCAGCTGTGAACACCACTGTTGGGATTAGCTTTTCTGGGATACTTAACGCACTTTCTAGTGTTTGTATGTCTGCCTATCTATACAGCTGCACCACGATTTTGCAAATTTCTATTTCACGAAGAAATTCAAGTTCCCCAAATGTTTTCCTTTGGGTATAATGTGTTTACCAATTCGAGTTTACGAAAAAAAAAAAAGTTGGCCATTGCTCTCGATTCCACGAAGTCAGCCTGAAGGAAAGAGAGTGAAGAACAACTAAACATTGAACTTGGAGATGAGCAGAAAAACGAAGATCGACGTTGTTATGGCGATCGAGATGGTTGCCGCAGCCTGGAGTGAAATAAAGCAGTCCATAATCATCAGTCATTTCAAGCATGCTGGTTTCGGAATCATCCACGAGGAAGCTAGGTAGCTCGACAATCGAGCCCCGATCAGGTCGAACAGTCGGCTTCCGATTCCTAGGAACATCTCAGCCAGCTTCACGCTATCCCGCCATGCGTAACCTCCGCCAGCTACGTGAGCACTTATGCCGGTGCTGACATGGACAGAGCAGAAAATTTAGGTGACGAGCACCTTGTGAAGCTTGTTGACGACACACGCACCGTGGTTGCTCAGTTGCTATGGTGCTGGGCTGCTGAGCAGGAGGTCGCGGGATCGAATCCCGGCCACGGCGGCCGCCTATCGATGGAGGTGAAATGCGAAAACACCCGTGTTCTTAGATTTAGGTGCACGTTAAGGAACCCCAGGTGGTCCAAATTTCAGGGGCCCTCGACTGCTGCGCCTCATAATCAGAAAGTGCCTTTGCACGTAAAACTCCATAATTTAATTTTCTTGTTGCCGACACAAAACAAATGTCAGGATATCACCACACGGGCGCAAACGTCTACCGTGTGCCGACAGGTCATGGACGCCGTCGACCTCCCCGGGCGATTTTCTGGATCTCAGGAAGGAAGGGAACAAGCTCTCGTCGCTCTCGCGAGCTACGAGAACTGCGTGACATCCTATACTGAAAAACCGTAGGCAAGCCAAAAAGTAGATTGTCACTTTAGCATAGAGGATGAGTGCGAAAGCCTGCGCACTCACGAGACATTCATTAAATTACGTTGTCATTCAAATGCGTTATTACTTTCTATTGTGTTTTCTTTACGTGCTTTTCTCATTACTTGTTCTCTTTTTCGGTCGCCTGGATATCACCACTGGTTATGCGTGGTTAAGGCACGTTATAACGGTCGTGGCAAGTCTATAAAGACCATTAAGACACATACGCAAGTTCACTGAATGATTTTTTTAACACTTTCATCGACGAGGGTATACTCGCGGACAGCTGTGGACGACCTTCTGTGGCTATGGAGCGAAAGTTACGGAGGCAAAGTGCACACAAGTGAGAGCGCTTCTGAAAAGATCCCCGAATTTTAATCCACGTTAGTTTAGGCTTGGGATGGGTAAACATAAACACCTTATTAGCAACAGTTAAATAAGACAGAACACACCATTGAGTGTAAAAAGTTCGCTTAATTTGCGTCTTTTCTGTTCCGTGTCTGGGCAAACGCGAAACCGTCGCACCCGGAAGCACTGTCAAACGCTGTCGGACTACTTGGCGCGGTAGCACATCGGTAGCACATAGCTACGTGGGCCTGCACGTATGGTGCCTTCTACTTTCGTGTAGTGCAGACAGAACGAGAGGGTGACGGAAAGGCAAATTAGACAAACACACAGCGCTAACTTTCAACAACAAATTTATTTCTAGTTCTTGCAGGCGTACTTATACTCCTCAAAACCTCATAAGACACGTGGACATTGCTCGGCAAGGAGCAAAACCGGGAAAACCACACGCACACACTTTTGTGGCCACACTGATTATTTAGAAGGGTGTCCGCTCGACGCGAACAGGGATAATCGAGCTCTTCTTCTTTTATTAATATTAATATAGAAATACTCGTGCATGCGCTTGAATTTTGGTGCCATAACGCAAGATGGTCCATTTTTCGACCCACGAGCCATCTAAGGCCCTAATAACCGCCTTTTTCGCTAGAAATAATTTATTCGTTTAGTCGCTTAATCTCGACGTTCTAGTATTTTTCGATTTTACGAAATTCCCTATTTTATGAAGGTTTGACCATTTTCCACCGACTTTGTAAAATTGGGGTTCAGCTGTAGTACAGTGCAGTATAATTCGCAATACTGTGTCCGGGTACCGACAAGCACAGCTAACCAGCGTTAGCAAGGGTCTATCCATGTATCCGTCCGTTTTCCCGCCAACTTGGGTCGCTGCATACAGTGCGTGGTTTAATGGATGGAGCATCGGGTCGCTGTGCTGACGGAGCCGGGCTGCAAAGCGGCGCTGTCAAAACCAGCCGCCGGACCAGCTTGGGTCACGGGGTATGTGCCGCTGTTCATTGAGAAAAAAATTCCTCTAAAATTTTCCCGGCGCTGGGCGCAATCGAACCCGCGTCATTCAGGCAATCTTGTCGTCCGACTGCATTGCACGTCTCATACATGAAGCGTTTCGGTGGAAGGCAATCAGCCAGCGGCCTTCGTCCAGCCGGACGAAGCCCTCTCCCAGAGGGCTCCAATTGCCTTTCCCTTGCGCCAGCTGACACCATCCCATACTTGCGTGTTTCCTGATTCGCTTAGTCCTCGACTGCGCTTCCCTCGGCGCCCGCTTTCAGCTATGATGGGCCACCGTTCATCGCTTGCTCTCTGATCCGCATAACCGTCTTCCTGTGCCCATCGTTTCTCATTCCTTCGCTCGTTGCCCGGTCCTCAATTTCTCAAGCTTCATCAACAGCATCCAAGATTCTGCCCGGTAAGCTGCTGGCCATGACTTGGTAATGCCTGCCATATGCGCTCAGCAATCCATTTTGCAAATTTCTATCCCAGTATCCGGGTCCCCTTTGGCTAAGTGGCCTAGAAAAACGTACTCTTGCACAGATCTTAGAGGCTGATCGCCAATCAAGGATTCTGGTTCTCTTGCCAGGCTGTTAAACGTTACCTTTATCTTCTGTATCTTAATCTTCGAACCTATTACTAGACTGTCGGCAAAGATCCTTACTCGTTTGTTTCAAGTGATCTCCAGCATTGCTGAACTGGACAATACCACCTGCAAACCACAGGTTGGTGAACAAAATATTGTGAAACAAAACATCGACTACACTCCTGGCGACTCTAAAGCATGACTCACCCTAAGTAACACGACGGTTTAACCAGAACTATCCCAGTCCCGATATTTAACTGACTGTTGGGGTTTAGCATCCTAAGGCGACCCATGTTAAGGCGATCCATGGGTTACTAAAGATATCGTAGTCAGCAGCAGGGCGTCATAGCCATACAAGGACCCTGTGGTGTGTAGGTTCATCCTCACCAATCTCCGGTCCAAGCTTGGAGCCGAGCATAGATCCCGCGCTGGAGACCAGAGCGCAGGAGTTGAACTGACTCGCGTAGAAGTCCGTGGGAGGGAAGTACTGGCTGTAACCCATCCGCTTAAATGGCTCCGTGTCCCTATCAGGTACAAGAAGACGGTGAATGAGTGAAAACACGACTACAAGAAGGTCACTGCACTTGATCGCGTAAAAGCAAAGAAACTGCAACCGCGGTCTGGAAGCTTTTCGTTCGTATCGGTTTTGCATTGACCGGCCGCTTTCTATAAATATACTAAACTCATAATTGCGATTGGTCAATGCTTTTTCATGCAAACGGCTGCAAATTTCAAATTGATATATTGCAAACTGATTTATGAAAAAGTACCCAGATCATATATGTTCTTTTTTTTTTGTGTTGTTCTTGTCATGGGCATGGTCAGACGGTAATCCGCTCCCTTGAACCTGAATGAAAAGTTGGGTTTATTTCCGCACACTAATAACGCACGGCTAGAACTGTCTAATGAGCATCTGTTACGAATAGTACATCAGTTTGGCTGATGATGCCAAAACACCGATGCCCAAGTGTTTCTTAGCAAGAGGTAAGCAACATATATGGGCTCACTGAGTTCAGAAGAGGGCGCACTCTTGTGACGTGCGTATAAGGCGAGAGGCGTAGGCCCTCGTATAACACACCGGCTTTCTGTAACAGGGACGCGAGATGACACGTGCGTTGATTCATTTGAACGATTAGCGCCGCTCAGGTTCGGTTGCTCCCGGCGAAGGCAATGTGAACACGATGCGAGCCGCACATAGTGTGTTTAGTAGGAGCAAAAAAAAAAAAGGAAAGAAAATGCCGTCTTGCGTTGGCGCCTCCGTGGACGCCACGTGGGAGCAGCAGATGCGGGCGTGGTCTCATTAGTGCTTTAACTTAAGGAAAACTCTGCCGCATAATACAGTAGGCACCAAAGCGCATTAGCAAGTTGCAGAGGCGGCGTGTGTTACAACATGGCCTATTCTACAAGAGGCTATGGTTACAACGTGCGCATTTGTCAGACTGGGATGACTTCACTCTTTGTATATGGAAACATCGCTCCACCTATCTCGCTGCAGCCCACGTACACTAATTTCTCGTTAGGGAAAAAAAATCGCTTTCTTCTAAAAATATCACTTTACTCGAAGCGTTTCGTGGTCCCAACAACAGCGCGTGCACTTTAGACAGTATTATTCGAAGTGCGCATGTTCGAAGTGCACTCCCCATAGTAGAAGTGCAAAGCAGAAAATCCGACGACAACGGTTCGTTGCAGCATATGGAGCCTACACACTGATGGCCCTTGGTGCTTTGTCGTGCAAACCCGCCGTGATTGCTCAGTGGCTATGGTGTTAGGCTGCTGAGCACGAGGTCGCGGGATCGAATCCCGGCCACGGCGGCCGCATTTCGATGGGGGCGAAATGCGAAAACACCCGAGTACTTAGATTTAGGTGCACGTTAAAGAACCCCATGTGGTCAAAATTTCCGGAGTCACCCACTACGGCGTGCCTCATAATCAGAAAGTGGTTTCGGCAATGTAAAACCCCATATATTATTATTTTTCGTGCAAACCTGGAGATCCAGAGAGCTTTGTGAAAGTCACTCTGCCCCGTGTCGGCTACTCCGTGAGACCAAATGGCAGCTGCTTAAGAGTGTTTGTTTCGATAAACGCTTCACGCGACATTTATTTATTATTTTTTATTTTTTGGGGGGGGAGGGGGGGGGCGAGGGAGAGGGTTCACTAGGAAGTCAGCGCAAGGCATGTCAGTAGAGTCAGTCTAAGCCAATTTCGTATTCTCAAATGCCTGAAACCATGCTTGAATTATCCGCGGTGTACAGGTTTTGCTGATCGCGGCAGGTGGCACCACATAGTATTTCTCACTGGTTCTAACAACGTGATTTCGGAGTCTCCCGTACGCATGCGGCCATGAACGTGGCTAGGTACACGATATATTTGCGACGAACTTGAACAGTACATAAAAGTAGTATGGAAAAAAAAAGAAAATGAGAAAAAGGAAAACTTTCAGCGCTCACCGGGAACTCACGAGGCGTGTATGCACTCTTAGGCAAAAGTACGTCCTTTGGGCTGTATATCTGCCACACAACGATAATCGTCATCTGCCTTGCTTGCGTTTCCTTTCTTGAAAACGACGCGCCCGCTACTTTCCTGTTGGGAATGCTATGTCATGCTGATAACGCGCAAGACTGATGACGATTATTGTTGTGTGGCAAAAGGGTGTAATTTTGCTTACGAGTGTGGACGGAGGTATACCAAACAGCTTACGGTCTCGTCTGCCTACCTCAGGCATCGGAGAAGTCTTTCCGAACGAGACGGAACTGATACTGAACTGATACTGAAGTGATGAGAAGGTTTCAAATATCATGTAAACAATAAGGAAAAAAATAACGTAGCGACAGCAGTTGCAACGTTCACATACAGATTTTTATCAAACAAGGAAGGTCGTAGTTTGCGTCCATTTATTTCTTCTACATTTGCACGTATGTTCGTTTTCGCGTGTTTCCCTTTGTACTACCGTAGATCACGAGCGTGTATTCGCAACTGCTAAATTCCAAGTATCGCAAGTGCAGCGGCAAAAGGGGCGTCAATAGCTTTCCCGCGCAAAGCGTACAAACAATGCCTAACTGATCGCAAACGCATTCGCTGTAGCTTAAAGGAGGCATCGTACAAGCGCTTTCTAAGCACAGAGCAAGGCCGCTTCCAAGGTCGCCTATTTTACGCGCGGCTCAGATCTATTGTTTGGCGGCCCGTCTCGCCACCGAGGATTTGCCCTTTGAGCGAAAGTCTCTGCCAGTGCGCCCTTGACACACCCGACGCCTCAGCCTTGGGCGGCGCCTCAGTATCAGTTCCGTCTCGTCCATCTCCAGGCTTGGAGTGGCGCCTGACACCGGCAAAAACACCGAGAGCAAGTGGGGCTGTACTAATCCAGGTACAACCAAATTAGGAAGACCCACTAAGCTTCAACAAGACACTCCCTCACCAGAACAGGAATTGGCCTACCTGGTGCAGTATTCGGCCATTCCCTCCGGCCCAAATGACTCCCACAATTACCCAATTGCCCTCAGTCAATTAACACCCTCTAGACAAAGCTCTCTAGAGGGTGTTGCCTCAGTCCCCAGCAGCTGCGGAACGCCTGACCAAGGCGGCGGTCAGACCTGTAACGCAGCAGAGGGCGTTAAGAATCTCTAGACCTGGACAGGCCGCCAATGGAAACTGACCCTGTCAACCTTTAAGTGCCGAACTCTG
Source organism: Dermacentor variabilis (assembly GCF_050947875.1). Taxonomy (NCBI): domain Eukaryota; kingdom Metazoa; phylum Arthropoda; class Arachnida; order Ixodida; family Ixodidae; genus Dermacentor; species Dermacentor variabilis. Next base: position 15,252,237 of record NC_134569.1, on the reverse strand, counting down.
TTGAGTGAGGCTAGCTTAGCAGTACTGTTCGCGGAACAATCAGACATTGTTTGGGATATCATCGGCCTTAGTGATGTTAGAAGAACTGGTGAGGCTTATACGTTGCTGAATAACAGCCATGCCCGCTGCTATAGAGGACTGCCAGGTAAGAAGCAATACGGAGTAGGATTCTTAATCCATAAGGACATAGCGGGCAACAATGACGAATTCTACAGCATTAATGAGGGGGTAGCTGTAGTCGTAATCAAACTTAATAAGAGGTATAGATTAAGGTAGTACAAGCTTACGCTCCAACATCCAGTCACGAGGATGAGGAAGTAGGTCAGTTTTATGAAGATGTTGAATTAGCAATGAGAAAAGTCCAAACTCAGTATAGTGTAGTAATGGGCGACTTCAATGCAAAAGTGGGGGGAAATCAGGCTGGTGAACAAGCAATTGGCAACAACGGCGTTGATTCTGGAAGCACAAGATGAGAGATGGTAAAATTCGCGGAAAGGAATAATCTGCGAATAATAAACACCTTCTTCAGGAAGCGTAGCAACAAAAGGTGGACCTAGAAAAGCCCTAATGGTGAAACAAGAAATTAAATTGATTTCATACTTTCTGCCGATCCCACCATAGTACAGGAGGTAGAGGTGTTAGGTAGGGTAAAGGTGCAGTAATCATAGATTAGTGAGGGCTAGAATTCACCTCAGTTTGAAAAGAGAAAGAGTAAAATTGGTCAAGAAGAAACAGGCCAACCTAGACGCAGTAAGGGTAAAAGCAGATCAATTCAGGTTGGCACTTGCAAACAAATGTGCAGCCTTAGAACAGAGAGATGATGATGATGACAGAGAGGTAATGAATGAAACCGTAACGAGGCTGGCATCAGAGACAGCAATTGAAGTGGGAGGTAAGGCACTAAGGCAACCAGTAGGCAAGCTCTTCCAAGTAACAACAGACATAATAAATAAACGACAAAGAGTGAAACTGTCCAACTCAAGAGACCAGATAGAATTCGCGGAACTGCGAAAACTAATCAACAAGGAGAAAATAAGGGTTATTCGAAATTATAACGTGAGAAAGAGTGAGGAAGCACTAAAATATGGACGCAGCTTGTAAACAGTGAGAAGGAAACTAGGCATCGGACAAACCAAGATGTATGCACTGTAAGATAGGGAGGGTAATATCATGAGCAATCTCGAAGACATAGTAAAAGCAGCAGAAGAATTCTATACTGACCTGTACAGTACCCACAGAAGCCACGCTACCTCCATTCGAAGTAGTAATGAACAGGATACACAGGCTCCTTCTATAACTAGAGATGAGGTCAGAAGGGCTTCGCAAGACATGAAACGGGGAAAAGCGGCAGGAGAAGATGAAATAACAGTCGATTTAATCAAAGATGGAGGAGACAATGCTTGAAAAACTGGCGACCCTCTATACGAAGTCTCTATTGGCTTCAAGGGTCCCAGAGAACTGGAAGAATGTCAGCATTATACTAATCCCCAAAAAGGGAGATGTTAAAGAAATGAAACATTATAGGCCAGTTAGCTTACTCCCAGTATTAGTATTACCAAAGTAATCTCCGGTAGAATAAGGGCAACACTGGACTTTAGTCAACCAAGGGAACAGGCTGGCTTCAGGAAGGGATACTCTACAATGCATCACATCCATGTCATTAACCAGGTTATCGAGAAATCCGCAGAATAAAATAAGCCTCTCTATATGGCTTTCATAGATTACGAAAAGGCATGTGATTCAGTCAAGATACCAGTAGCCTTAGAGGCATTACATAAGCAAGGAGTACAGGGCGTTTATGTAAATATCTTGGAAAATATCGACAGAGATTCCACAGCTACCTTAATTCTCCACAAGAAAAGTAGGAAGATACCTATAAAGAAAGGGGTCAGACAAGGAGACACAATCTCTCCAATGCTAATCACTGCGTGCTTGGAAGAAGTATTCAAGCTGCTAAACTGGGCTTAGGAGTAAGGATCAACGGCTAATATCTGAGGAGCCTTTGACTTGCTGATGACATTGTTCTATTCAGCAACACTGCAGACGAGTTACAACAAATGATTGACGACCTTAACAGAGAGAGTGTAAGAGGTGGGTTGAAGATTAATATGCAGAAGACAAAGACAATGTTAGATAGCCTGGCAAGGGAACAAGAGTTCAGGGTCGCCAGTCAACCTCTAGAGTCTCTGAAGGAGTACGTTTACCTAGGTCAATTACTCACAGGGGACCCTGATCATGAGAAAGAAACTTACAGAATAATAAAAACTGGTTGAAGATCATTCGGCAGACATTATCAAATCCTGACTGGAAGCTTACCATTATCATTAAAAAGAAAGGTGTACAATCAATGCATTCTGCCGGTGCTGACATATGGGTCAGACACTTGGAGGCTGACAAAGAAGCTCAAAAACAAGAGAGCAAACGGGGTTAACCGATATTGTAACTGATATTAAGAGGAAAAAAAATGGAGCTAGGCAGGCCATGTATTGCGTAGGGAAGATATAGATAACCGGCGGACCAATAGTGTTACAGAATGTGTGCCAAAAGAAGAAAAGCGCAGTAGAGGACGACAGGAGACTAGGTGGTGCGAAGAAATTAAGAAATTCGCAGGCGCTAGCTGGAATCGGTTGGCGCAGGACAGAGGTAATTGGAGATCGCAGGGAGAAGCTTTCGTCCTGCAGTGGACATAAAAGATTATTATTATTATTATTATTATTATTATTATTATTATTATTATTATTATTATTATTATTATTATTATTATTATTATTATGGTGGTGGTGGTGGTGGTGGTGGTGGTGGTGGTGGTGGTGAAACGTTTCACGGGCTCCCGCGCTGGTTTAATGCGCAAACTGCGTAACCATGGCTCTTTTTGAGCCTCTCCGCCTTTAGCGAAATACCGCTTACAATGGAGTGCATTTTCTCTACGGATGACTTCGTTACAACGAGCCTTTACTCACAGAGTGCGCTGTATATCAAGACGGCTTTCTCCTGAGCTGGTTGGTGCAGGGTCACTTCATTAAGCCTCGTATATAAATCCAACAGTGTGTACATGCTGTTACGATCACATCAGTTTATTTTATGAGATGTGAACGATGGTTGCGGCATGCCTACAGGGGGGTGTCGCGGAGATCACGGTTCAGTCGAACACCCTGCTCTTCTGTTATGGACAATCTACAATAGTGTGGCAATATATATATCGTATTATGTGCGAACTCGCCTCCTCTGACCTTTATATACGGCGGCATAATAAGATATACACCTGATCGAGTTGTTATCTTTGATCATACTTATTTTTGCAGCGCTGCCGAACAGTACATGTTCGCACCATAATTATTTGCATCTACGAAGTACGTTTATAAATAGCGCTTGTTTTACCATTGGTGCCCTTTGGTTTCGGTAGACGTTCGTGCTTGTATTACTTGTTTATTTCATGGCGATGAGCAAAACGAGATCAAGTTGAAGGCGGGAGCCAACGTTTCGACAAGTGGACTTGTCTTTTTCAAAAAACGACGAGTCCACTTGTTGAAACGTTGGCTGTCGCTTTCACCTTGTTCTGGTTTTGCTCATCGTCTTGAATTTCCATCTCCCGCCTTGTCTCTGCTTTCCCTCATTTATTTCATATTTCATATACATAACCCCCCTCCTTTTAGCAATGTCCTTTGTGACTTTAAGTGTTTTATAAATGACGACGACGATGATGAGCTGGAGAGACAGAAGCTCTGTCTTCCATCACCAACATCATGGAGAGCTGAAAGCACGCAGCGTGTAACATGACGCACACGCCACAGACCAGACCGGTCGACCGTTCATTGTCACGGCGCACATGCGGCACGCCCTCGTCCACGCGTCGGCAACTCCAGCTGCCGAAGCGCCATTCAGGCAGCGTGAGGCATCCTTCCCGTGTTCAGTTTCTTCTCACGAGTATGAAACAAGCTGTCCTTGTGTAAAAATACCGCAAACAATGCAAAGCACGAATGCGATCAGCGTTGTTGGAACCTCAGCGCTGACGCCCGTTGTTGCACCTGGGTCGCAAGCCCCAAGGGTAGCGTTGGCCTGGCGGCCTGGGGCACAACTGGAAGCATCCGAAGGTCCCGGCAAAGCATGAGTAGACAGGTAACAGAACAACTTGTTTATTCTAGCATCGTAAAAGAGCGGGCGGTCAGGTCGACCGAAGTGGAGAGACGGGAGAGCACGTAACTCAACTGAAGAAATCGGAGCCTCCCTTGGCGTCCGGGGGCAGCTGCTTTTATACTCTCGCAGTTGAGGGCAAGAAGGAACGCCTCTATAGACGCGCACGTGACTGTGCCGCTCGGGTACGTTGGGATGAGTAGGTGGCGCATCCGCCGGGCCGGCGCCGCTCGGGCACGTTGGGAAGAGTAGATGACGCATCCGCCGGGCCGGCGCCGCTCGGACACGTTGGGACGAGTAGGTGACGCATCCGCCGGGCCGGCGCCGCTCGGGAACGTTGGGAAGAGTAGGTGACGCATCCGCCGGGCCGGCGCCGCTCGGGTACGTTGGGAAGAGTAGGTGACGCATCCGCCGGGCCGGCGCCGCTCGGACACGTTGGGACGAGTAGGTGACGCATCCGCCGGGCCGGCGCCGGTCAGACCTCCTCGCCTCACAGTTGGGGGAGCTCCTCTCCCCGGCTGCCGCGCTTTGACAAGCGTGGGCACCAACATGCACACACACACACACGCGCACCGAAGACACGTGGCATTGGAACATGCCTGGACGCGCTTGGCGGGGAGGCGTAGCAGCGGCGCCGAACGGGCCAAAATGTCTGCCGCTTTGAACGAAGCCCCAGCGTCCGCTGCATCCGCGGCGGCTATACCGCGCGTCGTAGGCGAAACGTAACAGACCGCCCCGCCGGGGGAAGGAGATCCCGATGGTCAGGGGACTGCATCCGCTGTCCGGAGGGATGTCGCTCGATGATGCTCATAACCGAAGTCGGGCGTCCCTCGACGTTTCTTGAGCGCAGCGCACAGAGAAGGCCTCGTTCTCTCGTTCAGGTTCACACAGGACACTGCAAAGTGACTTCGGGAGAGTTCACATTTTTGTTCTCGTTCCCGGCAAGCGTTAGAACTACGCCGAAACTCAACCGCTCAGTCAGCAAGCACGGCACAACCCTCACTAAGCCCTGCCAGGCTCTTTCCCCTTCTATACCACTGCCTAGTTCCTTACAGTAGTCTAGCAGCACTCAGACCGCGTCCACAAATTGGAAAATTGCACTAGAAAGCACGTCATCACTTTGAAACACTAAACAAAAGCAATATGTTAAAAATCCTGCCTCAGGAAGAAAAACATCAGTAACAAACAATTTTGAGCCTGATTCCTTCGTTAGGGGCTTCGACTTAAGCCATCGGCGTTACCGTTGAGACTCCCCTTTTTGTAACGCACCTCAAAGGAATATTGTTGCAAAGCGAGGCTCCAGCGCAGGAGGCGGCCATTTTTGGGAGAGATGGTCTGCAGCCATTGGAGAGGGCAGTGATCCGTCTCAATGATAAACCTCGAGCCGGCTAGATAGCATGACAATTTCTGAACGGCCCACACGAGACACGCACACTCTTTCTCGGTGGCGCTGTACGCCTGCTCACGACTGGTCAGCTTACGACTAGCATACAGGACGGGGTGTTCCACTTCTCCATTTTCCCGTTGGCACAGTACAACGCCCATGCCTCGCTCACTAGCATCGCACTGAACAACGAACCCTTTTGTATAGTCTGGCGATCGTAGCACAGGCTGGCTTGTTAGGGCACTCTTTAGGGCGCTAAAAGCTCTTTCCTTTGTCTCGTCCCAGACGACTGTTTGCGGCTCTGTCTTTCTTAGAGCATCCGTCAGGGGAGCCGCGATATCAGAGTACCTGGGGATGTACCTCTGATAGTAGCCGGCGACACCTAAGAACGACCGAATATCGGTCTTCGTGCGCGGTTGCGGGAAGTCTCGCACAGCGGCCACCTTTATTTCAGAGGGGCGGCGACGACCCTGACCAATCACGTGACCGAGGTAGACAACCTCGGCCTGTGCTAACTGGCACTTAGGAGCCTTGACTGTCAAGCCCGCTTCGCGCAGGCGGGTTAGCACTGCCCGCAAGTGTGCCATATGCTCAGACCAGGATGCGGAGAATATCGCTACGTCGTCTAGATACGGTAAAGCGAATTCTTGCTGTCCCCGCAACACTCTATCCATGAGGCTTGAAAAGCAGTATGGCGCGTTCTTCAAACCAAAACTCAACACTTTAGGACGGAATGTTCCCATTGGTGAAATGAACGCCGCATACCTACTAGCCTCTTCTGTAAGTGGAACCTGCCAATAACCCCTGACAAGATCTAGGGTGGAAATAAACTGAGCGCTACTAACTTTCTCAAGGCGCTCCTCGATGTTAGGGATCGGATAAATTTGATCCTTAGTGATGGAATTAAGCCTGCGGTAGTCGACGCAAGGACGAGGTTCCTTGCCCGGTACCTCAACTAAAATCAAAGGGGAGGTATAATCACTCTCACCCGCCTCAATAACTCCGAGCTGTAGCATTTTATTTACCTCAGCCTCCATAATATCGCTCTGGCGGGGTGACACCCGATACGCCTTGGATCGTACTGGCTCTGGGGAGGTAAGTTCTATATCATGAGTAAGGACAGAAGTCCTACCAGGCCTCTCAGAGAACAGACCTTGAAACTCTTGTAAGAGCTGGTGTAGTTCGGTTTTCTGCTCAGGCGACAGCGGTGCTTTACTGATAAGGTCACTAATGACTTGACCGGTGTCTTCCCTGTTCGTCACTGAGCCTAGTCCCGGAAGCTCGACCGGAAGCTCCTCAGGAACGTTTACCATCATGCACACCACTGCTTCCCTTTGTCTATAAGGTTTGAGCAGATTACAGTGGTAAACTTGCTGTGCTTTCCGCTTTCCTGGCAGACTCACCACGTAGTTAACGTCCGACAGTTTTTGAACAATCCGTGCTGGGCCCTCCCACTGCACGTCGAGTTTGTTTTTTAGCGATGTGCGCAATATCATGACCTCATCGCCCACCTCGAAACGACGGGCCCTGGCTGTCCGATCATAATAAACCTTGGCCCTCTGCTGGGCCTTTGCCATTGCTTCACCTGACAACTCCTGTGCCCTTCTTAAGCGTTCGAGGAGCCTAAGCACGTACCCCACCACGACTGGGTCGTCGCCCCTGCCTTCCCACGATTCTCGAAGCATGCGAAGCGGAGACCGCAGCGAGCGACCGTACACCAGCTCAGCTGGCGAAAACCCCGTAGCCGCATGCGGCGCGGTCCTTAATGCAAACATCACCCCAGGCAGACACAGCTCCCAGTCAGTTTGATGTTCAAAACACAATGCTCTCAACACGCGCTTCATGACGGAGTGGAGCTTCTCAACGGAATTCGACTGTGCGTGGTACACCGAGCTGTGTAACAGCTTTACCCCGCACCTTTCGAGAAAGGCTGTCGTCAAAGCGCTAGTAAACACTGTGCCCTGATCTGATTGGATTTCCGCAGGAAAACCAACTCGCGCAAATATGGACAGTAGTGCATTGACTATCTCAACTGAGCTGAGTTCTTTAAGCGGCACTGCTTCAGGGAACTTTGTCGCTGGGCAGATCACAGTCAAAATGTGTCTGTACCCCGTGGCTGTTACCGGCAGAGGTCCCACTGTATCAATAACGAGCCGTCTAAAAGGCTCCGTAATGATAGGTACCAATCTCAACGGCGCCCTCGATTTGTCCCATGGTTTGCCCACCCGCTGACAGGTGTCACATGTCCTCACGAAATGGTCTGCGTCCCGAAAACACCCTGGCCAATAGTACTCTTGCAAGAGACGGTCCTTAGTTTTCTTAACTCCTAGGTGTCCGGACCACGAACCCCCGTGCGACAAGCGCAACAGATCCTGACGATAGCATTGAGGCACGATCAGCTGATCGAACTCCACTCCCCTGCGGTCTAGATACTTCCGGTACAGGACCCCACCTCTTTCCACAAAGCGAGCATTTTTCTTGGCGATACCTTCCTTGATAATGCAGCGTATGTTTTCTAGGCTGCCATCCTTCTTTTGCTCGGCTATCAAAGCCGACCGGCTGACTTTTAGCAACCTATTAAGTCCGTCTGACGTAGGCGCGATGAGCAAATCTGCAGATAGCTCTTCTAACTTTCCCGCATCGGGAATTTCCTCTCCAGTATTTGGTGCCTTTAACGTTACAGGCTCAATTTTATTCAGTTCGGGCGTGCTCTGAATATCAGCTTGCTGCGCCTCTGACCCTTTTTCATTGTTTGACAACGTCGGCGCCGCAACTACCGCCTTTGCAGCGAGCTCCCGAACCTTCGATCTGGTTAAGGCCTGAACGCTAGCCTCACCAAACAAAAGCCCCTTCTCGCGCAGGAGGTGATCGGACCTGTTCGAAAATAGGTACGGGTACTGGGGGGGCAGCATAGATGACACTGCGGCCTCCGTCTCAAGTGCTCCGAAAGGTCCTTCAATAAGCACTTTTGCTACGGGCAGACAGACGCTATGAGCTTCCACGGCTTGCTTGATCCATGCGCACTCGCCCGTGAACATATGGGGTTCTACGTAAGAGGGGTGAACTACATCCATTGTAGCTGCGGAATCGCGAAGCACTCGGCACTCTTTCCCGTTCACGAGGAGGTCTCGCATGTAAGGCTCGAGAAGCTTCATGTTCTCGTCAGTGCTGCATAATGACAAAAACACGACTTTTGTTTTTGTTTCTGGACACTGCGCCGAAAAGTGACCCGGCTTCTGGCACGTATAACACACGCGCGCTTGCCTCGTCTCGAACCGCTTTCTGCGTTCGGCTTCGGCGGCCGCCGTCTCCTTAGGTTCGGTCGGACTGCTTTTACTCGCATCCGCACTACGTGTGTTCCCCTTTGCTCTCATGGGTGTGAACTTTGGCCTCTCAAACTTGGAGCCAAATTCACCCTTTTGACCGTCCTTAGCTCCGCGAGCCCGACGCGTCACAAACTCCTCGGCTAGCTCGGCGGCTTTAGCCACTGTACTAACGTCTGGCCTATCCAAGACCCAGTACCGCACGTTCTCAGGTAACCGACTATAAAACTGTTCTAGCCCGAAACACTGCAGAACTTTCTCGTGGTCACCAAACGCTTTCTCTTCTTTGAGCCACTCCTGCATGTTTGACATAAGCCTGTACGCAAACTCTGTGTATGACTCACTTCTGCCTTTCTCATTTTCCCGAAACTTCCGACGGAACGCCTCCGCTGACAGCCTGTACTTTTTTAGCAGACTCGATTTCACTTTGTCGAAATCCTCTGCCTCCTCTCTATTCAAGCGAGCGACTACGTCGGCCGCCTCGCCGGGTAACAAAGTGAGCAAGCGCTGTGGCCACGTTTCCCGAGAGAACCCCTGCTTCTCGCACGTTCGCTCGAAGTTAACCAGGAACAAACCAATGTCCTCTCCAAGCTTAAACGGCCGCATCAGGTCAGTCATTTTGAACGATACTCGTTCTCCTGCACCGTGTGCCTGACTTCCATTACGAGCGCGTTCCATCTCTACCTCAAGACGCTTCATTTCCAAAGCGTGTTGACGGTCGCGCTCTTCTTTTTTCTCTTGTTGCTCTCGCTCTTTTTGTTCTTTAAGTTCGCGCTCCTGTTTCTCTTTTTGCTCTTTAAGTTCGCGCTCCTGTCTTTTTGCCCTCTCCTCAATGGTCTCAAGGCATTCCGACAGCTCGTCATCCTCAGCCTCTAACTCAAGAATAGCCCTTAGCAGTTCTGGTTTTCTGAGTTTGTCTGAGACATCCAGACCCAACTCTCTTGCAAGCTCCAGCAATTTCGGTTTGCGCAACGACTTCAAATCCATGGCTGCTCTGAATGCTGCTTTCTCTACTGCCTACTATTGTCTTGCCGCAAACTAACCCGGCAGCAACGACAACCACAATTACCAGCTCTGTTTCTGACACTAACAAAAGCCTGGCAAAACTCAGAAGAAGAAAGTCCCGCACTCACCAAACCTCGCAGCCAAGAATTCAGCGCAGTCGTTCCGCTGCAGGCAACCAGTCATCACACAGGGCTCGTTGCACTGCTCCCGGATGGTCGTTGTGCTGCTCAGCATACAGTCAACTGCATATCTTCGCTGCTGGCCTCCGTTGTCGCGATCTCACCGCTGGCAGACAGTTGTTGGAACCTCAGCGCTGACGCCCGTTGTTGCACCTGGGTTACAGTGGCTACAAGGGGGAAGTGTGAGGAGCGCGCCCGGGCAGGCGAAGCGCTTTGGAAGGAAAGGGGCAGATGGCGCTGCAGCGCGCATACACGTCAGATTCTTCGGCTGCAGCGTTGGTAAACGCGTGTTTTATACGCGGCGGACGCAGTTTTTCTTTCGTCATGTTTCCATGGCTCTCACTATATTACAGAAATCGGTTCTGCTGGACACTTGGTTGTACAAGAGAGCCGGAAATATTACTGAGTTAATTCCAAATTGAGCAGAATGTCAAGAGAAAGCAGACTTACCGTTTCCATGTTGGATCGCCCAACAGCGTAGATTATTTCGCGACGGGTTGATTTCTGCTGTACTCGGACAAAGCACCACATGTTCAAATGCGCAAAATTTCTGAATAAAGCTTTATTTTGCTAAGCTGCTCTGGTAGCGGCAAAATAAAATGATTTCCTGGTACTTGGGAGTGAAACCTCTTCCAAACAGTCCTTAGGTAACCCGCCTCAGTTTCAAGTGCTTCTTTTTTTCCCGCGATGATTCCCTCTCTTTGTTAAGGGATTTCATGTAGAAATGAAGGCGTGTTAGCAGGAAAAACTTGGTGATGTGGTTGGTAATACTCAGCCCATGAAGTTCACAGCCAATCAAGACATTGTTCTTCCTGAGACAGCATGTCAGCTGATCAAGGCTGTCATAGTGCAGTTGGTTGTTGCTAAACCACATAGAAAAGGTGAGTTCTAACGCCTCTACAAACGAGAAAAGTTCGTGGGATGGGTAGAGCAGACCACCTTTGTCACAAAATTTGGTAAATGTCGAGAGTTCTTTGTTAGCATTCTCCGGATTCACGAGAAGCTGATCAAAACAGTCTTTGCAGTGAGTTTTCAGGATGGTCTTTCGTGCAACATACCCTGCAATGTAAAACACCAGGCGGCTGTCGCTCGTTTTTTCATTGTACACATGGTCAGAGAGAAGCTCAGATTTCTGGAGCCTTTGTGAAGCATCTTCTATCTGTCCTCTGTCAAGAAGTTCATCCACTTCACCGCCTGCTTCCTTCTCACCCAGCAAAAACTGCAGGGTGCCTCCTTCACAGTTTCCGCTGCTCGGCGCTTTCACTAAGTTATAAAAACTTAGGCAATTAACAGTGATGAGGAACTGGGTTGCGTTGGGGTGGTCATTACAGCCGGAAAACTGACGTATGACGCCAAACAGTTTTTCCAGGCTATCCTGACAAAGGCGGCTTGTCAGCAAGTACTTGTACCCAAGCTTGTCATGGACATACTTTAACAGATCTAATGTTGCATGGAGGGTAACCCTCAGTCCTTCAGCTGTGCTTGCTGACAAAAAACCTACTCTGGAAGGTGCCAAGGATCTTTCCCATTTGTTAAGGTACTCGATGAAATCTTTGATGTTTTTCTCTTGAATGGACCCAAGTCTTAGAGCTTCGGATGGAATACGTGCTGTCATCGCCTCTATTAGCTTGGCCATTGTGCTGACAAATGCCTCAGTTGCTGCTGGGTCACCCCAATTCCTTTGAATTTCATTCTTGTAAAAGAAAAGGCCACGAACGACTTCTGAGCTGAAAAGTTGGAATGCTAAGTTCACCCTCATTTTCTCAAAATTATTGGGCTTCACGTGGCATGCACTAATTTTTGGCATGACCTTGAGGGTGACTGCACATTTATCTTCCTCGTGTGCCACCCTGATGTGCTCAATGTAGGCAGCACCATCCGGAGTTTTGTAGAAGCACTTCAGGAAACCGTTCCTTACGCATTTTATCAAGTGGGGAAAATCTGACATAAAAAAAAGACGTCTTTCTTTATCAACAGGATGAGCAACCGACGACTTCACACAGCTCGAGGAACCAGATATTCCAAATATGCGCCACATAGAGCGGTTCCATGAAGCGCCATCAGCTGTCACAAAATCAACCTTCAGGCCAGCTTTTTCGGCAAGAATCACAGCTTCTAGGACGATTTTCGACAACAGAGCTGCCTTCACATTGCCCCTTGAGGCAAAAACACCAAGTATTTGATGCCAAGAACCGCTTAGAGGTTGAAACATGACCACTAGACCGTGATCACAAGGCACATGTTTCTCACTTTCGGGGGTGAATTTTCCTAAGTCCACAAGTCCCTCAATCTTTCCCCCTCCAACTACACTGAAACACTCCGACAGTTTCATCTCATCTATTATCAGGCCACCGTGGCACCTGAATTCATCCATGGTCTTCGTTTTCTTGCCAATCCCTGCAAGCACAAGGGAGTTGAAGCCAAACCCGCTCTTATACTTCCGCATATATGTCTTCAAGCAGGTTCTGTTCGGGAGTGTTAGTATTCCCTCTCTTCTGACGTGCTCGTAGAGTCTTGGACTCTTCATGCGCATTATAATGCACTCGAGTAGCCAATCTGGGTTGTATTTCATCCCTCTCAGTGATTTGCGACGAGCTGCCTGAAAACACTGCAGTACCGCGAGCCTTTGCTTAGGTGGAAGAGCTTTTAATCTGTCTTCCAGGACGCTCTCTTCCAGTTCTACACTCTGCCTCTCAAGATCCTTGATGGTTTGTGTGTAGACTGACAACTTGGCCTTGAGTCGCCGAACAGTTTGCGTTTGAAGTTTTTTCTTCCTTGAGAGTCTGGGAGCTGAATTCTGGCTACGACGCTTTTTTGATCGCTGGTTCAAAAGAGCTTTTCTTAGATGCTTGCACATCACACATGGCCTACTGTCATGCGCTACACCATGACACTTTATGCTTGAAATGATTGCGTCAAAAAAGTGAAATTTCTTGCTTCCCAACGCAAACGGAAATTCATCGACTGTGCCGGCTCCAACACAGACTTCCATGCTGTCGACCTCTTTCAAAAGAGATGTAGGATCGGTGGATGACAGCCCCGACTGGCGCACTCCCTTTAAAAAAACATCTTGTTTCACACAGTTCGCTTCTTGTGAAAACACAACCAGCTTGCTTGCATATAGGACCCGTTTATCCTTCCCTGGTTTGCACACACTGTAAGCCACAGTCAACGGCGAAGGGTTCAACGTGTGCATGCCCCACGAACACGACGGTAAAGTGAGGTCCTGAAACGAAGCTGTGCAGTACGGAACCTCCTCGAAGCCCACACTCACAGAAACGGCACTGTCTTCTGCACATTTCTTCTTGGCTGGAGCTGTGGGTTCAGGCTTTGCGGGCCGCTTCCTGTCAGGCGGCAGTTGCTTCGATAAATACTTTGGTAGGTTTGGGAAAAGCGTGGGCACAGCTCCAGGAAGCAACAGAGGCCTGCTTCTTTCGATTCGGACGAGCTCTCCATTCACTGTGTGCTCAAAGTACCTTGAAATGTACCTTGTGTCGAAATGAAGCTCGCACACCGCAGAGTTCTTCTCGAGTTGTTTGTCAGCACGCGGTATAGCCCGCTGCCACTGCGCCAACGCCAGTTCATTCTTGGGTACACCAAACAGCGACAGTTTCATCTTGCACGATTTGTAGCCAGTAGTGCACCCAGGCACAAAACAGTGGCTCTGTTTTCTGGGCATCACCACACATACAGCGCACAAGAAATAACTCACACAACTGCCGGCAAAGCCGAGAGAAACACGTGCAGCACAGCTCACGCCAGCGTATGCCACCGCGCCTTGCCCATCGACTGACGTGCAAACGTCGTCGAGCGCCGCCTGTCGGATCCTCCTCAAAGGCCTCAGTGGACCGCATACGGCGAGCGGCGCGCTGCTCACACTTCCCCCTTGTAGCCACTGTACCTGGGTCGCAAGCCCCAAGGGTAGCGTTGGCCTGGCGGCCTGGGGCACAACTGGAAGCATCCGAAGGTCCCGGCAAAGCATGAGTCGACAGGTAACAGAACAACTTGTTTATTCTAGCATCGTAAAAGAGCGGGTGGTCAGGTCGACCGAAGTGGAGAGACGGGAGAGCACGTAACTCAACTGAAGAAATCGGAGCCTCCCTTGGCGTCCGGGGGCAGCTGCTTTTATACTCTCGCAGTTGAGGGCAAGAAGGAACGCCTCTATAGACGCGCACGTGACTGTGCCGCTCGGGTACGTTGGGATGAGTAGGTGGCGCATCCGCCGGGCCGGCGCCGCTCGGACACGTTGGGAAGAGTAGATGACGCATCCGCCGGGCCGGCGCCGCTCGGACACGTTGGGACGAGTAGGTGACGCATCCGCCGGGCCGGCGCCGGTCAGACCTCCTCGCCTCACAGTTGGGGGAGCTCCTCTCCCCGGCTGCCGCGCTTTGACAAGCGTGGGCACCAACATGCACACACACACACACGCACACCGAAGACACGTGGCATTGGAACATGCCTGGACGCGCTTGGCGGGGAGGCGTAGCAGCGGCGCCGAACGGGCCAAAATGTCTGCCGCTTTGAACGAAGCCCCAGCGTCCGTTGCATCCGCGCCGGCTATACCGCGCGTCGTAGGCGAAACGTAACAGCGTGTTGTGGCTCACATGGCACGTCGCGCTCGCGCACCATGCTTGCATGATCGACAGAAATCAGCGCGTCGGATCGCGAAGGCTGCTTTAGGTGATGCATACGTCACTGCGCGCGCGAGCCCTGTTTAATGTGACCGCCTTTCGCAGTTTCCCTCCTAATGAACCGACTAGCAGACGTAACTCCCAGTAGCCATCAGTGGTGCAAAATTATGAAATTTTACGCGCCAATATATACAGGGTGTGTCAGCGAACGCTTTTAAATATCTTTAAAAGTTGCCTGTGGCAGATATCACAATTCTAGTTGATGAGCTGATCTACTCGAAGCGGCGGACAATACTTGCAAAAAAATTAAGATGCAAAATCGACTAATTAACGATAATTCACTAATTAACTTTCTAGCTAATTATCTTATGATCCATATTGCAATTTACAAATTCTAGCAGTGGACCTCGCAAGGCGGATCCACTTGGAACGCATTTTCAACATGACACCAGTTTCGAGAAATAAATTCCCGAACTTTGCGGAGAAATTCATTGGCGTTCTCCTGAGAATTCGTTCCAAATGGATTCGCCTTCCGAAGTCTACTGCTAGAATTAGGAAATTGCAATATGGATCACAAGATAATTAGCTAGAAAGTTAATTGGTAAATTCTTGTTAATTATCAATTTTGCATTTCAATTTCTTGTGCAAGTAGTGTCCGCCGCCTCGAGTAGACCGGCTCATGAGCTGGAATTTAGCTATCTGCCCCAGGCAGCTTTTAAAGATATTTAAAAGCGCTCGCTGAAGCACCCCGTACATATATATATATACACACGCGCACACTTCCTTCCTTCCTTAGCAGTTGCTTAATTTTTGAAAACGAGTTCTTTCGGCCGATGCCGCGATGGACACCGATGCCGCCAGTACCTGGTCAGCATGCGCATGCGCAGAGCCTTGGCCCTGGCCAGCAGCCGGTCGGGCGGCGCGAAGCGGGCCGGCTTGCGCCTGCTGGGCCGCAGTCCGTAGCGGTCCGACGCTGGCCGGCCCCCGGCGCCCACGGGACGCACGCTGTCCCACTGCGCGCGACGCAGTTGGCGCTCCAGCTGCGCCCGGTACGCCTCCACCTGCATCGAAACGGAAGCGATGAGCGCTGCATCGCGTCGGGACGCTTTTCGACGATCCCTCGGTGCTCCCGTCCAATCGGCAGCGACGAACGCGGGACTCCGCACTGAGGATCTGTGATAATCTCATAGGAGGGGGGTTGACACACCTGTACCTCCCAGACAAACGGTTTCCAACTTGGGTCCACATTGCAAAAAATAAACTGAACTTGCTGCCCCCAACTCGCATTTTTTCTCGTTAATATTTCATGATAAGCACTCTTCCTCGTAAAACCTTTTTAAACTAAGAAAAATATCTTGCGAAGAGCACGTGTCATTTCGAAAATCGCTGAGTGTCTTGCAGTACGTGCATGCTGGTACGTTGCTTCTTTCCCCTGCTACGACGTTAAATCTTAGATCGTTGAATAGATCGTCAGAAATTCTGGCTGCAATAGAAGAAAAGGACTTTCTTTGGGCGCAAATTAAACGTTATCCTGCCTCTGAAGCGATGCGGTCAAAATTCAACGAAGCCAGAAATAGGGCAAATGCGATGATTCGTCGTGCCAAGCGAATGCATTTATGGAATAAATTTTAATCCGCTCGAACAGACACCAGAAAAACATGGTCATTAATAAACAGGGGCTAATAAGCACCGCAATAGCGAACGTAATTTCACTTCTTTCGGTACCGATGACCGTACTCTTGCGAATGATTTTAATACTTTATCCTCTCGAGTGTCGGGTAATGCATCGCCAGTTCCACCGTCGCGCACTTTGCATAATAGCATATTGTAGTCCGCGCATTTGCCTTTGCTAGCCGAAGACGAACTTAGGTCACTTATCTTTAGCCTAAAGTGTAACAAATCACCAGATATCGATGGAATTTATGTAAATGACCTGCGAGCCATCTTTGGTGTCATCAAGGATGTGTTTCTGTCGTTTTTTAACAACATCATTTCCAGTGGTACAGTTCCATTAAATATGAAAACTGTTGTAGTAATTCCACTTTATAAGGGAAGAGCACAAAATTGAACAGAAAACTATCGCCCAATTTCTGTGTTGCCCTGCTTATCTCAAGTATTGGAAACACATTTATTACTGACAATGACAAGTTTCTCGGATAAACACGGAATGTTATCCTCTTCCCACTATGGTTTCATTCCTGGAAAAGGTACCCAATCGCTTCTTGAAAATCTTTCTGACGGGTTGAACTTGTCTTTCGAACGCAATCAGATCGTAATGTGCCGTCCTCCTTCACGTCAGCAAAGCTTTCGATAGCGTGAGTCATGGTAATCTGTTAACCAAGCTTTCAATATTAGGATTTCGTGGCACATTTCTGACACTCCTGGAAAACTTTCTGCATCGCAGGCGCCAGCAGGTTTCACTAGAGCAGGCTAAGAGCCATTTCTTTGTAATAAAATCTGCTGTCCCCCAGGGCTCTATACTCAGTCCAATGTTATATAATATTTAGGTGAATGACCTTGCTGATGTGGTGCCTGTTGCATTGTATCAGTATGCAGATGATACCGTCATTATAGCTCAATCAACAAACTTTATGCATACTATTACTTCCTTACAAGCAATGGCGACTAAGGCTATGGACTGGTTTTCTGCTAACTTAATCAATATTAATACATCGAAGACAAAACTTATTTTTCACAATCCTCTGAAAAAACTAGACATTAATTACCCGTTCGTGCTACACAATTCAAAGTGTTCTCTATGTCTGTGTAAACCTTTAGATTATGTGACTTGTGTAATATATCTCGGTTTGTACTTAGACAGTGATCTTTCCTGGAGCTCCAACTTAGATTATGTACGCGAGCGGTATCTTGTGTGCTATGCAGTTTGAGATATTATATGCCCCTCTCTGTTCGAAAAGTTGTACATGCGTTATGTTATAGTGTATTAAGGTACGGCATAAGTTTATGGTCATTGCGCAATTCGTTGGCAAACTAGAGTCAACTCTATTCTCCCTTCTATTCTAAAGAACATCAGCTATGATTTAAATCTTATTGACAAAAGTGACGTTTTCAAAACCGTATTTATGCCGGACTTTAATCAACTACTGCTGGAAACTGTTGAGCTAAAGCATTTCTGGGAAAGTAATTTCAAGGTCAAGTACGTTCCCGCACGTTTTTTGCGGCGTAAGAATCTTTACCTCGTACCCAGGCGTTGTACAAGATATGGCAAGAGAATACGAGACTACTATGTTAATATTCCTGTATATTTTAACAAATTGCCTCAAACCGTCTTGCGCGCTCAAACCAAATACAAGTAAAAAAAAGGCACTCAGGCAAATTGACAACTAGTCGCCTCAGGGAACTACTCGTTTCTTTTTTTGTGAAAAGCATGTCAAATGAATAACTGTTTGGTTCCGCTGCCTGCCAGGCACTGCCGCTCACGCCCTATGTGGCTTTGGCAGGCCTGATATGTACGCTGCTTTCTTTGTAACTTTGTGGAATAAAGTTATTATTATTATTATTATTATTATTATTATTATTATTATTATTATTATTATTATTATTATTATTATTATTATACCTGTGCGTCGCTTAAACGAGGCGCTCATGCGGCCTTTTCTAAGATTTGCCCTCACTCTCTCTTTGCGTGTTTCGTGAGCAAGCACCAATGTCAAAATTTATCTCAAAATGAATGGAAACAACCAACACATAACCATTAAAAAAGGCCAAAGTAACAGCCACAAGCAGCAACGCGACAAGAACACAAACGAAGTCGTGATCAGTTGCCACAATTTCTCCACAGGACTAAATTTGCCTGTAAAAAACTTTCCCGCTGAGTCACTCGCTCATTCACTATAGGCACTATACATTCACTATCACTCATATGTTCGCTCTTTCACTCACTAACCACCTTCGATAAAGACAAGGAACCAAACTGCCATCTGAGCGATAAAAATAAATAAAGAAGAAAAAAGAGAAGGGGGAATTGTATAACTGCGAGTCGGCCTAGTTGGAACATCTTCATATTTATACTTTTTGTGCGCAAACAAACAGGGACGAAGAATAGGGGCAACACAAGGAAAGCGCTCGTCCTTGTGTTGCCCCTATTCTTCGTCCCTGTTTGTTTGCGCACAAAAAGTATAAGGGGAATTGTCTATTGGCGTGATATTCCTGTAATAAAAACACGTCAAACAAGAACCTTGGCGAAAAGCTTGTCCTTAGGCAATGGAGCCATTCTATGAGGCTGTAGCACACCACCACCCATCGAAGCGTTGCTGTATCCACTGGATAAGTACGACCGCCTTCGTGGTGCCGCCGCTCGCACTCCGGTGTTGCGCGGAGTAGCCCACCTCCAATACTGACTCCACAGCAGCATACTGTACGCTAAAACTCCCAGCAGTGTCACGCAAACGAATGCCCACACCGTCACAGCAAGCAACCTCATATCACAGTTTGTGCATAACTTGCTTGCGAGACGAGTAGAGATGCAAAATAGAACAATCACTCCTGAAAGGCCTCCGTGCGAAGGACTTCTTTCGTCGCATCTTCACGATTTCCGGTTCAGCGTAATCTTGATCGCAACCAAGGCGCGTTGGATCTTTCGTGCAGCGGATGATGACGGCATGCTGGAGTATCGAAGCGCGAAAACTCTTTCAGCGACCCGGCGGCATGACCTCTGATTCTGAGTTCAAAATTCTTTCTTCATATCCTCGCACCTGGGATCCCATTTTCGTGCCATCCGTGGATCAGTGTTTGTACACTGGCGACAAAAGAGCCCAACTTCGTAATTAGATCCATGGTGTTAATTATTCAGCTCACGTCCAGCGTACTAAACGCATTATAAAAGCGCGATCACGTTTAATTCGGCTCGACGCCTCTCTCCACGCTGCGATGCCGCGATGCCCAATGCAAAACGAAACAAAACTGCTCCAGCCAAGCCATATATGAAGACATACATGAAGCCAAACATAGCCCTTAATAATTAATTGCAATTTTTTGATGAGCGAAGCCATGCCAATCCAAGACAAGTCCAATATCGACCCTTTTGCGCTGCTATAAGCAGCTCAGGTGGCATGTAAAGTTTCGCTATGCGTGTTTTTTACTGTTATAGTTTGTAACGTTGCCTTGTTGTGAAGTCTGTTAACAACTACACGCAAAGTAAGTCATACCTAAAGGCTGCATTCCTCGTGTGCTGTGATTATCGTGTGGTAATATTTGCAGGGTTTCTCTCAACGCGTATGTATGCAATGCAGCTTGGCTTTTGTAATTTCCATTTCACCCTGCTTCTGATCGGTTTCAAGGAGCGCGAAAACGTAGCACCGAACATTACGTCAGTCTTGTACCACCGGTGGCTTCACTTTTCCATAATTTATAGAACTGAGAACTGATTCCTACAAATGACATTAAACAGCGTGCACTGTGTCGCCAGTATGGCACATTCCGAGCCTGTACAGTTGGCACCACCAGCGCTATTCTTTCGCAGGCTGGCGCAAGACGATTCTCAAGGCGGCGACGAGGAGGCGAGTCGGCGAAGACACATTATGGCTGCGCCGGTAAGCGCCGGTAGTTCGACCGTATGTTTTCTACTACAACGTGTTTGTAAGCGCGCACTGGCGATACATTCGCTGTCTAAAGTAAACTGCATTTTCACGGAACTGAATAACATATTCCGTTGCGATTTTGTTGTTGAACGTTGCCGTTGCTCGTGTAGTTTCTTACCTCCGCGCCTCGTTAACATCCCGTCGGCGATAACAATCGCTCTATTTATTTGCATTCCACATTTCATTCTATGTCTTTACTTGTGCTGCTTGTGGGGCGAGCAAAGAAGTTCGCGCGTAAAATTTCTTTCGACAACGTAAATCATCTGCCTACACAATAACTGTTTCCATGAGCCACGGTATGGTGGCTTTTGTAGAGTTGATTGGTCTGAGCAGGTGGTTGTGAGAGTGCCTCAATACAGCATTGCTACTTTGTTAAATATTATTGCTTGCGGTACACTAAGTCCTGCCAAGTTGCTTAACTCATGTTTGCAGGGTTAGCAACGATGCTGTGTGCTTAAGTGGCACGAGATTCAAGAATACACTGCTTTGTTTTCGCAGGCTACAACCCCCGAAGAACGCGGTGAACACAGGCTGCAGTTTGCGTACTCGCTTTGGTTTTCAAGGCGAGCCCCTGGGAACAAACCGAATAACCAACGTTATGATCAGAACCTCAAGCTAGTCTGTACCTTTGATACAGTAAGTCCTTGTGATCGTACATCATGTGTGGCTCTCTGCTTAATAGCAACCACATTGTTGCTGATATTCAAGAGTTGGGGAATAGCGTATCTGGATTGGGCCACTTCAAAGCCTGACATTGCTCCGTGGTAGTTCTCATAGTTCTCTATCTGTTGCATATTTAGGGTTGGTTCAGTCCTTAGCAAATATTTTAAGAGAACTGCCTGCAACAAATGTCGAAAGAATAATCAGAAGAAAGAAATGTCATTCTTTTATCTAAATAGGCAGTCAAAATATAGTTACCAAGGCCACGACATGTGCCTGCATAAAACAGAAATAACTGCAATAATAAAAAACTCAAAACAGTACTGTACACCGTGCAACGCATTGTTTGATAATTAAGGTGATGGTAAGAGCAAATTTATTCTCCCCTACATTTACTATATGCTTCAGATAAACAAACGAAATTCATTTCGTCTAGTCTTTCTTGGGTGGCAGTGTCTGTTTTCTTTGTGTAGCATTTATTTGACTGAATATCAAATACATCGGTCCTCATGTTTCTTCTTGTTTATGCACGAAAAGCACAGCAACAAATTTCTATATTTCTACAAACGAGTATTTACGAGGACGAAGAGGCCAGTGCTGTGAAGACGATTGGAGGCTAGCATGGGCTGTTGCCTTTTGGCCAAGTGCAACATATTCATTTTGTAAATATATTTGTGTATAGCTTCTCGTCTTCATCTTCCCACGTAACATTTTTGGTGGAGGTAGTTGTTCCCTGTCCTCGTCACAGAGGTTCGCAGTGGACGGTATGTCAAGCCTTCCATCATGGCTCCTGGAGACAACAGCTCAACTCAACTGGCTCTGACACCTGCTGCCTCTCTGACGACCTACATCACACTCTCCACTCCCCATGATACTGGCATATTCTCAAGAAAAGATGGGTAATACGCCGAGGACTGGATCAGCCTGAACGAACACGTCAGCACCAGTAACCAGTGGGACCCTACTGTAATACTTGCCAACGTAGTCTTATACCCCTGTTACACTGGCACTTGCAACGGCCGTTAACGCAAGTGGCAATTGAATACTGTAACGCCTGTGGGAACGGAACGGTGCTGGCTACGCTCACACGGCACTTTCCGTGTTCAGTCTGTTCACTTCCGCTTCGACGATTTATCACGTGACTCTTGAACTTTTTACCTCACCGACTCAAAAAATTTTGTTTCTCTAATTATTTTCTGCGCTACATGCTGTACAATGTGTTTTTTTAACTCTTCGCAAGAGTTGTATGGAAAAGTAATGGAGAAGCTCATTCAGCCGATTCAATCCGATCCATGGCGTTGCAAAATAACTGCGTTTGTTGTGGTTTCAACGTAGTGAAGCGCCCCATTTCACGTTCGATCGCGTGCACTAACCACAGCACCACTGTGTATTTCCTTTTTTCTTTCGTATCGCGAGTGACCATCTGCGCGATTCAGCAGGTGCAGTGTTCAACGTGGAGCGACTTTGCAACGCGCACCCGAGAACAGCCATGGAATGGTGCTTAGCCGGCCGCTTTATGAATGCAACCGGGATCATCCACCCGATTTGCTTCTCCTGGTTGCGCACTACGAGGCATTGTTGTCTGCAAAAAGGGCTGAACTGCAAGCTGTGTGCATTAAGAAAGCGTCATACAAGAAGAAGCGGAAGGCTGCCGAGAGGCGATGTCGCAGCCTCGGTGCACTCGCTGTGGTATGTCTGCCAAGCAAAGGAGTGTTTGGTCGCTTCCCAGACCATCGTCTTGGTACGACACCAACGTGCCGACATTGTCGGACCAAGATTTTAAAGCCAACTTTTGCGTGACCCGTTCCACATTTGCCTACATCGTGAGCTTGTCCCTCACTAGCACGGGAGGATACGAACATGCGAGCTTGCATACCCCTACACCAGCGTGTCGCCCTCTCGCTGTACAGACTGTTGAACAGCACCATCATCCTTGCGTACACAGGCACATTGTGTTTCTGAGCTCGCAGTTCAGCAAGGTGATATATATATATATATATATATATATATATATATATATATATATATATATATATATATATATATATATATATATATATTGGGGTTTTACATGCCAAAACCACTTTCTCATTATGAGGCACGCCATAGTGGAGGACTCCGGAAATATTGACCGCCTGGGGTTCTTTAATGTGCACCTAAATCTACGTACACGGCTGTTTTCGCATTTCGCCTCCATCGAAATGCGGCCACCGTGGCCAGGATTCAATCCCGCGACCCGGCAAGGTGACCCTGCCGCAAGTTAAGTACAGTCGAACCCACTTATAACAATATTCAAGTGCCACGAAAATTCCATTGTTATAACCGATAATTGTTATAACCGGGTGGCATGAAAAATTTTAAATAAGGGGATGGCAGAGCTGATATGAGAAAACTATATAGGCAGGGAGGCCAGTGACCCTCCCCACCACCTTCCTCCGCCCGGCTGCTCATTGTGTTCATTAGTTTAACTGCTTCCTGGGCGCTCCAATCGCGTGTAACAAGCCACAGCTGTCGGCGTTGAAGAATGGCACTGCTATAACAACTGCAATGAGGTGTCACAGGTGGCAAGCGGTATGCGAGCACCGTCGAGGTATCGCATTGATGGCCCCAAAAGGGGCCCTTTAAACATTGCGAGAAGGCTGCCGTGGCAGCCTGTCAGATTGAGAAATTCAGAAGGAACGCTGAGGTGAGATAGCCACAAGCATCTCACCACGTATATCTCACTGACTTGCACGAGAAAACCCTGTCTCCGTCAGCCTTGCATGCATTATGCGAAGCTTGCCAACATCCTACTCCAAGGCATCCAGGTGCTCCACGTAGTGCAGTGGAAGGTTCCTCGTGAAAACAAAGCTCCGTAGGGACTGAATCACCTGCCGGGCCTCCTGTGAGGACAACATTGAGGCAGCCTGCCATACTGCATCGTCGCTGCCGTCGTCGCCATCGCTATCTGATGCAAGCACGTTTGCGACGATTGCCTCATCGGTTAGAAGCACTTAGTTTCCAAATCTATAGCTGTGCGCTTTCTTTTCACCGGCAACGTCCTGCATTGCCGATGATCAGCAGGCGGATCCGCCATCTTCCGTTTCGGCAGCGAGTCAAGCGAAGTTGGGAAACCGCGTGGCCAGGAACGACTTCGATACAACCAACAGAAATGAACGCGAGTGATTAAGCTGTTCGCAGAACTGCACTGAATGAGGAGCCAGGGAGCAACATGCGAGCAATCTGCTTGCGGCGAAGTTGGCACGGTCCATTTGTGTTTTGTAGGGTGGGGCGGCTGAGAGCAATGGGTGCAGCCCCTTTGTGTTCGGAGGGGTGGAAGGGCGACGGGAGAGAGCCGCGTGGAGATGGCTGGAAAATGAGCGCGCACCGGCTGTTGTAGCAGCGGCCCATTATGGTGCGGCTCGAATTTCTCGTTTTCCTTTTTTCTTTTCAAAGATTTCGCATTTCACTACCTTTCGGCTCGGACACCCAGCAGCCAGACTTCATCGTTATAACCGATAATGCGGCATCGGGGCATTGTAGTAACCGGGTTATTTCACCATGGAAAACACACAAAAGTTGACGGTGCAGCAGCTTCTCATTGTTATAACCGACATATAGTTAAAACCAGTATCGTTATAAGTGGGTTTGACTGTAAATGCGTCAGTGACGCTGTCCAGGCAAAGCGTTTTTTCACCGGTGTGCTCGCCTGCAGCAGGGACATGTTGCTTCTGGGGCCTGCCATCTTGATTATTTCACGACAAAACGGATGGAAATGGCGGCGAAACGGAGACCAGCAAGTTCCATTGGTGTTAATTGCCATTGGGTTTCCAACGGCGCTCGCGCTGCTGTGTAACTCCGCCTAACAGCCGTTAAGGCCAACTGTCGTGTTCCTTAATGGCCGTTAAAGTGCCCATGCAACAGGGGTATTACCTCGATGGCACACCTCAAGTTAGGTTTCAGACACACGAAGATGAGCTCACTAGTTCGGATGCACTCAAACAAAAGCTGCGAGATTTCTTCGGCAATCCTTACGGTCGCCAACTTGCCACAAAAAAGATGTTACCCAGCCGTGTGCCGACGTCAGCGGAGCCCTACGTCACACACATTAGAGACGCCTTAGCTCTATGCCGCAAACTTGACGCACACATGACTGGGCCAGCAAGGTTTCCCACATTCTCAAAGGTATCGCCGATGATGCCTTCAACTTGCTCATCTTCAACATGGCCACGGCGGATGCAGTTATCAAAGAGCACCGCAACCTGGAACTCTCGAAAAGCCAATGTATTGACCAACAGTCTGCCCATCTATCAAACACCCCAGCGACATCTCCCTGTGCCGACGCTCCTCGTCCCAACAATACTGGCGATGTTACCAGCTCCTCTAACTCGCCTGCAGTAACAGTTTCCCTGATTCAGGTGGTTGCCCGCCAAGAGTTGGCCAACATGAGTCTTCGCTCTGTCTGCTCCGCCCATTGCCTCAACACCCGGTCGGATTCTTCAATTCTACCTTGGGCCACATCTTACTAACACATTTTCGTGGCCCATGTGAATGGCACACTGGTGACAACAAGCCCATTTGTTTTCATTGCTGTCGAGTGTGGCACATTTCTTGCCACTGTTGCAGCGCTGTGTCCTGTAGTTCCTCACTCTGTCCCCATCTGTGTGATCTGTGTGCGCTGTTAACCTTTTAAGGAGTTCCCTGGCCCAGGCCACTTATACTGGCTACTCTAACCCAAGTGGCCTTTCTCATCCCTATACTGCACAGTTTGATAATGCCGCCACTGAATCTCCTGCACCGAGCCACCTCTATT
Organism: Dermacentor variabilis; assembly: GCF_050947875.1. Lineage (NCBI taxonomy): Eukaryota > Metazoa > Arthropoda > Arachnida > Ixodida > Ixodidae > Dermacentor > Dermacentor variabilis. The sequence goes on along the minus strand of NC_134569.1, from coordinate 15,226,532 downwards.
CATGGTCGTCTTCACCCCAAAGCCTACAATTTCGCTCGACCCATCCCCGTCGCTCATATTCCCTAACTCCCTATGAACGCTCCCAGCTTGAAAACTAGACGACGATGCAGCACCTTGAGGTGACAGTGCATTTCTCCTTATGCCGCAGAATCCTCTACTCACATGAACCTCTCATATGAACCTTCTTGAAGTGCAAGTCGACAGCATTTCTGCGTTGCTCTAATAGACGCTAAGACACATTTATCTGTCATGAGCGCTGACCTTCTTAACCCCCTGAAGAACATAGTAACACCCACCACAATGCCTGTTCCCCGTGTCGCTGATGGCGGAACGGCCCCTGTTATTGATATGTGTGCCACCCGAGTCTCCTTTACCAATTGCTCTACACACTGTCCCCACAAAATCATTCTTGGCCTGGACTTCCTCTCCGCACATTCTGCTCTCGTAGACTGTACAGCCGGTACCTTCCTCCTGAACCACCTCTAAGTTGACACAGTTGCATAGACTTCGTTCGCTTGCCACCTTTGGCACAGACTTACGTTGATCTTGTGTCATCCCCACCAGTGCCCGACTGTCACTACATCGCAGCACCCATGCAAGACGTCCTCCTTACACACCGCATCACAGTACCTCATGCAGTTTAATCTATTACGGCAAATTGTGTCCACCTGCCAGTGGTCAATTTTGGCTTGACAACACAAATGCTGGCACGCGGGACGTCTCTGCCATTCGAGGATCACTCATCACTCAGTAGCATCTATTGCAGTAGAAAACAATTCAACCAACCCTACTTTACCATCGCAGTCGGCAACTTGTGCCATCGCCAACTTACAGAAAATGATAGTGCCCAACTTGCTGCCCAACAGTTCCCCACAGAATCTACAGAGTGGGCTCAGCCGCGTGGACAGCGATGCACAGCTTGTGGTACGGCCAAGCAGGAGAAACGCACTTGCCTCTTTCTCCCTCCCCCTAGTGCACGCTCACTTTGCCCTCCCCCTCGCTCCCGCTCTTGCTATCTTTTGATAACGTCACCTTCAACATCGGGTATGCTGGAGACGGCGCACATCAAGCCACCATCCTTCTCGTTCACTTGCAAGCTTTTGCCCGCATACACAGCAAATGGCTGTGCGTTTGACAGTGCGTTCAGAAAATTGCAACGCTAATGAATGAGATCTGCAAAGTCTAACACGAGGTAGAAAATTTAATCTGTCAAATTTTCAGCTTTTGTGGTCATTGCTTTGTATTCTTGCTAGCCTTACATCAGTTTGCCAGGAGTGAAAAGAGAGGTATCACATCTGAACTTGCTGGACTCAGTCTATGTCGTACTTGCAATGCGCTGAATACCCTACATGTTGAAACAAGACCGATAGGGTCCTGAAAGTTGATGCCTGAAAAGTCAACCATTGGAATCAACCGCCATTGAAATAAAGCATAATAAAGCAACAAAAATTGCTTATTGCACGACAAATGTGGTTCCATATGAGCGTCATCGTTGCATGTCATCAACTTATGTTTTGTAGAGCTATAAATTTCAAGCCAAGTTTATTCGCTTGAATTCTAGCATTGTACATTCTAGCATTGTACGTTGCAATGGTTTTTTTAAATATGATATTTAGATTAAGTTGTTGGTGATTCTGTACATGAGAAGTGCCCTATTCTTTTTAATATATTGCCACGCAACTATTTGGCAAATGTAGCACAGGGTTTCATATCGCATGTTAACGCACGAGTATAATGGATTGAATATGTATTCTTTCAATTTTACCTGTTTGTTTATCAGCAACAACGCCTGCCGAAGTCCTGACACAGTCAAAACTATCTCTAGAATATGTCCTGCTCCGCAGATGGTATCTTAACAATTACCGAGAATTGGACCATGCTTCGCTTACGCACAAGGGCTAACGGGCCGAACCGTGCCGGGCAGGGCCCAAATTTTTTGGGCCGGGCCCAAATCTTTCGGGCCGGGTACAGGTCTGGTTTGAAACTATTGAGTCGGGCTTGGGCAGGTCACTGCATAGCACTTTCGAGCTCGGGCCCGGGCCTGAAGATATGGCCCATGCAGTGCTCTAATTCACGCAGAAGTTCGCAAAATGCTAGCCAAGAACATCATTCAGCTGTCATGTAGTCCATAGGCATCTCCTGTTGCCTTGTTGAAGAAAAATGATGGCTCATGACGATTTTATGTGAATTACCACAACCTTAACAGAGTTACAAAAGAGGATGTGTATCCTGTGCACTCGCCCACAAAATATTGCGGGGTGTGCGAGCGCATGGCGAAACGACCCTCCTCCCCTGCTAGCGGGGCACCCCTGGTGTCAAGACCGACACCTGTACGCATGTGCCTCCCTGCGAGACTGCAAGCGTGCACGTTTCCACACTTCCTCCTTGCGCGCCGGCGACATCCGAATACAGCCGCGAGGTGCCCTCTTGCGTTTGGCGCTGTGGTGGCTTATAATATTATCAATATCAGTTGGAAATTTATTGTTGAGAGAGCGGCGTGGTGGGGGGGTGGCTTTTGGGAGAGAATGGTGAGAACCGTGAAGGCCACCCTTTGCAGAGTGCTCGGAAGGCGCTGCCTTGACCATGACAGCCTCTCCACGGTTCTAACCCAAGTAGATGCTGCCGTAAATTCTCGTCCGTTGACTTTCGTCTCCTCGGACGCGGGGGAGCTTATGCCCTTGACTCCAGCACATTTCCTAGTTGGTTGCAGGCTAACGAGCTTGCCTCCCTTCCGAGAAACCACCAAAGTCAAATCGTCAGCAGAGACACTAACGCCAATGGAGGCGACGCGCCGGGCTTGTTGACTCCTTCTGGCAACGGTGGAGACGCAAATACCGACTGCAGCTTTGCTCAGCGCATGTCACAAAGCCAGGCAGAGCAAGAGGCATCGGTGAGGGAGACATAGTTCTCCTCGGGAATGGTTGGGCTCCATGCCATATGTGGAAAATATGTTTTGTTTTGGAGACCTTTCCTGGAAGAGATGGCCGAATACGCGCTTGCAAGATCCTCCTCCTGAACCAAAGCAAACTGCGACGACCCATACAAGCCTTGTACCCACTCAAGCTCAGCGAGAAGTGCCAGCCTGGGCAAACAATGGTGGCCGGGAATGAGCCGGCGCTCATTGCGGGGGAGTTTGTTGAAAGTTGCAAACGACCACCATACATTGTTGCACCCATGGTTGGGGGACCGACGACGCAAGAGAGAAAGGGAGTCGGCAAACGGACGAGGGGTGCCCCACTGCACCGCGTCCCGGCTGGCACCTCTACCCGCAAACTGATCTGTTCCACTGGCTTTTCGGCGAACCGCCTACTGAGTGCGAGGCGCCGGTGCCCCCGACAGGGACGAAGGCATCAGTGTGACCAACAGAGAACGTGGACTTGGTGTTTCTTCTCTTTCCTTTCTTCTTTCTTCGATCTATCTTTTGTAAATAAACCAGTCTCGAAACGGATCCCAACGAGTGAAGTTCTTTCCTTCGAGGCTCCTGCAAGCACGGCTGACGCCATCCAGCTTAGTTAACGCGCAGCAAAAGTTAGCGCAGTTGTACACGAGCAACAGCAGTTAGAGTCAGCCCAGTGGCGCGAGCATTCATTCACGCTATGAGTTGATAGAAATGGCTCATATTTGAAAATACTTGCTTCTGTATGCATCTACTTTTTATTCATATGTAGAGAATGTTCGACTCGATTTGCAATGGGTGTTACCATCTATTTCTAAGATATTTTATTTGCTGTGCATATTACTAACCCTGCCCTTCCGTTTTCTTTTTGAATGAAATAAGCACTACTCTTTACTATTCAAACTGGATTAAGTCATTTTTTATTCTTTAACATGCTTACTAGGGAGTGACAGCATCGGGCGACATAGTGTCAACCCGTCTTGACATAAAACAAAGTTCTGTGTCATTTAAGGAATTTTGTAAGGGCACTCAGGGAAAACCTGAAAAACTCAGGGAATTTGGAAATGTCAACTTGGTAGACACACTGCAAGAATGCTGCTTAGGCATAAAGAGTGTCTCTCACTTAATCTTTCCTCACAATAATTTTATGCTGGCACACTATATTAAAAAAAGCTACTAATGGTTAGGCATTGCTTTCCTCTCAAGCCACAGTGCTTCCCATTGCCTTGCATTCCTTATGTGCATGGCTTTGTGCTACCTCCTTGCGCATAACCTCATGCAGGGATGCGAGCGCTGTCTCCTTGCGGTTAAATTGAATTGAATGTCTTTCCATGTCAGCTCAACGTAGTTTTTCTCGTTTGGCCCTAAACTAAAGTTTACATGCAGTGCTTGTGTCTTCTACAGTGTGCATTCGCTGCAGTTTACTCCCTGCGCACACCTTCAGCACAGAAAGACAAGCACTGGTGCTATTCACATTGTGTACCAACGACAGCTGTCACCACTGCACCATAGCTAACCTTTGTCGCAGTCTTCCCCAACCTTATGCCTTGCAGAGTGGCAAGTCCACCACAAAGCCCAGCTTTATGAATGAAACTCTTTATCTCACTCTTTTCTTTGCATGCACAGCTAATGCACAAGTACAGGCAATAGCTGCAGCAGACAGTCTACATTAAACTGGAGCTTACTGCAGCTGCGTGCTTGAAGTATTCTCAGGGACCTTGGGAAGCCAATCAGATTGCTCGCCCGAGTGACATCACTCAACCATTCTACGTAGAATGGGCAGAGGCAGGTGGAAATGAAGGGAGTGGAACGGCTGCAGTCTTTAGCGATGCAGATGTTCAAAAACTCAATCATTACACCCTTTATGCAGAGTAATTAAATTAGACCCTTGGTGATCACGTGGACCTACCCTACTCACTCTTTGCATTTGTTCACAGCCATCAAAACTGCTTCAGGGTCCCTTTAACTTGCAGGGTCTCAGAGTGAATCTTAAACATTTAGTTAACATTCATGTGGCTGAACAAATTCTTGGATTTCACCTTTTAATTGGCTATTGAACATCATTCAATTGCCCTGAGATATCCACACCACTGTCAGATTTGTAGCAATGGAAAAGAACCAATTAGTATGCTGTATGCTAACAGAGTACACACCTGACCACGGAAATTTCCATTACCAATTAGCATGTTGTAGGTTAATAGATTGTACACCTGACCACAGAAATTTTAATTTCAGAGAAACAAGGTTGAAGAAAAGCATGGATAAATTTTGTAGTAGTGGCTTTGTAAGCTTTGAATAAACAAATTTAGTGCAGTGATTCACTAAATTATGCAAATATAGAAATATACACAGCAGCTTTCATATCTGTGTGGCAGCCACATTGGTATTGGTTAAATTTAACTTGTTTGTAAATCCTGTGCACCAAGAACCTTTGTAGTGCAGTGTATTAGTGAACTCTATGGTGATGTGAATAAGATACAAAGTGTGCTATCAAAGGATTTCTTGATCAAATTCGCATTAGTGGGGTGTTTTTCTCAACCGGTTGATATCAGGGTGCAACTAGTTGTCTTATCCGAGGTAAGCCAACAGATCATAGACCATCCTGGGGAAAGGGTTTGCTGGTTGACTACAAGCCAGTAGCTCACCTCAGAGTTCATCTAGATGCTTTTTCTTTTTTCAGCAGCATACTTCAGTGCACAGCATTTTAATTCTCAGTAGTACTGCCTCAGCTGATGTGTTCTCTTTTGTCGGTATTGTTAAATGCCAGGTGGAGCAGTTCTGGAGGCACTACAGCCACTTGATTCGGCCTTCAGAAATGTCAGGCCACAGTGACTATCACCTATTCAAGGAAGGAATCAAACCAATGTGGGAGGCAAGTGGCCCTCTTTTTTATTTTTGTTGCATGTGCATCATCTTGCATCTCTTCCTACTGAGAATGTGACAACAGCAGTTGAAGTCACTGCAGGTTAAACTTAGTTGTCTATTTCACTTTGCATACTTTTGACTCACTGCAGTAAACACTATGTGAAGCTGCGTTCACATGAAAACAAATTTTCCACGCTAAACACAGTTGTCAGAAGGCACTTGATAGTTATCAGTGCATTTGGTCATGAATGCACAGCCACAAGTAATTGGGTACTGGAATGGAGAAAACTTCAGCAAGAAAGTCTGGCAGTGTAGTGCTGCACATGATAGGCTGTGCCCATTATCTTTTTTTTAATATCGCTTTGGATGCATGCCATTTGGCTGCATGGACAGACAACCATTGGACAGGGACATTTCCTGTTAGCCATTATTTTCCTCTTTCATGATTTATCAGTGGCCATTGCTGTATTGAAGCAACATGCTGAAAGGGATAATTCCCCTGGCCTCTTCAAGCTGCATTCTTGCAGCTGGAGTCACCCCAGGAGAGACCAAACATGCATGCTGGCTTGATATTATTATTTTGTCTGCTTTTTTATATGTTGGCATATTCAAACTGCATGGAACTGAAAATTTGATTCCCAAGAAGCATTCTTAACGCACCAGAAGAAATATTTAAAGGTGGCACCACGGGTGTCCTGCTATTGCTTACTGCAATATTGTCCGACTTCACAGCCGAATTCAATGTAAACTAAAAAAGTTGTGGCAGAAACCTTTTCTGCTTGTTTTACTTTACTGTGCTTAAATGTAAATAAATTCTGTCATTTTTTATGCTGTCCACAAAAGAAAAAGAATCTATAAATTCCAAACACAGCCATAATGAGAAAAGTTTTGTAACTTAAGTGTGCCTTTGCACATTTTCTTTTTCACCCAGAAACTTGTGTAAGGACTGTCATATATAGAATGTCACCTTTGAAACATTCCTGAAAAAAATGTTTTCCTGAAAGATATGCAAAATAACAAAAAATTTAAATAAGCAAGTTCTCCAAAAAAGAAAAAGGAACTCTGATCACAATTTAAAATAATCTAATGGAGGTCTGCTTATGTCAGGCAAAACATGGCTGCAATATGTTTCCTCATTTGCTTTTTCACAAAATGTAATGAGCCAAAGTGGCTGATTTGAGCGTGCTGGCTTCGGTGCCTTTGCTGGTTGTCTATCAGTTTCCACTGTGCGCAAATTCTCATTTCTCAAAGTACTCATTTCTGTACTGTAAAAGAAATTCGCTCTGGTAGCTTGTTTTCAACAAAAATCTGTTTTCAGATTTTATTTGTGTCATGTGAATGCAGCCGCCCTCTAGAGTGCTAACTCAGTTTGCAGCCTACGACGACACATTTTTGTGAGAACACACTCTTTGCAGGAATGTTGCAAGGGCAACATTCTATATTTCACAGTCAGATGGTGAGGTCGAGCACAGGCTTCAGCATGTGACTGCAGGGGGTCCGACAGAAAACAGAGCTTTGTAGCAATATGTTGCCATGGCTGCCAAACCTCCAGATGGGATTTTACTCCAAGAACCAAACTGTCCTTCTCCCTTTCGGGTTATGTTGCGGTAGAGAGGGACTACCCTCTAGTGGGAGCATTGGTGTCCAAGCATATAACATGCCGCATCTGCACCACAATGACTGACATTCCTCATCAAATTCTGGAGCTCATCTCACATGAGAAATGGAGCAAAAATATTGTCATTCTTAATGTGTATAGTTCACCCCGTCAGGGGATACCTGTTATCCATAGCGAAAGGGGCCTGGCTCTGGCAAGATATCTGCAACCTGCACTTTACTCTTCCTACCAACCCGGCAAAGCCAACGCTAGGAGGCAATAATGTCACGCGAGACAGGTTCCCTGATCTCACCTTCACACGCAGCACCGGGTCTATCGTGACTCACAGTCCTTTAGACGAAAACTTAGGGATTATTACATTGTGGCTATGGTCCTACCACTTTGTACATCGCACCAACCTGAACAGAAAGTCCACATGACGGATTGGACGAAGTTCAAAGAAAGATGGTTAGAGCCATTGAAAGGCGAAGTATACAACCAGTGGCTAGCCTCGCTAACACATGACCTAGAAGCGACTGCTCGAAAGATCACAACCATGGTATGTAACCCTGGCATTGACGTACATCTGTTACACCTATGGGACACTCGCTGAGGACTTCAGAAGCGTTGGAAATGACAGCGTTCCCATCATAGGCTCCAACGCCACATGGAACAGATCATGCGAGAGGTGCAGAATTATGCTGAAACACTAACTGGTAACAACTGACGCAATTTTTACAACCGCCTCTTAGGCACCCTGGGTACAGCTAAAATGTGGTTAATTCTCAGGGCCCTCATCAATCCCACAAGGAGTAAGATGCATACATCATAGCTTACGCATCCTCACCCACGCTTACCACGATGACCCCGACCGGCCCCCCTCCTCGTACCCACTCGTCCACACAGTAGACAATGCTAGGGCTGTCCTACGGGACCTCCACTGCAGTACGGCCCCGGGTGCAGATAGACTGCAATTCGGCACTTTGCACAACCTCAGCGACTCGTACTACGCTCACATGATGCATACATTTAACAAGCCTTGATGGCAGGGGGCGCTACCACAAGCGTGGCAACATGCCAACCTTTCCTAATTCGGAAGCCAGGCAAAAATATCTCAATGGAGAATGTATGCCCAATATCCTTACCATCGTGCATCACAAAACTGATAGAGTCTGTCATCCTCTGCCGCCTGTAATCATTCCTCGAACGCCAATCATCTTTTGTGGACACTCAATTCGGCTTTTGCACTGATCTATCCACACAGGGCATACTACTTCAGCTAAAAGAGGAGGTTCTTGGCCCTCGATCTCACAACCAAACGATAGCAGTCCTCGCCCTAGACCTGAAAGGCGCGTTCGACAACGTCGAACATGACTTTCTCCTTGGCAATATTTCCTCCTTGCCTTGCAGGTCACGGGTCTACAACTAAGTCCATGCCTTCCTACGCAACAACACAGTGTCAGTTGGGATGGGCTCTAACTGCACGGATACTATCCGCTTAACGGGGTCACAGTACCGCCCAAGGTTCGCTACTGTCCCCAAGCCTTTTTAACATCGCACTGTCAGGACTTCCCCAACAACTTGAGTGTATACCAGATCTTCGTCACAGTATCTACGCAGACGATACCACGATTTGGACCACTCTGGGGTCAGATGGCGAGATCCAGGACAGGCTTCAGCTCGCAATCGACACTGTCGCCTAATATGCATGGAAAGGGAGGCTCAGTTGCATCCCGCAGAAATGAGAGCTAGTCCTTGTCGGACCGCCCCATGCTGCATCACCAAATAGAGAGGTTAAAGCAGCTGGCACTCTATCGAGAAGGTCCAATGCGCCTTAGTGTAGTCCAAAGGGAGGGCCTAGCAGACCATGCATCTTCTCACCCACCAGACTGATCAAATCATGAATATGCTTCGTCGAGAGAGCAGTCACTTTGCAGGTCTCCACGAACAGGATACGTTCTGCTTGTTCGAAGTGTGCATCTTCAGCTGCTTCACTTATCGCCTACCTTTTCACCATTCACTCTATCGCAGCAGATGCACATCGAATGACTGATATTCTAGGATGTAGAACAAACTATGCATGTTCCTCATTATAGCTCAGCTAAGAGATTATTGGCGTTAGGAAACTACAACACCCTAAGTGAACATTTCAGAGCACAGAGTAGGAGCCAATTTTATCACCTCAGCCTCACTTCCGCATGGTAGAACCTATTTTTGAGGCTAGGTTATCCACTTCCTACGACCGTTCGCCAAAAGACATATACCCCAGTTCCAGACCGAGTGGCGCAAGCTCTTAATGTTCACCCCATCCCACGTAATATGCATCCAGAGTACAATAGTGGTAGGTGCCGTGCTATGGTGCAACTCTTGATATGCATGCTGGAAGATTTAGAGAGGTTCAGAACCATGTGCAGTGACAAAGCCCATAATTCCTCAGCTCTCGTAGCAGCAATAGTCAATGGTGATGATGAATTAGTGGACACAGTGTCTGTACGCAGCTCCACAACCCCAGTCCTTAGGGTGGATCTGGCCATTCGAGACGCACTTTGTCTCCTCCAGACTTCTATTTTATCCTCACCGATTCAAAGACGGCATGCCAAACCTTTCTGTTAGGCAAAGACATTACACTAGCTGCTCATCGCATCCGATCACAGCTTCCTCACAACACACCAACACCAACGCCACCTGCTCTGGACTCCTGGTCATACCTCATTGCCGTGCAATGAATGCACTCAATCAGCCGCTTGCGAACTCTCCCTCTGAGCTGCCCCATTTAATGAGGCGACCAACCCAGATAGCCGGAGCCTATTTCTCTCGTATCGCGATATAGTCACGCACTATGCATGTGCATGCATCCGATTCTCTCCTCCACCCCCTTTCTTTTGCGAGGAAGAGGTGGCACTCAGGCAGCTTCAGACACACACACATTCCCAAACCTCTGCTCTGTTCTCAGAGATACTCTGATGCTTGCCCTGGTTGCGTTGTTCAAGCCACGATGTTTCGAGTTATGGTATAGTGCACAACAACCCCTATCTCACCCCTTCCCGACATCCTCTACCCCTTTCCATACTGAGAATGATGGGATGATGTTCTTCGTGATGGACCCCGCAAGGTTTGCCAGGCCTTAATTCGGAGTGCCTGCAAATTCATTGGAGCTGTCATTGGGGCCCTGAACTAGGAGCACCACCATCAATCTTCCTTTGTAATAATAAATATGTTTTTATCATCATATCTGTCGACCGAGCCTCCTACGTCGTGATGCCATCATGGTTGTTTCTTTAACTGGATGTATATCAGAATAGGCATGGGGCAGCATACATTCACATTCATAACATGAATGACATGTCGTGACATCAGTGACGTGACATAAACGATATGAACGACATGATGTCAGTGTGTTCGTTTCTTTAAAGGGACACTAAAGGTTACTATTAAGTGAACGTGGACTGTTGAAATACCATCCCAGAAACCTCGAAACACATGTTTCGTGCCAAGGAGAGACTTATTTTAAGAGAAAATGCGTTCTGAAGCGTCCGCGTACCTCTAGCGCAGTTCAAATCGCCCGCCCTCCGATCGAGGAGTACTGACATCATGGTCTCATAGTGACGTTGCGCCATCGGTGAGCAGAACGGCGTCCGCAGACGGCACTACGGCTTTTCTGCACAAAACGCAAACGCGCGGCCAGAAACAGAGCCAAGACAGAGCCGACAGCAGAGCGAAAGCGGGAGTATGGTGGCCAACGGAAGGAGAAACGCACGACCATAAGCCGGTACTTTATTCTATGACGCAAACTTCGACGCTCGTCGCAATGGACCCTGACAACGACAGATTGGCTCGCGATGCTGGGCTCAACTTCAGCGATTTGAGCACTGACGAGCGCGACCTGCTGCTGAGGGCTCGCGCTGCCGGCGTCGTTGCGTACTACGACGGCGGCCTCGACACCGGCTCTCCGGAGCGGGAAAGCAACGAGGGCTTCCCACGACATCACAAGGACGTGGCATTCTCACTGCTTGTTGTTCAAAATGAAAGTTTTGCGAGCCAGCAGAACCCGCACAGCACGACGCGACAACGAAACTACTGAAACTCCAAAGCGTGCACGGCGCAGAGTCGAGCGAAAACGAAACCTTTCGACCACCCGTACTACAGAAGGGTAATGTCAAAATGTTATTTTTTTCGTAGAACCGAATAGACGTAGACAAGTAGCATTTTCTTCCGTCTTATAATCGAATGAAATGATATTTTCAATACGAGTAGTTGAGTATTAGTAAAACAAATTATGAGGAGTGCTTTCGTCATCAGGCTAGTACCGGAATGTCGCTGGGGGGTCTCAAATCGTGTCATGCATTTACCTCAATTTCTCGGTTACTAAAGCTCTGTTTGCGTTTATATTGACACCTTAGACATTCTAGAACATTGCTCTACCACTTTAACTTGACTTTCTGGTAACCTTTAGTGTCCCTTTAATTCGATATATTTATATCAGGATATGGATAACATTACATAAATGTCATGACATAAATGATATGAATGACGTGATGCTGTTGTGGTAGTTGTTTTTTTAACTCGGTATATGTGTATCTGGATATGTATGACATGACATGCGTGCATGACCTTACGTGAATGCCTCACGTGTCATGACATGAATGCCACAAATTGCATAACATGACATTAATGACTACATGCGTGAGCATGTCATTCCATGCATGTATGTCTTGCCACACATATCCTGATACATAATCAGTCACATATATGTACTACATATACAAATGACCATGATGCCATGACTTCATGGCATTCATGTGATGCATGTTGTCATTTCATTCATGTCGTGGATATCCTAATATAAGACTTTAAAAAATGGAACTGACATTGATGACAATCATGACATGAATGTCATAAATGAGATTACTATAATAGATTGATTGACATGACATGCATGTGTGGCATTAGTGACATGTCATATAATGATTGGCATGAATGCCGTGGTCAATCATGTCAAGCCATGACATGATTCCCATGAATGCCATGACGTGCATGAGAAGAATGAGATAAATTCGGGACATTGATGCATGCATGCACAGCATTACATTACTACATGACAAGAACTTGGGCCGATGACTTATGTATATATGCTCGTGTCTGTGATGCCATGATGGTCATATCATCATCATTCCAGCTTCATAATCTGACTCTCACTGCTGATTCACGCATGCCGTCTGCCCTCGAGCCATGTGGCATGCGTAAGAAGATCCCAGCATCTCGGCAGCAGAACAACGGATGATGGTTGCATCTGTTCAAACAGCGATTGAGAAGCAAGTTTCCCACGAACATTAATTTCCAAGCACCAGACAGCAATGCGCAGCCTCCTCTTTCCTCCCAAAGGTTGTGGCCCTTCTCGTCATTAACAGGCTGCTTAATTAAACATCAAGGTGTGCTCTTTTCTAATTTGCACAGTGAGTAAGACAAGGTTGCATCGAATTCCACTATGGCAGCGTCGTCACGGCTTGGTCAATGCGAGCAGCTGCACCACGCCACTCGTCCAAATGGCTATAACAGACATGAGCTTCAGTTCATGTTGCAGTATCACCGTCAGGTCAACCATTTGTGTCCTCTAAACGATAACATGCTGCTGTCAGTGAGCATTCAGTTCCTGCATTTCTTCCTCACCTAGCTCCTCCATGCCACTCACTTACATCAATTCGATTGTTCGTAGAAATCCTTCAATCACCGTTACCGTCGTTGTCATCTTGCTGCTGCTATCACACATACACAATAATGTTAATCTTAGTTCCCTGTAATCGCGTAACACACACAAATACCGGATATGCACAAATGCTTTGGTCAACCTGGCAACGCTTTGCAGAATCCCAGACAATAGCTGCCTGTCAAATGTTTCGCATAGCGTCGATTCCCATAGTGCTTGAGATCTGTTTAGCTTTTTCTTTTTACTTCTTCTTTTCTGGGTACGAGCATTCCGCCATTTTAAATTGTGTAAGTTCACCAATTTTGCATTTTGGACGCACTAATGAAACTAATGTGAGCTAGCGACGCATCCTACCTCAATTGGCAAACTTCACCAGGACAAAAAAATTCACAGCTTGGCATTGTCAAACTGCATGTGTTTCCACCAGCGATTCAAATCTGCGTCAGGCAATAGAAGTGCTTCCTATGTTCACATGGCAATAATAACGAATTGCAACTCTAGTTGTGTGTGTGTGTTTGTGTGTGTTTTTTTTTTTCTGCGTCTTCTTTTGCTGTTACTTCTGCACTACCAAATATGATGCTGTGGCTATCTGGATCTCACCTGTTTATCTTTATGATGGTACCAAAATGGCATCGTTGCGTCAACCAAAAGTCGCTCCTCCACGGGGCAGTGGCACGTCGCGGCACTCAGTTTTCTACAAGATTTTTATCGGCAGCTTTATAGAGAAGTGCAATTTCCTGAGGTTCCACGTCACTTTTCTTTCTACTCTTTCCCCACATGATAAAGGAACACCCTAGGATTGCAAAAAAAAATAAAGAACTGGAATTTTGACCGGTGAGGCCGGAGCAGTGCGAGGTAAACCGGAGTGGTGGGCAGCATTTCCACTGCGCTCACCATGGAGAGAACGCTGGTGTAGCAGGTGCCCCAGATTTATGATACACTTATAACATGCTTTTCCTGCATTTCTTTTAGCTCAAGCTTGCATGTACGTATAAATTTTCAGTTCATGAAAATAAAAGTGCATCACTTTATTTTTGCTATGCATACTTTGCATATCTGCATATTTATTCCATCTTTGCCAGTGAATTGAATTGCCAGGCTATTTATTTGGGTAACGACACAGCCTAGAAGCCTACACAAAGTTATTCTGCCATCTGCCACTATAAAGAAAGGCAGTAGGTGTAATAATATCTTTTTATATACAGTTAAACCTCGATATAACGATGTAGGTAAAATTGGCAGTTTGCTTCATTTTACTGAGATTTCGTTGTATTGAAATTCGACCTTTTATGTAGATAAGTACAGTGATCGATTGATTTTCCTTACACCTGAAGGGGCTGCAGAATTTTCCGAATTATCAGGCAATAGAAAAAAATGTGTGCAGCTTGCACTAGTGGTGCAATCCTAGAGTCAACAGCGGAGTTTGTGATCACCTAACTCTTATGTGTCTTGCCTAAGTTGTTTGTAGGTTTTGCGCGAGATTATGCTAGGTTTTGCTAAGTCGTCTTGGTGGGCTTGATGCTGGAAGTTTTCAAGCAGTGGCAGGCCGGGATTGCTTTCTCAGTGATGCCGAGCATTCAGGCACCAACTCTCGCATTCCCTGGACTGGAACTCTGTATCCTCGACTCGGCGTCGCCTCTTCTCAGGCCCAGCTTCGGCGCGGTATTCTGGATCAGCTTGGCGGCGACGAATCACTTCTCGCTTGGCAGTACGGCGTTCTTCCTGGTAAGCCGCTTCCTCTTCAGGCATGTGGACTTTCTTCGGTCCTCCCATGGCAGCTGCACGTACGCATGGAGTAAAAGAGGCAAGAGGTGTGTCGCCGCACTGGCTATTCCAAGGCCTGTAATGTCACGACTCTGCCCTACGCGCATGGGGTGCAATGAGGTAACATGGCTCAGTGCTCTCACAGGTGGTAGCTAGTCAACACGAGGCGTCACACAGCTGGGCTGAGTTTTCTGGTAATGCTCCATGGCAGAACAAAAGCTTAAACAGCTCCTCTGTTAGAAAGCAAATTTGAATGAGAAAATAATTCATTTTGATGAATTTCGGATTCGCCGACAAACGATACGGTTTCATGCCACATCGACTAATTCAGTGAAGCCGGCCACGCCTTTGCGTGCACTCCACCCCTGCGACTGATAGCGTCGCCCACACTGAGACGACGCTATCATGAAAAGCACTGACAGCAGGGAATGAATGCTTCGTCACACTGTCACTTCGACGGGCTGCCGAAACTCGAGATTACGTAACCTCCAATACTTAGCATGGTAAGATAGCTTACATGGTACCACGCCATCTCAGCACGTCCACTCTTTGCACATGCGGAAGAGTACGTCTAAAGCAGGGTGCACAGATGCGTATGCGCTCAGCCGCACTTATAGCCATGCGCAGCCACATTCGAGACGCGTGCCAGAAATCGCCACATTCGCCCCCCACCCATTGCGCGCGCTTGATCGCATTACCGGGAGCTCACTCCCCTCCCCCTCTTTCCGTTTGCTCGCAAGGGAAGGCAGCACTTGAGAAGCGTCCATCTTTCTTGTGTCATCCTCGCACTTGCACTCGCACATAAAGCACGAAGTGCGCAGGATGCAATTGGATCTTATCTCACTCGGACTTGATGCGGAACATGATGTGGCTTCACTTCAGCGGTCGTTCTTGTTGCACTGCACGCGATTTGAGATGTGTGTTTGCAAGCAGAGGCTTTTAATACAGTCATCTGACTATCTACATCCATGGAAGTTCCCATTTAGTGTCTAGGCATTCCTATGTGGCAAAAGTGAAATTTTGTTATATTGAAATCGCATGCAAGCATGCTTCTTTAAATTGAGGTTCTAAATAAATGGTGTTGTATGGACAAGAGCTTATGAAAAGTTAAATACTTCATTACATGGAGAATTTTGTTATATTGAAGTTGATTATATTGAGGTTTAACTATATATTTAGGGAATTTAGTTAGGGTAAAGCAATATCTATGCGCAGCAGTGGAACTGGGTCACATAAAGATAGGTGTTTGCATCACAAACGAACAGCCATTGCCTCTTTTTCTTACAATAAAAGCATGCCATAGTTCCCATTCCCTAAATATTTGCTTCTGTCCATAATTCTAATCTAGAACCTCAAAGATTCAAAGTACAGGCACTTTTGAAAGCTTTTTATCTAAGAAAAAGAGGCAATAAATGTATTAAAGATATCTCTATCGCTTTTCTGGTATGAAACACAGCCTTTTTCTTATCATCGTGATTTCTTACCATGATGCATCTGCAGTCTACGCACATGTACTTATTGTTGGCTTCAGGTGGTGAGTAAACCAGCTATTGGTAGCACTTTTCCTTGTATTCTTTTTATGTGAATGTCTTAGCTTGTGCTGTCTTCCTGACATGTAAATCAACTAGCTGAGCAAACAGTTCTTTTAATCTTGTGCTTTTTTTCTGTTCTGCAAGCAACAACTTGCACATTTTCATGTCCCGTTAGCATGGCAGGAGTTAGTTCGGTCATGAATGGCATTTCTGTGCCTCTTGTGAAACCTGTTGATTGCATTAAGCCACTGATTGCATGTTGGTTGATATTGTGCTGTAAATTGTTAACAGCTGATTACATATCAAAATCCCGGCCACGGCGGCCGCATTTCGATGGGGGCGAAATGCGAAAACACCTGTGTACTTAGATTTAGGTGCACGTTAAAGAACCCCAGGTGGTCGAAATTTCCGGAGTCCTCCACTAGGCGTGCCTCATAATCAGAAAGTGGTTTTGGCACGTAAAACCCCATAATTTAATATAATTACATATCAAACCTGTTGATTGAATTAAGCCACTGATTGCATGTTTATTGATTCTGTGCTGTAAATTGTTAACAACTGGTTACATAGTTGCATTTCTTAGGAATAAAGAGTAAATAAAGCCTTGGTCTCTTCACGAACAAAACCACACTGTCAAAGCTTTTTACAGCGACAGCCGCTAGGAGGAAGCTTTAGCTTGAGGCCTGCTATCTCATAGGAACAGAAAAATTGTTTTTCTCGGCAACCACTTTTTATGCCATGGATAGTTTTGTAAAAACTCTTGAAAACTGCTAGAAAAAAACTTGGGTATCAAATTTACAACTCTGTAATTTGGCAATAAAAAACAATATCCCAATTCTGTAAATTGCACCTATTAAGATATCTAAAGCAGACAACATTGACGTATTATACACTGCTATGAAATATACTACCACTAATTTGGGAGCGAGACTTTTGCAAAACCCTTAGAAATAGTAATGATTTAGTTCACGCAAAATTAGTTCATACAAAATTGGGGGCATTGGTGGGAATCAGAACTGCTGATGTCATATAGATGAGCTAAGGTCCAAATGAATCACTCTCATTTTACTGAGTTTTTGCGAGTGGTCTCATTTTCTTCACTGTCTTTGTGCTCTGATAATATTGATAGCTGTGCTTATTAAAACATGAACTGCAGGACGAGGCAAACCGCACGGGTGGCAAGTGGATTGTGCGGCTGCGCAAGGGGCTGGCATCCCGCTGTTGGGAAAATCTGATCCTGGCCATCCTGGGCGAGCAGTTCATGGTTGGCGAAGAGGTGTGTGGTGCCGTGGTGTCAGTGCGCTTTCAGGAGGACATTGTGTCCATCTGGAACCGCACAGCCAGCGACAGCCAGACAACACTGCGCATCCGTGACACTTTGCGCCGTGTACTCAACCTGCCCGTCAACACTGTCATGGAATACAAGACCCATACAGACAGCCTGAGGTACCTGTTGTGTGCAACATCATCATCATCTTGCATGCAGTTTACTTGTGTGCATTGTTGAGGGCTTCTTGGAATAATATTTTGCACTGATATCATGTAAATTCTTCGGCGTATTGACATTCTAAACTATACAGAATATATTTTCTTGTAACCTTAAAGGGGAAGGGAGAGTATAATTAGCATTACCTGTTGCCTGATCAGCTATCACGGTGCTTAGGCAAATCACCATATGTTTTCTTTTGCGTGTTAGTGTAAATTTAAGCGAAGTTGACTTGCTATGTAGCTGCTTTGCTCAGTAGACTTCTTTGAGACACACTCTGCTAAGCTGAACACTTTGATCTGCCGATGAATTTGTGGCATTTTAGTTTCACATAAACATTATAAAGAGAAGAATAAAGAATCTAGTCAGCATTAGGCTGTCTCATGGTACAAAGTTAGCATTGTTCAGCACAAAGTGCCATGGAGAAAGCCATAAGTTCTATAGCATGTAGGCAATCAGTCGGCTTGGCTTGGCTTGGCCAGGCCAGGACAGTGATTTTTGTACTTCAGGTCTTCAGTTATTTGTGTATGATTGAATGAAAAGTTATTAGTCACATAACATATTGTTCTGCTGCTCAGCTACCGAAGAGAAGCTAATCTCTTACTCTTTATTCATCATATGACAGGGTGTCTACCAACCGGGAAAACCGGGAATTCTCAGGGATTTTGAGTAGTCTGGAAAAAGTCAGGGAAAACTCAGGGAATTTGGGCCTCTATCAGGGAAAATTAGCGGCAATTTTATTGAAAGCGTCGAAAGTCGCGGTAATGCTGGCTCGAGCAACAGACAGGAATCGTAATGAATCGTCTTTGACGCCCTGTCGTCGGCTGGAGGAGTTGCCAGTGTGCACTCAACGACCGACTCTGCGGATTCCCGATCATTTGGACGGCTTCGCGGCAACGCCACGTACTCCATAGAGTCAACTTATCAGAACGTGTGAAATTTCGGACGCAAGAACTCTTCGCCGTCCGATTTTCCGGACGTTTTGCCCTGACCGCAGGTCCGAAACGGCAATAATCAAAGGCACCACCGCCGCCGTTTTGATTACTTCGCCACCTCGAACCGGCACTCTCGCACGCGGATCCGCTGGCAGCCGTTGCCACCACTGCGGCAACGCTAGGCCTAGCTGCTTCGACGTTCGCTATGAAGCTTCTTGCCGTTGGGTGCCGAGTTTTTTATTAAAAGAATTAGCTGCTGTCAGCAATGACACGGACTCCGCCTTTGGGTTCCTCGCGATTGGCTTAGAAACTTACAAAACACGGCGCGCTGCATAATGCCGATTCCCGAAAGTTAGCTTCGCCTCTGTACAGAAATGTTACAGGGTGAAGCATACGCAAAAGTATTGCAGTGAAGCATAACAAGTGTGGGAAGGGGCTATTGCCACGGAAAACACTATGTATTCCTTAATTATACACACGTGCACCCGGTATTTCCTGTCACAGTACGTGCGCCGATATGCCTAATATGTGTACCGGCAGGCCTTCAGAGCGTTTTGGAACGTGCCTGTGGCGGTTTGAGCCCCCTAAGGGCAGTAAATGACACGCATTTATTTTTTTTTCCAACTGGCCGATTTTTCGAACATATTCGCGACCCCTAAGGAGTTCTAAAAATCGGCCGTGGCCTGTGCAGCTGACCAAGATGCTTCATATGGTCCTTGGGGCGAACGAGTGGCAGAAGGAGGACAAGAACAGAAATGATGTACGCATTGAGGAATAAACGGGAAAGGAAGCTTGCTGCCGCCGTTTTGAAGGAGCTTGAGCTCAAAAAACAAAGTTTTGGCTGATGCCGAGATGCAGGTGCCCCTCATCCAAACCAAAATAAACTCATTAAAGCAGTGAAACACAACACTCAGGCGTCATGCTTGGGCTGAGAGTATGTCAGGACAGTTGAGGTTGACTTACGAGCAGTTGAGAGAGAATCTCAATTGTGACAGAGTTCGGGCCTCATACCACTGAGCTTGCTATCAGTTGATAGAAATAGCTCACATTCGAATATATTTGCTTCTATGTGCATCTCCTTTTTATTCATATTTGTGAATGTCCAACTTCATTTCCAATTTTTTTCAAAGACACTTTATTTGCTGTGCATTTTACTAACCCCTGCCTTCTATTCTCTTTTTGAATAAACACTACTCCTTAGTATTCACATTGGATTAAGTCGCTTTTTTATTTTTTTCTTGTGCTTACTCGAAAGTGACAGAATCAGGCGATATTTTTTTAGCCCGTCTTGACATAAAACCACGGTGTACGAATATACTGAGGTGTTGACACTGCGCCCGCCGGCGCGTCCATAGTATGTTCGGCCACGGCGGGGCGCACCCTGTAGTTCTACTGCGAGACGACAGATGGCGCCGCGACCAGCGGGCTCAGATCAGTGGGCTGGCGCCTTGAGATTCCACTGCCCACGCTCGATTTTCGAGTTTAGTAGCGTGAGTACAACTGAAAGCGCTAAGAAAATGCTTTACATGTAATAAAATCATGCATGTGTCAGGCCTAATGCTTTACTGATACGAAAGTATCTGCTGTACAGCAGTTAATGATGTCATGCGGATCGCGAAGCACTTAAAGCCCATTTCCCAAGACGCGGTGTCGCTTGTCACCTGTGTCAGGCCGTGGGAACGGGCGAAGAAGCACAGCGATTTCGCATCTAAGTTCTGTAGCGCAGCAGCGTGGCAGCAGCTGAAGTGCACGGGGTTTTAATCTCTTCGAAAACACGTTGGGCATGTCCGGCGCCGAGGGCACCGGCTGCACACAGCGGCACCGCTCGCTACTGTTGAATTGGCTCTAAAAGGACATCATCACATTCCCAGTCCTCTACACAGATAAGGCTGTCGAGTTTCTGCTTCACCGCATCTACGAAGTCATTTGCTGATGTGACATTGTTCGGGTTTATAAGGGCCCTGAAATCGGATATGTCTAGTAGCGGCTTCTCTCCCTCAACTACTCTGCAATTGCCAAATTTAGGAGGCTTGAGGAGGGTGTAATTGTATAATGTCTGGTACAGCTGCAAGAAAGTAGGCATTGACGGGTGGTCATTCTGGCTTCCAGCCAATCTTACCTTACCAAAGAAACGTTCAATTGGATCTTTATTCATCTTGCTTGTCAAGACATATTTAAAATTGTAATCGTGCAGGAGAGCATTGCAAATTTCTTTTGTGGATTTTGATGTGACTCGAAGTTTCTCAGATGTGCTCTTGGTGAGGAACATGTCTTTCGTTATCAAGCCACACTGAAGTTCCTTCTCCCAGCATATTGAAGATGATGTCTCTTAGCCACTGGCTCCAAGGCTATTTCCGAGTCCCCAGGTGTCGCAGGGGGCAAAGAAGCTTGCAGATGCTGCGTCGCACTCTTGTCGTCGACTTTCGGCCAACGTCGCTTGGGTGCTCGCCCAGGAGGTTCCCTCTTAAAAGGCTGCTTTCGAGGTCTGTTTGGCCGTGTGAGGTACTTTGGGCAATTTGGAAATAAGGTGGGAACTGCGTCTTTAGACAGTACAGGCCTCTTTTCAGCGTTAAGCAGCACTTTTCCATTGAGCTTCGCGTAATATGTCCGGGATATCACGTCCTCTGAAAAATGCTTGGCGCAGACATGGTCGGTAGATGTCAAAGTCCGGTCTGTCCTCGGAATCGCACAAGCCACTGCTCCAAACGAACATTGTCAGACGGAGCTTTGAATAGGGGCACACGCTCCGTGCAAGTCCGGTAGCGCGAATTGCAGTTCGGGACGGAACACTTTCTTCCCATTGCAAACACGTCTAAAAAGAAGCGCTGCTACTTTCGTCTGCGCAATGCCCACTAGAGGTGAGCCTCTATGGCGATGAAAGCCAAACACAAGGCCATCAAACACAGGAATAAAAAAACGTGTTCAAAACACCAAGGAAGTGCAGCCGCACCAGCAAAAACTGCGAGGTAGCCACAGAGCAAGAAACATTTAGGAAAGGAAACTCCACTGTTTGCGGCGACCAGGAAAGGTCACAAGCCCGCGGAGCCGTTATCGTGCTGGCGGCCTGGAAAGAAATTACCGCCATTGAGAGCACGCCGGAACAGCCTGCCCGGGCGCGTATTTAGAATTGCTCGTAGATACAGCGGGGTGTGCCACTTTTGACGGAGCTCGACGTTTCTGCGCAGGCGCGAGTAAGAGCGGGCGCGAGAGAGAAAATCTGGGGACTTTTGCACCTTGAATGTATCACTCAGCCTAGGCACTACGGAGGAGGTTTCTTGTGCGTTGTATTCGTTTGTCCCCTAGACATGCCGACATTGCGGAGTTCGGTCGAGTTGGTTTATACGCTCCGCCACTGGCTGCCCGCGCGGTGAGGCAGTGGGCGCGGACGCCGCTAGGTGATCGCTGTGTCTGATGGGACAATGTTCTGACTGGTGTTTTATAAGGCGCGGGTCGCTTTTTTTCGTCGCGACGATAGATCGGATTTTTTACAAGCACTGCTCCAGGAGGGCACATGTAACCGGCAAACAAAGGCCTCAGGAGAGCACCTGAGGTTATATTAAAGCAGGCGACACAGGATCTCCGGGGCAGCCAAGCGGTAGCTGAGGGATCAAAGCTGGAAGCCGGGCGGCCCGTGGGTTGGGGCCGCAGAGGCCGAAGTGTGCTTGGGGGTGTTCGCACAAAATATTGGCTGTCCACGATAGCGGACAGCCGATCTTATACTCCCCTGGCACGTGCAGGCCTCTGCGAGCCCCAACCCATGGACCAGTCCGGCTTCTAGCTTTGATATCCCTGTTGCCGCTTTGGTGTCCTGGAGGCACTGCCAATAATGCGAAATAATGACACATTGTTTTCATTAGTAAAAACATGATCGATTAAATATGATTGCATCGAGCCGCCAACTTGCGATGCTAAGTTCAGCACAACCGCGCCCCGCGACTTCTGCCGGCACGCCTAGGGACAAGCGCATACACCGCGCGCCAAGAAACTCCTCCATAGTACCCAGGCATAGTACCCATTTTCAAGGAGCAAAATTCCCCACATTTCCCCTCCTCCACCCGCTCTCACTCGCGCAAGCGCGCAAACGTCCATCGTCTCCACAAGTTCCATGCCCCGCTGTACCTACAAGCAGTTGGAAATACGCTGCCCGGGCGCTGCATTTTTTTTTTTTTTTTTTTTTTTCGCTGCGGCTTCCATGACGCGCCGCATGGCGCCGCCACTGTATACGGCCCTGTCGGCGCATACAACAATTGTGACCTTATCTGGTCGCCCGCGCTCGCTCGCGCTGACGGGAGTTTCACCTCCTAAATGTCCGTGGAGGTAGCGCAGCACGCGCGTGGCAGCTCCGCACAATTTGGGACCGCATTTCACAGCGCCCTCTGCGTCGGCTGTGACCACGCCCCCTCTCCTGGCTCGCTACCCCTGAACATACTGTGGCCGCGAGCGGGCGGCGCTCTCGCACGCTGCAAGGGGAGAGTGTCAACACCTCTCTGTATACTTCTTACACCGTTCATAAGACATAGTTCTGCATCACTCAGGGAAATGTGCAAAGGCACTCAGGGAAAACCTGGAAAACTCAGGGAATTTGGAAACGTCAACTTGGTAGACACCCTGTATGAAGACTCTTCCCATTCAAGCTTACAATCGTAGCCTTTAAGTGAAAGCAATGGGTTGTGCTTTTTTTTTGGGGGGGGGGGTCAAATATCGAGCTATCAGAATCACCTTTTAACTATTGAATGGCATGCGAAATATTTTTTCATTTCTAAACGACGCAAGTATAAAGGTTGTGTGTAATTTACTTGGTTAAAAAAAAACAATAAAGCTTGTTGGCGTCATTTGATACATGTCATGGCATTCTGAATTCAGCGTCAAGTCAACTGAGGAGCTTGTAAATGAGAAATGACTGAAAGGTGATTATATCTGGCGACCCATGACAATGAGAGTAATGAAATACAGGAACAGATGTAAAATGCCTTAAAGCAATCTGACAAAAGCACTTGTATTGAATGATTGACAATTAATGAGTGGAGCTGAGCTGCTCAGTGCATTTACTCAACAACTGGTGCATCTACGCAGTAAGTGTTGCTCCTTTGCTGCATAATAATTCAGAACAGTCGCAATTTGTATCTGTCTTTCTCACACCAGTTAATTTTATTTTTTGAAAATTTTACCACCACCAAAGGTATTGGCCAGCACCCATACATTTCTATGGGACCAAACTTCCATTATTTTTTCTTGAAATTGGCCATCCCCAGATAATTGTAACTTGGCTGGTCATCCCGCACATGCCCTAAATGATGACTGCAGTAGTGACTCCAATAGCGGCATTGTCTGTCTTGGCAGCACTTAGTGTCCAGTGAATGCGTCGAGCACATGCCATCTTCCATTGAAAATGTCTATTTTTGACCTGCCCCAGGAAGATTTTAAAACAAAGATAGTAGCTCACGGTGAATTATTACAGTATTTACCTGATTCTAATGTGCACCATTTACAGTGAAGCTTTCTTTGCCTCTTCCTCTGACTTTTTTACTGCTGCTGCTACTGCTGCTACTGCTACGGCTGCTACTGCTACTGTCTTGCATGCCGGATTGGGTAGTGGTTCAGAGCATGCATGTGCATGGCAGGAGTGTGGCATGACAATGCGAGAAACTTGTTTGGACCTTTCCATAAACGGTGGCCACAGTGCCCCCCTTGAGTTCCCTGAGCTACAATAGCCTCTTGACTGCTGTAATTATCCGTGACCCCCCTGCAAACTATTGCAGAAATGGCAGCGCTTACCTTTGTACTAACGTGTAACAGTCTGGAGGGAAAGACAGACAGAATGATAAGAGATGAGGTAGGGAGAGGAGACAGAGTGGGTAGAACCGATGCAGTCAGAAAATGAGTAATAGCCTCGCCACTCTTTGCCCGCATACATGGAGAGGAGAGCGGTAAAGGGAAAGGCGACTTAGAAGGCAGAAAAATGCTACTACTAGACATAACAGTAGTTGTGGACAAAGTGGGTAAATTGAAGTCTAAGGTATGGTACGGTACGTTTCTGCTATTTCTGAACAATCGACAGGGCGCAAATTTGTTAAGCTGACAACTAACGCAGAGCATGCAGATGCAAAAGCGTCCAGGCGACACTACAGAAGTGGCCGCACGTCAAATCAACACTTCTGTGCCCACTGTGGTAGCTTTAAGGCCATGACGTTGCTCGAAGTCACATGTTCGATTCCGATCGCAGAAATTGCATTTTGGCGGCGGTGGTATGCAAAAATGCTTATGTACTTAAATTTAGGTGCCCGTTAAAGAACTCTAGAGGATAAAAATTTATCCAGGTTCTGCAACTACAGCATGCTTCATAATCCGATTGTGGTTTTGGCACATGCAACCCCATAATTTAATTAATGTTTACCACTTCTGCCACAATGCGATGTGCCAGGGGAGGCAATGACAGTGCTAACCTTCTCGGAGGTTATGAACAATGGCATAAAACAATGCCTCGGACAAACATCTCACTGTGTGTTCTGTATACTGCGAAGACAAACAACAGTGGTACACGCAAGGTAATGTTTAACATCAACTCACCGCTCGTATTGTACTAAATGCTGAAGGAATTAAACATTTGCCATCAACATCACCACTAATTATTAATCAAAGCAAACTGCACAGAAAGCTTCACTTACATTGATTCCCACAGTTTATGGGATCCGCATAATTTTTCTTTCCAGAAAATTTTTTTCTGATAATTGCTTGGGCAGTGCAATTTGATATGAATCTAGAACCAAAGCCACATTCACAACAGCCTACCGTCATAGCCAGCCTAGCCAGTGTCGTCACCATTGCCATCACAATACTGCAACCATGGATGGCGATAGAACGAGTTCTCACATAGCATGACGACGACATGCCAGTTTCAGTCCAGTTACAAAAGCACACTCAAATGATAAGTTATTTTACATGTTAAGCTAGCAGCAACAAGTCGCATCATGTGTTCTTGCCATTTCAGAGAATTGGATGCGTCACAGGACAAACTGGTGAAGGTGTGGGCCACCATCCCATTTGCAGTCGTTGCGGTGTGGTTTGATTCACGCAGAATAATAACAAATGCACTGTGGACCTTACGGAGAACAACATATTTTCATTCTTCATAGACAGCGATAAAGTGCTGTGTGAAAGTGATAACAGTGGACATTAAGTAAATTTCCATTTTGTGAAGATAAAGTTTGCTGGCTTCATCTTTTTCTCATTGCCAGAATTGTAAGCATGCTACATTTTTATTGCTAGAAAATCTGTTGCACGTTCGATTTCTATTAATTTAGGAATTCTAATGTTATATATGTTAGTTTTTTGCTTTGAACCCATAAAGAGGGCCTTCAATTCAGGGACATGTCAAGATCGGGGCATATGCTGTGAAATGAATCAGCTATGTGTTTTGCTGTTTTTTATGCCTATTGTTTAACTTGATCTGCTGGATAATTTGAACAATTTCATAGGTCCCATCAGGGTCAAATTAACAGAAGTCAGCTGTATCCGTATGCTCCTAGTTATGCTGTTTCTTCACTTTGCTCTAATTTCACTTGCTTCACTTTGCTCAATAAGGTTTATTGTGTAGCAAGAGGCACCATATGTTCATTACTTTTTTTTCTTCTTCCTTTTCAAAGGGACAATTCCAGTTTTCGCAACACTGACATCTTCCTCAGATGACCAGGATTGGAGCTCCAGCCAAGACAGGACACGCTGCTCGTGATAAAGGACTCTGGAGCCTACATTAACGTGCCATCGTAATTTGTGGTTAATTTCACCCAATAAAGTGGACATCACTTGACTCAGAGCAAATGTTTCAGTTGTGATTGTATCGTGGTTTTTAGAAGTGCACATTACATCTGTGAATGTATCATTGCATCATTTGATTCTCTGCCAGTTTGGCTGCATTTCCTCCACCATGATAGCTTATCTATTGGTAGGATGGACAACTGGTTATCTGTCATATACGTCATACATGCTGCTCATGGTTTAGTGAATGAATAGCAGTGTGAAAGCCAATGACGAGACTAGAAGTGTTATAAGACAACACACACATGCACTGTGTGTGTCACCTTTTCGTTTTGTCCTCGTCATTTCGCACTGTTATTTGTTCACTATGAATCAGAATCAACTACGTAGCTCATCAACAAGCCTTAACCCTTTGAGGGTCGATTTTATTCGCCATATGCAGCCACCCAGGGTCGATTTTTTTTATTGCAGATTCCAATTCTTAGGGACCTATTTCGAAAAAAATGTACTGCAATTTTTCTAGGGTGGCCGTAAAGTGAGAAAAGATATTTTGCGTTGGTATATATGTACTCTTCATTCATGAATAACAACAATAAAGAAGGAAATAAACTTATATGAATTAAACATTTGATGCATTTTTATACACATAGTTCAAGGCCTTGAAAATGCGTACATGGAAATATTTTGCAAGACTCAAATGTTCCTGCTCTTACACTAATATTTACATCCATAGCATAATTGAACTGCGTAGGTGCGCGCACTCAAGAAAACTGTATGGTTGTGCGCCCATCAAAAAAGCACAACGTGTGACAAACTTCCGCTAATCTTCATCTTATCGCCAACCAGAGGCAATTAGTTTCCGCGAGTGTCAAAAAAAAGAAAGCAGTGGAAATGCATGCATGGCGGCATCCTTCCTGTGAGCACCCCTGTGAGCACTAAACGAGCGAGAGACAGGCGGTCGTCCTTTGAGAGCAATTAGTAATGAGATATCCATCAGTTTTGCAAGTGCAAGAAGCCGAAACCACCCGCGCAACAAAATCCGAACCGCCGCCCGCCTGCGCGTACGCCAATGTGCGAGCCGTAGCATATAAACGCGCGGGAGCGAACTAGCATAAAAAAAAAGCATGCAACGAAAACCAAGAGAGGGAGGCACGCGGAAAAAATTCCCTGTACGTATTCCCATATAGTGGCAGCACATGACAGAAAAGAAAAAGTTAGCAAATTGGCACACTTCTTAAATGTACAGACGGTGCCGTAAATATATGTTATCGACCATTTTTGGACTTGTTCGAGGCGCCATATATTTACGTCATTGACCCTCAAAGGGTTAACAATGCTCATGTTTTTTTCTCCATAGAATATGAACTCTTGTTTGGTCTCTGAGCCATGCCTATCTCTATGCGTTGAAGCTATGTCTATCACTTGCCTTTCCATTAGTGGGATGCACTGTTTCTTCACAAGTTTGTTTGCCTCTATGCCATTATTACAAGCATGTAAAAGATGAATATAGTTACATGAATAAGGTTGTGTTTTAGAAGAATGTGCCAAGTGTTTTACAGAAACGAAATGCAGTGTATGATAGGATAAAATTTTTCATGTAAGATAGGGTGGTGAGTGTTGTAAGCACTTCAATTTGTCATGTTGATTGTGTTATTGTGTCTCATTTGTACCAGCAAATACATGACCTTATGTCTTGCATGCGCAATTAAGTTGCAGAAGTAGATCAAGCAGTGTCGCAACATGCGTGCTACCACAGAACACCTACAGCAAGGCACCATTTGGGTGCATTGGTAGTGATGAAAGCTATTGAGACCGTGCGGCACCTATAGGGGCCGTTGCAGAGCACTGCATTGGCACCACCAACGGCTAGTTCAGAGTTACGTTGTGTGCTACCATGCGCCACCAGATCTAGAATTCGATGCATTCTCCCACACGCGCTTACGACTGTTTTGTTCATTATCGATGTATGCACCGTCTGGACACGGCAGCGACCTCATGAGCTGAAAATTAGTATAACGAGAGAGAAATCAATGGTGATTTAGTGGTAAGTGTGAGAGAAAAGTGTGAGCATTACGTTGCACCTCTTTGAGGTCCCAGATCCATTATTTAAACCAAGTTCACCACATTGAAAAGGGTTACTCACGAGCTTACGCGACATGCGTCCTGCCTCTTCGAGGATTGAAGTGCAACAGATGGTGGTTCAGAGTAGACCATCATCAGTTGCACTATATATATATATATATATATTGTATAGCTCTACCATGTGGCTGTCTTTCCACGCTTCACACATTTTTTTCTGCTTTGACACGTAATGCTAGCGCATTAAAACATGGCTAAATGTACTGTTTTGTGAGCTGAAATGCTGCTTCTACATGTAGCATCCATTGCTCCAATATCGTCCCCTGTTTTTAAAGCAGGTAGTAGGTGCTAGGATCACATTATAATAGTTGTGAATCTTGGGGCGCATCATTGTTGGCATACAATGGAAGTGCGTATGGTAGATTGCTATATATTTCGACACGGCACTGAAACGGACTAGCAAAGCAAGTTATCTCAAGCGCTGCACTGCCTGTAAGATGAAGAGTACATTGCATCCATGTTAACACGGACACAGCTACTAAACAATTCTTTTTTGATCATGTGCAATCACTCTGTGTCAAAACTTAAGACGTTTAAGTGAGAAAACAAAAACGCAATCAATTAGACTATTGAAACTCGATTCACCGTGACCCATTTCTAAGTGCCTAAGTAAGAATATGGAAGACGCACATGCTTTGCCTTTAAAAGTGGAACGCGATATCATTAAAAGATCCCTGACTGCTTCCCACACTTCCCAGCAATTGAAGCGTGTGTAACCATAATTATTACCGGGAAATGCTGGCCGGGAACGCTGTGCACGAAGGTTAAAATGTGGCCTCTTACTTGGGCTGCAATGGATGGATGGGTGGATGTTATGATCGTCACCTTTAGAACGGGGCGGTTGGTTGCTCCACCAAGGTCTTATTTTATTGCCTAATGTCCTACCTATGGTATACCGGTGTCACACGTACACTTTTGATCGCGATTGGGGCCAATCCAGACCAGAGTTCTTGATCGCGATCAACAGTGGTCGCTGCTACACCATTTTATTATTAGTTATTATCGTCTGCTGGTCGTCAGCAACTCTCAAAACTGCATAATCTATTAGCTGCTAATTCATATTTGTAAAATACTTTTAAATTTGGGCAATAGGTCAATTTTACAGCTTATCATTGCTGGTAAAAAATTTTTTATTTTATGTTTATGTATGTTTTATGTCTATATGTTTTTAATTTTATGTTTTTTTATTGAGCTGGCTTCACTTCTTGTTTTTAGCCTTTTCAGAATACTGCACTGGAGGGCGCAGACATCAGCCTGCGATCGCGATTAAGGGGCTGATCGCTATCTCAAATGACCATGTAGTAACACCCGATCTGGATCAAGCTCGATCAGGGTCGACCCCGATCGCGATCAGAAGTGTACGTGTGACACCGATATTAAAAAAGAAACTATTAATTCCCATAGCCAAAGTTTTTGAACCCCTATTGTGAACTTTGTTTACGTAAGCCTCCGTTTTTTGTTGTTTCCCTACTTCCACCAATCTTCCAATCACTTCTTACTAATCTGTTGCGGAAATGTTTACTTTCCCCTTGCTCTCGCTGAACCCAAGTGCTTCAATGAGGCTAGTGGTGCCTAAAATCGACCGCTGGGCAGATATCTTCACATTCTAATAAAGCATGCTCCATTGTTTCCCTAGCATTACCGCAGCAAGCACATGCTTCTTCCTTCTTATATCTCGCCTTATAGGTGCGTGTTCTAAGACATCCTGATCTCGCTTCGAAAAGTAATGAGCTTCCCTTTGAGTTTCATTGAATACCATAACACCTAAATTTTTGATGCTAAATTTCAGGCCTAACTTATTGCTTTCCTGTCCACAGATATTAGCCAGATGTTGCAAATCACTGTTAGCTTTGAGTAAATTGTTTCTTTCCTGATTTCGTTTTTTTCCTCTTAAGCAGTTACTCATGGCAGGTTTCTTTTCCATTGCCGCCACTAATGAGGTTATCTCAGCCTCTCTGACTTTACACTTGACATTCTTTGTTGCTGTGTTGCTCACCACGCAGGCCGCATACTTGCTCGTAAGCCTCCTCATTCTTTTCCTCCACTGTGAATCAATATTATTTTTGTACAAATACCTGAACACTCTCCCAGCCCATTTACTTCCTTCCATGTTCCTCAGTCGTTCTTCATAACTTTACTGTGAGCTTCCCTCACTTCAAAACTTCAAAGCCCATATCGCCCTGCACAGCTTCATTTGTAGTCTTCCCATGAGCACCCAACGCGAGGCGTCCCACTGACCTTTGGTTGCCATCGAGCCCTGATTGAAACCCTGATTTTAAGCAAACGACCGCATTTCCAAATGCAAGTCCTGGAGCCATTACACCTTTCCACATACCCCGGGGCACCTCGTACCTACTGTATCCCCATAGCGCTCTCTGTTTCGTTATGGTCACATTTCTCTTCCCCTTTACTGGTATTGTTTTTTCCTGTGTTTCCATATATCTATTGCCTTCGTTTATCCATATACCAAGGTATCTATATTCTTTTACCTGAGATATTTCCTGGCCCTGTATTGTCACTGTCTGTTTGCTGTTTTCATTGAATACCATAACACCTAAATTTTTGATGCTAAATTTCAGGCCTAACTTATTGCTTTCCTGTCCACAGATATTAGCCAGATGTTGCAAATCACTTTGCTTGTTAGCTAGCAACACAATGTCGTCCGCACAAAATAAACCTGGGAGCTGCTGCTCTACTACTGTACCTGCCTGTTTGTATGAGAGATTAAACCCGATATCACTTCCTTCTAGCGCCCTCTCCATCCTCACCATGTACATCATAAACAGCAGCGGGGTTAAAGGGCACCCCTGCCTCAGTCCCTTGTTGATATCGACTTTCTCCTCGCTCCTCATCTCTTTCCATTCAATGCAAACAGTATTTTCTAGGTAAATCTCTCAAAAGCTGTAGACAATCGTTGCCTAAGCCTTCCCCTTCCAGAATATCCCTTAAAATGTTGCAGTCTACGTTGTCATATGCTCCTGTAATCTCTAAAAAGGCTACATTCAACGGTCTGCTTTCTACTCTTGATATTTCAATACACTGAGTAAAAACAAATAAGTTATCCAAATACCTACCTATTCTGAAGCCATTGTGAAGCTCTCCCAAAATGCCATTATTCGTTGCCCATGTTTGCAGCTTTAATTGCCTTCATTGCTAGCCTGTATATTGCCGATGTAATGGTCAACGGTCTATACGAGCGAATTCTTTCTTCCACTTACCCATATAAATTAAATTCGTTCTACTTTGTTGCCAACTGTCAGGCATTTGTCTATTTTTTTAAGTTTTTTCACTGCTTTCAACAGAGCTTCCGTACTTTTTGGTCCTAGTTCATTAATCAGCCTAACGGAAACCTCGTCTAGCCCTGTGGTTGTGGTGGTGGTAACAACTTTATTGACAGTTTGGCAAATTCATGGCCTGGGCCTAGGCCAACCCTGAGGAGGTCCGGAGATCCTGTCTCCTTGCCGCCTCACGGGCTTGCTGGATGGCCCATAGTTGATTTTGGAGGTTTGAGCTGCGCAACGCGGCCGTCCATTGCGCCGCACCTTCATCTAGGGAAACTGCATTTTCTCTGCAGGGAGGCTGAGCGCGTACTGCGAGCGGTAGAACTAGAAGAACGAAAAGTACAACTCAAGTGGTTCCCGGCGCACGCGGGGACCACGGCACGCGCGTTATCGGAAGGGGCACTCCAAAGGGTGTAAACTGTTCTATGCTGATAACGCGCGTGCCGTTCGTTACTGGAAAGTACCGGGCTCGCAGCGCTAAAGGAAACGCATCAAGGCAGACAACGATTATCGTTGTGTGGCTGAAGGGGCAAGCCAAAGGGTGTAACTTTGCCTAAGAGTGTAGAGGGTCCTAAAACGGTCGTACGCTGAAAAAAAAAAAATTGATGCAAGTTTCCTTGTAGCCATAGAGTTTCTCACTACATTACTCTATGCTTGTAGCAATTTGTACGATTGGATGGATGTGTCATTTTTCCTTAATTACCTCTATCCACCTTCCGGGTTTCCGCAGAACTATTACGTCAAGTTTATCTATTATACAGTTTACCTATTTACCGATATAACTTGTGTATATTCTGTATGAGCATTGACTAGATTAGAGAGGGCGATGTACCATTTGGGCAACTAATTTCTTAGTGCTAAGCATAGAGATTTCTATTTAATTTTATACTAAAATAGAGTTTCTAAATAAATACTATGAAACTCTATGAAAATTGGGGCTACGTCCATGGCCCCGGCAGCAGCATCGCCAGCATCGTGTCGATCATCATCATCTTCTTCAGAGCAGGCAGGCAGATATATGCACGCCATGTGACATCTACTACGTCGTCTTTTACGGTATTTGCTATCGCCTTTCAACAGCACCTCGAGCTTTTGATGCTCGCGGTTTTAGCTCGGTTGAAGCACATGTGGTGAGTAATAATGCCCGTTGCCGACAACTCGAACCAGCCCAGTTGGGCTGACCGGGTCGAGCAGGGCGAAGACGTTCCGCTGCCGTCCCTACCTGCGCAAGTCGAAGCCTCGGACGGGGAAGAGAAGGTCACTACCGAGTTCCGCGAAGATGAGGAAGGCAGGAGGGTTAAGGTGCTGCGGCACTACAAAATTGAAAGAAGGCAAGTTTCCAAGTCTGTGGCACGAAGAAAACTTTGGAAGAAGTTTGGTGCTGCGAAGAATGACCCGCCGGGCCCCAACGCGGCCACTACGGTGGTGGGCGAAGAAATCCAGATGCAGTTTGTGAGTGCCCAGGAGGAAGAGACTAGCCCCGAGGAGGACATGCTGGCCAAGTTACGCAGCCAGAAGACCAAGATGGTCAAATGCCGAATCTGCAAGGAAGACCACTGGACTACGCAGTGCCCCTTTAAGGATAAGGTTGCCCTGCCCGAACACCTCAAGGAGGAGGCCAAGCCTGTTGCAGCCGCCGAGGTTGACGAGAAGGTGAAGTCCGGCAAATACATCCCGCCGAGCATGCGAGAGGGTGCTAACCGTCGCGGAGAGTCGATGGCGCAGTCGCGCACCAGGGACGAGGCCGCCACTATCCGAGTAACCAACCTGTCTGAAGACGTGCGTGACTCTGACTTGCAGGAGTTGTTCCGGCCCTTCGGGCAGATTGCCAGGATCTATCTGGCTAAGGACAAGGTGACTGGACAGTCCAAGGGATTCGCATTTATCAACTTTGCACATCGCGAAGACGCTGCCCGAGCCATTGCCAATGTCAACGGCTTTGGTTATGACAACCTGATCCTCTCCGTGGAATGGGCGAAGCCATCTGGAACTGCTTGAAGACACCAGCAGTAAACGATGAACTCTCCAGGGACTATTAGTTAAAGGAATTAAAAGGTCATGTGACTGTTTGACTTGTGTTCAAGCTTAAGAGGGCCATTAGCATTCTATGCTGATTCAGTTTTGGCTCGTATTCAACTCTGCCAGTTATAGATTGACCAATACCCTCGTGCATATATATGAGTCGCACACAGCCAGATGGACCATGAGGCATTGATGTAGAACATAGGTAAAGGGAACAAGTTTTTGGTTCCTGATTATAGGTAATGAAAACAAGATTCAATGGCTCATTCATCATCATCATCAGCCTGTTTTATGTCCACTGCAAGACGAAGGCCTCTCCCTGCGACCTCCAATTACCCCTCCATGTCCTGCGCCAACCGATTCCAACTAGCGCCCGCGAATTTCCTAATTTCATCGCTCCACCTAGTATTCTGTCGTCCTCGATTGCATTTTCCTTCTCTTGGTACCCATTCTGTAACGCTATTAGTCCAATGGTTATCTAACTGGCGTGAGGGGCTCATTATAAAAGCAAGGCAAAGAGAAAGTTGACATGCCAGTTTGTGCATGGGGACCATCTTTCCCTTTCATAAATCTCCATCTGCCTTGTGAATATCTTTAGCACATATTCGGTTAATAAGTGTATACTTGTCAATTGCCATCTGCTATAGCATCGATCCTCTCTGGAAAATTTGGAGAAATGCTTGCATGCCATATATGGAACACCACCATTGATTCTTTACCTTGAAACATCTTGTGAAACGTTTATAAACGCCTAGCCAAACAATCGCCACAAAGAAAACTTAGCTATGAATGTGCAACCTTTTCATAGTTTCCAGTTAAGATTTCCTTTTGACCATTTGTTTCCATGTGTGTAAATTTCAAACTACAAATGTTCTAGAATAATTGTGCCCCTTTCTATGTTACACCTCGTTTTGTACTACAAAGCAGTGTTTGTTTCTTCTGAACAAGGGCAGTGTTGCTGGAGACATCTGGTTAATGTCTTTAAGAGGAAGCTTTAGCTCGAGTGCTCCTATCTAAATACATGTAAAAGGAGAATTTATTTTTCTCGGCAACCACTGCATCAAATTTGACGAGGTTTGTTGCATTTAAAAGAAAAACAAAATCTAGTGACTGTTTGTTTAGAATTTTTGAGTTAGGTCGTCAATTTTTTTATTAGAAATTGGCAAAAATAGAAAATTTTCAAAAAACGAAACTATCAAGTTTACAACTCTGTAACTCAACTAAAAATGGTAATACAATTCTGTGAATTGACATACTGAATTTGTCCGCTTTGAATGATCTAATTGATTCCGTTTACAGAACCGCGATATCAGTTCTTGATGCAGAGCTATGAATTTGTAAACTCCGTGCTTCTATTTTTTTCAACTGGTGAAATATTTGAAAATCGTTTTAAGAAAATTCAAACCTTAATTAGAAATTCCGCTTCCAACAGTCACTAGAATTTAACTTTCTCTTTCAAATGCAACAAATTTCATTAAAATCGGTCCAGGGGCTATTTCATAAAAACGTTTTTGCGTTTTACATGTATTTGAATAGGCCGCGTCGGATTTGGGCCCGAGCTAAAGCTTCCTCTTAATCTTTCTCTTGATCCCAATACTTTGGTGTTCTTTTCTTCTTTTTGAGTATTGGTTCCCTTTTAGTTTCATGCCATTTATATTTCACAGAAGTGAAAATACCTTTATTCAAAATGTATCTGCAAAAATATCGAAGTACTTGTGATTTAACCTGTGCCAAAAATTTTAATGTGTAAGGTGTATTAATACAGGAAGCTTAGACGTCTGGGTGTTTTTATCTTGGTATATCAGTACGGCATCATGTAGCAGTTCACTTCTTTCATTATTTTTCATAATGTTTTACATCCAGCATGAATTTCGAGCGACTGGGTGGATGCTTTCCAAGTATGCTAGGCATGAAATAGCTTGTTCTCATATTTGGCATTACTGTAGGAACTTCTTGCATGGAGTCCACATTCTGTAAACATGACAAAACTTCTTGAGTAATTGAAAATTCTTAATCCTCTGCAGCAGTACACGTTTCCTGATCCTGAAGATGCAAAACTGGGGAGACTAAACTTACAATAAACCAAATTGGCACCTGAAAAGGATATTTGTAGCCATGCTTGCATGCTTGCGAGATTTCGCTACAAATTGCTTACAACTTTGTGCTATTGCAGGCATCGGCCTTTGTTTATGCACACATCGAATTCATCAGTTTCATGTGCATTGCGTGCATACCAGTATGTTACATCGCAAAGGGCTATGCATTTGTCACTCGAGGCAATGCTCAAAGTCGACCCTTCATGGATAGCGTTCCATATATATTCATGGTCAGTGAGAAGCGTGAAAACACCATTGCAAACATGCCTCCATGATTGCAAATAACGTCGGCGCGCATTCTGCGGATAAGACGGAGCGTCGGCAAGCCACAGAAAACCTCGTTACATGCGTCGTTACAATGAGGCGTCGCCACCATAGAGTTTCTCACTGTAACACGTTGCCACACTGGCGTCGCGCTGGACGTACTACTGTACTAAACTACGTCACGTAACTGGGAAATTATCTTTGAAAGCGATATAGCCACACAACCAATACAGTTGATTCTTTATTCTATATGATAGAGCGCTAGTTCTTGATGTTGTACGTTTCTACTGTAGACGTTCGTTGTCAAGTTTACTAGGTATTTTTATTTTTTACTCAGTGCTCTGGAAACATCGATGGTCATATGCGCTCCTGCGAAAATTTCTGCCTCCCAATAAAAATGTATCAATTTGCTTACGTTTTCAACCTACAGCACAGTCACATAACGACTCAATCCAATGAGTGAGGCGTTTGTGAGGACGACTACGTCCCTTGCCGATAACGGCGGGATTTGTCACAGAAACGGTTCCGGCATCGGCCGCATGTGACGCTAACGTTACCCTACTTCAGGCTGTAGTGGTGGGTCTCTTCCCTCCACGCGCTATCAGCTTATTGTTAACGTATGTTTATTTGTCCACTATTATGCGTTATTATGCTTCATAGAGTTTCTAAGTAAATACCCTAGAGGGAAATGTGGCGCTAGTGTCTACGGGGGTTCTCATGAGCGTTGCCTCAACCTACATGGGAATGATGGGAAGTATAGGCTTCGGATTGACTAACGTCTTTAGACTAGTGGCGTTTGTTTGTGGCGCAGTAAATAAAACTATACTCAAGTATTATCGGTAAAATCTAATTTTATTTCTGCACTATGGTATATAATGTACAATACGCTACATAAACTTTGTATGACTTTGAGATGGAAGCATGGTTAGAGTGTTTAAGAGAGTGGGTCCAACGGCGTGCGTCTATTTGTCGTACAAAAATCCCTCACGTGATCTGATCCTAGGTGCCTAGGGACAGCATCATTTAGGGATTTTTGAGAAGGCGCGATGCTGGCGCCGAGCGACGCCGTGTCGTGTTCGTCCTCGGCGTGATCGTTCTTTGGACCGCGCATTGTTCAACATTGCTCATGTGATCGTGCGTGCGTTGCTTGTGTGGTTGGTTGTAGGTTCTGTGTTACTTGGCGGAAAGCCGTGAGATGTGGCGGTGCGGCAGTGCGGCTTTGGCCTCGGTGAGCTCTGGAACTACAGAATCTGCGTTGTGTGACCCGTGCTTTCTAGAGAACCCGGCGGTGGTGACGATTGAAATATCGAAGTGGCCTAGCGCCTCGGCAGCGAAGTTCAGCGAACCACGATGTGGCGTCGCCGTGTCCGACTTTGCTTAACGGAGATCGAGGAATGTGCTGCTCGCTGCAAGTCATGTAAATGCAACTGCGTCGACAGCCCACTGTTCAGCGCTGAATGTGTTTGGTGTGCTGTGCTTGAAACGAGTGGTGCAGCCGTGCAGTGGGGGTGGCTGAGGAGCAGAGTGGCTTAAGGGCTCCGTTTGCGCGTTCACAGACATGTGCTTCCGTCTTGGTCTCATTAGCAGCTGTCGCGGGACTGCGGTGTGCTAGCTCCTTGCCTAGTATCAAGTTTACGACGCTAACACACAGCATGTTCACGTTTTTCCGCGCTATATGTCATTTGCATGACGGCCGAGTTGAAAACGAGACATGTAGTGTTTGTGTGTTGTAAATTACTTTCTATTGTGGAAGTTCTGGGAGTCTTATTACGCAAGGAGTGCGAACGTAAACATAAACACATGTGTGTCTGAAATTTTGAGTCACCCATAATACCTTTTACGACTGATAACTGGCCTACACGGCCTGTGTGAATCAGCTACCGTATGTTGCGACGCTCTTTCGTGTGGTAGAATGATGCATGGTGCGCGTTTATTTCTGTACTGTTGTAAAAACCATTTGTTTATTCACTCAATACAAATGTACAGCTTATTCGCCGCAGTACATTTTAGTTACGCGGTGAAGCATACTAAAAGTGGCAGGGGGCCGCTATCAGCCAGCATAGTATGTCCACTTAGGCGATCTGAGAGCCG
This sequence comes from Dermacentor variabilis, assembly GCF_050947875.1. Lineage (NCBI taxonomy): Eukaryota > Metazoa > Arthropoda > Arachnida > Ixodida > Ixodidae > Dermacentor > Dermacentor variabilis. The sequence continues at coordinate 15,188,105 of NC_134569.1, read as the reverse complement.
GCGGGTGCGCGAGTGTATAATTAAAGAACTCTTCTTATGTCCAGTGACAGTGGAGATCATTAACTGTAGCACCAAAGTAGTGGACTACTACCAGAACAAAGGCATGTAGTATGCCCATCTCAATTCTTGTGCTTATGCCAGACTGCTTTTTTTTACAGCAATAGCTGCTATGGGCTAACTACCCTGGTTGTTCTGATGTCTACTGGTGTTGTCACTGGAATTCCCAAATTTCTTGCTAGAATATTGCAAATAAAGTTCTCATTGTGCTGCGAGGATTCAAACATATGATCAAAAGAGTAGCAGTCCACAATTCTACATTTCAGCCACTCTGCTGAAGGTTCAGTCGCGGTGAATACTGATCCCGGAGAGCGGGATCTAGCCAACAGGTGCCATGATTGGCTAACACCTGCTCAATGTCTGCGTACTGTATATAGAGCTGGCATCCACACCTTCAAGTTCTTACACATCACCTTCCCACTTGTGAAGGCAGTTCTATGTTAAATTTTCTTCTTACATGTGATGACAATGATTCGGTGCACCTGCTTCATTAATCATCTTCTAGTACTTGGCTTCTCAGATTTACTGGATGGAGCTGTGGGTGTCTTGTTTTCCTCAAGCAAAGCACAAGACCTAGCAATGGCTAGCCCAAATATAGATTTGAGAAAACCAAAACGAATTCAGCAGTAAGAAGCTAAAGGGTTGTTTTGGTGTAGATCAGTGGCTAAGTCCAGATATGAAAGAGGAGGAAGAAAAGCAGTCTTTCCACGTTAACACTGTGAGGCACAACTCCCACAAATAAATACGACTCTTACTTATTTTACTTTTTTAAGGAGATTACCGACTTGCATTGGCAAGTGTTCACTTCAACAAACACTGCATGAAGTAAGCCTCCTGCGCATATTTCACCAGCTACTGCATCATTGTTTCCCATTATGAGTGAAACTGCAATGTTCTTTATGCTACAAGTTGCCCAATTTTGTGTTTTGCAGTAAAATGTTAGCAGTGCTATTACGGCACTTAAAACTCATGAATTGTAGTAGAGAGAAAAAAAAGTAAGAAAGCAGTGACTTTTTGTGCGTAGACTATGCATACACCTGGTGCTCTTATGGTCATTTTTTTCCTATCCGCTAAACCATTCTAAACAAGAAAAGTTTATACACAATTAGTTTATACACAGACCACAACTAAACCACAGGTATCGTTGGTAAGCAAAGTATACTTGCTCGGTGACATTTTCTGCAGCCCTGCTATTGGGCTTTCCTTCCTTCCTTTTCAGCTGTGCAGGTTCATTAAGTGACAAGACAGTTTGACAATTTTAATAATTGAGACAGCAAAACGCTTCTTGGTTTCAGACTCTGCACATTGCATTTTAAGGCGCGTTTTCTGTGTTTGTTGCTTTTTCATTATGGGTAGGGCATGTCAACATTTTTTACACCATGTCAAGTATGTGGTGCTTGGATGGAGTCTTGCCCTTTCATTCTGTACAATACGATGTCGGTTCTTTGTGTCCAAGGCCATTTCACAGCGCGATTGTAGCATTCTGCTAAGTTTTGCCTCTGTCACCCAAGCTTGAAAGATTGCTACCCACTGCTAGTGGCATGATACATGTGACATTTCTTTTTCAATAAAAGGAAGTCTCACTTATCCTGTGCACTGGTTGTCTTTTGTCTCTTTGAATTGCAATTTCTTGCCTATATTTGCTCTTTTGTTGCATTTCACATTAGGAATGGCTATCATAATTGACATTTAACCATATTGCACACAATGCGGATGATATGTAATAGCAATATATGGCCACCATAAATATAATAGAAGTTAATAATTCAAGAATAGTGCCGTTGCATGGTGGTGCAGCCATGAATTGTGGCTATAAGGTACCAGCGCTGTAGGTAGCAGTGCTTGTGCAGAATATAGTTCAACTCTACTACTTTCAAACATCATTGTTTTTACCTGCATTTGCATAGCTCCAGTTTCTGTGAACAACACACATCTGGTGGAAGAGTGGCTTGCACCTGCAGTTGGGTCCAATGAATAGCCAAATTTCTGCCCATTTTCATGTTATTAGCATATTAGTAAAGGCAGTCGTTTTTATAGTAGCCTGTTTGCCCAGTGTAGAAGCCGCTGCAGGGTGTCAGGATCTCTTACACATCTTCAGCTTTGCAGGGGACACAGCATCTGGCACATAGTTTGTCACAGGCCATGTATTCGGGGCAAGTTGAGTTTACTCACTAGCAAAGGAAGAACCAAGCTTGTTGGATATGAAGTAAACCACCTGTACACTCAGTGGCCTTCATCTCGTGTGACACGTCGTTATAGCGACCCTTGTTTTAAGCACTTCTTGTCCAGCAGCGGTCGTTTGCTTTTGAAACACTCAGGATAGCTTTCAGCAAGCTGGACAGGAATAACACTGAAAAACCAGCAGATGCTAATTCTCGCACTTATCATGCGAAGCTTCGTACAGTATGATGAGGGCGTAAATAAATGAGGGTGTTCCTCAAGGCCTTGTAGCACATGTCACGAGTTTGGAGCAACATGATGTATAGCACTTTTTTGATTGCATGCTATAGGTTTAGCAGGTGTGGCCATGGTTGAAGTGCAGTGCAAGGTCAAGAAAACATATCTATGAGCAGCACCCTGGTAAAGGAGACTCTGGGAAAACTAGTGGGAAGCCTGTTGAACATCTGGTTGACCCACTTGCTGGCTCCATCAGGCAAAGTATGATAAAGAGAAGGAAGTCATCAACACATCAGAAGGTTTTTACATATAAACACTGTGCTAAGGTCATAACATGCCAACAAGTCTTAGTGCGCAGGCTATGCACAACCAACTACATATGCCTTCTGTTCGGACATTGCTCATTGTAACTAACAAGGATGGAGTGGACAAAAAAGAACAGCAGCTCCATTAATTTGGTTTCACTGGTATCAACAGTGTTTTGTAAGTGTACATTGCTATACTCCCCAATGCCTTCTTGGGTGACATCAGCAAGGACCAGCTTGAGGCAAGGGGTAATAGACGTCCTTACAAGCCAAAAATGCATGCATGCATGGAAAGCACACTGTGTCCAAAAAGCAGGCACTTCACAGGGGCACTGGAGAAGGAACAGGTTATTAACAGTGGGCAAAGACAAGCTACTAAACACCCAACACTGTTGCCATGTAACGACCTCTGAAACAATCCCTCCTAATGAGGAAATCATCTTTGTGTATCCATAAAGAGGGCAGATAGGCAAAGCCCCTTCAGTAATGCTGCCAGCTTCAAAAGCCCATTTTGCACATCTTGAATGCTTCCTTCTTAAGACTTTGCTGGGTGCAAGCATTCTACTGTCCAAAAGCTCTCATTGAGAGCACTGTTGGTTTGGTGGCAATAAAGTTCAGAAGCAATTGCAACAAACCTCCCGTCCTAGTTGGCCTGGATGCACACCGTGCTTATGAAGCAGCACCATGAGGCAAGCAAGGTGAACTGATGCCTCCAAGCCCTTGTTCGTTTATCACACTGTTCTGTTAGTAACAACCACGAGACTTGAAACCAACAAGCTCAAGTTCTCCACTCGCATGGTTACTGTGGAGGATCCATAAAAAGCACAAAAACAGAAAACTCAAGGGAAAGGATAAAGCACCATTTAACACTTAGTATTGCTACAGCCCACCCACTTCTTTTATTTTGTCTGGTCGTGCTACATCTTTTTACTATAGATAGGCATGAACCTAGGTGATGTTCCCAATCAGTGCCCAATTTTTATATACACTATGTGCTGGTTCAAAGAGGTTTGAAACACTGCAATGGAAGCTTCAAGTAGAAAAGGTGCCAGGAAGAAAAAAAGAAAGCTGTGCTGCAACCATCTCGGCGACATCTTGTCCCTTTAATAAAAATTGTGCTTCCATATTAACTTGAGCACTCCAGTTTAGAGTAAAGTACCAGTGCACTTATGAACAATGAATCAATTCTCAAAGAGCATGTGCAGTCCAGCCAAAAGTAGGGGCAAGAATCCGCATTGTGCTCCTGCATTGAAGGTGAATAACACGTACCATAATGGCGAATGTGCTTTAGTAAGCTTCCCTGCAATATGAATTTGTAATGTACAAAGAATTGTCAATGAAGCTTACCACGAGCACAGATGCACTTGCAAATTATATCACAATTGAAGATAATGAGCAAACCTATGTGCCCTTTCCACTCTTAGTATGCTTTACTGCACGATGCTTATTTACACCCCTGTATTGCGGTGTAGCAAGCTACAAAAGAAACTTTGCATAATTAGGCTTTTTAGGATTCTTTCTCTCAATACACTAATATTTCGCGGTGAAGCCTAAGCAATGTACTGCGGTGAAGCATACTAAAAGTGAAAAGGGGCAAGAGTTCTTTAATCATACACTCGCGAACCATCCGCCTCTCAGGTCGCCTAAGTGGACATACTATGCTGGCTGATAGCGGCCCCCTCCCACTTTTAGTATGCTTCACCGCGTAACTAAAATGTACTGCGGCGAAGAAGCCGTACATTTGTATTGAGTGAATAGATAAATGGTTTTTACAACAGTACAGAAATAAACGCGCACCATGCATCATTCTACCACACGAAAGAGCGTCGCAACATACGGTAGCTGATTCACACAGGCCGTGTAGCCCACTTATCAGTCGTAAAGGGTATTATGGTTAATTCAAAATTTCAGACACACGTGTTCATGTTTACGTTCGCACTCCTTGTGTAATAAGACTCCCAGAACTTCCACAATAGAAAGTAATTTACAACACACAAATGCAAATAACACAGACATATGTCTCGTTTTCAACTCGGCCGTCATGCAAATGACATATAGTGCGGAAAAACGTGAACATGCTGTGTGTTAGCGTCGTAAACCTTATACAAGGCAAGGAGCTAGCACACCACAGTCCCGCGACAGCCGCTAATGAGACCAAGACGGAAGCACATGTCTGTGAACGCGCAAACGGAGCCCTTAAGCCACTCTGCTCCTCAGCCACCCCCACTGCACGGCTGCACCACTTGTTTCAAGCACAGCACACCAAACACACATTGGTAACACTGAACTTAGTGTCACACATTACTTCCCCCCTCTCCTTTGGCTTCTGGATTGGATTGGCGCGGCTCGCTACGTGCTTACGCGCGCTTTTCTGAGCGCAGATTGATGTGCGCCTGGTTTCTGCACTAGGCTTTTATACAGTCGCTTTTTCGAGCGCAGATTGGTGTGCGTCTGGTTTGTGCACTGCGCTTTTATACGATCGCTTGTCGCTGCTTTCCTTTTCTCTGGCTTGATTCGGTGCGGCTAGGTGCAGGCGCGCATATTTGGTGTGCGCCTGCTTTCTCGCGCTGGTCTTTGAACACATCGCTCGCTGCTCGCGCTTATATATAAGAAAACGCTGCGCCGCTGGCGTACCGTGTACGTAAGCGCGCAGCAATGCCGGGAAACATTCATACAAAAGCAAAGGGTCAGAACACTGCGCTTTGTTTTTCATTACTTTCTCATGTACCTTCACACTGGGTAGCGCCGAGCGATCGCTTCTAACAAACGCAGAAATGAGTCTTTGCAGCGCGCGTGGCCATTAATTGACTACCCAACACAGCCATGTGAGGTGCGACTCCAGGCGGAGAGGAGGTGGCGCTTCACTTTCTGCATGCCAATAATTTTCCATTTTTTGCGTGTGAACGCCCGTGATCGGGTCCACTTCATGCCCAATTTCATGCTGTCTGGTTTAGTTTCCCATTGCAGATTGAGGCTCACTCCGTTAGCATCCGCTAAGTTCGGGATGCCGTTGTATGCGGCCCATTCATCACTGTGGATGGTGGCCCCCGGTTCAACGTTGGCTGCAATAATGGGGCCTAGCGTCGCCGCGTCTCGTCTGTCGACCTTGAATAGTCGGAACTGCCCGGTGGTTACGCAGGTCATGCCGAATACCCATGGTCCAAGGTCTGCAATGCCGCCGTGATTCTGCCGGCTCGGCGGAACCTTGTCGCCCTTCATCAGGCGGCCTCGATTGTGTTTTCGCTTGCCGCGAAGGAGGCACATCAATTTGCACAATCCTTCGGGGCCACCGAGTGGGTGTCACGCCAGCAGCTCGTCCCGCACGACCTCAAGAGCTATCACGGGCGTTCACACGCAAAAACTAGCAAGTTAATAAACTGAAGCGCCACCTCCTCTCCGCCGGCTGCAGGGTAACGGCACCGCTGCTGGAGTCGTACCTCACATGGCTGTGGTGGGAGTCAATTAATGGCCACACGCGCTGCAAAGACTCATTTCTGCGTTTGTTAGAAGCGACCGCTCGGTGCTACCCAGTGGTAAGGTACATGACAAAGTAATTGAAAACAAGGCGCAGTTTTCTGGCGCGCTTACATACACGGTACGCCCGCGGCGCAGCACTTCCTTATATATAAGCGTTAGCAGCGAGCGATGTGTTCGAAGACCAGCGCAAAAAAAAAAGCAGGCGCACACCAAGTATGCGCGCCTGCACCAAGCCGCACCGAATCAAGCCAGAGAAAAGGAAAACAGCGACAAGCGATCGTATAAAAGCGCAGTGCACAAACCAGACGCACACCAATCTGCGCTCGAAAAAGCGACTGTATAAAAGCCTAGTGCAAAAATCAGGCGCACATCAATCTGCGCTCAGAAAAGCGCGCGTAAGCACGTAGTGAGCCGCGCCAATCCAATCCAGAAGCCAAAGGAGAGGGGGGAAGTAATGTGTGACACTAAGTTCAGTGTTACCCACACATTCAGCGCTGAACAGTGAGCTGTCGACGCAGTTGCATTTACATGACTTGCAGCGAGCAGCACATTCCTCGATGTCCGTTAAGCAAAGTCGGACACGGCGACGCCGCATCGTGGTTCGCTGAACTTCGCTGCCGAGGCGCTAGGCCACTTCGATATTTCAATCGTCACCACCGCCGGGTTCTCTAGAAAGCACGGGTCACACAACGCAGATTCTTTACTGCCAGTACTGCCAGAGTTCACCGAGGCCAAAGCCGCACTGCCGCACCACCACTACTCACGTCTTTCCGCCAAGTAACACAGAACCTACAACCAACACACAAGCAACGCACTACAATCACATGAGCAACGTTGAACAACGCGCGGTCCAGAGAACGATCAGGCCGAGGACGAACACGCCACGGCGTCGCTCGGCGCCAGCATCGCGCCTTCTCAAAAATCCCTAAACAATGCTGTCCCTAGGCATCTAGGATCAGGTCACGTGAGGGATTTTTGTACGACAATTAGACGCACGCGGTCCAACGAGGGCTCTGCGCTGAGGCATTTTTTATTGAAAATCCAGAGGGCGCCACCAACGCCTTCTTCTGGAGGCCACGCCCCCGGCGCGGCGGAGGCCGAGGCGGCGCCGGTCGGAGTAACGTTGGGTCGGAGAGTGTGCCCCCCCCCTCCCCCCCCAAAAAAAAGCACGGCCAGGCACGGCCGCGGTCGAGCGCCAGTTGCGTTCGAGGATGACCGTGCCTGGATTAGCCGGAGCCACGAAGTCAGATGGATCGCGTTTTCAGTCTGCTTTCCTCTTTAAACCTTATGTGCGTGTTTCACTGTGTCAAGAGATAACGAAATGCAGAGCTCATATTCCGAAGGAACGGGGATCATGTGCAGTGGATGAGGTACAGGAATTAAAATGAACTGTGTGGCATAATTAGGGGTGAAATAAAAATTGGTAAACCTTTGTTTTCTTCCTTCTTCAGGCCGATATATTGTAAGCTAACAAGATTTCCCCGATTCCCTAATAACGGCACCAATTTGACATTTAGGGAGAATGTGGGTCACGTACATTATTCGTTACGTGCAGCACTTCTTTTTTTTTTTTTTGCGTCTGTAGGTTGACTGTGTGTTTGGAAAATATTTACGCAATAGCCATTTTTTCCGTATTTCTATGCCACCTGCGCCCGAGACGCACTTGCTTTTCGAGGTCCCCTCGGTAAATAATGCAAAACACATTGTTTATACTAGATTGAAATATCAAATGCGGTAAAAATAGGGGAACATTATGGCGGGTACGCATATGAAATTAGATGTGTCTCGGTGACGTGCGGCCTTAGCTAAATATTGCATAATCAAGGGCTTCAAGGCGTGTTCGAGAAGGCCACGTTTCAAAGGGTCAATCATACGGGCGATGTTTCAATTAAACTATCTGGTTTAAATGCAGGCAACTGATATTACTAATGCAACAGCTTGAAAGTAGCCGCTCTGATGAAAGCTGGGCTGTTTTTATGCAAGGTCGAGTAAGTTTGCTATTCCTTTTTTATTTCTGATCTTGTAGAGTAAGTCTGTTTTTCTTTTTGCATTTTTTTTTCTCTTCTTATTACGCGTCCTGCAACGCGCTCATTCTCGCCAGCAATCGTGCCACGCGGTGAGCATGATTTTTTCGCCAGCTAATACGGTTAATTATATATACAATTATTATATCAAAATATGCAGTTATCACTATTATAATTATTGACATGATTTTGGTATAAGAGGTTCTATAATAAGCCATGCAATTCGACCATTTCCTGGAAACACGAAAACGTTCTCACAGATTCAGCAGAAAGAGACAATGACAAAAGCGCTGAAATCTAAGACGAGGTATGATACTTTATTTACAAGTTCTGCTATTTACAAGGATGCACTAAAAACAATATTAAACTCTTTGAAAATTTAAAGCCTTCAGATAGCTTCGAAATCGTCCTTTAAAAATGTGCCGGGCATAAAACAAACTATAAGGCGAGAGTAGATTGATCTATATACGATCCGTCTATCGTGAAACAATAAAATCTGAAAGAAAGAACATGAACAGACGAGCATATTCCTCATGAGGAAAATCATTTGTCGAGTGGCCACGTCTTCGCGAGACACTGTACTTACAGATGCTTTATACACTGACGCACTGGAACCAGACTAAACAAATCTAACAGAACGCATAGGCGCATGTGCGGAAGCATGAGCCTCTATTTAATCCTGCTTAGCTTTAGGTGCTTCGCCCTCTCTCTCCTTGATGTGTTTTCACTGTTGATTCCCTTAACTAAAAAGTGAAGGCGAGTGAGCACGTAGAAAGAAACAAGCTTAATGCTTACTTCTTCTTTGTGGTCTGGACAGCCGACAGCATTCGAGTTCAGAAAACTTGTTTTTACCAGAGAGAGGATATCGGAGATGCTCTCTGTGTGCAGCTCTGAAAGGCTGAAACATTAGTAAACAAGTTTTCAAGGGCGGCAATGAACTTGTAGAGCTCCCGAGAGGGGTATAGAAGTCCACCCCAGTCGCACTCTTCTGTAAATTGTGAGGGTAGCCGCTCAGCTGTGGCGACAGATTTCTCAAAGAGAAGTACATCTTTGCATTCCGAGCATGCTAGCTTTAAGACACACTTCCTCGCCACATACCCTGCAGTGTAATAAATTAGCCTCAAGTCGCTTTTCTCCACAATCACACCAGCGTGCTCCACAGGTTCAGCTGGCATTGCGGCAATCGAGCTTTCAACCTCATCTAGCTTACCCTGGGAAAGAAGTGCGTCGATCCTCTTGGTCATTGAATCAGAACCTTGTTTGTCATGGACGGTCACAAGAGCGCTTAATATGTCAGGATTTGCATTGCAACTATCGACACTGCGGGCCAAGTTATAGAAGGACAGACAATTGACCGTGATTAGGAACTCATCTGGAGAAGGGTGGACGTTGCAGCCACTTGACTGGCGAACGATGCCGAACAAGTGCTCTACTGGATCGGTGCTAAGCCGTGAAGTCATTAAATATTTGAACCCAAGGCTCTGTGTGAGGTACTTCAACAATGAAAGGGTACTGGCTATCGTGACCCTTAAACCTGTTGCAGTGGATTCACTTAGAAAGTGCCGCTTGTTGGGATCACATGCTTCCCACGTACTTGTCGAGGTAGTCCAGAAATTCAGTCAAAAATGCAGCATCAGAGGAAGCTGGCCTGAGTGCTTCGAGGCGATATCTTGATGTCATCACGGTGATCAGTCTGTTGATCTTCCTGGTTAAGAAATTGAAGGAATGCACGTCAGAACTGTGCTCATGTGTTTTTTTTTAATTGCGTTATGTAAATGAAGTATGAATGGTCACTCACGCGAAAAACTCTTGCGTTGCTTCAATTCTGCCGCATCTTTTCTCAATTTCTTCCTTGTAAAAGGCCAGGCCCCTCAGGATATGCGATCCGAAAAGTTGGAAGGCGTACGTAACTCGCATCTTCTCAAACGAGTTTGGATCCAGGTGTGTCTCAGTCAACTTGGGCATTACTTTAAGTGTCCGTATGCTGCAGTCCCGTAGATATGCTTCCCGAACTGGCCGCACGGATACCTAGAAATATAAAATACGAACAATGCAATTATTTCATGAGTACAACCTTTTCTTTCGTCTGTGTGAAACGGGAGTCACGAACGTACCATTCCCTTTGGTGTTGTAAAGCCATTCTTGAGTAACCCGTTTCGCAGGCATTTAAGCAGATGGGGAAAATCGGAGATGAAGTGCAGTTTCCTCTTTTCGTTGACAGGGTGCTGTATAGCACATTTTATTTCTTTAGAAGACGCGGAAACTCCAGCTAGTCTCCACATCTTCCGGTTCCAAGAGGCCCCGTCACACGTGATGTGATCAACGAACAAGTCTGCCTGTTCAACTAGGATCACTGCTTCAAGCAGAATTTTCAGCAGCATATCTCCTTTAACATTTCCCTTGGTAGCAAAAACGCCAACAATCTGGCTCCATTTTCCTGCGAATGGAACAAACATAATGATCATCCCGTGGTCACACTGCTGGTACCGGTCCTCGGGCCTTGCGAATTCTCCGAGGTTAACAAAACCTTGAATTTGTCCAGAGGCCATCACACTGAAGTGCTCTGATAACTTCATTTCGTCTACCAACAATCCACCATGTTTCTCGAGGTCTGTCATGCTGCTGGCTTTTTTCTTTAGGATGTCCAATGCTTTGACATTAAAACCGAATGTCGACCGATATGACTTCATGTACCTTTTCAGAGTAGTCTTGCTGGGCATTACGAGGATCTCGTTCTTTCTGATGTGCTGATAAAGTCGAGGGCTTTTCAGTTTAATCAGGATACATTCAAGTACCCATTCCTGATTGTAGCACATGCCCTTCCGACTGGCTCTTTTTGAAGCTTGGAAGCATGCGCGAACACTGGGCTGCTGCTTTTTCGGTAACGATGAAATTCTTTCCTCCAGTAGTTCCTCCGCCACACTCGCATTCTTAGCCCTCATTTCTTTGAGACGACCTGCAATATCAAGTAGCCTTGCCGCCATTCGTTTGTTTTTCTGACTTAGGGACCGCACTTTTGTGGAGGCTTTGTTTCTTTGTTCGTTGCGTTTTACATAGCTTCTTCTCGTCAGTATGACCTTTCTCAGGTACTTGCATGACATGCACGCAGAACCTGGAAGTTAAAGAAAGACATTTAGAATCGCTTAACATGGGTGCATGGGCGCGTATATAGGTACTCATGCTCACTGGTACACATGCTCATATGTACTCATACTCACTGTCTAGAGGCAAGCCATGTTCTTTGGAAAAAGTTTTTTCTGAGAGAGTTGGTGCATGGCTGTGTTAGGAAGAGCTGCGTGTATGAAAGGACGAACACAGGATATGAACACACACACACACACACACACACACACACACACACACACACACACACACACACACACACACACACACATATATATATATATATATATATATATATATATATATATATATATATATATATATATATATATATATATATATATATACCACTTCGAAACCAATAACACCAGTTGATAACTGCGCCCTTTCCATCTACCTCGTTCCTTCCCTGTGTTCGTCCTCTTACACGCGCAACTGTCCCGAACATAGCCATGTACTGTTCGTGAATAGTCGCATTGAGGGTCATACGAATTCGTTTTTTGGCTAGATCTTGGCGACGATTAGCTAATTTCAAGATGTACGTGCAAGCAACACCTCAAACAACTTTTGTATATATTCACCTTCTTGATTTACTGCTCCTGTGCACTTGGTACTGAAGACAAGGTCATCTGAATGGGAGATTTGCTGCTAGAGTGTCTTCGTAAGGGCTACCTTTGTGAAATCGTTCGGTTTCCCTGCACCTCTACAAGGATGGAGGGAGTCTGCGGCGTACAGGACCTTCTTTGCATCATCAACATTGTCGCATATTGTTTCGGACACTTGTTTCTTCCGAACATATGTCCGACAAATGACCACACTTGGATCAGGCCCGTAATTCATGAGCACGGTCTTTTCAATGCTGACCACTTCAGTATCACGGCTGAGGGAGGCCAAAACATAAGCAATTCCATCGTAATTACAAAACTTGTGGATTGCCCAGTGCTCGGTTGGCGGGAGGACATCCCCGAGCTCAAATGCCTTGTCTTCGAGCTCGCGCAGCTTTCCATTTTCATATGACGTATCCAATGTACGTGACCGTAGTGACGGTTCAGCTCTTGGCTGGGGCGTTCTCTTTGGTGGTAGGCCTTCATCTATTGTTTGTGAGGCCGGTCTCTTTCGCGTGGCCTGTTTGTGTGGGGGCTGCTCGTTGTGACACTCTGAAAGAGACGGCAAGATTGTGGGTACGGCATCAGACCGCAGTGCAGGCTTTCCACGCTGCACAGATACTTCTTGGCCGTCAATGATATGCACATAATGTCTCAGTATGTACTCTGCCTCAAAGTGCCGCTCACAAATTGCGTCGGTAGCTTCCAAGGGCTGATCGGTGCGGTGAAGATTGCGCTCCCACACTCGGCGCCTTTCTTCATCTTTCGGGACGCTGAAGAGCGAGAGCTTGGCCTCACCTTTCAACTTACTGTATGCGGATTCACAACCCGCAACGCAACAGTAGTTCTCTCGCCGGGATGCACTAGGTGTGGTCATCCTCTCCTATTTCAAACACTCTGCCGAGTTACCAGACAAACCATAGACTTGCGCGCGGGCCGTCTGTACCGTCTGCGCGCGTGTACATCGTGCAGACGGCATTGGTTGACAGAAGCGACGAACCTCCAGTCATGGCAAAGCAGTAATTTTATTGTATTCTCTCTTTTTTTAACATACTAAGTACAAAAATCAATTATAGAGAAAATGCCGAAATAAACACAAGCACGACGGCGTGTTCAAGAGACGGCGGCACGTCGAGCAGACGACAACTGGGCGCCGCCGTAACCACCGTCGGTAGGCGTGGTTCCGCCGGGCCGCCGAGGCACCGGATTGGCCGGAACGTCAGAAGAAGGCGACTGCAGCGCCGCCGCAAATTTCAATGTTTTTTGCAATGCAAGGAGGCATTGGTTTTTTGCTTCACTCGCGCCGCTTGTCGGGGCCTCCATTGCATAGAGTTTCCTACAAAATTCTATGCTCCATTGGACCCACTCCCCTATTCTAGACGAGCACATCGAAATTGGATTTCACCGCTCTTTCTGCGCACGCGCGAGGAGCAGTGGTTGCGAGAGAGAAATGTGGGGACTTCAGGTGCTCAAAATTTCTCGTCATTTAGGTACTACGGGGAAGAAAACCGTTTGCTCCGTTTGTCCCTAGCCGAGCTTGCTGCAGAGAATCGACAGGATGCGTGACCGGCAAGGCGAAAAAGCCGCGTCCGAGGTGAGTTTGTTGCTATTTTGTTGCGACGGTAGCATATTAAATTTTGTAGTCGCAAGGGGATACGTTTGGAAGTGAGGTGTCTTCTCGGATGACTTTAGTGGCAAAGCATTACGTCGTGCCGATGCATTGTTCATTAGCGTCGTTGATCAAGGTCAGCATACCACACACTGCAGGGGAATTGCGGGAACGGAAACAGTTTATGAATTAACTGCCGTGCCGATGCATTAGTTCTTAATGTAACTGAGCATACAACACACTTGGAGATTCGTGGGAATAAAAATTTTGTACTCTGTATGTGTATGTGTGTACTTGCGTCGCCATGCAATCTGAGCCGTAGATCGTTGAATAATCCCGGCTGTTACGATGTCTAGCTCATATACGGGGCGCTCTGTGTGGACGAAACAAGGGCTCAGATCGCTACAACCGCATGCGAAATACTCTGAATGCCTGCCAGTACACTTGTTCGGCGTCTCCGTGCTTGTACTGCGGCAGGAGACGTGACGGCAAGTGGGCACGTATATCATAGTGGCCGCTTTCACTCTTGGTATACTTTGCCGCAATACAATGCGCATGCTTCATTGCTGGCTTCGAAGCTGGCTTTAGGCAAACGGTATTATGCAACGCTCGAGCCATGTTGTCCGTCACTGCGGATAGAAAACGCATACACGTTCAACCTATTTGAGCTGCATCATTTTTTCGATGTTTAACCCTCTGTACTAAATGAAGAGCATAACGTACGCCTGTGTGGGTGATTTAAAAGATTGATAAAAAGCCTGGTAACATGTGCAGTCAGTCAAAAAACACTATTTATGCAGGCGTCCACGCTCCTGTAAAAAAAATGCAATTCAGTGATGACCCTCTGCAGGTGGATCCGCACCTATATAAACACAGCCGGCTCATCAATCACAAAGTAGGAGCTGAAAAGAAATTTTTAATGCTCATTACACAGCAATTCATTTGTGGTCAGCCAGTGACAAACGCATTGCACGAAACAGTGAGACTTTGTTTAATCCGCAATGCTTATGTGGCGAACAGGAGAGCAATAACATTTCTAGCAGAAAATGCTTGCTCCTTGGCATCCGATCTCCTTATTCATTTGCTACTTTCTTCAAATTTTTCTTTTTATGTGATGCTCTTGCCTTCACACACTGTCAGACTTCTCCTTCATGCGTTTCCTTAATACTCCTTCTATCCGCTTCTTGCTCGACATACCGTGCATGCCTTCAGTCATGTCCAATTGATCGATGCAGTCTTGTCCTTTTGTCTCTCTCCTCCAGAACCTGCAACTTTCGACAACCACTCCCCAGCATTATTTTGCTTCTTTTTGTGATGGTGCCTGGCTATCTGTTGCTGATGCCACACATTCATTTTGCAATGGTTTATTCCACAAAATTCATGCAGAAGTGGAAACACAGATTACACTTCATTCTTCACCACAGCTTACTATGTCTGCATCAAAACTTGATATTACCTACACGTCTGCACTGTCTTTGTGTCTTCCTTTGCAGCTGTATGTCACTGCATGAGCAGAAAAAGATTTTGTTGCTTAATGTTCATGTGCTTAAGCAGGCAATGTAGTGTACTTGATTTTCACAATGCTTAACTCAATTGGTGGTATGCCTGCACTATAACATGCACAAACTGAACAGCATATCCAAACAAGAAAATTGCTAGCCTATCACAGTTAGGTTGAGTCATTTGAATGAAAGTTGGGACAGTTTTTGTATGGGATGGCTGATGGCATTCAGGCTCATCATGTCATCCTCAAAGTGGGAGCAAAAACGCAGTACATGTATAAAAGATGAGCAGTTTTATTGGATTGTGGTGCTTTACATGCACCTCACTTCAAGCACAATGATGTCTTTGCGTGTCACCTGTGTCGATATGAAGCCACTGCAGCTGGTGAGCAATGTGCTTGCAGATGGCACTGGCTACATTCCTTTGGAAAGGCATCATGTTGCACAATGTAGTGAAGATGAAGGCTTTTAAATTAATGTGTACTTTACTTTTTATTTACCTCTCACCTACTGTTGCCAACACAAATGATGCCTCCTGGTAAGCCGAATGCCTGTGAACATTGCAAGGCAAAGTGTCAGGCAACCGTTTATAATCTTCAGCATAATACTGTAGAAGGCGGCCTTCTGGTTTGTATACATGAAAGCACCAGGAAAGCAAGCTAGATAGGCTAAAGACTAGCTGACTTGACAGCTCTGTACAGCCTGTACTGCTTACAGAAAGCAAGTCACACTGGTCATGGGAGCTATAGCAGCGGCATGCAAATAGAGGTTTGTATTACCTGTAGTACATATACATAGCCTTTCTTTCATGAAAAATATGTTTGGTCACTTTCCATTAACTTTACCTAGTCAGGACATGCATTATCACTTAAACTGCTTAGTCTTCAAATAAAACAAGCATTTTCTGCATAGTAACTTTTACTTACATGAAATATGTGGTCGTGTTGACCTGCAGAAGTGTACAGAATACATAAAATCTTGAAGCACTTAAGCAGAATTTATAAACAATGCTAAAATTAGGTGGACTGACAAACTGGACTCTACAACACAGATAATATAGACACAGTGCTCACTTACGACTCAAGGTTTTTGTGTGTGTGTGTGTGTGTGTGTGTGTGTGTGTACAGTAATATATACAAGGTGGGTTCAAAAAGAAACCGAACTTTTGAAATAGCGTGTCAATCAGCAGAGGGAGCGCGCTGCGGCTACTGAGCGCATGTAGCGGCAGGTTTAGACAACAAACTGCCATTCGCTGCGTTTCGCTCTGGCTGTTATTTGGCGAGCTACAGCCGCTGAAGTGAGCACATGAACAAGCTGCTCTTCGGATTGGTGCCAAAGTGACAATGAAGGAATTGGAAGAACAGTGTGTGTGTGTGAAGTTCTGCTATAAACTTGGGAAAACTTTCACAGAGACATTTCAGTTGCTTAGCCAAGCATACGGGGAGGACTATATGAGTCGCACGCAGTGCTATGATTGGTTCAAGCGTTTTGAAGAGGGAAGAATGTTGGTCGGTAACGATCCCAAGCCTGGACAACCTTCCACATCCACAGATGATGACCACATCGAGAGAGTTCGAATTATGATTCGTGGAAATCGTTGTTTGACTGTTTGAAAAGCCGCTGATGACGTGGGTATCAGCGTAGGATCATGTCATGAAATTTTGAGTGACAAACTTGGGATGCGTCGTGTCAGTGCAAAATTTGTGCCACGTTTGTTGTCTGGTGCACAGAAGCAGACCCGTGTTGAAATAAGCCAGGAAATGCTTGCCGCTGCCAATGACGATGAAAACTTTCTTAAGAACATCATAACAGGCGATGAGACATGGGTTTATGCCTACAATGTTGAAACGAAAGTGCAGTCGTCGCAGTGGGTGGCCAAAGGTTCTGTTCGTCCAAAAAAAAGCACGCATGAGTCGGTCAAAAATGAAAGTGATGTTGGTTGTGTTTTTTGACTGCAAAGGCATTGCCCATCAGGAATTTGTGCCACATGGTTAGATGGTAAACAAAGAAGTTTGCCAGGGAACCCTAACATGTTTGAGAGATTGTGTGTGCAGTAGGAGGCCTGAATTGTGGGAAAATCAGGCTTGAATGTTGCATCATGACAATGCCCTGGCTCACATGTGGCCCCTTGTCTGCAGCTACTTAGCGAAACGCCACACTCCTTTTGTGCCCCACCCACCATATTCTCCGGACCTAGACCCTTTCCAAATCCTAGAGGAGATCCAGGACAATGCGAGAAGAGACCTGCATGCCATTCCAGAAATTGCATTCCAGGAGGCTTTCCAAAAAATGGAAGAAAAGATGGGAAGAGTGCATTGCCAGTAGAGGGGACTACTTTGAAGGGGACAGCACTGAAGATGTACCATAAGCAGCAAAGCTGTTATAGCAAAAGTTCGGTTTCTTTTTCAACACACCTCATATGCATGGAAAGGGTGGGGTTCAAGGCAGGTGCAACAACAACACCCAATGTGAGGTCGAATGTAGAGTTTAATGTCCAAACCACAGCAGTAAGCTGGTAACTTTTAAATGGTAAGCAGAACAGTAATGCTACGGGAACTGTCATCCCCTTCATAATTGTAACAACCGTCGGAATATTGAAGTGTCTTTTCAATGTGCCATTAATTTCCACTATTCTCATTCTAAATGGGCAAATGCACCTCCATTCATTTACCATAAGACATATCAAGAGATCAACCCCAATAATGCTAGTTCTTTCTAGGTAGCTGAAGCAAAATAGCATTTCGTTCAGTCAGTATTGATGCAAGTTTTCAAACACTCCTATCATGAAATAGCTCAGTTGTCCATCTTGAGCAAGGCAGTTATTAGCTGGTATAATGTCAGAATTTGTTTATCATTTACTGGTAGACCTGCTGATGATAATGTAAGCAGAATGCTGCTGAGACCAATGAGAAAGTGTGAAAAAGAAAATAATTATAACATTGTTCCAGCCATCATTCCCTAAGGTGTCCACCCTGCCCCATCGTAAGCAATCACTTCACATCCCAGCATGCATATCTTGCGCATTTCTTTATTTCACTTTTTCTCTATTGTGTAGGACTGGCCATATTAGCTTAAAGCACTAGAAATCAATAACAATGACATCAGCATTGCCGCTGAGGAAAGACTGAAGTTAAAGAAAACAGAACAAAATCGTACAAGGAAAGTAAGGAACACACACGAGCACCTATTCACAACTGGAAGTTTATTGGTGAAAAAACAGGTACAACACAAATTGATAAGGAAAAAAAATGTTCACGGAAAAACTGTACATGTGTAACAGAACCTTGTGGGTGCATAAAGAAAAAAAGACTAAATGTTAACCTCATCACCCAAAGGGTCCCTGAAACTATTTTAGTTGTGTGTTACCTACACGTACACAGTATCTCTCCTCGAATGGTTACTCAAAAAAGCTTCATGTCACCATGCTATATAAAGAGCTGCAAGTGGTTAAAAATTACCCTCCTCTAAAGCCTTTCCTCTCCAATGTCACTTTTATTCTATGTGGCCTTGGCTATGTCCTGCCTCATTGGACACAACATCGTACAATGACAGTAGTGTTGGCTACTTGCAGTTTACTTGAACCTAGTGTGTTCCTGTGTCACTTAGAGATGCAGCTTTTTTTTGTTATTGTGGTGATGAAGGCCTCAAAACGAAGTTTACATAGAGCGCTTATGTTTTGTACAGTGTGCAGTCGCGGTAACTTACTCTCTGCACTCACCTGCAGTACAAGAATATAAGTGCAATAGATACAGTGCAAGTTTCTGCCACCACATGTACCCCTCTGCTGCTTTGCTTTGGTTGCTGTTGTCACTGTGCTATTGTTAAACATTATTGCATTCTTTTTCACTTTTTGCCTGCACATCTACAGCCTGGCACATCTATAGCAAAGCCCTGATTTTTTGGGGAAACTTTCTAATTCATACCTTCCCTACCACACACATACAAATGTACTATCGACCCAAAAAGTTAACGAATGGAGGGATCTCACAAAAAGCTGAATATCTCCGCAGCCTCAAAACGAAGCCTGGTATTCCCATTTCCAGCCTCTACTAGTATATGCGAACATTGTGATGTACGGTTTTACTGGCTACTTTTAAAGGCTGCTCGGATATTTAGCGTTTTCTGAGATCCCGTGGTCCGTAAACTTTCTTAGTCAATAGTATGTGTGTAGACAACAGTGGCAGACAATCTGCTATCTCAGGCAAGTCTACCATTGGACTCAAGAAACATCTACATGTCTTACATTAGTGTGTTTACTTTTACAGGTACATCAATTACTGTGCCTTCATATCCTACTAAAAATAAGCTTAATGAGGAGGCTTGCTTTGCGTATTCTTAATGATGTCATGTGGGAAGCCAATACACTTCACTTGTTCGTTCTACTAGAGGTGGCTCAAAACCTGGGAAGTGGTGCCGCTGTGACATCTAGCAATGGTGATGTTTAATACCTAATAATTACACAACTTATGCAGAATACCTAAATTTTATTTCATCATTCATCATTAGTACAGATGGAGGTCCCAGAGTTACAAAAACTGTCAGTGGGACCTATTAGTAGTTAATATAGTAATGAATACATTATGGCAACATAGCAGTGATACACATCAGAATACACGAAGTTAATGAAGCAAGTAATCAAATACAAGGAAGGTGCTTACAAATGCAAGCAAATGAAATAGATGATGTGTATGAATAAATAAAAATGTAGTAATTGGCACGTTATGGAAACATAGGGATGACACATATCAAAGAACACAGGGTTAATGTACGAGATAATTAGAAACAAAAATATGCTTACAATATGCAAAGTACAAGTGAAATATATATTGTGCGACAAAAAACTTAAAATTTCTAAAAATAAGGAAGGAAAAAATAAAGACAATGGGATATAGAGAATAAAAGCGATACATTAGGCAAGTACAGAAGCACTGAAAGTGGTAAAATAAATTTGTATATAATATATGTTCGTAGTAATGAGTCTGTAGCCAGTAGTGTCGATAGTAAATATTTCTTCATATCTCTCTTGAATATTAATGTTGTGCGGCAGGCTTTAATAGGGGGTGGTTTAATTTAGTGTTTAATCACCATAAAAGAGCAGTAAACATTGACAATTAGTGTTTATTTGAGGAAGGAAAGAATTGTTAGAGGAATGTCTCGTATTGTTAGTGTTGGTAAGAGCAGATATATTAAATGCTGAACCCTTGATGATCACCAGAAGGTACGCTACTGACGGTGCACTTGCACAAAACTCAAAATAATTTCAGAGCCCTGAAAACGAAGCTTTCTTTTCCCTACTCGTCAGGTGTTTCACAATCTGCACTGATGGTGTTCTTCTCGAGTATGGCTTGTGCTGTGCGAATGTTCAAAATGTCAAATGTAAATCAAATAGTTGTTGACCATTTGGACTTGTATTCTATTGGAGAACACGCAATTAGAAGTTATCAAATCTTCCTTTCTGTCAATAATTACACACACTAGAATCTTTAGGGAGAAAATCAGGTGCATGTGGTGACCATTCTCAAAGGGAACTGCAGTTCCTGAGTGGACATATAGAGCAGGTACTTTTTTGCTTTGCTTAGTAATTTCTAGTCGCGCAGTAGGGATGCCTCGCCTTTAGGCAGCCAACAGATTTGTTTTCTCAATTCAGGCTGTAAAAATTATCATTTGGACAATGTGAACATGTTCCTGATGTCCTCTTGGTGCGGCAGATACTATTACCTTTCAGTCACTCTCATTTACAAACTTATCAGTTGACCAGAAGCCTGGTTGTGACTGGCATTACATGTGTCAAACAATTTAAAAAACATCTCTTCTAAAGCTTTCCGCGGTTTCTTTTCCACCTCTCGAGTTTCAAAACCCGCCATAATGCCTTTGGCATTGTGTGCTGCTAATCCCAAGGGCGCGGAATCAAATTCCGACTGCAGCAGCTGCATTTCCACGGGGAAGAAATGCAAGAACACCTGTTTACCATGCATTGAGTGCACATTGAAGAATTCCAGGTGGTCAAAATTAATCCGGAGTCCCCCACTATTGTGTGTCTCATAATCATGTCGTGGTTTTTGCACATAAAACCCCAGACTCACCTCTTGTGTCCCCTGTAAGTAGCATTGATTACACGCATTTAAGGCCATACTGCTCCACTCAAGGCCCATGTGTAGTAGGGGTTTTCATATTCTGATATTTCTGGATAGAATTAAATATGGATATTTGACGAAACTGACCTTTTGAATATTGAATAACAAATATGTTCACATTTCAGAGAAGTGTGGAATATTTTTGAAAAAAAAAAAGAAACTTTACATTGCAAGGGTGGACTTTTAACATTGTTGGTACAACATTTTTTTAGTGCTTAGCGCAGAAACCATACACAAAACAGACGAGAGAAGAGACCACACACAAGTGGTACTTTCAACGATTTATTGGAAGTTGGATCACGGGTTTATACATGCAAGCATTTGCTAGCATTCTTGATAAACCTGGCCAGATTGATGCTATATTCCTGTATTGCAGACAGAAAAGCATTTGAGCTTGTTTGACACTCAAAACTAATTGAGAAGCTCGAAATCACAAATCTTCTGCCATACTTAATTGGCTGAATCTCTGCATACTTAACTAAGCACAAACAATTTGTCAGCATAAGCGATTGCCCTTCCCATGAAGTGCTAGTTACTTCCAGTGTTCCTCAAAGCAGCATGCTTGGCCTCTTGTCATTTTTAATATATATTAATGATATAGAAGTAGTCAGTCACCCCTTTTAAGTAAAGTTTTGTTGATTTTTTATTTAATGAAATATGTTTCTGTTAGCCCAAACTTCTGTTATTTCAATCTCAAAATTGGCCTTCGTCAGATAATTCGAACCTCACTGGTCAGATTCGCCCAAATACAGCTGTGTTAAGCGCTGAAGCATATGCAACTTACTGTGGTGAAGCATACCAAGAATGGAAAAGGGCCACTGTCACAGGACATAGCACGTGTTCCTTGATTATACAGGCATGCAGTCTCCTGTCACAGTAGGAGCACCTAGCCACCTAATAAGCATACTGGCAGCCATTCAGAGCTGTTTCTTGCGTTTCAGTGGTGATTTGAGTCCTTTTTTCACCTTCCATGCATGTCTCGTATATGAGACCATTAATGAGGCCTAGTATGTGTTCTTTAAGTAAATGTGCCGTGCACAGAGAAGTGGAAAACAATCATGTGTTTTGGGAAAGCTAGCAAAAAGGAAGGCAGTAAGTTGAAAAAACTGCGATAAGCCGAGGAGATGTTAAAAGCCAACAAAAGAGTGTGAATATATCAAACTCTGAAGGCCTGCCCATACACCTATTAGGCGTCTTGGTGCTCATACTGTGACTGGAGACTGCACATGTGCATGTACGTAAACTAGGGAACACGTGCTGTCTTGCAACAATGGCATTTTCCCTGCTTGGTATGGTTCTATGCATAACATGGCTGTATTGCAGTGAAGCTAAAATTAAGAAAAATAGTAAACTGGGCGAGTTGGTAGCTGTTGATGGTTGCAGGTGTAGCGCTAAACTGAAACGCGGCCAAAGTTAATTTTAAAGGCAAATACTGTAAAGTGAAGCAATGGCATGTTTCAATGTTCTTTTATGCCTTTTGTTCAATTCAACCAGTCTCAATGGTCCCGTCAGGATCAATTAACGGGCATGCCTCATAATCAGAACTGGTTTTGGCAAGTAAAACCCCAGAGAGGTGATCAAATTAATGGAAGTCGACTGTATATATGGCTCATGAGTAGAGCCACCACTGTCTAAAACCGGTACAACAAGAAAACACCAAGAAACCTAAATGATCCATTGCAAATGCAGTCAACTTTCATGGCATGCGCAAATAATCTAACTTTCTCACGGACAATGATAGTGATAGTTCGCTGATACATTGGTCAGCGGCCGAGAGGATTTGCCCAGTTTCTACTATTAATTTTACACACTTGTGCTTATCCCTGTATATAACAGCGGTATCATTTAGAAGAGGGCGACATGGACATGTATTGCAATGCAAAGCAAGAAAATCATCACCTGATACACTATATTTCTGTGCTCTCTTAAGTGCTCATTAATGCATCTTCCGGTTTGGCCTATGTAGCATCTACCGCATGACAGTGGAATATGATAGACCACTCCTACAGCGCATCCGACGAACTCATCTTTGCGATTCTACCGCAAACCGGCTTTTTTGTCCTTATTGGGTTAGTGGTTTTACACAAGGTGCTTAGCTTATTTGGAGCTGAAAAAACACCCGCACGTTACCTTGGCTTCCTATCTTTTTCAGGCTATGTGATATCTGGTGTATATACGGAATCACAGCGGTTTTCACCTGGTCACGGCTGCTAGCTCTTGCATTTGCACGGAGGCATCGTCTCGAACGTTCCTGTTTCAGCAGCCTTTCTGCCATTGACACCAACACATGGTTAGGGTAACCAGCCTCCTTAAGACTTGCAGCCTGTTGCTGGAAACTGGTTTTCATCAGGATGTTTTTGAAACACATGTTAGTTACGAAGGGTTTAAGATTGGGCTTGTTGATAAATTATGCTTCAAACTCAGGTTAACAGCGCAAAGCCACCAGAAGGGATAGAAGAGAGAACGGAGTGCTGAACTTCCAACTGTTTATTTTCTTTTCAGAAAGCATCGCTATTTATAGTCACACAATAGCCCACCAACCATACTTAGAACGCCACGACAAAGCCACACAAAATTCAACGTGGTGATAGCCCGAGGTGTCTGATCTCCTCGTCAGTGAGAGCAATAGAGGGGTGCTGATTCAACCATTCTTTAAACGTAGAATTTTTCCCGCTTTGATTATCTCACGTGTAACACGGTCTCTGTGTTTTGCAACGATAAAACATGTTTTGAATTTCGGCCTACATCCACATGCGCAGCAGTGGGCAGAAAGCCATCCCTATTAGTTAGTTATGCCCCTATTCACCAAATTCAAATGGGCTGAACGAAATTGGAGAAGGGGTTTCTTAGCTCATGGACTGTAAGCCCAGCAAGTCCTACTATCAGTAGAGATGAACTGAAAGTCAAGAAACTGAAACGTATTGCACTTCAAGAGGTCTCAAACACTCGCAAAAAATCTTAGACATCAGGACATTTTTCTAGAAAACTATTACTAGGGAAATCCAGATACACTAAAAAATTGTTGACAAATCTAAAAGCTCGCTGAAAAACTGTTAGTCCCGTGAGGTGGTCATATATGTGCCTATCTAATTGTGCTAAATATAGGTTGCTAAAGACGGGAGCCAGACACAACCCTATGCAAATGCCTTTCTTCTGCAGATGCAGCCTATTGTTCCACTGTGCAAATGTTGACGACATGTAAAAACACCATAATTCTAAATACCCTTCTACTGAAACAACCTGCTTCCTGTGAAAGCCTTACGGCACCATATTTGTCAATACAATCCTCGACACATTGAATAAGGTCATTGAGCAGGATAGAATAATATAATTCTCTGACCTTAGCTGAGAAGGCCTTGAAGCCCTTTTTGCCGTGAAACCTAACAAAATCAAGGATTTGTCAGAACCTTTTACAAGAAACTGGTCATCAATCTAACGTTCAGCTTTGAAACCAGGTACAGGGCAGCTTGCTTCTGCCAGGTACTCCTTTCGAAAATTATGACCTGAAAAGGAACATCCTCCTTGTGCACTTACTAAAAATTACATCTCTGAACTTTTCCTTAGTTTATCGAGATTAAACTTTCTGTAAATTTCACTTGGTTTCGCTGCTGCTTTCATAAGTGATACATGCTTGCGCTCATTCAACACTGCAGAAATTGCTTGACTGGCTTTTTCCAAGAAACATTTAAAGGAAAAAACTGCAAAACCACCCTCTTTGTCAGCTGGTATAACACACAATGAATTATTCTTCAGGTAAGACTACACATTTTACAGGTAACTTAGAAGGTTGGCGCTTACATCGTAACAGGGCATCTAAACCTTCCGAGTTCATCCTCACACCATCTTCTTGCGGGGCTCTTCTGGACACTTTACTTATGATGGACAGGGAAGTTCCGGTTTAGTCCAGCTGGTAGCTTGGGCAAATTTTGGACCGAGGCCAAGAACTTTGCACACACTGTTGGGAAGGATGAAACCTTCAGAAACGTAGACATCACTTGTTGCTTTCTGTCAATTCTTGTCCACGTGAGCCCGTAGTAGTCTTATTTGAGGTTGCCAAAGGAACTTGGTGGCCTGATCAGCTAAGTGCAGGTGCCTCCACAGAAGATTCCTTGCGACGCACGGCTCATACTGATCAAACATCTGCACGCTGAGGTAATCTCTGTGGAGACATGCCTGCTGAAGTCGTTTAGCACATACAATCTTCAAAATTCTTTTTCCGTGACCGACATTCGAATGGTGCGAAACCAGTAAACAACGATTTTATATCCTGTGGAAGCTGCTTGTTATGAATACGGAACCTTAGGACACACGTGCTGCTAGCAGCCGTGGCAATGAGGGCAACAGTATGCCCAAAATCCCGAGGAACATATTAAAAAAGCCTGTTGTACTAGAAATGAAATTGACAAGGGTGTCAATATGGGCTTGTTGGTCGGTCATCATGGAATGGTATCTGGGTAGTGCAGCAAAACACGCACACAATAAAAGAAAGCTAGAACTACCTGTGAGCACATATATATGCACAAGTGTATGGTTGAATAAACTCACAGGTGTTTAATTTTTTTTCTTCTGTTGCTACTTTTTCTTGCATTTTGATTGCTACATATATTGGTAATTCCCGCAAAAAGCATCAGCTGGTAGTCACCACTGTATTTTGCTATGCAATTTGTATTTTGTTATGCAATTTTAGCATCTCAGCGCGCGCCTGAAGGCGAAATTGTTGCCTAGGCAAACTATCGCCGAAGTGGAACGTTTCAGAATACGTCCCCAAGTATGTGCACGAATACTTCACTGAAAAACATTTCAGGCGTATCTTCGCTTTATTACTAAAATTTCGCAGCAACACAGCATTTCTTTACTCTAAGTTATTTAGGAATCACTAGGTGTCATTATCTACGTCGTTCATACGTACTTTAGGCAGTAAAAACGGCACACCCACCTGCGAGCTTCTCCGATACCGACGTGTCTGTTATAAGGCGATGATATATATATTATTCTGGACAAATCGGGCGAAGCCAACATGCTAAGCATATAATGTACGATGAGTACCAACTAATGGGATTTTGTTTTGAAATCGAACTAGAACTGAAGCAAATGAAAACGCAGGTTAAGATTACGGTAGATTACGGTAGAGATTACGGTTACGGTAGTACCCATGTAGTGGTTTCAATACCACTTTTCATCAGGCCTATAAGAAAGTGGCGGTCAGATGCAGCCGTATACCGATAAAGCATGTATTAAATTACAAATATTGCCCTTGCAACGAAGGTCGGCGCAAGCTGGCTGAGAGGGTTTGCTTACCTCCAGAGATGGCGCGTATACAAAGACACACACGTATCGATGCAGGACTTTCTAGAGGCTCCACAAATACTCACAGCATCTATTCAATGAGATTGCGTTATGCATAACGGCACACGAAAGCTTCGAGACTCAGCCACACTCAGCTGCGTTAGTTACGCCAACTTCGAAAAGTAAACAGGAAGCTGCCATGGCACTTTTTTCAGGAAGCAGGTGGCGCTTCATGCATCAGAAACCGAAACAGAAACTAGCAAAGCCAATCTTTCTTTTTTTTTTTTTTTTTTGTAAGCGTAATCTTGTTCTCAGTGCTCGGAAGTTATAAGTTATTCTATTGGTTTGTTGCAGGGCGTCCGTGTCATTGAAGGATTCAGTCCCAGTTTAAATGGTTTAAATTCTTCAAACAGCTAGTATTTTTTGCACCGCCAGTACACAGAATCGTTTTATAACGATCTTTATTGATAAATCGATATGTGGCCATTGTTTATTGCGTTTTGAAGAGCACTCGCTTCGTCTTTCCAACAGGACGCGTAGGTTCGGCGCTCCGATTTGCATTTAAGGCGAGCTTTTGATAGCCTTACTTTATCCATTTACGCGCTGTAGATGCGTTGTGACGCCTTTCAGTAGTTTGCGACGACGCAGAGTATAACAGCGGAGTCCCGCTGTTTACCTTTAACATGTTAAACGAAGCAAAACCTCGGTAGTGCATCGTAAATTTTTTCTAAACATAATGCAGGCACCACTCGCACCGTTAAAGCATGACTGTTAAGAAGCATTTGCAGCAGCTCATTTGTCACTACGTTGGTGCGAGAATATTGCTCATCTGCCGCTTTACCTTTACTGCTCCGTATTTTTGTGTATCCGGATATTTTAATTTTATGCAAACCACCCCTTCCGTGTGAAAAAGAAAAGAATTTAAGGAAAGGAAGATGCAACAGTTGCAAGGAAGGTGCAACAGTTGTGTGAAATAAATAGTGCTTTACCAACATCTGTAGTGACCTGGTGATCGTGCGCCTTGGACGAATTCATTTTGTGTAAAAATGTGTTCCGGCTACTTAAAAAGTAAGCGTGACGTTATGGCATCAACTGCTATCTCTCATGTTGAATGAATTTTTGACAATACGTCATGGTCATGGTGCCGAGGCAAAACACAACTGAAAGTCACCTTGCAACCAAAACGCTGCCTTTCAACATACGACAGGAACACGTAAACAAAACATTACGCTTCAGTATACCTTACTTTTACAGCTATTCTGAGCTATAAAGCTTAGGTAGTTGTGAAAATGAGAGGCAGCTGTGATGGATATAGAAGAGCATAGTATGCTTGCAATACCTAGAAATATTTTAAGGATGAAATTTCAGTACTTGAAAACAGTGCATAAAAGTAGAGCACTGCATGGACACTTTTCCCTGGCCTGACCCGAGCCAGTGCCATGCACTGGTCCACCCTTGTCTAGCTCAGCTAGGTTTGTCCTGTTAGCCCTTCAGCCTCAGTGTAGCATGATCCACCTCTCTGTTGTTATGAAGATGCCAACTGCATACGTATTTGCTAGATACAAATCTTGCTAAGCAGTTTTCCACTTGCATTGCTGCCGACAAGTGGCAAAAAAAAATAATTTTTTTAAAATTTTTGGCAGCAGTGAATAATTTGCCACCTTGCATTACTTTAGCTGTGGTCATAGTAATGCAAGCACAAAAAAAATTAGAAAATTTCTCAGAGCAATGAAATTAATTGACATGGAAGGAAATAAATTATAGATATGCATTCACCAATTATGTTGCACGTTAAGGTGTAGTCCAAACGACTAATGATTTCCATTTAATTTCTTTATTCATTGTTCAAGCAAGTTGAATGAAGTTGTGTAATTCATTGCATAATTACATCAGCATGATTGAATTCTTGATTGAAAGTTTTCTTCAATAAATACTTGAAGGGGGGATGCTGCGAAATTTCTCATTGGTGAAGGGGATTTGAAAAACAGAAAAGAATGTAATGTCTCACCACAATGTCGATGGGATTGGTGGATGAACAGGCGACCAGAGTGTGGTGGCTCCGGTTTGAAGAGGGAAGGCAGGCGGCGGCAGATGGTGATGGCGTTCTGGCCAGGCAGCTGGGCGTAGAACTCGGGCCCATAGCCCGACTGCTCTCGTTCTGCTCATGGGCGCAGAAACTCGCCGGTTTCGAGCAGCCGTTCACGATCGGGTAGAGTGGTGAAGCCCAGGAACGGGTTGGCAGGAGGTCCCAGTTGGGTGAAGTCCTGGTGGCTCGGGTCCGCAACCTGCCGGTCGGTCTTGAACTCCCAGTCCGGTAACCGACCTTCTCTTGGCGTCGCTTCCTAGAACTCTCCCTTCTGCCAGCGCACCTCGCTTTTCTGCTGCTCTCGTCGATTTTTCGTTTCCTGATTGGCCCCTGGAAGCTCTGTGTTTTATTCTGATTGGATGCATTTTCATTTTTTTTTTTCTTGTGCTGCGTGCTCACGCGCCGGACGCTCTTCAACGTTGTCTTCCATCCAGTACGGAATTCGCCTCTGCGCGCACATTCTTTCTCGTCTGCTTATTGTCTCTCTCCATCTGCTGCACAGTGTCACACACTACACACCACACTATGTAGTACAGACATTCATATTATTACGATCTCATCGAGAGATGCTCAAGAGATGAGCCGCCGCGAGGAAGAGATGAAGTGTGTCTGGGCTCATGGCGTGAGCGAGTGTCGGCCTGGCTGTCTGGCTCCAGTGTAAATAGCATGTAAATAGCCTCTTTCATCTGTGTATTTCGTCTGTGTCTGTGCAACATTCTGGTGGAGGTTAGCGATCCCCGTCCTCGTCACGGCACTCCAAAGTGGTCGGTACATCGAGCTTGTCACCGTACCTCCCATTGACGAGACCGCATCTGCAATGGCTTCAGCTTGTCCGACTGCTCTTATCGTCATGGTTGCCCAACATCGTGACCCTGGTCTCTTCTGTGGCCTGGAGGGACAGGACGTTGATGATTGGCTCAAGCTCTATGAATGCGCCAGTGCTAATAACAGGTGAAATCCAACAATTATGCTTGCTAATGTAATCTTTTATCTCGGTGGCACCCCACGCATGCGACTCTGAACGCATGACGAGATAATAAGCTGGGACAGTTTCAAAGTAAAGCTACGAGAACTGTTTAGCGACCCCTTTGGGTGCAAGGTTGCCGCGAGAAAGGCTCTTGCGCCTCGTGACCAGACATCTACAGAGCCATACGTTTGATACATCCTAGACGTCTTGGCTCTTTGCCACAAAGCCCACCATACTATGTCTGAAGCAGATAAGGTGGCTAAAAGGCATCGCCTACGACGCTTTCAATTTTCTTGTTTTCGGCAACGTCTTTCCTATCGGCGCCATGACAAATTAATACCGTCGCCTTGAACAAGCTAAGAGCCGCCGTATCACACACCACATCACGCAGCTACCCAACACTGCTGCTACGTCGACATGTGAGGGTCGACCACATCAGGCGACCACCTGTGATGACCGAACCCGTATTGTTCGCCGCCAGCTCGAGGCCACCTGTTGGCCAGCCTTCTCTGCAACACCTCCCGACCCGCCAGCAACCACAATTGCCAGGATTCAGGCCGTCGTCAGACAGGAATTTGAGAACATGGGTCTGAACTCCGTGTGTTGCACGTCTCAACCCAGCGTTCCCCCGTTCTCTAGCGGCCCTCCTCGTCCCCGGCACTCTTTTTCTGCCACATATCGCAACCCGTCCAAATGGCGTACCCCTGATGACAAGCCTATCTGCTTCCACTGCTGTCGCATCGACCACGTCGCTTGTCACTGCCGCAACCAATGGCCACCACCTCCTCGGACATACGCCTGCGCTTATTCCTGCACCTTTGGACCTACTGTTCCCTATGCCACCCGCCTAGAACCCACTGCCGCTGATGCCCCACCTCCGAACCTTCGCTACAGCCACTCGCCCTCATCTCAATGCCATTAGTCTCGTACACCCAAGGCCCGTCGCTTCTCCTCGCCGCCTATTGCCTCCTGGATGCAGCCAAAAAACTAGGCACCACAGCTTCTGGAGGTGAAGCTGTGTTGTCGACCCTGCCCTCAAATTCTCTGCTCATGTTACCTACGAACCAAAACTTTCTTGACGTTGACGGGTATCCTGTGTTACGTTCGACCAGCAGGTGCTGGCGATCTTCGAGGAAGGGACCGACGGAAAGGCGCCACCAGGTCTGCTGTGACGACTCGCTTTGAAAGGACGACCAGACATCAGTCCCCAGCCCATCGGCGCTACCATGGCTGTGGCGGCGACTGGTTTTGTAAGGAGGACAATGCGCCTCGTTTCCAACGGAAGGGTGCCGAGATGGCTAGACACAGTGGACGGAGCAAGTATTGTTAGTGTGTTCACCGTCAAGGTCTGCTTGGAGCAGGGGAGCTCCTGGAAGATATTTTGCGGTGCCGTCTCAGGCAGCTTAGAACCCGTCTCACGCATCAATCAATGGACAGATGCGGCGGCCACTGACTGCAGGGTCAACTCTGGAATAAAGAGGCGCCTGCTCGGGTCAAGCACAGTGTCTGCGAAAACCCTCTCACCTTGGTGTGGTCAGTGCAACCTGTGCAGAAGTGAGTGCATAAACCCTCCCCCTCAAAGGCGGGTTGGTTACGATGACTTTGGACGCTCCGAATTAGTCGGCGGTGAACTGCCGTTTTCCCTCACCTAGGGATTTCGGGAGGACAGTGTATTTAAGGAGCCGTTGGCGGCTCCTCAGGGTGCATTCCTTTTTCAGTCATGTTAGACTGATGAACTGTCACATTCTCATGCAGATACTGTAAATAAATCCCAGATTCCTCATTCTTGATGAGAACAAGTCTCTCCCTTCAACAACGTCCTCAGCGTGGATAAGTTCGATGACCGCATGGGCCAGCTACCATCCATTTCATGCCCGACTCCAACCATTACACCTGTCACTGCACTCATCGATGCAGGAGCACATTTTTCTATTATGAGTGCTGCCTTCCGACGACGACTGAAAAAGCACTTCACCCCAGTGTCTGCACACGTTGGTTGCGTTGCGGATGGCGGTACTGTGCCTATCATCAGCATATGTACGGCATGTGTGAGCATCGCCGGCCGCCACACTCCTGTCCTCTTCACCGTGATTGCTCATTGCCCCATGGCCTAATTCTCGGACTCGATTTTCTCTCTGCGCATTCTGCTCTTATTGACTGCTCTGCCAGTACCCTTTGCCTTGAGTTGCCGATTCTCGTAGAACCTTCTAACGCACCCCAGTGTCGCTTACGCCTCACCTGCTTTATTCGCCTGCCACCGAAGTCAATAGCCTATATTAAACTGTTGTGTTGCCCACCTGTTCTTGATGGCGAGTACCTCGTCACTCCTCTGCCCAACATTCCACCACAGTATGACATCACCGTGCCTCACAGCATTCTGGCTGTTACTGCTAACCATACTCGCATGCCTATCTTTAACTTTTGATTGGGAAAGCAAATCCTACTGCAAGGTATTTGCCTTGTCAACGTTGATTGTCTCGGCGACTATCACATAGCAGCTTTATCAACCGATGGTTCTTCTGAGCTTAGCAAGCCCGTTGCACCAGCCTCGGGCACTGATGCCAACATAAAGAAAATGGTTGCGGTGGACCTGTTCTCTGCGCAGGCTGACAACCTTTGCCACGTATTATCCTCCTACCGAGATATTTTTTACTTCAAACGATCACCCTTTAGGCCAGACGCTCGCGGTCCAGCATCGGATTTCTACTGGCGATGCTACGCCTATTCACCGATGACCATATCAAGTTTCTGCATCGGAACGCCGAGTAATTCTAAGTGAAGTGAACAAAATGCTAGATAAAAACATCGTTAAGCTTTCTTCAAGTCCCTGGGCGTCACCTGTGGTTTTGGTTAAGAAGGACGCCACGTGGCGCTTCTGTGTAGACTACCGTCATCTGAACAAAATTACTAAGAAGGAAGTCTACCTGCTGCCAAATATAGACGATGTCCTTCACTGCCTCCATGGTTCCAGCTATTTCTCTTCTATTGATCTTCGTTCTGGATATTGGCAGATTTCTGTTGGCGATATGGACAGAAAAAATACGCTCAATCAGCTTGGTAAGTTTAAAAAAGTAGGGTACGCTGTTCACTCCATAGAGAAATGTTTTGCGTTCCTGGTTCATTGGCCTTGAAACGAAATTGCCCTCGCTGTGCAGCACTATAACATGGTTGAACTTCAAAAGTTCCTCTCATAAGAATGCAAAGAAGCTCCCCAGAAGGACGGGTGCAGTTGTCTAATGTGGCTATCACTAATATTACCCACAGTCAAGATTCTATGGCACATATGTTTCTTTGATTAACAAGGCCAACGTAAAAGCAAGATGTGTGTTTTTACACCATAGATCAGCAGCACATAACCTCCACCTTAAATGTGATTGTTCACCTAAATCTGCCTGCATTTGGAAAGTTAGTGCAAACATTAAAATTAAATTAAATTGTGGGGTTTTACGTGCCAAAACCACTTTCTGATTATGAGGCATGCCGTAGTGGAGGACTTTGGAAATTTCGACCACCTGGGGTTCTTTAACGTGCACCTAAATCTAAGTACACGGGTGTTTTCGCATTTCGCCCCCATCGAAATGCGGCCGCCGTGGCCGGGATTCGATCCCGCTACCTCGTGCTCAGCAGCTTAACACCATAGCCACTGAGCAACCACGGCGGGTAGTGCAACCTTCTGTGCTGTTGGCACCCAATTTCAAAGTGTTTGCCCAGCCCTGTGCACTGTAACTTGATGGTTCCAAATTGCTGGTTTTTAGGCCCTTGCCCAACTGGTTTGTTGAAATAGATGTTAAAACGAATGACAGCTACAATTTCCTGGACACTTATCAATGAGATTCCGCTGTAATTTCAGCGGTGCTCACAGCAACAACAGATTTGGTGAAGTAAGGGACAGGCAGAGTGTTAAAGAGAACTGTGAAATCCATCAAACGGATATGTTGAGCTATGTGGACTGATTGTATAAAGCGAGCAAGCTGCTGAGAATTGCTAAGCTTGATGTGCAGACCTCATTTCTTAGGCAAATAAACTGTGCAATGTCTTGTTTTATTATTGATGACTGCTCTGCCAGTCTGCCTGAGTTGTCATTTTTTTGTATCTATCATAAAGCAGGCACTTTCATGTTTTTGTAATTGTGTGACACAGAGTCATTTGTTTCTTACAGCTGTCATCTTCTCAGAAGCAGGTACTCATGCTTGGAGACCTGGAGAGCACAAGCTGCAGCATGTATGCCGAAATAAACAGCCTATTTCAAATAGAACCAATGTTAGGCAAAGCCCCTTTTTTGCTGTACTGTGCTTGCAAATTGCAAAGCAATGATAAGACACAATGTAGAAAGAAACATTTTCTTTTATTTGGCGGACATTAGAGTGGCATCAAAAAAAAAAAAAAATATTGAGCAGCCCCAAATCAGTCACTACACTAAGCAGCTCCACTACAATTCACATGACCTAGGAATCCCAGCCATAAAACCGAATGATTATTCGTATAAGTGACGATCAAGATCATTCTTCACTTGAATGCCACGGAGCGCTGTTCAGTAACAGCAGTCAGTTTGTGTCCCTGCAAGCAGGAATATTAATTCGTGTTTTGGTTAATGGTGACATAACGAAATTTATAGTTTTCTGGCCCATCAGATGTTTGAATCGGAAATAACTTCGCCAAAGATGTACACCTTGTCAGCGGTACATGCAGGATGATTTGCGTTGGCCAGAGACTTTTGAGTGGGACTTCGGTATCAATGGAGGTATAATGTGTGTGTGCATGCTTCAGTACAAGGGAGATTGGAGGCAGCATCAAGGCAACCTATAGGCACTGCGTGAAAAATCTTGAAAGCTATGCTATTTGCTAATGCCCTTCTGCCCTCTGCACTTGATAGAATACTTTCCAGGTTTAATTTCAATCAGAAAAGAAATTTAGTATTTTCTGATGCTACCTTGACATGCAAACAAGTTTTTGTCATGTAGGAGGGGTTAGGTTAAACTACAACACAATTTATCTAAAAGTTTTTCAGCGTCCTATTTCATGTGTGGTACACTTTCTTTAATTTGGCTTGCTGACCTGGCAGTCGCTTAGTCTTGGGCCAGGGATGACTGGATGGGAGAAGACAATGAGGTGTACTGTTCATTGTTTAATAGGCGCTTGTGTACTATAACATGTAAAAATAAAAAAAACGAGTGATATTTTTATGCTTTAAGCATTTTGCAGAGTGAAGTAAAGTTATAACGATTTTTTTTTTTCTCTAAGAGATGAGAGAAGATGGTGTTGCTTGCTCATGATGTTGCTGGGATACCCTAGTACCTAGCTCATAACTCTTTAGTGAAGTGAAGATCACCAGGTAGAAACCACATCAATTTGTAAGAGTTATGAATCTTCAGCATGAAAGTAAAATAGTGCTTTATTTTATTGGATACGTTCCCCTTTTGGAAAGTTCTGTGAACAAAATGAAAATTTGCAAAAGGAACAAATAAGAATTTGGAACAAGCATGCTATCAACACAACTAATGCAAAAGCAGAATTTAGTCACACTACATACCAATAAGGACAGTGTAGGTGTGAGAACGTTGCTGATACTTTACTTTTCCACCTATGACAAAGGAAAAAGTATACTCCAGTAATTCAAATGAGAACACAATTCTTGTTACACCAGGTGTGGCAAGCCCGGGAGACAGCAAGAGCCGCAGGAGTCCTGGACTAAGGGCGCCTCCCACACAAGCAGAAAGACACCTGCTTTTCCTTTCTTTCTTTTAATAAATGTTTTTCCTTCTCCTCCTCTTCCTTATAATATTCTTTAATACAATGGTTTACCTGACTTGGAGGCAGTTTTATCTTGGGAGCTCCTATCTGAATACATGGGAACAGAGAAATAGTTTTTCTCTGAAGCCAGCAGCAGAATTCGATGAGGTTGGTTACATGTAAAAAAAAAAAAAAGCTGAAATGTAGAGACTGTTTTAGGGGGCAATTTTTTGTGGCAGGAAATTTTGAAAATTGTGAAATTAAAAAGACTTACGTATGAAGTTTACAACTTGATACAAAAGCTATGAAATTGTAAACTTTGTGCTTATATTTGTAAGCTTACTGACTCTCAGCAATTTTTCCTAAATATTCAAGGTCCTAAATCAAAATTATGCAGCCTAGAATGACTAAAATTTAACTTTTTCTCTCAAATGCAACAAATTTCATTGAAATTATTCCAGTAGTCTCAAAAGCATTTCTGCATTTTACATGTATTTGAGTGAAGAGATTAGAGTTGGCACTGAACTAGAGCATCCTCCTCAAGGTAAGCACATCATTTCTGGCCGTAAGGCCAGTTATCAGTCGACACTCTACACTATAAAAGAGAATTGCCTTTTTTTACACTTTTCCAGCAATTCCAACTTAGTAGCATGCTTAACTGAATGCAGCTAGGAAGAAGGAAATTTGACAATTTTTAGTTTATGTGCAGAATTAATGCATTTGT
The DNA here is from genome assembly GCF_050947875.1 of Dermacentor variabilis. NCBI lineage: Eukaryota > Metazoa > Arthropoda > Arachnida > Ixodida > Ixodidae > Dermacentor > Dermacentor variabilis. The sequence continues at coordinate 15,152,079 of NC_134569.1, read as the reverse complement.
ATGTCACTGAATTTTGGCCTTCATGAGCATTCATATCCTTGAATTTTCTTTCAATGTTGAATCGAACATTTTGTACAATACCTGAAGCAGCCATCAGGCCACCAAGCAACGTAAGGGCAAATAAGAGCTTCATGTGGAAGCACTTAAAAGGTCTGCTCAATTCACCTGCACAACTGTGAACCAGTTAACGGAGGTTCACGAGAAGTTCAGAAATTGTGCAGCTTGTTTCTGCGGTGCAGGCACAGCGCAACACTCGAAACAAATGCCAAGGTGCAGATGCGGTGCAGGCGTTATGTTATGCCCGATTAATGTGCACAGAGTGCGTACATTTGAAAGATTGTGAACTACAAGAATTATCAGCTTGTGGGCCTAACTACAAACCACACTTGTAGACACATCAGACGTGTGTAAGCGGGCTTTTAATGGTGCTTGCACCCATGTGCTGGATTGTCTGCTGCACTGCTGCGTCGCACCTGTACGCCTGCACCAAGTCGGCACCGACAGCGGAGTAGGTGCAGCAAAATCATGAACCAGCCCTGCACCTTTTGAAACGAACGGAGTGGTTCAGCGGGTGCCATTGCTGCACCACTGGAACGAATGGCAGGGTGCAACACCTTGTGAACTGGTTCAGGCGGTGCAGGCGAATTGAACGCACCTAAAGTAAAGCACATTCAGGGGTGCTATAACATAAAATGATTTCAAACTGTTTTGATTCCAATCTCCTGACATCAAATTTATGTAACCACCGGCGCAAGCATCGGGCAGTGACTTGCAGCGTGGTCTGAGCAACCCAACCAAACACTCTCCTCGTTTATAGGAGGTCACCTTTGTTCACTTCCAAAACCAATAACATTGCCTACACTCAGCGGTTTTTCTTATCTAATTAGCTGACAAGAGGCGAGGTGTACGGTCTAGTGGAGAGGGTTTCGATGGGGCCGAGCCAGCACAGTGAAAATAGATAACCGCATGAAGAGGGTGGTGCTGGCTTCTCCGAATGGTCCGCTTCACCTTATTTAGCTTGCGGTGGCTGGTCGAAAATCGCGGCGGCTTGCAACAGAAGGATAAGAATGCCGCTAAAACAAATCCTCAGCAAGGAAGAGTTGGCAGAGCGATGCTGTATACATGCCGCAAGGGCTCGATAACGTTTTACTGCCGTGCAAAAAGGTTTATAATGTGCAAATAAATACATGCTGACCGGCAGGTGTGAGTAGCGAGGGCCTGAGCAATCGGCGGGCAGCCATCTTCTATTCCTTTCAGAACGGGGCAGTCTCTGGCTATTCATAAAAATTTTCAGTTTTGTTCAGCATATTAATGCATTTTTTTTCCACGTACACGTCACTTTGATGCAGTCAGTTTTTGCGGTTTTGTGAGGTCGCGTGACAGACAGGCGAGGTGGGTGTTACCCAAAAACATTGAACCAATAGCAGAGGGCCAATGGTGAAAAGGCGTTGAATCAGGAATAATTATTTTTCTTTTGTGCAGTTTAATCATTCATACTCAGTGTGTACATGTATAGCAGATGGAGAGCCATCACGGTTTTCATGACAGACGGGTGAAGTTTGGAGTGGCCTGAAAAAGTTTTGACCAATCGTGGTGGGCTGATTGCAGAATTGGAATAGAAAAGTTTGGAATCATTTTATGTTATAGCATCCCAGGATTCTACAGGGGGCCATAGAATGTAGGCTTCCATGCAAAGATGGCCAACCTCACAAGGTTCACACGGCTGACGTAATGAAGTCAACCTAAGCTGATCTCAACCTCCCTAAGTGATGCGACATTGGTTGGCTGTTAAAATTTTTTAGCTATGGCAGTGGCAACCTCATGGACAAATTTGAGGTTGACTGAGGTCGAATGCTCGGTGAGGTTATATTTCACAGCAGCTGATGTGCACATTTCCACCTCATGAATAAATATGTGGAAAGTTTTATGATTTTACTGATATGAAGGGGTAAATATTTATGATAATAATACAATAGCCCCAGGCAGGAATCTGGAAGTGGGCCTCACCCCAAGTCACCTGAGGCTTTGTTTTCAATTTGTATAGACAGCTCTCGTCACATATGAACCATAGGTGTACATTTCTTTTGCTTTACTTCAGATGTGTGACACCACCGCAGTTGGATATCTTACATCGGCCTGTATCCTCTGACCTTACTTTTAAAAGACAGTGAGTCACATGCCAAACTTCTTCCTCGTCTGCTCTGAACTAACAAATGACAGTTGTTGCCTCTCATTCAGTGTTGGCCAAAGACACCTAGCCAGAAACTTGGTACTGAATAATGAAACTACGCAAGACAAACATTCTTTTTTCTGGTATGTTGCCTGTAGGCAACAATTGTCAATAAAGGGTTAATGAGAAATAAATTAAAAACTGAAATACAGTAGAACCTCATTGATACGATCTTCACAGGAACTGGAAAATAAAGTGTACCATAGGAAAATCATATCATCCAACATATTATCCAACCAAATCGGATTTTCAAGAAAAAAAAAAAAACTTAACATTTCGAAAAACGTATTAAGCAGAATCGTATCGAGGTTCCACTGTATAAAAAAACGACACTGAAATTGGCTGTAGAAAAGTCAGTACTACTAATTACTAACTGCGCTCTGAAGCTTGTCACAATTTTTTCTAGAGTTTAGAAGTCTAGGACCTTGATTTAACGCAAGAAATGAATAGTCAAAAATATCATGTAAGTACCCCTTTAAAGTTCAACATCTTGAGACGTATTTCTGCACATTGAGATGTAATATTTACCAAAGCCATAAGACTCTTAACAAAGCATGTTTCACAGTCTTGCAGGCAAACCGAACATTTACAGTGGTGCACCTTCAAATGGTGCAGTCAATTCTATGGACCTAATGCTTGCATCTTGCACACCTGCTCAAGCCAGAGGCAGGAAATTAGGAAAACCTCCAAAACACTTCAATTATCTCTTTCTGAAAGAGAGAAGTATGTTTTATCCAGCAATTCTTGACATGGCCAGACTAGTCAAAAGGTAAATTGACAACTATGTTCCTCACAATGGCCTGATTCACACAGGTGTTATCGGCCCCATCACGGTACATGCGTCTGTCAGGACAGAGCATTTCCTTGCCGATTTCTCTGCAGAAACAAGACGCTATCGACATTTGCTGATGCTATAAACATCATCAGTATCCTGTGTTAGAGGAGAAAATGGTGTGAAAACCCTCTATTTTCACAGATACAGGTTCCGTAACATTTGGTGCCGAGACATGACAGGATGGGTCAAATGTGTGAACCAGAATTAACTTACAATGGCACTTGAACATAAGATAAGTTAGAGAAACATTGCTGTAAACAGATGGCAACACAGGTGAAAAGTTTTAGATAATGATGCCAAAGGACAGACACCATTGCTTGTAATGCTTCAATAGAAGCACAAGGTGAGATTTTCAAGATCATAAGCTGGAATCTAAACCATGCAAGGCAAGCAAAGCCCACCTGCCAACTGTGTTCACAGCAGCCTACACATATTGTCAACCCACGTGACGTTTCTGTGGCCAACATACCATGGCGGTTGTGCCAGGATGACTGTGGATGCAGATGGCAACGTGGCCAAAGCATTCTCGCCTTGAGCTAGCATTGCAGATGCAGCCAAGGAGCACCTGCTGCATAAATCAGTCTTGCGTCTGGAAGCGTCCGCAACCTCCATGAAAGTGTTACAGAGGAAAAGAGATGCACCAAATATATTTACTGAATATTTACAAAAACTGTAGCAGCTGACAAGATAGTAGTTAGCACGCAAAATCCAAAAGTGTTCCCCTTTTCATCAGCCTTTTAAAATATGCTCTCTAGATCACTAGACTTTATCTAAAGTAGGAACAATAGATCGATCCTCTTCAAAAAAAGACAATACAGCACTGACATGGGTACTCGCATGAACGAGCCCACTTCATGTGTCGACCACTCGAATCTGTTTTAAACACAGGCCTATTTCCAAAGCTCCAACTGCAGTGCACTTGCTTTTATGAGATATGTAAATTAATTTGGGCTAGTTGATGGGTCTTAAACGAATGCACAAATATAGGTGGAAGTGACAATGTGGACAGAACTGTCTTCCAACTGTTTCTATTAGAGCATAACCTCCCTATAGCAAAGCAACATATAGGGAACTGACAGTTACAGTGAAAAAGTGCCAGTCCTGATTACACTCCGTTAGGCATTCACATATTTTTCAATGATATCCCATTCATACACTGCGTGCACAAGAGACTATTTAAATATGACAAGCCTTTGGTGTAACTTAGAATGATCAGGGGTTCCCTGCAGTGCGATTAGGTGACAAGTTTGGTTCAGTACATATTGATTGGTTTCATTGCATGGTATTTATATAATTGTTACTTTTACAAAATATTTCGCCTACTGCCTAATGCGAAATTTGAGTGCAGCTCTATACAGGTTTCCATTTCGCAATATATTGGCTAGCATGGACAATCTATCTCGTGTGGCACTTCGCAAACAAAGCAAGGTGTGGTGCAACTGCGTTGCTAATTGGAAGACCACGAGAGCAGCACATGGGTGATGCGTGGGCGCAATTCACAGCAGCTGCCGCAGACAGACCTCTGCTCATGCAGTGCTTTGTTTCCTTACAGATGATGCGCACTAGTGTGGTATAATGGCTTCCAAGATTTTCCTTCCTAGGAAACATCTAATGAAGCAATAGCTCCTAAGAAGGCCACTATCCAAGATAATCAAGAAAGGAATAGAGAAAAATGTCACAGAAAATCACATCAAACTAGGTCAGAGCATCAAAAATTGACTAACATTCTAGGCCTTGCCCTTGGAAAAAGTCTTGCAGCAAGGTTAATTGAGCACAAATTATATGCAGGTATTCTATGGAGTGATGTCAAAGCTCAAACACTGAGCTCTGCTCTTCTGCAGGACCTTGGTGATGCACATTTTAAATACCATTCTTCTGGCTACTATGGTTTCCAGGAAAATTGGTCATCCTTAAGAGGACAGGACACCACCATAGTACATTTTCAGGCATATTACTTGCGCTAGCAGGCAAAACAATTAAGGTATACTGACAATGAACATTTGCAGCAGGACGCAATAGCAATGACAGTATTTGGCAGGATGTTTAGACAACAGACTAAAAAGAGTGGACTGGAGGTGAAAGCAGTTCTTTTGGTGAAGTATTTAGCTCGGCTTTAAACAGTGCATTGCTTGCATATAGGGTAACATACTTGTCATGTGCAAGTTTGTAACAGTGTACTTATGATGGAAAATTCTGATCAAAACCACACAGTGGCATGGTGAGGCCAGTGGACAACACAGTGGTTTTAAAGCATTGTTTCATGCTGAGTACTAAGTAGCAAGTTCGGTATTCCCACACAGCAGCCAGGTTAATGAGATCAAAAATGAGAATAAAATGTCAAACCAAGTGACAAAGCATGAAGCAAGACCTATAAAGTTTCAAAGTTCTTTGACTCGTGTGTGCACCTTGTTGGCAAATGTGTGAACTTTCGACGCAGAAAAAATGTTGTCATAGGAAACAACTTGTCAAAGATAATCACTTGTTTATCAACAAAGCGAGATTTTATCACACAAGAGTTCAAAAATCGCTGCTTAAAAAATTAGAAACACCAGTAATTTTGACCTTCTCTTACATTGAACACCCTGTGATTAAACTGTCTATGGCATCTCTAGCATGTTGTGCGGACCAACACCTAGGCAAGAGACAATGCCAGCAACTGCTGCAGAATAGGCAAAAGCAGAGAAAACAGTAATGGCACGAAACAGGCTGTAGCATTACAAAAAGAAAATGCACAAGTTTGATGACAAATGATAAAAAAAATACAATTCAGAGCCCTTCCACTATGTGAAGATGGAAGACCAGCTGAAGCTGTACTTGTTGACAAGTATATTGAGTTATATATGGTTAATTGCTATATTGATTAAATAAAGAAACATACACACAACTTCGTTATCTTTGATCTTCTATTTACTTTGTCACCATGGTAACCATTGCTTTGTGGTCACTGTGATATACTGCAAATTGGTCGCCGATGCTTTCGTGCCCACTCCCGCTTCTGTTTGCAAAGGTGATCCTCACGGGCACGCTGTTCTTCATCGGTCACAGAGCAGCTAGCCGACATTACGGATCTGCAGACAAGGCGGGTCTGGCTATAGCAACTGCCCGTTGCCTTCACGCTGTTGCTCACACCGGTGCTCTTAACATGCACATTGTTGTTCTTCAGTACGAACTAGACGCGTCCTGGCCATAGCAGGACCAAAGTAAAACTGCTGATAACGTCGCTAGAGCGATGTCGACTTCACAAGAAAACGAGGCACAGACATTGGTGGGTACACAATGACGTTTTATTATTCTGCCATGCACTCCGGAGCCACTGAGCACTGCTGGCGCACAGCAGGCTACTGTGGATTCAATTTTGTCGACGCAACTTTTTTCTACACACCCTGTCGATGTATGCACTATTGGTCATGGTCAGAACCTAGCCATATACAGCTTCTCTGTAAAAATAGCAGGGGAAACAGAAGCAGACACGTTCAATGCATCACAAAGGAATGCAGCAGGCAAAAAGATGCGGTTTCTGCAGCACAAGCCATGACCTTGTACAGCTTGTGGCAAAAAAATGCAGCACAAGCAGATAGCTCAATCACTTCGCAGTTGTTCTAGCCTTGTGAACTGGAGCAACTGGCTTTCCTGTCCAGGAAGCATGGGCAACGACACTGCACACATGTTGGTAATATCAAGCTTTGATGCAGACATAGTAACGTGTGGTGAGGAATTAAGTAATCTTTGTTTCCACTTCTGCATGAATTTTGTGGAAGTGCTGGAGGGTCAAGGTTTTATACAGCTATTAATTTATGTATGTGGTCTAATAAACCATTGCAAAGTGAATGTGTGGCATCAGCAACAGATAGCCAGGCACTATCACAAAAAGAAGCAAAATAATGCCAGGTTGTTGAAAGTTGCAGGTTCTGGAGGAGAGATAGAAAAGGACAAGACTGAAGGCATGCACGGTATGTTGAGCAAGAAGCGGACAGAAAGAGTACAAGGAAACGCATGAAGGAGAACAGTCTGACAGTGTGTGAAGGCAGGAGCATCACATTAAAAAAAATTGGAAGAAAGTAGCAAATGAACGGGGGATCAGATGCCAAGGAGCAAGCATTTTCTGCTAGAAATGTTATTGCTGTTGTGCCTTAGCCCTGGTGCTGCAAATGGAAGGTGGAAGAAACAAGTACAGTACAAGTTGAGAAAGCGTTGTGGCAAGAGTGAGTGGCATTAGATCGGTGCCTCATCAAAATGATAGAATTTGCAGTGCTCATCTGCACTCAACAAAGTGTGGTAACCTGTGTTGCTGGAAGTGTGTAAACTATCTCGAGATGAAACGTACAATCAGCAAGCTCTTCCAGATTCAGAAAAGACTTAAGACCAGAGGAAAATTTCAAAAATTACAAGACGGCAACCTGATTTGATAAATCATATTTTGGATGTTTCCAGTAGAAGCACTTGCACCAACGGAAACTAAGCTGCATTAAAGGTTGGACTTCAGAAAGTGCATCAACACTACACCAACGATAAATGCAATTCCACTACATGGATGACTTGCCTTGTATGAAAACATTGTTTTCACCTTTTGCTCTCCTGTTCGCCACGTAAGCATTGCGGATTAAGACGAAGTCTCACTGTTTGGTGCAATGCATTTGTCACTGGCTGACCACAAATAATCGCTGTCAATGTAGTCTAATGAGCATTAAAAAGTTCTCTTCAGCTCCTACTTTGTGACTAATGAGCCGGCTGTGCTTACATAGGTACGGATCCACCTCCAGAGGGTCACCACTGAATTGCATCTTTTTTTTTCTTTACAGGAGCGTGGAGACCTGCATTAATAGTGTTTTTTCACTGACAGCACATATGTTGCCGGGCTTTTTATTAATCTTTTAAATCACCCACACTGGCGTACGTTATCCTCTTCATTTAGTATAGAGGGGTAAACATCGACAAAATGATGCAGCTCAAATAGGTTGAACGTGTATGCGTTTTCTATCCGCAGTGACGGACAAGATGGCTCGAGCGTTGCATAATGCCGTTTGCCTAAAGCCAGCTTCGCTGCACGGCACCAGTGTCGCGCAATGAAGCATGCGCATTGTATTGCGGCAAAGTATACCAAGAGTGGAAAGCGGCCACTGTGATATACGTGCCCACTTGCCGTCACGTCTCCTGCCGCAGTACAAGCACGGAGACGCCGAACAAGTGTACTGGCAGGCATTCAGAGTATTTCGCATGCGGTTGTAGCGATCTGAGCCCTTGTTTCGTCCACATAGAGCGCCCCTTATATGAGCTAGACATTGTAACAGCCGGGATTATGTACTAGCCAATATCAGTGTTACTGTACAGCTTTCACAAAGGTCTACTGCTATGAAGTTGCATGACGACCATTTTTCTTTAGCATACATTTCTTCCGTATTCATCCGCAGGGCGTAGTGTTTTGCCAGTGTGGCTGTACAGCTCTCACAACGATCTACGGCTCGATCGCATGGCGACGCAAGTACACACATACACATACAGAGTACAAAATTTCCATTCCCACGAATCTCCAAGTGTGTTGTATGCTCAGTTACATTAAGAACTACTGCATCGGCACGGCAGTTAATTCATAAACTGTTTCCGTTCCCGCGATTCCCCTGAAGTGCGTGGTATGCTGACCTTGATCAACGACACTAATGAACAATGCATCGGCACGACGTAATACTTTGCCACTAAAGTCATTCGAGAAGACACCTCACTTCCAAACGTATCCCCTGCGACTACAAAATTTAATATGCTGCCGTTGCAACAAAATAGCAACAAACTCGCCTCGGACGCGGCTTTCTGGTCTTGCCGCCCACGCATCCTGTCGATTCCGTGCTGCAAGCTCGGCTAGGGACAAACGGAGCTAACAGCTTTCTTCCCCGTAGTACCTAGACGAAGAGAAATTTTGAGCACCAAAAGTCCTCACATTTCTCTCTCGCAACTACTGCTCCTCGCGCGTGCGCAGAAAGAGCGGTGAAATCCAATTTCGATGTGCTCGTCCTATTCTAGTACACTCTAGCATGGTTTACTATGGTTTGTCAGCAGGACACTCCAGGGTATGCATATTTGTGCGATTCTGTTCCCAATTTAACGCCAAAAAATAATTATTTATTCATTTTTGCAACATCAAAACAACCGTGCATGTACTTATATAAAAATACTTATTAAGTATTTCTGGAAATAAAAATCTTGTATTGTGACAGAGCATTGCGACCTTGAGCGGAATGCGACAAGTGTCGTCTGCTACGACGCCTGCTCGCTGCAAACGCGAGACTTCTCGCAGACGACAGGCACTTGCGAACTCTCTCACTCTTTCGAAAGGCTGCGTCGGCTGTCACGATTGCTGAATGTCTTCAAGTACTTTTAAGCAAATCTGATGCAGTGATAGCTAGGAAGTGGCCTCCTACGAGTATTTCGTCATCATATTTTACATTGACGTACCGCTTCCGAAGCGTTATGGTGTAGCTTTGCACTTACCCATATTGCGACACTAGACTACAGCCAGGAAGCAGCAACCTTTCCTACCACAAGTACGTTTGTGTTCTCAAAGTCCTAAAACACGCATTTTGATGAGCACATAAACGAGCAATGCATAATGAAGCTCTCAATAAAATTTGATTGTCAAGCCACTAGAAGTACAACCGTATATGTCTTGTATCAGTAGTGCCTTCTTTGTCCTATTCTGAAGTTTCATAAAGCACGTAACGCTACAGTGCCAGCCTAACGTACTTAACAAACCAAGGTCCAAACGCTCAAAACATGTTCTTTCAACGTTTACGATGCCGTTGCTTTCTCGTCAGGGCTTCGACGCCACACCGCGACACAGGAATCGTCCCAGTCGCTGGCCCAGCGCGCTATCGTCACTCCGAGCAACATAACAAAGGCAGAGTGCTTTGCGTTGCACTGTCCCACTGCAGGTTATAGCAATTGCGCTTGGAGCGAAACCAAAACTGCCAAAAAAAATACTTGCAGATTAGTTCGCCAGTCAATAGAATGCCAATCCGAAGCCTATACTTCCCATCATTCCCATGATGGTTGAACGATCGCAGCGCCAGATTTGCCTCTAGGTATACTAATATGAAACTCTATGTTATGCTTTTTCCATAGAGTTTCTCAGTTTCTCACTATATTGGCTTTTTCATTGGCTTTTTATCCAATGATTATGGCGCCCGCTGAGGCTGGTATTGCCTGATATTGCGATGGCACGATTCGCATCGGAGCATTGTTTCACACATCACCACTTTGAGAGCTTGTGGCTGTGTCGGCGCGTAACATACATGCATTCCAGCTGAACGTCGCCAAAGAAAATGGAGCTTCTGTTCCCTGTGTTTCATCCTCAAGCTTCATCTTAAGTTGCCTGTGTTTCTGTCGTGGTGCCGGCTCCCGTTTGGCATCAGCGCGTGGCAATGGGTGTTCACGGCCTATGGCAGGTGCTAGAACCTGCGGGGAGGCCGATTGCCCTCGAAACGCTCGAGAACAAAGTTCTCGCCGTTGGTATCCTTTTGTTTTCCGGGTAGCGCTTGCTTTGATTTCCGCATGCTTACGCCGAAGCAGCTTCTCAAAGCGTCTCAATTAAAGCATCAAAGCATTTAGATCAAAGCTTTCTTTTTTTTTTCTTTTATTTTGCTTCAACCATGGAACAAAGTTAATCGAAGCGATTCAGCGTGAGTGTACCTTGACGGTGTACATTTTCACTGTAGACGTCAGCTTGTGGCTTCATCAGGCCGTCAAAGGCTTCCGCGATGCCCAAGGCAGCCCCTTGGCCAACGCTCACCTGTTGGGTTTACTTCAACGAGTCTGCAAGCTTCTTTTTTATGGAGTCAAGCCTGTCTTCGTCTTCGATGGAGGCGTGCCACAGCTCAAGAAACAGACTCTGGTCATTATCTTTTAACTTCAAAACGTTATACAACCGCACCCGCCCTGACCAGGAGCTGATTTCTGAGAACGGAACCAGAGCATTCGAAAGTGGAAACAAATTGGGCACTGCAGAAGTCTCAGGGATAGCAAGGCTCCCAAAACTATTTGCTGTTGAGATACAACCTCATGCGGTTTTGTGAAAGCTTCCCTAAACAAGTTCTAAGGCGAAGCTTTCTTTGCCTCTTCCTTTGACTTTCCCACTTCTGTTGTTGCAGTCTGGCACACCACGTTGGAGGGGTGGGGTGTTCAGAGCTTGTGTATACATGACAGGAGCGTGGCAGAGAGAAAAGGCGAGTGCACGAGAAACTCGTTTGGACCTTTGCACCGTGTCGAGTGTGGACAATGCATGTAGCAGCAGAGCCGCATTAAAGCCCATCGTAGGGTCTATGTGACACTACGGAAACATTATGGTCAGATGTCAAATTAACATTTCTGTGCACGCCGTGGTAGCTTTGTGGCTATGGCATTGCTCGAAGTCATGGGTTTGATCCCGATTGCGGCAGCCACATTTCGACCGAGGCGAAGTAAAAAATTCTTGTGCACTTGGATTTAGGGACACGTTGAAGAACACCACGGTGTGAAAATTAATCCGGAGTTCGCCACTACGGCATGCCTCATAATTCGATTGTAATTTTGGCATGTACAGCCCCATAATTAAAGTTTAATACTTCTGCCATGTGAGGCAGTGAATGTGCTCAACCCTCTCAGAGGTTATGAAGTATGGCGCAGAACCACGCCTGAAGCAAACAGCTCCCCCTGTGTGTTCTGTGCACTGTGCAGACAAGCAGTAGCGGTGCACGCAAGGTAACGTTTAACATGAACTTGCCACTCTCATGTTAGACTAAACGTTGGAAGAAATTAAACATTTGCACTCAACATCACAGCTAATTATCGTCAATCAGAGCAAACGGCACAGAAAGCTTCGCTTACCCCAATTCCCACAGTGTGTGGGTTCCGTATTTCTTTTTGTTCTCTAGGCAGTAGGGTTTCATGCACTGCTTATATTTTTAAAATTTTTAATGTGCAATACCTATGATGCAGTGTTAATAACATTATTAAGTAGTATGTTGTGTGTGTTCTTGTTAATTTTCTCCATTTTCGCTCTGGAAAATAAGAACAAAAAAAGTGAGAGAGCTCACAGAGCAATGTGGAAAGGAAGTGCAAATTCAAACTTAATCCTGCAGGCTGCTCGTCAAGAAAGGCGTACTTCTGCACAAGAAAGTGCCCAACGTAAGGCACGATTACTGCTTCTAAAGGCCCGGCATAGAGGCTCAAAACGACCAGCGCCCAAGGCACCTGTGGATGACTTGTATGTTCTGCCACCTCTGCCAGAACACTGGAACAAATTGTACAAGTATGTACATAATTCTCATAGTGCATGGAGCTTTGTGAGGTCATTAGTGAATTCATATCAATGCACAGCATCTTTTTTCTTACCTGTGTCCATTTACTGTTGTTTTCCAATTTTCATTTAGTTGGCAGCATACAATTTGACTTGGAAATTATGTATGTCACATAAATGTCTTGAGGTGATGCCTAATGGTGTACGATGCATGTCTATCAACTTTGCCGCATCTACTAATTTGTGCTTTTTGGTGCTTCATCTGCGTCGTCATTGTTGGCTTTTTGAGCAAAGTATAACTGAACCAGCAGTAATTTACAGACTAAGCACATCTTTTTCTGAGAATGATCCATGTAAGCACGTCTCACTAACTCCTTTATTGTAGTATTAGGTATTTTCTGCACGACAGTACTCACTATTTCTGGTGCATCACTTGTGTTTGTTGGTTTGAGGTTTCATTAACTGTAATTCTCGAGGATGGGGATCATTTCATTGAATTGCTTGCTTAGCTAAGTCTAAGCAAGATAAAGGGGTCACAGGAAAATGGTCAATTCAATTGATTAACAGCGGGCAGGCAAGGGAAGTCTGTATGAAGCCAAATGTTTGGAATGGGGGACATGTCTTTATTAAGGAATTGTGACTTGACGCTGATGGTTTCCTTTTACATACTGTTAATTCCATTGACAGCATTAACAGTATGTAGAAGTAAACCATCAGCGTCAAGTCACAATTCCCCAACGAAGGCAAGTCTCCCATTCCAAACATTTGGCTTTGGACAGAGACTTCCCTTGATCACCCGCTGTTGGAAACAGATGGAAACTGACCCTGGCAACCTTTAACAGCCAAACTCTGTCGAGTGAGGCTAGCTTAGCAGGACTCTTAGAGGAACTATCAGATATTGTTTGGGATATCATTGGCTTTAGCGAGATTAGACAAACTGGTGAGGCTTATACAGTGCTGACTAACGGCCATGTCCTCTGCTATAGAGGTCCCCCAGATAATAAGTAATACAGGGTAGGATTCCTAATCCATAAGGACATAGCGGGCAGCATTGACAAATTATACAGCATTAAGGAGAGGGTAGCAGTAGTAATCAAACTTGATAAGAGATGTAGATTAAAAATAGTACAAGCCTAGGCTACAACATCCAGTCACGATGATGTTAAAGTAGATCAGCTTTATGAAGATGTTGAATTAGTGATGAGAAAAGTGCAAACTCAGTCATCATCATCATCAGCCTGTCTTATGTCCACTGCAAGACGAAGGCCTCTCCCTGCGATTTCCAATTACCTCTGTCCTGCGCCAGCTGATTTCAACTAGCGCCCGTGAATTTCCTAATTTCATCGCTCCACCTAGTCTTCTGCTGTCCTCGACTGTGTTTCCCTTCTCTTGGTACCCATTCTGTAACCCTAATGGTCCAATGGTAATCTAACGGGCGCATTACATGACCTGCCCAGCTCCATTTTTTTATCTTGATGTCAATTAGAATATCGTCTATACCCGTTTGCGCTCTGATCCAAACCGCTGTCTTTCTGTCTCTTGACGTTATGACTAGCAATCTTCATTCCATTGCTCTTTGCGTGGTCCTTAACTAGTTCTCAAGCTTCTTTGTCAGTCTCCAAGTTTCTTCCCCATATGTCAGCACTGGTAAAATGCACTGATCGTACACCTTCCTTTTCAATGATAATGGTAAGCTTCCAGTCAGGAACTGACAATGTCTGCTGTATTGCTGTATGCAATCCAACCCATTTTTATTCTTCTATGGATTTCCTTTTCTTGATCAGGGTTCCCTGTGATTAATTGACCTAGGTTAACGTACTCCTTCACCGACTCTAGAGGCTAACTGGTGATCCTGAACTCTGGTTCCTTTGCCCGGCTATTCATCATTATCTTTGTCTTCTGCATATTAATCTTCAACCTCACTCTTACACTCTCCCTGTTAAAGTCCTCAATCATTTGTTGTAACTCCTGTGCATTGTTGCTGAATAGAACAATGTCATCGGCAAACCGAATGTTGCTGAGATATTCACCGTCGATCCTTACTCCTAAGCCTTCCCAGTTTAATAAATTGAATACTTCTTCCAAGCATGCAGCAAATAGCATTTAAGAGATTGTGTCTCCCTGTCTGACCCCTTTCTTTATAAATATCTTCCTGCTTTTCTTGTGTAGAATTAAGGTAGCTGTAAAACCTCTGTAGATATTTTACAAGGTATTTACATAAGCATTCTGTACTCCTTGGTTACGTAATGCCTCTATGACTGCTGGTATCTCTACTGAATCAAATGCCTACTGAATCAAATGCCTTTTTGTAATCTATAAAAGCCATATAGAGAGACTTATTGTACTCTGCGGATTTCTCGATTACCTGATTAATGACATGGGTATGATCCATTGCAGAGTATCCCTTCCTGAAGATGGCTTGTTCCCTTGGTTGACTTAAGTCCAGTGTAGCCCCTATTCTGTTGGAGATTATTTTGGTAAATATTTTATATAATACTGGGAGTAAGCTAATGGGCTGATAATTGTTCAATTATTTAACGTCTCCCTTTTTGTGGATTAGTATAATGTTGGCATTCTTCCAGTTTTCTGAGACCCTTGCAGTCAATAAACACTTCGTATAAAGAGCCGCCAGTTTTCCAAGCAGTATGTCTCCTCCATCTTTGATTAAATCAACTGTTATTCCATCCTCTCCTGCTACTCTTCCTCGTTTCATGTCTTGCAAGGCCCTCCTGACCTCATCGCTAGCTATAGGAGAAGTTTCTGTGGAGGTTCTAATGGAGGTATCCTGACTCCTCTGGCTATTGTACAGGTCAGTATAGAATTATTCCACTTCTTTTACTCTATCTTCGAGATGGCTGATATTACCCTGCTTATCTTTCAGTGCATACATCTTGGCTTGTCCTATGCCAAGTTTCTTTCTCACTGATTTCAGGCTGCGTCCATGTTTTACGGCTTCTTCAATCTTTCTCACATTATAGTTTCGAATGTCACTTGTCGCCTTGTTGATCAGTTTTGACAGTTCCGCGAATTCTGTCTTATCTCTTGGAGTTGGACACTTTCATTCTTTGTCGTTCCTTTATTAGGTCCGTTGTTACTTGGGAGAGCTTGCCTACTGGTTGCTTTGGTGCCTTGCCTCTAACTTCGATTGCTGCCTCTGAAGCCAGACTAGTTACTGTTTCATTCATTAGGCTCTATGTCATCATCATCTCTCTGTTCTGAGGCTACATATTTGTTTGCAAGTACCAGCCTGAATTTGTCTGCTTTTACCTTTACTACTTCTAGGTTGACCTGTATCTTCTTGACCAATTTTGCTTTTTCTCTCTTCAAATCGAGGTGAATCCTAGCCGTCACTAACCTATGATCACTGCATTTTACCCTACCTATCATTTCTACATCCTGCACTATGCTGGGATCAGCAGAAAGTATGAAGTCAGTATTTCAGATCATTGCGCGGCATGTAGCGGTGTAGTACTTTGCAGACACGATCATTATCACGCAATGTATGCTCTGTGCTTGTCAGCTCAGTATGGCCAGACCTGGTGAGGGGCCCTTTAACAGCAATCGGTGGCCTGCTGGAGTAACAAATTTGTGCGCCATAGGAAGGGAAACATAGTCTAGGATGGCAATGAAGTAGAAGGTGGTGTGCTGAAATTAGGAAATTTGCAGGCATGGGATGGAGTTGGTGCATGCAAGAGAGGGGTAATTGGAAGATTGATGGGCAGGTTTTCTTCCTGCAGTGGGCATAAATTCAGGTGATGTTGATTATGATAAATTGCTTTAACAAAATGTTCGTTCACACACACACACGATTCTTCCACCATCGCTATTCAGAGTGGAGAATGACGATGAAGGCTGGCACTCCGGACATGCTCTCTGGGAGTTGTCCTCACTTGACTGTGACTCAGAAGAATTTGCAGCCCTGCCAGCAGAGATGCGTCACCGTGCATTGATTGCCATGCAGCATCACCATCGTTGGGGCCGTCCCAGGAAGGCACCTGAGGTAGGTCTTGAGGTCCTTGCACTGTTTCAGGATTTGCAGGCTATGAGACTAGACTTGCCTATCAGATCGTTCTTTTGCTTATTATAAGCACACTTGCACTAAGCTCTGTGTGCATGATATCGGATGACATCATGTGGAGAATGAACACCAGAAAAGCTCTAGTGCATGTGATCAGACTGGTGGAAAACAAAGCATTTGTAGGGTCGTTGAGTGGAAATACGCACGGGAAGAAACAGAGTAGACAGGACACACGCTCATTGAGCGCCTGTCATCTCCACTCCGTTTTTGCCTGCCCATGTTTCCACTCAATGATACTACATGACGCACCAACTGGCCCAACAGTCTATGCTTCTGAAAGCATTTGTAAATTATTGAATTGCCACGGCAGATCTATCTCTTACTTTTTACAACTGCACCTCCTATCAATACCATTACCAGCAAAGATAATTGTGCACTGCTGGTCATTGTCAGCCTGAAGAAAGGACATCGGTTGATTGAACACCATTCTGGTCAATTGATGTGGCATTGTGTTCCGCCACACTAGCAGGGGCACGAGCTCTTACAAAAAAGGTTGATTTTCATGTGCACTCACTCATTAAGTATAGAGGGAACATTTTGAAAGTTAAACCCCCTAAAAATACACAATTATGTTTGCAAAACGCCATTTTGTGTGTCGTGTCATTACCACGGTACTCTTTCTTGGTTGAAGAAAGCACTGACTGGAAGCATTCTCTGTTCTCAGAGGTGTGCTGGATGTTTTGATGCTAAAACAGCCACTTGTGGTAGCTGAATAGTAGATGACTTTATGGCGACAATGCACAATTCAAAATTTGCAGAGTCAGCATGTATCTAGCTTTCAGTAATGTATTTCTTGTCAAAATATACTAGTATAGATATGATTTAAAAAAAGCTTCCAGCTGGAAGTGTTACTGGGGGATCTTTGTTTGCATGTTATCAGACCTCTGCGCTGGCATGCATTTGTCAAATTTCCAATATTCCCTAGAAGAATGCTTTAGAAGCTAGACAGTTCAGTTTAGCAATCTTTTTATTTATTTCACAGGAAAGGTGGCAGCTTTAGTCGGAAAACAAAAGTAGGAATTGTTTACCACAGCTAACCTCATGGTGTGTTGTTCCCAGAAATCGGAAGATTTCTCTGCCTACCAGCTGCAGGGCCTCTTACGCAAGCGCATTCTGCAGCAGCGTACTGAGGAGGCTCGTCGTGAGATGAGGCCCGAGCCGTTATTATGGGGCGAAGAGGCCCATGTGAGTCGGGTTGCCTCTCTGGCCAACACTCACCAGGTCATTCTGAACACCAGCCCCACCAAACATGTCCTGCAACCAGAAAGTGAGGAAGGTGATGCAAGTATGTGTTAACTTTGTGGCATATAATTTGCCCAGTTGGTTATAGTTCACTGCTTCTACAGTGCAAAATACAAATATGTAGAGAGATTCAAGAAGTGACAAGGCTGCATTTTGATGAGCAATCAAATTTTCTGGTTGTTCTTGCTGTCATCTGCACAACAAAAACAGGGAGGCATGTTTTGCTACTCATTGCTTTTCAGTATGGAAAAGTAGCATGCTTGTGGTTCTGCACTGATTTGAGAGCAGACATATGTTGGGTACTACTAAGAGCCCTTCGATACTTTTCTCCTGATCACGAGACTCCCACATAACACTGCGAAATTGTTTCATATAGCACCCACTATGGATGCACCACAGTGCTGGCACAGATAGAAGGGCATCAGAGCAAAAGCTGTACGGACACCATACACATTCTCTGTGTAAGGTGTATACACATTCTCTGACTACTGTGTAAGGGCTCACTGCCATTGTTGTTGCTACATGTAATTTGCCGCTTCATTTCTGTACATTTATTGCCTTGTAATGGCAATGATGCTTCATGTTAATCACAATGCCTAACATTGGTTGTATGCCTGCCTGACGATCGAGTTGCAAGGAAGCTGACGAAAAAGTATCCTTGTTTTGTCCCCCAACTGGCGCAGACCTAGGAGACAATTGGAAGTGAGCCATTTATCGGTAAGAGAAATCTCGGCTTCAGTTTTGGCTGGAAACTTGTTCACATGTGTGGAAAGAAATTTCATGCTGAAGACGTTCATGCATACAGTGAACAAAAATGTCTCGCGGCAACATAAGTGATGTAAGCTCAAAGCAAATTCCATTTCAAGGATTTTTGAAGGCCTGCAGACTTACTTGTCTGAGCTGAAAGAACAACCTTCTCCAGTGACACGGTATTGTCCACTGGCACAATAGCTGTTTGCAGTTACTGTCTAATAAGTACTTCATGATGACAATCACTTCGCACTTTCATTAAGCCAACAGACTGACCTGCAAAATGCATACCTATAGCACCAGTGGCGTAGCCAGAAATTTCGCTCGGGGGGGGGGGGGGGGGCTCACGTTGTAGCTCGGCATCCTCCTTAATAGGAAGCTTTAGCTCGGGTGCTCCTACCTAAATACATGTAGAAGAGGAATTCGTTTTTCTCGGCAACCACTGCACCAAATTTGACGATGTTTGTTACATTTAAGAAAAACTTGAACTCTAATGACTGCTGGTTTCGAATTTTTCATTTAGGTTGTCGATTTTTTATTAAATATTTGCCAAAATTTCAAATCTTCAGAAAACGAAACTATCATGTTTACAACTCTGTGACTCAGCAAGGAAAAATGATATCAGAATTATGTGAATTCTTTCTGATAGTACATCTAAAACGGACAAAATTGATATGTTACACATGAATCTAAAAAAATAGTATTATGGGAATACGGCTTTTGCAGAGCCCTTGTACACATCGTAACCAATTCACGTAAGATACAATTTGACACACCAAATTTGTCCGCTTTGACTATTATAATAGATGCCGTTGACAGAACCACAATATCTGTTTTTGATGCAGAGCTATCAGATCGTAAAACGTCGTGCTTCTATTCTTTTCGAACTTTCGAATCTTTAGAAATATTTTAAACAAAATTCAGGCCCTAAATCGAAATTCCACTTCTAACAGACACTAGAATTTAACTTTCTCTCTCAAATGCAACAAATTTCATTAAAAGCGATCTAGAGGTTATCTCAGAAAAGCGTTTCTCTGTTTTACATGTATTTGAATAGGCCGCGTCGGAGTTGGGCTCGAGTTAAACATTGCTCTTAAATAGTTTGTCGAGGAATCAAATACAGGAGTAATAATTGCATTGCCATTGCCAATGGTGTTCCAAACGAATTCTAGAACGCTACTCACTGTCAAAATAAGTAGACTATGTCATTGTTAATAAAAGAATATACTCGTATGTGCCAAAAATTGTGCCCAAAATAACGGATATCAATGCTTCAACTTCTTTTGCTATTTAATACGTAAAGAAAATATCACACGAACTTTAGAACTATTCCAGTTCGAAACCAGCAAAGCAGTGCATGCCGCTGATATGAATAATGTAGAGGCCATGAAATGAACAAGTTAAGGACAACTTTGTCATTCAAGAACCGTGTTTACATTCATGTACATATGCAACGGCCAGTGAAAAATCTCGATGACATTGGCATTCATTCCAATGTATTACGCAGGAGCAGTTGTCACCGGCTGTGTATCATGAGTAATTTCACCGAAATTATAGTCGCAACAGAGAGCACATATAAAAAGCAGCAGTTCTGCAGAATATACGAGGGCGAGTCAAATGAAAGTGAGCCAATGCGAATATATGACAAACGGGGTATGTTATTTAAATGTAGCCTCCATGAGAACTTAGACATTTGTCCCATTGACTAAGGAGTCGTGTGATTTCGGTCTCATAAAATTCCTTGGGTTGCTGCTTTAAAAAGTCTGCAACTGACTCTTTCACGTCATCGTCTGACACGAATCTGGTTCCTTGAGCTGTTTTTTTCGACTGCCCCGAAATGTGTAAGTCGCAAAGCGACAGGTCTGAGCTGTATGGCGAACGTTGCAGCGTTTCCCATTTGAACTTTGACACTTTTGTATTAAACAGATCAGCGATGTAGGGACGGGCATTCTCGTGGAACAGGATGACCCCATTCGTCAATTTTCCATGTCGTTTGTTCTTGATTGCAACCCGCAGCTGTTCCGGCGTTTCACAGTATCGGAAACAATTGATAGTCTCTTAAAATTTAGCAAATTCTCTCCGCAATGGCCCCTGACGATCGAAAAAGAAAGTCAACAACACCTTTCCAGCAGAAATGACGGCCTTTGCTTTCTTTGGGCGTCGTGAAATCGAATGTTTCCACTGTAAGCTTTGCCGTCGTGTTTCAGGCTCGTGATAGTGGCACCATGGTTCATACCCGATCACAATTGCAGACAAGATGTCGCCACCATCATTGTGATACCGGATCAGATGAGCCAAGGCAGCGCCGAACCTCTCCGTCTTCTGGTGGTGGTTCAAAATCTTGGGCATCCATTGCGCACACAAAAACCGATAACAGAGATGTTCATAAATTATGGCGTGAACCGAACCTTGACTGATGTTAGCACGCACTGCCAGTTCATCTATGCTTATCCTCCGTTCTGGTCTCATCAGCTCTTCAACCTTTGCAATTTTGTTAAGGGTGATTTCACGATGGAATTTAGCCCCGTTTTGGATCGTCTGTGCAATTTTTACATCCTTCTTTGAACCGTGTGCTCCAAAGCTTCACAGTGGCCAATGAAATGCGATGTTCAACGTACACGGCAGCCATACGGTGTCTAATTTCTTTTTGGGAAATATCTTCCGCAGTCAAAAACTTCACGGCACCACGCTGTTCAACTTAAGGAGTTTCCATTATGTCACACAACCATGTTCAACCCATGTGTATGAGAGCATTACAGAACCTTGATCCTCACACCTGCGTGTCATTTTTGTAAATGAGACATCCCTCTCTTCTATGCAGATGCCTCGCAGATAATGAACTGAACTATTATTGCGCGGGGTGGGTAGGCTCACTTTCCTTTGACTCGCCCTGGTACATTAAATATGCGAAGATACAATGGGATACACAAATGCGAAGATAGAGCTTGATAAATGGCAAGAAAGTGTCACTGGAAAAAAAGTTCACTGCACGTATACACGAAACTTCGCAACAAGATATGTAAATATACGTATAAGTCTTCAATAAATCTACGTATCTAAGAAAAAGTCACGATATATAATGTGTCAAACAAGGCAAATAAACATGTTGCGCAATCACAGATTCACAGAATCCAAGATACCACCCCCATTCCACCCACTCCCGCCGATGTATCGCGCGCGACGGAAGATGGCTAGCTTGCTCTCCACTTTTTTCCTTTGTGCACACAAGACAGTCACCAGCGTCGACTCACCCATGTTGTGCCATTACCACCAGCCCGGATCCCGAATCTACAAGATGCAGAATTTATCCTGCGAGCGCCCTTTGGACAAACCCAGGGCTGCGCCGAAAGGCACAGCGCCCTAATTCTCCCTTGACAAGTCAAGATGCTGAGCCGTCAGGCAGCGGCGTCCTGAGAAGAAGCATCGGCAAGCGACATGTCCAAACGTGCAACAAAGTGCTAGACAGCCCGGCGCCGTATCTCCTTTTGCCTGGAGGTCACCGCGTGCGGCAACATTGAACCGGGTGGCCAGCGCGGTCGGACGACCATCGAGTGCTGGCTTTGTATTGGGCCGTTTGAGTGACAATGGTTTCTCGGGGCTTTATAAGCCCCGACGACGCCGCCTGGAAAACCGGATCGACCGACCCATCGGGAGCCGAGTGCCGCTCTCGAGTGGAGTGAGATGTGTCACCCGTTGGAGTCTCAACGGACGTCACCGAGCGGGAACAGTCGCGTGTGCTGTTAGCTCTCGGCCCCCATGCCGATCCGATCTTGTCCTGTATAATGACCTGTATATAGTGTATAAAATCCCTTTCGTTATTCTCACCGACGCCTGACTCGGAGTCTTCGCTACCAACGCTCTGTCACGAAACGGGTGACGAGCGCTACGGCACCACCTCAAAGTCGTAACAGTGGTGGCAGCGGTGGGATTGACCGGCATCGGCTACCTCGGCGCGGTGAGTGCCAGAAGTTTACCTCAAACACCAGACTTTCTCTGACACAGGTTATAGTAGCTCAGGGAAGGATTTGGTGTTGAATTGTGTTAACCTTGTGTGTTTCAAGCCTAGTGAGAGTGTTTTGAAAACCAGGGGATGCTAAGGGGGTAAACAGGGCAGTGTGTGAAATACTTGCAGATGTCTTACTAGTAGCGTTATAGTAGCGCACAGCAGGTATATTCAAAAAGGGTAAACAGCAGGATGACTGTGTGAACGATGGAGAAGTACAAGGTCAAGGAACTTCTCCAAATTTGTGAGGAGTTGGGGATTGAGTGAGTTGGGCTCAACCAAAAGAAAGAATGCGATCCTTGAGGTCATGAGGACTGGGGACGTAACGGCTAAGGAAGCCGAAGAGGCCTGGGCGAATATCAATGAACGTTGGGAAAGGGAGGAAAGGAGAGAAAAGGAACGTCGCGAGGAGGAAAAGGAGGAAAGGAGAGAGAGTCGTGAGCACGAGCTTAAAATGAAAGAGTTGGAGACCCGAAATGGCGCGCCGGCGCCTAGTCTCACTTCTAACGTTCCAAGAATATGCGATCAACTTCCACCCTTTGTCGTCGGAGAGGATATGGCCAAATACCTCGTGAAATTTGAGCACGTGTGCGAACGGAATGGCCTTGAGCGATCCCTCTGGGCACAGAATCTGTTAGCCTTGCTTCCTGGGGAGGCATCAGACGTAATAGCTTGCTTATCGAAAGAGGCGTTTGAGAGCTACAGTGATGTGAAGGAAGTGCTACTGCGGAAGTACAAATTGTCGCCCGAAGCTTTCCGACAGAGGTTCCGGTATGCAATAAAGGGCAGGGAGTCGAATGTTGACTTCGCGTTTCGTCTAAAAGCCGACCTGGTGGAATGGCTGAAGCGCGAAGAGGTTTACGACAACTGCGACAAAATTGTCGAATGCATCGCGTTGGAGCAGTTCTACCGGTGCGTTGATGAGGATGTCAGGCTCCGGCTGCAAGATAGGCTAAAGAAGGTTAAGCTAAACAAGGCAGCAGAGTTAGCGGAAGAGTATTACACCTGCCGCAGCTTGCACAGCAAGGCAGTGCACATAGAAAAAGCAGATAGGAGAGATGGGTTTTCCGGGAAGCCCGAAAAACGGAAGCCATTAACTTGTTACAATTGCAAAAAGCCAGGGCACATCGCTGCGAACTGCCCAGAGAAACTTGCTTTTGCAAGAAAACGGCGAAACTATACGACGCGTTCTTTTGAAAAACGGAAACCGTTAAGCTGCTACAATTGCAAAGGGCAAGGGCACATCGCTGCGAACTGCGAAGAGAAAATTGCTTTTGCAACCATACAGGAAACTCACAAGAACATGCGACTGTTGGAGCCATATGTGCAGGAAATTAAGGTAAACGGTAAGAAGTGCCGTGCACTTCGGGACTCTGCAGCAACTATAGACGTTGTCCACCCGTCTTTCGTCTCCTCGAGCGATTTTACGGGAGAGTGCGCGAGGATACGGCAAGTGGCCGAGGAGGAGAGTGTCTGTTTACCGATCGCAACGGTTATCATTGAAGGAGAGTTTGGGAAACTTAACACAGAAGCCGCTGTGTCTGCCGCCCTCCCGGAGCACTTTCCCTACCTCTTCTGAAATAGCTCGGAGCAGCTGCTGAAGGATCACAGCAAATCATTCTTTGCCGACGTGGCGTACGTGGCCCTCACGCGATCCAAAGCGCGCCCGCTGTCGTGGGAACTTGACTTTGCGTCGGTGAGCGAACAGCGGTGCGGCACATGGACCGATCAAGGTAACTTGAGGGGCGAGCAGGCACGGGAGAGGCAGAGCTCGGAGGCTGGCCTGGTCGAGCGTGTCCTGGAAGTGACTGGGAGTGACGCGTGCAGTGCTAGCTGCGATATGGACACGACGCTGCAGTTAGGCGACGCAGGCTCCACACTCGCTCCGGTTTCCGCCAGCTGGCAGGAGCGGGCTGCAGTTGAAAGGGAAAGTCTGATTCGCGAGCAACAGGAAGACTGTTCAATAGCCGATCAGAGGAAGAGCGTCAAACGGGGAGTGAAAAAAAAGAGGGTTTCATTTTACGAGGAATCTGGCTTATTGTACCGCCGCTACATGGATAAGCAGGGTCGGAAATATAAGCAGCTTCTGATTCCTCGAAAATATCACCGGGAAAAATGAATGACCTCACTTGCTTCCTCAGTAGTATGTTTTCGGTCCAAGTGATTTCAGGGGGACCATTCTATTTGTCATTATTATTGCTGATTATTAGTTGTTCCTGATATTTTGGTGTGTTGTTAATTTGAAAAATGGTTGTTTGAGCCTTGTGTACCAGATCGGACACCTGCCTCTTGTTGCAGCGGGAGCAAAAAGGGGGATAGCAATTTAGTTAGGTTGATTTGGATTATGGCCTTGTCTGGTGTTTGACGGGAGACAGAGGGCACTTGTTCGTGTTGGGTGTTGCCTTTTGCCGGTCGGTTTTGCAAGCTGCAGAACGACCAACCGGGACCAGTGGCGAGAAGCAGGGGCTTAGGAATGACCTGAGCGGAGCTGGTCGAGGTGCCTTGGCGACAACGCGGTGAGCAGAGCTCCTGTCCTGACGAGTGGGACCTGGGCACGTGAAGTTACCTGGCGTCCGGACACTGGACGTGAACTTGGACGAGCCTGACGAACGTGCGCGCCTGGCATCCGAGCCACGTGGAGGCAGCTCATCTTCCCGGCGCCTTATCTGATGGCGGGGATGCTGTTGTGCCATTACCACCAGCCCGGATTCCGAATCTACAAGATGCAGAATTTATCCTGCGAGCGCCCTTTGGACAAACCCGGGGCTGCGCCGATAGGCACAGCGCCCTAATTCTCCCTTGACAAGTCAAGATGCTGAGCCGTCAGGCAGCGGCGTCCTGAGAAGAAGCATCGGCAAGCGACATGTCCAAACGTGCAACAAAGTGCTAGACAGCCCGGCGCCGTATCTCCTTTTGCCTGGAGGTCACCGCGCGCAGCAACTTTGAACCGGGTGGCCAGCGCGATCGCTGATTGGACCTTTCGGACGACCGTCGAGAGCTGGCTTTGTATTGGGCCGTTTGAGTGACAATGGTTTCTCGGGGCTTTATAAGTCCCGACGCCGCCGCCTGGAAAACCGGATCCACCGACCCACCGGGAGCCGAGTGCCACTCTCGAGTGGAGTGAGATGTGTCACCCGTTGGAGTCTCAACGGACGTCGCCAAACGGGAACAGTCGCGTTTGCTGTTAACTCTCGGCCCCTGTGCCGATCCGATCTTGTCCTGTATAATGACCTGTATATAGTGTATAAAATCCCTTTCATTATTCTCACCAACGCCTGACTCGGAGTCTTCGCTACCAACGCTCTGTCACGAAACGGGTGACGAGCGCTACGGGACCACCTCAAAGTCGTAACACCCATTCCAGCCGCGCCCCCTCCCCCCCTCCTCCCCTTGCGCTTTCACTCGCACATACAGCATGCGGCGCTCGGTAACATTGTTATCGCTCTTGGTCTTTCTACGAAATATAAGGATGACGATGACGGCAGGATAGTGCCTAGAGTATCCATATAATTGCTATCACAATATTATAATAAGAGTATCCGGCAACTGAAGCGTCCCATGACCCATTACTTTCCGCAAAGGAAGAAGTAACAAAATCGAACTTTCACCATGCGACAATTCGCTGCACCGCAACAATGTATCTTTTATTTTTTATTTTCCTTTTAAGGGGCAGGGGTACCGAAATGAAAATAAGCAAAGGAAAATATGTTGACCGCAATCGAATGCCTATATTGTGCACTTAACGTGGCTATCGAAGAAATATCGAAAAAAAAAATGTGAGACGCGTGAGGCAAGACTTTCTGGAGAGGTTGCGCTCAAGCGAACGCAGTGCAATTCGTTGGGTCCCCACAGTGATGGCGGCGAGTGACCATTGTTTCTTTTTCTCGTGTGCTAGCCAGAAAGCGTCCAAAACTCTGCCAGGCAGAAATACACTCGGCCAGGGCAAACCAAACGCGCACCGAAGTGCGCCGCGCGGTGGTCAAGGCAACACGAGAAAAACGTATGCGCTCTGGTTGCCTCTGGCAGCCCGCGGATAGGGTAGCGAGAACAAAAAAATTGAAGACGCTCAATGTGTTCTCACAAATAAAAGTCAAAGTATAAAAAATATATAAGAACGTAGTTACCTTGGCTGGCTTTAGTGTCTTGACATGGATGCTTTGGCGTAGGTGTAAAAAAAAATTTGATATTTTTTTATGTGACATGAAGGCACAAATGAACCACCACAGCGCTTCGTCCCATCGGACCTCGCTGCGTGCTTTGTCAACTTGTCTAATAGTGTGCTGATTTGGCTTATCTTGTTGTATGTTCCAATATAAGACTTTAGAATAGTCAATGCACCTTTGGCGTCAAATATTTATAACAACATCCAACCCACAAAGTTCCGAAATTGAAAATCTAAAGCACAACTTTGGAAATGTCAACGCACCTTTCACATCAAAAGTTTATGAGATTTATACCTGCAATATTTCAGAATTGATATCCATGCGTTCTGTGAGATTCTGCGGCCTCCGCGAGTTGCCGCGGCGAGCCCGTTTGTCATCAAAACGCCCTTGAAACTTTGTGCTCGTATGGGGCTAATTGGCGTTATGTGACTCCCGGTACATGGGCGTTGCCGTGAAATCCAGCCCGAGTTCGCAATGCTCGCGGTCAAATGTATTTTAGAGCATGAAAAAGACATTCTAGACAAAATCCAAAATGATTTCTGGCGCTGGAGGTTGCTTTGGCCGGCGGTGCATGGACAGCGCGAAAAAATTTCGGGGGGGGGGGGGGCTGAAGCCCCATAAGTCCCCCCCCCTGGCTACGCCCCTGCATAGCACAGAACAAAACTCCTCCTACCCAAGGAGGTCCTAGAATAAATTTAACTATTGCACCCAAGTTGCCATCTAAAGAAAATGAGTCGGTTAAGGTTCATTCCCTTCTTCTAGCTGTCAGCTTCATCTGGTTTACTGCTACTAAGTTCTTTATCTGCCATGTGGCCTCAGTGGCTACACCGTTCTGTTGATAAGCACAAGGTCGCAAGTTCTGAAGCCCTCCTGTAGCCCTCCGAAGCCCTTCTCTTATAGTCCTATTTTAGGATGTTAAACACCATCAATGAAAGCACATGCAAAATTAATTCTTCTGATATGAAAACGAGAATTTCGATATGTAGGCCATGCATGCTGCTTAGAATGAGCATGCAAACTTTGCAAAGGTGGCTCAATGTATACTTGGCTTTCACCTCTATGGGAGGTCAGTGATGTGCTGTAGTAATTTGACAGTTAGGAGGATAGGCACGGCAAATTGCTCTCGTGTAGCAGAGCTGACTGGAACCTTTTGTGCAAGCAATGAGACTTGGAGGGCCAGGCCCATCACATAATGCTGTGGTGTATAATTAGGCACAAACACATTTCAGGCTAAGTTATTTTGCTTAAAGTTTCCATTGCATGTTCAATCTACAAACATGCTGAAATACACTTGAGAGCTGCCTTTCCTGGTGAAAAATTTGCATGATTGCTCACCCTGGGCCATACCAGTGTGGCAGATTGGTGCCCTTATGCCAACACCTCTGGTGTTACCATCTGTCCCTGTATGAAACTTTAAAGGAAGTTTCCTGACCTGAACAAAAGTATTTAACAATCTTACATTATATCTTACATCACACATTAGTATGATGAAAGAGAAAGATTATTGAGATGCAACACACATGTTAAAATCTATGTAAGTGAAGCTTTCGTAAAGCGGTTAATGAAATGCTTTAAATTTTCCCGTTTGGTTCCTGCGTCTTTGGGGCGAAGGAAACTGGTACGCTAGTGCGCTTTCCCACACCCGTGGTATGCAGTGTGACAAAGGTTATATTGGTTTGCATTTCTCCATTTCTTCTTTATTTTAAATGCACCGGCCACTTCTTGACCAATCATCTGTTGTGGACATGCACCATCAACGTTTATAGATACTTTTTCAGTTTCTGAACACCTCGCTTCGCCTGTGCGTTGCAAGCGGCCCGCTGCCATTCCTGCCACCGCAGCGCTGCCGTTGACCTTGGTGCCAAGCGGGCAAGCATCGTCTGCTGTAGCCTGGCACGGTTATGGTGGTTTGTCGCAGCGCTCGGCATTTACATGGTGCTCACTAAATAAAGCAGCCATCTTGCTCCACAAATTTTTATTCTCTTAATAGGAAGAACCTAACTGGGAGGATAGGTACACGAGCTGTCTCTTGTTGGAGTCTGGATAAAAGCGGTGTGTCCTGTAAGCATCCTCGTTTTAAGTAAAGTGAAACCTGTTTCCGGGAGGGATCTTCGACGCGCTATGCATAAATTGTGTGATGTGGATAAACATCTCATCTTGCCATGACATAAGGTAGTTAAAATTGGGCGCATTCTATAGTCGCTTAGTTACACACGACTGTCATTAATTGCCACATAATCAGCTGTGCACCAGAAGCGTTACATCATTGCTATCCATGGGCGGAAGGGCTTCAGTCCAGGGAGGGAGGCATGAGCATTTTCTTTCTTTCTCTCTTTGTGGTGTTGTTTGAGCTGAAGTATAATGTTCTAGGCACCATAGCTGAAGGCATAGATCCGAAGGAAGGGGTGACACTTGCAGATACTTTCCGGACAGGCCACAACATGGTTCTGCTACTTGTTCATGCGCAAGTTCCCTTTGTCTTGATGACCTTTGACATTTTCGGTGGGAGCAAAAGCAGACTGGAACGTTTAGAAACAAGCAAGGAACTGTGCATTCCCATGCATTGCACTCACTGGCATACATGCGGAGTGTAACGTGTCATGATTATGCCACAATCCTGAAACTGTACATCTTGTACAGTTTCAAACTGTATAAACTGTAGAAATTGTACCTTGCATGATTTCCCCAAACTGTTCTCCGTGCAGGAAATGGCTCATTGCCAATTCTAAGGTAACAATGCGGATCTGACGGCGGAGGGAATTATGTGCCGTTTGTAAGAGCTTTCCTGTACCTGTTAATGGAAACAGACATGAAACTCGTCGGCATGGTGTCGTGAAGTTCCATAACATGATGTAAAATATGGCACCAGGAGTAAGGTTTCTCTCAGAAGACGAAAAAAAGTGGGCCTACAAACCAAAGTGTGCGAACAGCATCAACACTCGGTGACTTGCATGTCGCAGGTACTCGTGTTTCCGTGAGCGCAGAACTTGGACCGGTCACAAAAGGCCTCAACAGACGGCCACATGCACGAGGGTAGTGGCAAGGCACACACAGCGAGAAAATAAAATTGGCTACCAGCATAAGAAGCAGCGCAAACAATCGCAATCAGCTTGCACATGTCAGCAGAGCAGTGCCGCTCACTTGGTGCAAAGCTCGACCGCAGTGCCCTCACAACCCCCTAGGAACAAGTCGCGCCTGGCTCGAGAAGAGGAGTTGCGACACTGAAAAAGCATCTATGAACGTTTTGCACCATAGTATGTAATTATGATCATCAGCACACGGCGATCATCTCGGAGAGATAGTTGACAATCTCACAGTATGTACCACCTACTTCTTAGCCAATCCTTAATGATGGGTATGTGCCATTGTGTGGAAATTATCATCATTATCAACCCATGGCAATCATATCAAAGAACTAGCTGGTGGCATGATGCATGATAATCAACGTGCGAACATACTTCTTGGCCAGTCCCCTGTTGTGGTTATGTGCAATGGCATGGAAATTATAATCACCATCAAAACACAGTGATCATCTGAGGGAGCTTGTTGGTGGCAAGATATGTACCCTCTGCTTCTTGGCCACTCCCTATCCCCCCCCCCCCCCCCCCACCTGGTGTGGGTATGTACTCATACCATAGAACATCATAATCAACATGTGGCGACCATCTGAAAGAGCTAGTTGGTGTTGGCATGAGAGAAGTATACGTGTGTTTATGACTTAACTGAAAAAAAAATTTTTCATGGTAGTTATTTCAGGCACACATGACTCCTGCAAGATAGAAACAGATGAACGAGATGTAGTTGCAC
Source organism: Dermacentor variabilis (assembly GCF_050947875.1). Lineage (NCBI taxonomy): Eukaryota > Metazoa > Arthropoda > Arachnida > Ixodida > Ixodidae > Dermacentor > Dermacentor variabilis. The sequence goes on along the minus strand of NC_134569.1, from coordinate 15,121,709 downwards.
GGCAATGAAGACACGTGCACAGAGCACCATAGAGTTCCTTTTTATTCTTGAAACACTTTGCTTAGGTCGCAGTCAATCTTCACAGGGAACACTAAAATAATGCTAAAAATAAACACCTTATCGATACGGAATTTGAATTTAGACAAAATCCGCTTTGTTCATATAGATCTTTCAGTTGGACGATCATTTCAATAAAATGAGTGGCTAATGACATTATAGGTTTGGTATTTCGATCCAACATGTGTGTTTTCCAATGGGTAGGTAGGAACATATCAAAGGGTACATCGTCACAACTAGTTGGCACCAGATATCGCATGGAAAGAGGATATTAATCGAAGTCTTTGTGAAGAGTTCGTTGCGCGACTCTCACGCCTCCCCTGAGATCTAGTTTTCCCGCATGGCTCGTCCCCTGCAGGGCGGCTTCGCCCGCCGCGTGGCCTGGCGCCCGCGGCGGTCGGAGTGGTACAAGCGCGGTGCAAGAGATGGCGTGAGCGTCGCGCCGCTGCGGGGTTACTCGGGCGCCGAGAGACAAGGAGCTTCCTCTTTGGGTTCGGGAAGCAAGCGGGATGGACGTGCTGTCCCGCGTGCCGCCGACCCATGCTTCTGCGAGACCACCTCGCGTGGCCGCCTTGGAATGCACCACCATTCGCGTGACAGTATGTGCGAACGACCAGGCGTTGGGATCCAGCATGGGGCGAACATATTCGCTCGTTTTCCGGTCGCGGTGAGTCGGACTTCTAGATTTGTCGCGTGCCCATCGGCATGTTTTGTGTATAGCAACTCGGCTAGCAGGCATTGATCTATGAAAGGTGCAATAAATGCCCTTGTGATTGTTTGCACTACTGCGTTGTCGTTCCTTTGTCCCAAGAGCACGGGTGTGAGAGACTCTACAAGGTACATCACATAAGAGACAATTAATGGACATCACGAACATGTCTCTTGAACGTAGCCAAGTCCTGACAGGCAAGGTTTCAAAATGTAACTTAAAAAGGAAAGTTTTTGTAGGTGGAGGCACAGGCATTTTATGCGCACAAGCTAGTACATCCCGTCGTGGCAAGCCAAAGTACGAGGGTTGATCCAGAAATAAGGTTCCCAAAGAGCTCCAGCCACACGGGAAGGTGCGAGGTGAAATCCGGCAACACTGTTGTGCACAGCTGTTCCCCTACACTCGATTCCCTCTGGCCACGCTTTGCTGCGCCGCTCATTCTTGGCTCAGCAGCCGTACGATATGGAGGTTCCCATTGTTGATCCCGCCAAGTGTAAGATTCATTCCATAATTCGCTTTTTGAAACTCCAAAGGGACTCCACTCGTGGATATTCATCGTCAGTTGACAGAGATGTATGGCGACAAGTGTATGCCCATTCAACACGTCCAAAAGTGGTGCAGGGAGTTTAGTGCCAATCTGAAGGAAGTCCACGATGAATAACAGAGTGGAAGACCGTCAATTTAGGAGGCGGTTATCGAGACGGTCCAACGTGAAGTGCTTCAAAACAGGAGGATCACCGTCCATGAACTTGTTGCTCAGATTCCTGGGGGTTCTTACGGCACGGTGGAAAGAGCTTTGACTGAAAAATTGAGCCATCACAAGTGTTGTGCTCGGTGGGTACCGTGGCTATTGACATCAGACCACAAGGAGAAACGCCTTGACTGTGCTCACCAGTTTCTTCAAAAGTGTCGAGAAGATAAGGAAGGATTGTTGGACTCCATTGTTATGGGACATGAAATGTGGGTGTTTCATTTCACTCCCGAAACGAAACAAAAATCCAAACAAGGGCATTACCCAGAGGCACCATTCGCAAAGAAGTTCAAACAAACTCCTTCTGCTGGCAAAGTCATGGCCAGTGTTTTTTGGGATCGCAAGGGGATACTGCTGATCGATCTGATGGAACAACAATCAACTCAGACAGTTATTGTGCAACACTAAAGAAACTCAGGCGAGCTATCCAGAACTGCCGGCAAGGACGACTGGCAGCCAGTGTAACGCTGCTTCACAACAATGCCCGACCTCACGTCTCCCGTCAAACCCAGGAACTCTTGACAAACTTTGGGTGGACTGTCATGCCCCACCCACCGTACAGTCCACACCTCACACCTAGTGATTATCACTTGTTCCCCAAGTTGAATGTTCCCCAAGGAACATTTGACTGGCCAACGACTCTGGAGTGACGATGAAGTCAAAGAAGAGGTGAAATGCTTCCTCAATGGGCTGGCAGCAGAGTTGTACGACATTGGGATACAGAAATTGGAGCACCGTCTACTAAAATGTATAGAAAAAGATGGCAATTATGTAGAAAAATAGAGCAAAGTTTCATCTTTCCAGTGATGTAAATTTTTATGAGAATAAACAATGTTGTCTATTTCTAAAAATGATGGGAACCATATCTCTAGATCAACCCTCGTATTTTGCGCAGTAAAGTCATGGCAGGAACACCATAGATAATAAATCTCTATAAAGGTTTCTTGTGATACGCAGTGCAAAAATTGATTTGAAACCTCACTGTTAGAAATCGAACTGAGAAATGCATTTCATGCATAAATGCCGAAAGACATGGTCGCAAAGAGACATTTGATGAAACCACTGGGTTAAGTAAAGCATTCCTCAGGCTGACCGGCAAGAAAGCTTGACCTATAGGGTGAGAACTGTCACGAAAAAAGAAGTGGCGAGATACCAATTGCCACACCCACAAACAGACACAATAAAAGAAATAGAAAATTTGTTTATGGCCTAATGTTTAGAGCAGAGGGCTGGCAACTGGTGGTTAGAGCTGGCGGGCCGAGGTTCGAATCCCGCGACAGAACACACTCCTTTTTTTTTCTCCTTGAGAATGAGATTGAATCTACTCGGTGAAAACCTGATCAGTAAACGACTGACAGATGGACGGATAGACTCAGACAGAAACTTGAGATGGTAGGCAAAAGTACCTTTGTTTTAAAAAGGTCCTACAGTTCTATGCAAATCCACACTACTGTCACAGTAATAGCTGAGGCACCCCTATCAGATCCTTGTGTATCCATGTGCATCCTTTAGTAAACCTGTGGTTACCTTTGATTTACCTGTATGCACTTGTGCTCCCTACTTGAAGCGGGCAATGCAATCGTGAAGAGCATGGCCTGAGAGATGCTTGTGCACCTCAGGATACCTCCTTAAAGGAGTACTGACATGACATCCCAACTCTTCATTTGTTACGTCAAATGAAGGTCCAGGACTTTCAAAGCCTAGAAAAAATACTGGCATGCCTCAGAGTGTCTCAAATAATTTAATATGATATCTTTTCTACAGCCAGTTTCGGGTTTGTTTCTGCTGTGTCATGATGCAGAAGGTAGTCATGTGGGAGCACAAGATGCATGACGTTTGACACTGTCTGGCTCGCTACCATCAGCATTCACAATAAATAAGCGCAGAAGATGACCAAGTGAGCTGGAGTGAGTGCCAAAACATCGCAATGTTCTGCTCCCATGTGACCACATTCTGCGTAATAACATCACAACACAATAACCTCCTGGAAAATGAAACCAAAGCTGTTTGTAGAAAAGCTATTATAATAAATTATTTAAGGCAAGTCAGCATTTTTTGTAGGGTTCAGAGGTTTAAGGCCTTCATTTAATGGGAACAAATATTAACAGTCGAAAATGTCATATCAGCATTCCTTTAAGAGGAAGCTTTAGCGCGGGAATTGAAATACATGGCAACGAAAAAACATTTTTGGTGGGAACCAATTGACTGTTTTTGATAAGGTTTGTTGCATTTGAGAGAAAATGTTAAAATCGAATGACTCGCGGCAGCAAATTTTTTATTTAGGCTGCCAGTATTTTAAGAAAATTGCTGAAAATTGCAATATAAAAAGAAAACAAGAGTCATGTATCAAGTTTACTATTTGGTAACTCAGCAATGAAAAATTATGTGAGAATCTGTAAGGTGCACCTAATAATACACCTAAAGCTGAGAAAATTAATATATGCTACACCATTCTGAAGTATAGCACTAATTTGTGAGGATAACTTTTGCCATAGCCTTGCAAATGTAACAGTTTCACATAAGCTGTACATTCACATACCAAATTTGTCTGCTTGAGATGCTTTAACAGATGCACTTTACAGAACTGTGACATCTGTTTTGGGGGCTGAGTTACAAATTTGTAAACTTTGTGCTGCACTCTTTTTTGACGTTACCAATTTTGGGGAAACCTTAGAAAAATTTCCAAGGCTATATCAAAATTCTGCTTCCTAAAGTCACTAGAATTTCACTTTCTCTCTCAAATGCTAGAAATTTCATTGAAATTGGTCAAGCAGTTGCCTCATGAAAGCATTTCTGCATTTTACATGTGTTTCAGCAGGCGGAATCGGAGTTGGCCTTGAGCTAAAGCTTTCTCATACCATTTTTTGTGGGAAGTTTGAATTGCAGAATCTTGCAGCCCCTTCAGTTACAATTTCCTTCGCAATTAGGTTACTTCTTGGCGTAAGAAAAAACAAACAAAGTCAGTGTTGCACTTTTACCAAAGTTTTAAAAGTTTTCAGCTGACTATACTCACTTCTATATAACTTCTATGTTCAAGTACACACCGTCTATCTAATATAGTTTTTCAGCCACTAATCTAGGAAATGTGGGAAAGCTAGCAAACACATGACATTCAGATGGTTGGCCTAACAGCCTTGCTTCTGTATAAGTTAGCTGTATCATTAGAAACTAGCCAGGTGGAAAAATTAATAGTTATGCATTTTCAAGGATCTTTCATCGCAAAGTGAAATCAGCAAACAGCCCTAGGACTTGTCCATACAGTTGAAGGACCATGGTTTCATCTCCAACACGTGCTATGCAACATTTTCTTGTAATCACCTGTATTCTTTACGAATATGTATGTTATCCACCCTTTATGGAATAATACCTCGTACGGAGATCTTTAAGGTAATAAAATGAAGTGAAGTGACTTCTGTGCCTGTACTGAGTACAGCTATTCTATGATTTTGCTGCACCATACCGTCACAAAACACTGTCTGTCTGAAACACTTCCACTGTTGTTAAGGTCATAGCCTTGACTTTATTTTTCCTTTGAGACTTCAGTTGTAATTAATGTCAAAAGTTTGAAGTGGCTAAATGGGAACAATGTATTTCCACGAATATCACTTGTGAAACATGCTAGCAACAGGAAAGCATGCTATTCTCTCAAGCAGAATTAAAAAATGAACATAAATTCACTTCCATTTTACTGTTAAAGTGTTTCTCTTGCAATATTTCATAAATCACCACTTGACAGTTGATTTGTTCAAACCAATGTCAGTGCATGCTAATATAAGGATGCAGTTTTCACAGACATGTACATGTATTGAGTATAGAGAACGTCATTTGTTTTAAAAACTTATATACGTTAATGTTTTGTCTATTAATTACCCTATTGCTCCAAATGAGCATTAACAATAGTAATGGGCTAAAATACTAAATGCAGCAGTTAAACAGGTAATTATGAATTCTAAGAGGTGGAACAGACTTTAGGATTTGATTTCAGTTTTTATATTCTCCTGGATTCAGGAGGTACAGATCAGACCACTGTTTTCAAATGAATACCTGGAAGAAAAAAAAAAAAAGGAGTGTCCACATTGGGACTGTAAGAACAAATTCAGGCATTGCTTTCATTTCGTCTTAAATGAATGGTTATGCATAAATGTAAGTAATCCCACTTCAGGGCATTTTTGTAGAAAAATTAAGGCCATGAAGTAGTAAGGTGCAGCATAGAAATATGTGGAAGTACCCTGTAGACTCATGTAAGGGCTGCACTTTCACATTTTTGACGAGATGCTGCCCTTGCACGAGACCGAACCTTTTTGTCAAAATGGTGCCAGCACAGCTGGTGACATGCGCACACCCCGAATCCCTGGATGTACCATTGCATCAGAGCTCAACGCACAGCTCTCGCCATCTAGTAGTGGCATGCGAACGTATGCAGCGCACAATCATTCGACAATGTGCGTGTGTGGCACTGGGGCACCGAATGCGATTGCTTCTGCATTGGAATTTTTCCCCCCAATATTTGGGCTGCAAAGTTGGGGCTGTTGCCCTTACACGAATCTAGGCAGTAGTTCTCTTATGTTCATAGTTTTTCCTTTTGTTTAGCTCTTGTTTTATTATTATCTTTGCAGAAGAAAGTCCAATAAAGGATTGGAAGACAGCCAGCCCGCAAGTAGAAGAGCACAGTGCTGGTTCAAGCCAGGCTGTTAACAAAAGCCCATCTTTATCAGCTCAAGACCCCGCTGTTTTAAAGTGGCTGTCTGAAGAGTGCTCTCCAAACAAGGCTATGCAAGAGAGTTCTGCAACAGACAAAAATTTTACATGTACCCAGACTAGTGAAGCACACTCCAGAACTATCCGGTCTCATTTTAGGAGGGTGGTGGACTTGACAGATGAACCAGACGAGTCAGAAAACAGGGACAGTAGTCAAAAAGATCACCTTGCAACTTATGCAAAGCAGGCTAGTAATTGTGCTCAGCCAAATGCAGTGGACACTCCAGCGGCAGGCAATCGAACATGCAGGCTACCTGAAAGGAGCGAAGACGGCGCAAGCATTGGTTCAGCACTGCCATCATTGGCCCAAGATTCGCCAGCTCCCGCAATGTCTGCAGCTAAGGGTGAAGGCCCTGTGGTAGCATCTATGGAGCCAGCAGGAGTACCAGGTGACGAGGACAAAAGTGAGAGCAAGCGAGAACTCTCAGCTGAACAAGAAGATAATGGTTCTGCCTCAAATTGGTTGGAGAGCAAGCAAGAACTCTTAGCTGAACAAGAAGATAATGGTTCTGCCTCAAATTTGTCGGAAACACAGGATGAGAAAATGAGCTCTTCCAATATCGCAAGGAAGTCTAAGTCATTGGAAGAGGCTAGTGACATTGTGCTCTCGGAAGAGGACGAGGAAGAAAAAGATGAAGAACTTCTAGCAGCTATTCAAGCCTCCTTGTCCGAGCAGCAAGAAAAGCACACCGGTGAACAACCTACAGGTAGTGGTGGTGGCAGTAGCAGCAGCAGCTTCTGGAAGCCTCCTAGAACTGAAGAAGAGGTGAGGAGGGCAGCTTCCTATCTGCTTGCACAAGTATTGGTTGTGATAACACCATTGTAAGCTCAACATGCTACAACTTCCTTGTGGCCCTGCCTCGTGAAAAATATTTTTAACTTTTGTTTTCATTTAAGGCAGGAACGTTCGGACATGGAAATGAACTGGACCTTGTACTGCATTATACTGCATGTGCCAAACAGCCAATCCGTTTTTAAGCAGATTTTGGGACAGATATCTTGGCGTTAGTATATATAATCTTGGAACTTCTTAGTGGATATGACTTCATTGTTGCCCGACCTCATTTCTGCACTTCAAATGTCTGCTTTAGTGTCAATAACTGAGTTTTAATTGAGTGAAACTTCTTTAATTATCTACCCTGACATTGTGATTTATCATGATAGGAATGTCCTCTTCCAGCAATCCACCTGGAGGGGTGGAATAACGCTATCTATTGCAAGGCAGATAGTGTGACTATCTTTTGCTGGCGATTTTTAAGAAATTTGATCGTATACATATAGTGGAACTAAAGCGCTGCATGGGTAGAGATGCTGGGCCAGATTATGAGTAGCAAACAAGTAAATAAATGGTGGAGAGGGGAGGTTGTTGCCTCTACATCTTGTATTTATATTTAGTGGTACCTTTAAACTGAAATGATATGTTTTAGTGTTTTAGATCTTAAGAGGAAGCTTTAGCTCGGGGCAAACTCCGATGCTGCCTATTCAAGTTCATGTATAACGCAGAAATGCTTTTGTGAGAAAACCGCTCAATGATTTTAATGAAATTTAGCGCAGTTGTGAACGAAAGTTAAGTTCTTGCGAATGTAGGAAGCAGAATTTGGATTTAAGGCCTAGAATTATTTACAATTCCCAAAAATTAGTAAGCTTAAAAAGAAATGAAGCATGCAGTTTACAGATCTGTAACTCTGCATCAAAAGCAAATATTGCAGTCCTGTAAGCTGCATATGTTTGAGCTTCTAAAGCAGACAAATTTGATATTCAATTTACAGTATACATGAAATTGTCATAATGTTTATGAGGGTTTTTCAGAAGTCCTACTAGCAAATTTGTAATATATTTCACAGCAGTGTATAATATGTCAATTTTGTATGCTTTAGATGTATTATTAGGTTCAGTTGTAACAGAGTTGCAGAGTTGTAAACTTGATAGCTGAGTTTTATTTATTTTTTTACGACGTTAAAGAATTAAAAAGAGAAAGAAACTGGCAGCTTATATGAAGTGTTTGCTTTCTACAGTCACTAGATTTAAGTTTTTCTTTTAGATGCGACAAATCTCATCACAAGCGGTGCAGTAGTTGCTGATAAAAATGATACCTCCATTCCCATGTATCTAGATAGGAGCTCCCAAGCTAAAGCTCCCTGTTAACGGCTATGTTCAGCAACCTCTGATGCTTTAAAGCGCATGATATTTCAGGGCTATGAGCCTTCAAAAGGCAAGTAACTGAGAGTTGCTCTTTATGTGTGTGTGTCATGTTTCAATGCAGAAACGTGAGCTGCACATGAGGGAACAGGAGCTGGAACAGGAAGCTGCCCGTCAGCAACGCCATGCTGCCAGCCTCAATGACCTGCTTGTGAAGGAGTGTCAGGTGTGCGTCCCACATGCATGCTTGCCCTTGCTTCCATAACAGTCTTTCGTATCTGATGTGTGCCATAGGTACTAAGTACTAAGTCCAAGTCTCATCAATCTAATCTCTTTCAAGTATACTAAGTCTCTTCAAGTCTTGGCTATTATAAAGGACTGCTGGAGCGACATAGGCATTGATGTCCACTGTGAATGAGGTGCCTTAACCCTTTGAGTGTCAATGATGTAAATATACGCCGCCGCAAAAAAGTCCAAAATAGTCTATGCCACATATTTACGGTGCCGTCTGTACGTTTAAAACGCACACCAATTTTCTCCGCGCAACCTTTTCTTTTCTGGCATGTGCTGCCACTACATGGGAATAAAGGGAATTTTTTTCTCGCGCCTCCCTTTCTCGGTTTTCGTTACACGGTTTGTTTTAGAGCTAGTTTGCTCCGACACGTCTATATACTATCGCTCGCGTATTGACGCGCGCGCGGGCGTGCGGTGGTTTGCGTTTTGTTCCGCGGGCGGTTTCGGTTTCTTGCGCTCGCAAAACTGATGGCTATCTCGTTACTAATCACTCAAAGGGTAACCGCCTGTTTCTCGCTCGTTTAATGCTCACAAGGGTGCACATAGGAAGGTTACCGCCGTGCATGCATTTCCTTTTGTTTTCTTTTTTTTGGAGACTCGCGAAAACTAATTGCCTCTGGTTGGTGATAAGATGAAGATTAGCGGAAGTTTGCCACACATTTTGCTTTTTTGACGGGCACACAACCACACAGTTTTCTTGAGTCTGCTCACCTGCGCAGTTCGATTACGCTATGGACGTAAATATTAGTCTAAGAGCAGGAACATTTGACACTTGCGAAATATTCTCATGTGCACATTTTCTAAGCCTTGTGTGTATAAGAATGCACCAAATTTGTAATTCTTATAAGTTTATTTCCTTTTTCATTGATGTTATTCATGAACAAACAGTACATATATACCAACGCAAAATATTTTTTTCTCACTTTAAGGTCACCCTAGAAAAATTACGGTAAATTTTTTTCGAAATAGGTCCCTCAGAAGAATTGGAATCTGCAATAGAAAGAATCGACCCTCAAAGGGTTAATCGGAGATGTGGTTGGTCGGGATCTTGGAACTTGAGTCGGAACACCAGGTATTCACAACAGGAGCCAAGAGGTTGGATTCGGCACCCCATTAGACACTCTGAAAATGTGCACCAGCTTGGGACATAGAGCGGCAGGCTCCAGGAGCAAGCCCCAGGCAGAGGCAAACTGAGCCCTGACCCTTAGTCTAACAGGCAGTAATTTTTGTTGTCGGGCTAGTTGGTTCATGGCTAGAGATGGTTTTAGGAGCAAAATAAGACAAGGACAGCGGTCTCTCTGTGTCTCGTTTCTTGTTGGTGTCTTATTTTTCGCCTAAGGCCATTTCGAGTCTAACAGGCAGCTTCTTTTGCTGCTGTCACATCTCTTCACCGGCTTCTTCACCACAATGGTGCCATAGCTCCACTCCAGAGTTTAGAGCAAGAGTACTCAGTGGATTTTGTTCTTTTCCTTTACATCTGCTGTGTTGTTGCACGAGCATGCTCCTGTTTTCATCATCGCCATCTCTTTTTTGTTATGTGATTCGTGATGGCACTATGTGCACCTAATGACACCATGCCTTTCATGCTTGAAATTTATTTCAGTAAAGCCCAGTTTTTTTATGCACTAAAGATCAAATGCAATCCGTTCCACTTGTATGAGGATAAGTGGCAACATCACAGTACACTAAGAGCATGGCCTTCAAGATTATGAGATGTGGTGTCGTTTCAGCAGCAAAACTCCACAGTCTACCTATTTGAGCATGAACACTTCCTTGCCCTTTTACAGTTATTCACAGCTCCTGTTGATTGACATGGCTCCGCTGCCTGTTTTGCTGCAGGAGCTCCTTGCACTGCTGGGCCAGCCGTACGTGGTGAGCCCTGGGGAGGCAGAAGCCCAATGCGCGTGGCTGGAACAGCATGGGCTCAGCCATGGGGTCGTGACGGATGACAGTGACGCCTGGCTGTTTGGGGCCCAATGCGTTTACCGGCACCTGTTCCGCCCTGATCGGCGTCCCATGCGCTTTCAGATGAGAGATCTTTCCTCACAGTTTGGTGTGTGCAGTTCTCGTTGCGCCTGCTTTTATAGCTAAGAGTTGTATTCTTGACTGGCTATTTTCAGGAATGTTCCCATTTTTGGTTTGTTTTCTGTCAGCTAAATTTGCAGAAGTGCATGTACGCTAAGAAACTCATAGAAGAGTGTAGGGCAGTCTGCTGTTAGCCTAACACATGCGTACTGTTAGTACTTGACTTGTGCTTTGCAGCATGCTAGCTGAATGTGCTGGAAGAAGCAATCTCAACCCACCATTATGAAACATTGATCCAGCGCACAATTGAACACGAACGAAAAGAGAAAGACAACACGAATGCCGGACTTGAACTGAATTTTATTCATGGAAAACAGGGCTTTATGTACACAGGAGGAGGGAGGGGGGCTGCTAGAGCGCAGGACCACCCAAAAATATTTCCTTGGTCTAGGCAACAGTCATCAGAAGTGTCAAACCAAAATAAGACAGGAATAAAAGCAAAAAGTGAGAAAAAGGTGGAAAAACCCTTTCGCTCTCTTTTTTACATCACTCAGTACAATCTTGCTCATCTCCCGCCCTACCTAGCTGATTTGACACACTCGTTTGCCCTGAGATAATCAAGTTCTTTTTTTCCCGAGTACAACAGAAGGAGCACTGACACAGTAATCGTTTTCATTGGAGATACAAAATGCTTCAAAAATTTCCTGGTTTTTCTGATTGCTATATTTGTGCAACACACGTGTTTGTTCGAAAAACGCCTTGCATGCTGGCTTGTGCGAGCAACGGCAAATGTGGTCGGCTAAATGACGAGTGCCACTTAGTGAAGTAGCATTCCTGCGATGCTCTAGCAAGCGTTCATTCAGACAGCGCCCGGTTTGGCCAATATAGCATTTCCCACAGGCGAGGGGAATACTATACACAACACTGACGCCACATTCAACGAGGGCTTTGGTGTACTTTATTTTGCAGGCTGGCTTCTTCTGGGATTCGTTTACTAGGCGACATATTCGTCCCAGCTTTTCCGGTGCTGAAAACACAACACGCACCCCGCACCTGTCACCAACCTTCTTGAGGCGGTGAGAAACCTGGTGCCAATAGGGCACTACGACAGGGCGCTTTACCGGGCGTGCGTCTTTTTTCAGCCTGTGCCTCCCACCAACCTTTACCTCGCGAATCTGCTCTCTACCACCGAGGCCACGATTTCTCCGGGGAACCCAGCCTTCTCCAGATGCCTTAGCTGGGCGTCGCCGCTGTCACGAACTTGATGTTTGCATGCTTCTCTAGAACAGAGCGGATGCAGTTCTTTGTTTTTTGCTGGGTTCCACGGAGAAATCGTGGCCTCGGTGGTAGAGAGCCAGATTCGCAAGGTAGGAGTTGGTGGTAGGCGCAGGCAGAGAAAAGATGCACGTCCGCTAAAACGCCCTGACGTAGAGCCCTATAAGCACACCAAAGCCCTCGAATGTGGCGTCGGTGTTGTGTATAGTATTCCCCTCGCCTGTGGGAAATGCTATATTGGCCAAACCGGGCGCTGTCTGAATGAACGCTTGCTAGAGCATCGGTCGCGGGATCGAATCCCGGCCACGGCAGCCGCATTCCGATGGGGGCTGTTTGGATCCGGACTGCTGGTACGATCTGTGGGGAACTCGGCGCTGACGCCCGTGGTTGTACCTGGGTCGCAAGCCCCAAGGGTAGCGTTGGCCTGGCGGCCTGGGGTACAACTCGAAGCATCCGAAGGTCCCGGCAAAGCATGAGTCGACTGGTAACAACGAAACAACTTGTTTATTTTAACATCGCAAAGAGTTGGCGGTCAGGTTTGACCGTAGTAGAGAGACGGGAGAGCACTTCACTCAACTGAAGAAATCGGAGCCCTCCTTTTGGCGTCCGGGGGCAGCTGTTTTTATACTCTCGCAGTTGAGGGCAAGAAGGAACCCCTCAAAAGACGAGCACGTGAATGTACAATGGGCTAATGGTGACGCACACTGTCGTGGCGCTGCGCACGATCTCGTAGCACCCTGTCGTGGCGCTGCGCACGATCTCGTAGCACCCTGTCGTGGCGCTGCCGGTCGGACACAATGACTGTAACGAGAAGATGGTCCCTGCTTTGGCATCGCCTGTTTCGGGCACAATGACTGGAACGAGATCCCTGCTTTGGCATCGCCTGTTTCGGGCCCAATAACTGGAATGCGAGGAGGATCCCTAGGCGGTCGCATCGCCGCAGACGCGCCTGGAAACACCTGGCGATGAGTGTTGCGGCGACGACGATCGGGCCAAAATGTCTGCCGCCCCGCCGCAGTCGCGCCGGCAAAATCACGTGTCGCAGGCGAAACGCAACAGACCGCCCCGCCGGGGGAAGGAGATCCCGATGGACAGGGGACTGCATCCGCTGTCCGGAGGGATGTCGCTCGATGATGCTCATAACCGAAGTCGGGCGTCCCTTGACGTTTCTTGAGCGCAGCGCACAGAGAAGGCCTCGTTCTCTCGTTCAGGTTCGCACGGGACACTGCAAAGTGACTTCGGGAGAGTTCACATTTTTGTTCTCGTTCCCGGCAAGCGTTAGAACTACGCTGAAAACTCAACCGCTCAGTCAGCAAGCACGGCACAACCCTCACTAAGCCCTGCCAGGCTCTTTCCCCTTTTTATACCACTGCCTAGTTCCTTACAGTAGTCTAGCATCACTCAGAACGTGTCCACAAATTGAAAAATTGCACTAGAAAGCATATCATCACTTTGAAACACTAAACAAAAGCAATATGTTAAAAAAAATCCTGCCTCAGGAAGAAAAACATCAGTAACAAACAATTTTGAGGCTGATTCCTACGTTAGGGGCTTCGACTTAAGCCATCGGCGTTACCGTTGAGACTCCCCTTTTTGTAACGCACCTCAAAGGAATATTGTTGTAAAGCGAGGCTCCAGCGCAGGAGGCGGCCATTTTTGGGAGAGATGGTCTGCAGCCATTGGAGAGGGCAGTGATCCGTCTCAATGATAAACCTCGAGCCGGCTAGATAGCATGACAATTTCTGAACGGCCCACACGAGACACGCACACTCTTTCTCGGTGGCGCTATACGCCTGCTCACGACTGGACAGCTTACGACTAGCATACAGGACGGGGTGTTCTACTTTTCCATTTTCCCGTTGGCACAGTACAACGCCCATGCCTCGCTCACTAGCATCGCACTGAACAATGAACCCTTTTGTATAGTCTGGCGATCGTAGCACAGGCTGGCTTGTTAGGGCACTCTTTAGGGCGCTAAAAGCTCTTTCCTTGGACTCGTCCCAGACGACTGTTTGAGGCTCTGTCTTTCTTAGAGCATCCGTCAGGGGAGCCGCGATATCAGAGTACCTAGGGATGTACCTCTGATAGTAGCCGGCGACACCCAAGAACGACCGAATATCGGTCTTGGTGCGCGGTTGCGGAAAGTCTCGCACAGCGGCCACTTTTATTTCAGAGGGGCGGCGACGACCCTGACCAATCACGTGACCGAGGTAGACAACCTCGGCCTGTGCTAACTGGCACTTAGGAGCCTTGACTGTCAAGCCCGCTTCGCGCAGGCGGGTTAGCACTGCCCGCAAGTGTGTCATATGCTCAGACCAGGATGCGGAGAATATCGCTACGTCGTCTAGATACGGTAAAGCGAATTCTTGCTGTCCCCGCAACACTTTATCCATGAGACTTGAAAAACAGTATGGCGCGTTCTTCAAACCAAAACTCAACACTTTAGGACGGAATGTTCCCATTGGTGAAATGAACGCCGCATACCTACTAGCCTCTTCTGTAAGTGGAACCTGCCAATAACCCCTGACAAGATCTAGGGTGGAAATAAACTGAGCGCTACTAACTTTCTCAAGGCGCTCCTCGATGTTAGGGATCGGATAAATTTGATCCTTAGTGATGGAATTAAGCCTGCGGTAGTCGACGCAAGGACGAGGTTCCTTGCCCGGTACCTCAACTAAAATCAAAGGGGAGGTATAATCACTCTCACCTGCCTCAATAACACCGAGCTGTAGCATTTTCTTTACCTCAGCCTCCATAATATCGCTCTGGCGGGGTGACACCCGATACGCCTTGGATCGTACTGGCTCTGGGGAGGTAAGTTCAATATCATGAGTAAGTACAGAAGTCCTACCAGGCCTCTCAGAGAACAGACCTTGAAACTCTTGTAATAGCTGGTGTAGTTCGGTTTTCTGCTCGGGCGACAGCGGTGCTTTACTGATAAGGTCACTAATGACTTGACCGGTGTCTTCCCTGTTCGTCACTGAGCCTAGTCCTGGAAGCTCGACCGGAAGCTCTTCAGGAACGTTTACCATCATGCACACCACTGCTTCCCTTTGTCTATAAGGTTTGAGCAGATTACAGTGGTAAACTTGCTGTGCTTTCCGCTTTCCTGGCAGACTTACCACGTAGTTAACGTCCGACAGTTTCTGAACAATTCGTGCTGGGCCCTCCCACTGCACGTCTAGTTTGTTGTTTAGCGATGTGCGCAATATCATGACCTCATCGCCAACCTCAAAACGACGGGCCCTGGCTGTCCGATCATAATAAACCTTGGCCCTCTGCTGGGCCTTTGTCATTGCTTCACCTGACAACTCCTGTGCCCTTCTTAAGCGTTCGAGGAGCTTAAGCACGTACTCCACCACGACTGGGTCGTCGCCCCTACCTTCCCATGATTCTCGAAGCATGCGAAGCGGAGATCGAAGCGAGCGACCGTACACCAGTTCAGCTGGCGAAAACCCCGTAGCCGCATGCGGCGCGGTCCTTAAAGCAAACATCACCCCAGGCAGACACAGCTCCCAGTCAGTTCGATGTTCAAAACACAACGCTCTCAACACGCGCTTCATGACGGAGTGGAGCTTCTCAACGGAATTCGACTGTGGGTGGTACACTGAGCTGTGTAACAGCTTTACCCCACACCTTTCGAGAAAAGTTGTCGTCAAAGCGCTAGTAAACACTGTGCCCTGATCTGATTGGATTTCCGCAGGAAAACCAACTCGCGCAAATATGGACAGTAGTGCATTAACTATCTCAACTGAGCTGAGTTCTTTAAGCGGCACTGCTTCAGGGAACTTTGTCGCTGGGCAGATCACAGTCAAAATGTGTCTGTACCCCGTGGCTGTTACCGGCAGAGGTCCCACAGTATCAATAACGAGCCGTCTAAAAGGCTCCGTAATGATAGGTACCAATTTCAACGGCGCCCTCGATTTGTCCCCTGGTTTGCCCACCCGTTGACAAGTGTCACATGTCCTCACGAAATGGTCTGCGTCCCGAAAACACCCTGGCCAATAGTACTCTTGCAAGAGACGGTCCTTAGTTTTCTTAACTCCTAGGTGTCCGGACCACGAACCCCCGTGTGACAAGCGCAACAGATCCTGACGATAGCATTGAGGCACGACCAGCTGATCGAACTCCACTCCTCTGCGGTCTAGATACTTCCGGTACAGGACTCCCCCTCTTTCCACAAAACGCGCAGTTTTCCTGGCGATACCTTCTTTGACATTGCAGCGCACGTTTTCCAGGCTGCCATCCTTTTTTTGCTCGGCTATCAAAGCCGACCGGCTGACTTTTAGCAACCTATCAAGTCCGTCTGACGTAGGCGCGATGAGCAAATCAGTAGATAGCTCTTCTAACTTTCCCGCATCGGGATTTTCCTCTCCAGTATCTGGCGCCTTTAACGTTACAGACTCAAGTTTATTCAGTTCGGGCGTGCTCGGAATATCAGCTTGCTGCGCCTCTGACCCTTTTTCGTTGTTTGATAACGTCGGCCCCGCAACTACCGCCTTTGCAGCGAGCTCCCGAACCTTCGATCTGGTTAAGGCCTGAACACTAGCTTCACCAAACAAAAGTCCCTTCTCGCGCAGGAGGTGATCGGACCTGTTTGAAAATAGGTACGGGTACTGGGGTGGCAGCATAGATGACACTGCCGCCTCTGTCTCAAGCGCTCCGAAAGGTCCTTCAATAAGCACCTTTGCTACGGGCAGACACACGCTATGAGCTTCCACGGCTTGCTTGATCCACGCGCACTCGCCCGTGAACATATGGGGTTCTACGTAAGACGGGTGAACTACATCCATCGTAGCTGCGGAATCGCGAAGCACTCGGCACTCTTTCCCGTTCACGAGGAGGTCTCGCATGTAAGGCTCGAGAAGCTTCATGTTCTCGTCAGTGCTGCCTATTGAAAAAAATACAACTTTTGGTGTTGTTTCCGGACACTGCGCCGAAAAGTGACCCGGCTTCTGGCACGTATAACAAACGCCCGCTCGCCTCATCTCGAACCGCTTTCTGCGTTTGGCTGCCGCCGTCTCTTTACGTCTGGTCGGACTGCTTTCACTCGCATCCGCACTACGCGTGTCCCCCTTTAATCTCATGGGCGTGAACTTCGGCCTCTCAAACTTCGAGCCAAATTCACCCTTTTGACCGTCCTTAGCTCCGCGAGCTCGACGCGTCACAAACTCCTCGGCTAGCTCAGCGGCTCTAGCCACCGTACTCACGTCTGGCCTATCCAAGACCCAGTATCGCACGTTCTCCGGTAACCGACTATAAAACTGTTCTAGCCCGAAACACTGCAGAACTTTATCGTGGTCACCAAACGCTTTCTCTTCTTTGAGCCACTCCTGCATGTTCGACATAAGCCTATACGCAAACTCTGTATATGACTCACTTTTGCCTTTCTCATTTTCCCGAAACTTCCGACGGAACGCCTCCGCAGACAGCCGGTACTTTTTTAGCAGACTCGATTTTACTTTGTCGAAATCCTCTGCCTCCTCTCTATCCAAGCGAGCGACTACGTCGGCCGCCTCGCCGGGTAACAAAGTGAGCAAGCGCTGTGGCCACGTTTCCCGAGAGAACCCCTGCTTCTCGCACGTTCGCTCAAAGTTAACCAGGAACAAACCAATGTCCTCTCCAAGCTTAAACGGCCGCATCAGGTCAGTCATTTTGAACAATACTCGTTCTCCTGCACCGTGTGCCTGACTTCCATTACGAGCGCGTTCCATCTCTACCTCAAGACGCTTCATTTCCAAAGCGTGTTGACGGTCACGCTCTTGTTGCTCTCGCTCTTTCTGTTCTTTACGTTCACGCTCTTCTTTTTCTTTTGCAGTCTCCCTCTCTTCAATAGTCTCAAGGCATTCCGACAGCTCGTCATCCTCAGCCTCTAACTCAAGAATAGCCTTTAGCAGTTCTGGTTTTCTGAGTTTGTCCGAGACATCCAGACCCAACTCTCTTGCAAGCTCCAACAATTTCGGTTTGCGCAACGACTTCAAATCCATGGCTGCTCTGAATGCTGCTTTCTCTACTGCTTACTATTGTCTTGCCGCAAACTAACCCGGCAGCAACGACAACCACAATTACCAGCTCTGTTTCTGACACTAACAAAAGCCTGGCAAAGCTCAGAAGAAGAAAGTCCCGCACTCACCAAACCTCGCAGGCAGGAATTCCGCGCAGTCGTTCCGCTGCAGGCAACCAGTCGTCACACAGGGCTCGTTGCACTGCTCCCGGATCGTCGTTGAGCTGCTCAGCATACCGTCAACTGCATCTCTTCGCTGCTGGCCTCCGTTGTCGCGATCCCACCGCTGGCAGACAGTTGTTTGAAGTCGTAGGCGATCTCACCGCTGCCAACCAGATGTTTCGGATCCGGACTGCTGGTACGATCTGTGGGGAACTCGGCGCTGACGCCCGTGGTTGTACCTGGGTCGCAAGCCCCAAGGGTAGCGTTGGCCTGGCGGCCTGGGGTACAACTCGAAGCATCCGAAGGTCCCGGCAAAGCATGAGTCGACTGGTAACAACGAAACAACTTGTTTATTTTAACATCGCAAAGAGTTGGCGGTCAGGTTTGACCGTAGTAGAGAGACGGGAGAGCACTTCACTCAACTGAAGAAATCGGAGCCCTCCTTTTGGCGTCCGGGGGCAGCTGTTTTTATACTCTCGCAGTTGAGGGCAAGAAGGAACCCCTCAAAAGACGAGCACGTGAATGTACAATGGGCTAATGGTGACGCACACTGTCGTGGCGCTGCGCACGATCTCGTAGCACCCTGTCGTGGCGCTGCGCACGATCTCGTAGCACCCTGTCGTGGCGCTGCCGGTCGGACACAATGACTGTAACGAGAAGATGGTCCCTGCTTTGGCATCGCCTGTTTCGGGCACAATGACTGGAACGAGATCCCTGCTTTGGCATCGCCTGTTTCGGGCCCAATAACTGGAATGCGAGGAGGATCCCTAGGCGGTCGCATCGCCGCAGACGCGCCTGGAAACACCTGGCGATGAGTGTTGCGGCGACGACGATCGGGCCAAAATGTCTGCCGCCCCGCCGCAGTCGCGCCGGCAAAATCACGTGTC
Organism: Dermacentor variabilis; assembly: GCF_050947875.1. Lineage (NCBI taxonomy): Eukaryota > Metazoa > Arthropoda > Arachnida > Ixodida > Ixodidae > Dermacentor > Dermacentor variabilis. Next base: position 15,102,648 of record NC_134569.1, on the reverse strand, counting down.
GCAGGCGAAACGCAACAGGGCGAAATGCGAAAACACCCGTGTGCTTAGATTTAGGTGCACGTTAAAGAACCCCAGGTGGTCAAAATTTCCGGAGTCCTCCACTACGGCGTGCCTCATAATCAGAAGGTGGTTTTGGCACTTAAAACCCCAAATATTATTATTATTGCTAGAGCATAGTAGGAATGCTACTTCACTAAGTGGCGCTGGTCATTTAGCCGACCACATTCGCCGTTGCTCGCACAATGAAAACGATTACTGTGTCAGTGCTCCTTCTGTTGTACTCGGGAAAAATGAACTCGATTATCTCAGGGCAAACGAGTGTGTCAAATCAACTAGGTAGGGCGGGAGATGAGCAAGATTGTACTGAGTGATGTAAAAAAGAGAGCGAAAGGGTTTTTCCACCTTTTTCTCACTTTTTGCTTTTATTCCTTTCTTCTTTTGGTTTGACACTTCTGATAACTGTTGCCTAGACCAAGGAAATATTTTTGGGTGGTCCTGCACACTAGCAGCCCCCCCACCCTCCCCCTGTGTACATAAAGCCGTTTTCCATGAATAAAATTCAGTTGAAGTCCGGCGTTCGTGTTGTCTTTCTCTTCTCGTCCGTGTTCAATTGTGCGCTGGAACAATGTTTCATAATGCTAATCACAACCAACTAGCCCAGCTGTCCATACTTACCAGCCCACCATGCAAGCATGAAGAACAGCACTAACGGCATCTGCAAGGCATTGTACTCTACAGGGCCAAGCATTTTATGAGCGATTTTTTTGGGAAGAGTAATGTATGCATTAGTGGTAGCTCGGCATATAATTTTCTGGTCTGGAGAAAATGAGAAAATCTGGAAACTGGGGCTTTTAGTCAGTGTCTGGAAACTGATTCCCAGTTCAGTTCAGATCAGCTCAGTGGCCTCTGAGTGAATGCCTTTGCTTGTGCAATGTATACGCATTGTCTCTGTTGACACATAAAGATGGCGTACTGCAGGTTGTGGGTTGTGTGCTTGCACAATCGCACCACTGTGCATGTTTTTCTTCAGTGCTAGTTTCATGTTCCGTCATTGTTTAGTGCATAGACAGGATAGGGAGAATACACAGCTGGAAGTGATTGGTCAAGAATGCAGTTCATGGTCATTATTAGAGGGACATTTCCATGAGTAACACTTCTTTAAAAACTGTAGTTACAGTGAAGATTGTACTCCTTGTAACATTTACAAAGGTTTCACGCCTCCATACAGGATATTGTGAGCTAAATTTTGGAAATCCCACAGATGCATTTAGGATCAAATGAATTTTATTTTTCCACAAGTAGGAACAGTAATGAATAAATAAATGCAAGTGCTTGACTAACTGCCTTCTAATTTTAGAAGAATAGTTGAAAGCACCATTGTCTAAACATATAAGTTAGTATTACTGGCCCAGTCTACCTCGTTAGCCATATATATTGCTTGGAAAATGGGTGCTTTTATTAAATTATTGCTCAAAATGGAAGTGACAATAATCCATTCTTTAATTATTTGGCAGGAGCTAGTTCAGTTATGGCTAATCTTTTTTTTTAAGTAATTTGTAATAACGGTTGTTACCCAGACGGACAGGCTAGTAACATTTTTTGTTGAAACATGTTCATAAGCACATACTATTACCGCACTGTCAGTTTTCTATAAAACAAAGGAGGAAAAAGAAAAAAAGGTCCACTCAAAAGTAGTACAATGCTACAACGGAAGCCCATGCAGGTCGTGGTAGCATAGTTGATTGCGAGTGGACAAGTATCATGGGAATTCCATGTGCTGAAATATTCTAGACCTGCTGCAAATGACTCAAATTTAAATTAAGTTCGGGTGCTTTATGTGCCAGAACCAAAATCTGATTGTGAGACATGCCATATGTTGAACTGTAGATTAATTTTGACCACCTACGGTGAATTAACGTGCACCTAATGCACGGTACATACCAAAGTGGAAATGACTCAACATGTTTACCCTGGTGAAAACTTAAAAACTGCACCTGCAACAAAACAGATGTTTTGAGTCTACATATTGCAGGCACCTTTAAGGGGTACATCGGCTGTCAGTGTTTTTCGTTGATGTCATACCAAGTGTTTTTGTTCACTTCTGGACTTCACTTCAATTTTGGCACTCTTCTTGCCAGGCCTTGACCGTCAGAAGCTGGTGGCCTTTGCTCTGCTGTGTGGCAGCGACTACACTACGGGTGTTAATGGTGTGGGCCCTGTAACGGCCATGGAGGTGCTCAGCGAGTTTAAGGGAGCCGATGCCATTTCACTCCTAGAGGAGTTTCGGTTAGTCTTCCTTTTTTTTTTTCCACTCTGAATACATGGGAACGGTAACGATGCTGGGTTATCGTATATTTATGTTTTTAATTTTTTTATTCTACTCTGGTTACATGGGAATCCTAACCATGCTGGTTTCTCAATTACTTTCTATTGTAAGTACGGGTTGCCACATGAAAAACCTAACCCGAGTTATTTTGTTAATCGAGTTAAAAAAACTTTACATTTTCTCTACTAGTAAGTGCAATTGCTGTGGGCAGTAACTTAGGCCCAGTGTAACTTCACTAATGTAACTATGGTTCATGTGCTTATGTAACTACTATATTACTCTACTACTGTATTTGTATGTGCTGTTTTTTTTTTCATGTATCAGTGTTCCAATCTTTCTGTGCTGTGTCACTCCTTGACTAGGAATTCTTTATCAGCTGTCCTCACTCATGTATGATGTCACACACGTTAGCACTTATCAGCCAGTCAGTGCCTGTCTTATCTGTTCAGCAGTAATGCTCTTGCCATGATATCTTATGTGCAGCAAGCTTTTGCTGCAGAGAAATGGCTTTTCTTTCATTTAATTTCATCTTTTCTTTGTTGCATCACATGCCGAGGCAATATCCAAGTGTCGTGTAAGTTAATGCTTACTTAGTCCAGAGACAGCCCAGCAAGATCTTTATGGAGAGGTTCATTTTCCTATTGACACATATATACAGCTGACTACACTTAAACGGAACTAGAAGGGAGAGAAAATAGAGTTCCGCTTTTGAGAAGTTTCGTTAATATATGAAGGATGCATAAATGATAAAATATTGTTTTATTTCAAAAGTGTCGAATGTTTTAATTTGTCTGTGGTGAAAAAAAGATGTTATTGTACCCTTTTTGGACTATCACAGCTTTTGCACAAGGTATTTGTTCATGAATTTTTGGTTTTTGATTGACACCATCATCATTCACAGAAGAATGCGAAAACTAGGCAACCTGAGTGCTGCAGAGCAGCCACTGATGCCACGTCAGTGCTAATGACTAATGCATTGAATTTTCTTGGCTATTTGGCATCACCATTTGAAATTCTTTTCGACCTAATCCTCATTCATATGAAGTATGATAGCCGATGAAGTAGGTGCAGTTTCGGTTCCAGTTCCATTTAACCAGCGTTCATGACAAGCATCATTCAGTTTAAAAGAAGTTTGTTAACGTTGTTCCTATGTGTGGCCAACCAAAGCTGGTATCCTCGTGCTGTTTATCCTGCATTTTCGTTTAGGTGAGTTTCATTTATCCGGAGTACACTGTATTAACGGGACATCATAGTCATGCCAGCTGAGTTATGCCATTTACCAACTGAGCTTCATAGTGCAAATTGTTTGCTTAGCAGAGGCATACACAAAACTTTCACTCTATAGGTTTTTGTACATTCTATGCTTTCAATATGCACCCTAGCTATCCAAAGCTGCTTAAAAGTAGAACTTCCTGCTGTTATTTAAGGAAGGTAAATTGTTTAACATTTAAGCACATGTTGCAGCAATGCTAAATGCTCCCTGATTTGGTGCAAAAAAAAAAAAAAAGAAAAGATTAGAACTGCAGGACTTATTGAAAAAGAGTGTTTCCTACTGTATACATATTTGTGCTCACTTTTCCTTAACCTCTTAGTGGTAATTTTTCTTCCTCATTTTCTTTTTGCCGGAGGAAAAGAAAACACTTGAATGCACCTAAAGGTACTTGTATGGGAAGTTACAATATAAAAAATTAGCTTAATTTAGTCTTGTATCTCAAGACAAAATTTCTGTGCTTGTTACAAAAACCTAAACTGAACATCTATTGCAAGAGAATGCCTTTACTGTATCCATTCACATTTTGTCACAGTACGTCCCATGATTCAGAAGGAAAATGTTATGTCTTATAACAGCCTGTAATACATTTAGCACATAGTTGCAGAGATGTCAATTTGCGCACCTGTATGGATGCAATTTCATGAGCTCCCTAGTGTGTTCAGCCTCATTCAAAACAATGTGAGCAATGGATTGTTCTCTAAATGATAGATGGCAACATGCCGCCTAGTTGCACAACTACACATGGCGTGTGAAGCAAGCTTCCTCTTGCTTAAGCATCCTGCTCCAATTTAGGAGTTCAGAACTGATAACTAAGAACCAATACATTACCGAATCCCGACAACCTGATAGAAAAGTGTAAAGCACATCACCACGCACTCCTTTGACTGTTTTGCACATGCCTCACAGCGCTTGGCTTAATAAGGCCAAGGAAGAAAAAGTCCAGCCAGGCAGCAAGACACGATCTCACCTGGTGCGCCTCTCTCTGGAGCCTGGCTTCCCCAGCAGTCGGGTGGCGCAAGCATACCTTGAGCCCACCGTAGATGACTCACGCGAGACCTTTTCCTGGGGCACGCCGGACCTGGATGCTTTGCGAACATATCCTTTCAAGCTTGCGCGACCATCGCCTTTGTGATATGACTATATATATAGTCATATCATAAGAAGCCAACAAACACTGGCATCTAGGACAACATACGGAAATTACTTGTGCTTAATAAATGAAATAAAGCAACGATAAATTAATGGAAATGAAAGTGGATGAAAAAACAACTTGCCTCAGGTGGGGAACGATCCCACAACCATGCGAAGGTTGTGGGATTGTTCCCCACCTGCGGCAAGTTGTTTTTTCATCCACTTTCATTTCCATTCTTCTGATTATTTCAGTCTCATGATCCGGATCCGCGGTCACTATCTGCCCTAAGTAGATGTATTCCCTTACCACTTCCAGTGCCTCGCTATATATCGCTGCTGTTCTCTTCCGAGGCTGTTAAACATTACTTTAGTTTTCTGCAGATTAATTTTTAGACCGACCCTTCGGCTTTGCCTCTCCAGGTCAATGAGCATGCATTGCAATTGGTCCCCTGAGTTACTAAGCAAGGCAATATCAGCGAATCGCAAGTTACTAAGGTATTCTCCATTAACTCTTATCCCCAATTCTTCCCAATCCAGGTCTCTGAATACCTCCTGTAAACATGCTGTGAATAGCATTGGAGAGATCGTATCTCTCTGCCTGACGCCTTTCTTTATTGGGATTTTGTTTATTTCTTTATGGAGGACTACGGTGGCTGTGGAGCCGCTGTAGATATCTTTCAGTACTTTTACGAACGGCTCGTCTACACCTTGGTTCCGTAATGCCTGCATGACTGCTGAGGTTTCGAATGAATCAAACACTTTCTTGTAATCAATGAAAGCTATATATAAGGGTTGGTTATACAGTATTCCGCACATTTCTCTATCACCTGGTTGATAGTTATAATATGGTCTATTGTTGAGTAGCCTTTACGAAATCCTGCCTGGTCCTTTGGTTAACAGAAGTCTAAGGTATTCCTGATTTTATTTGCAATTACCTTAGTAAATACATTGTAGGCAACAGAAAGTAAGCTGATTGGTCTATAATTTTTCAAGTCTTTGGCGTCCCCTTTCTTATGAATTAAGATTATGTTGGCGTTCTTCCAAGATTCCAGTATGCTCGAGGTGATGAGGCATTGCGTATACAGGGTGGCCAGTTTTTCTAGAACAATCTGCCCATTATCCTTCAACAAATCTGCCATTACCGCATCCTGCCCAGCTGCCTTTGCCCTTTGCATAGCTCCCAAGGCATAGCCAAGAATGTGGCACCTCAGATTAGCCACAAAGCATAATAGTGTCACGTGGTGGTGACGTTGAAGAACACAGTAGCAATACTGTGAAGGACAAAACTAACTTTTATTGGGCGAACCTGTGCCCACAAAAACAGGCTACACTTCTAGCGCAACGATAGCGGTGAACACGGTCGGCGATCGTCGAATGTTCCAGGCTAATCGTTCGGACCCCCGTGCCTTCCACAAAGTTCTACACAATTCGCGTCACGCGATGAAATCAGATAACACAAGGTTCGGCGACAACAGACAGCCGGGTCAAAGCATCGATAACTTTCCAGAAACTTCGGATACATGCAGGCGCGTCCTGCGCTGTGCGATTACTTTTGTTAGGCGGCGAAACGTGGTCACCCGATAAAGATAAGTACACGTGTCAATAGGTATCGATGTTAGTGATGCAACTAGGATCTTTTTCATGAAGCAGAGGTTTCCAGCACAACCCATAACCTAGACATACGCATGTCAGGTGAGCTGAGAATACCTATCTGTATGGGTTTGGACTACAAAACTTCTCTATTGTCTCCAAGTCACAGATTGGTAAGAAATATCTTTAACTGCACATGATGCACGTATGCAAACCAGAAACTTGGCTGGAGCCGGGAAAAGCTGGATGACCTCTTACTGCCAGTGCTGAAGCGGATGGGTGCAAAGCAAAAGCAGGCAAGTTTCTTTCTTCACTTATACGTAGGTGAATGCCAAATCTTCTGGAGCACGATCACACAAGCTGCTCGCTTTTCCGAGCGTTCAGTTGCCCTCTCGTGATTTGCAGGGCACTGTGCTTTTGTCGGCAGCCACCATTGCAGCGGGGCAGGACCAAAGTATGTGCAAACGTCGCGTTCCTGTCAGTCCTCAAACTGAATGCACTGTCTTCTAAGAGTAGAACGGGTGGCAAAGCCATTTGCTTCGCTGTTTGCTTTGGAATGAAGGGCCCTTAATTTCACTCACAGCAGACAACGCACTTGGCATCTGCTTGTAATGGTCTGCTGGTCAGCTTGTCGCTCGGCCAACCTTGGTGACTGGCGTCGCGGGCTGAATTTTTCTACAGTTAAATGTCGATATAACGAAGTAGGCAAAATTTTAATGAGAAAATAATACATTTTGATGAATTTGGGAGTCGAGTCGGTGACTAACTATACGGTTCCATGCCATGTCGTTGATATTGTCCCATCGGCATAACGAATTAAGCAAAGCCAGCCAGGTTTTTGTGTGCACCCCGCTCCGCGGCTGATGGCGTTGCCCGCACTGGGATGACGCTATCATGAAAAGCGCTGGCAGCGAATGCTTCGTCTGCCTCTCGCTCCAACGGGTCACCGAAACTCGAGATTACGCAACCTCCAGTACTAAACGCGAGAGAAGACAGCTTACACGATGCCACGCAGTCTTGGCACACCCACTCTTTGCATATGCAAGATGCAAAGTGCATGGCTGCGTCTGCACTCAGCCGTGCTTACAGCCATGTGCAGCTACGGCCGAGACGCGCGCCAACTCACTGTCCCCTCTTTTCCTTTGCTCGTGTGGGAAAGCGGCACTTATGAAGCCACTATCTTTCTTCTCTCACCCTCGCACACTTTCACTCGCACCTAAATCGCAAAGTGCGCAGGGCGCAATAGGATCTTATTGCACCTGGACTTTATGCGGATCATGATGGATCTTGATGTGGCTCCACTTTGGCGGTCGCTCATGTCGTGCCAGGAGTCATTTAAGAGGTGCGTTTGCAAACAGCCGCTTGTAATTCAATCATTTGATCATATGCATCTGTGGAATTTTCCATTTATTGTCTCGGCATTCCTTTGTGGCAGAAGCAAAATTTTGTTATATTGAAATCGCACACAAATGCACTTCATTAAGTTGAGGTTCTAAATACATGTTCTGTGAACTAAAAGTTATGAAAAATTAAATACTTTGTTATGTTGAAGTTCATTATATCGAGGTTTAACTGTATATGAACATGCATTCCACTGCCACTTTGGAACCGCTTGGGGGGTATTTTTGGCAGCCAGTGAGCCAGTGCCCTTGGGACAAAGAAGGAAGTCCTTTGTGCTCTCCCATTTTTCAGAACCGAAAGTGTTTGAACTCCTTTAGGCAACGCATCATAGTTTTACTTTTTGCTGGTTTGTTTTCACCTTGTTATCACTCTTATGTAGTTGTCACTTGATGCAAGCCATGCTTACAGTATCCAAAGTTTTTTTAACGTTGTCGCCGTTCTACAGTGCAGTGCGAGTTTCATTCCTGTTCGCTATGCGGCATCACACATCTGCTTTCGCACAACAGTGTGCTCATGCTATCAAGTAACCCATAGTTCTTGAACGTAGCAGTACCATAGTTTTTCTGAAAGGCGGGCCCATTGTGTATCAATTTGTAGGCGTGCTAGTAGATGATTGTTAAAGTACTATAGCGCCAAACAGACGACATAAGAAGAAGAGACACGGAAAGCGCTCGTCCGTGTCTCTTCTTCTTGTGTTGTCTGTTTGGCGCTATAGTACTTCAGTAATATGCACCAACTAGCCCAACAAAAAGTTCTGCTAGATGATTGTGTTACATTCTAGAATTAACCTTGTCGCCAGGAGCACACCTGGAAGATTCGATGATGCACGAATGCATAAGTGAGCAGACTCCAGTGCTTTTCGTTCAATTCGATGACATGTTAATGCTAGTTGCTGTCATTGTGATCGAAGTGTTGTACGTCTTTCTGGGAATAAGTTCCACCTCCAACACAACCTGACATTATCAATGTGAAGGTCATTGGTTAGCGATGCCATACACGAAGTGGCCAAGCTGATATAACAGTGGTAGGCCAGTTGCAGCATTTTCACAACCAACAGCAAGGCCAGCAATAAGACAGCTTTTTCATGCCACTGCTGTATTCTGCGCGTGTGCTTGCCCTAAGGACTGAGCCCAGCCAAGCTCCGCTTTCACCAGATGTGGCTGTTATTTCATAAAAGGGACAAGCAGGCTGGTGTTGAGATGCGCAGAGGCCCAAGTGATTGTCCTTATGCGACGACATGAAAGAGCGGACAAAGTGTAAACATACATTAGCAGACGACCAATGACGATGTGCACATGTGGTACCACCTAGTGGCTAAAGAAAAACGAGTCTATTAAATTGTTTTAACTTTCATGCATAACTTATTCTGCACAGAATATATGTTGCAAAAGCAAAAGAGAGATTTCGTTATACAATTTTTAGTTTTTTAAGCTCCGGAAACATTCTGTTAATGTATCGTTCCCGGTTGACATTCCAGTCCAACAGGGCTGCACTCGTTTGTTAGTGCTCTCCCTCCCGTTCTTGCAAATTTTACAGGCAGCCTACTTTGTGATGTTGGAGCCACACCAAACGTTGAAAGCGAGCTGTTTGCATGATTGCACCCCTCTATATTAAGCAGAGGGAATGGTAATAGCTCCACAGTATCTGGAACATTTGGTGGCTTTTTTCAGTGTTTGCCTGATTAAAAAAGTTTTTTTTTAAATGTATTCGGCCTAGCGCCTTGTTACTCAAAATGTAAAGGACAGTGAAAAGGGGGTACATAATTTGTCACTGACATTTGAAGAGATCACTTTTTTTGCGTGCCTTGCATGTTGATCACATTCATAACTTACACATCTGTCAACACACGCATTCCCTGGTTAACATGGTGTGCCTATTGTTGTGTGTACTGATTGTCATGTCGGTAACACTCCTTGGTGTTAATTGAGATAATTATAGCCACAGGAACCATAGAGAAATGCCAAGCTATAGTTGGGAATGGCACTTAAAAGCATCAAGAACTACCTTTTCCATTAAACATTTATTGTCATAGGACACTTGCATGCATGTTTTGCCATTGCGGCTTCTTCAAAGAAGTTTGAGTGTTCCTCCCTTTCATGCTCGAGGGAGTGCATAATAGCAGGTTCATTTCGAAAAAAAATTTTTTTGTTAATTTTAGTGCCATTAACACTGCCACATCCTTTCTTGCACTGCTGTAGACTCGTATGGACCAATACCTGGAGGCTTGCCAGGCACCACCCAAACCCAAGCTGTTCCCGAGCAAACGGCTTACTAAGGCCATGGGCAAGCTGGCGCCAGTGAAAAGGGCAAAGATCGAAGGGCCACAGCTTTCCGAGGATAGCGATTCAAGCTAACAGGAACAGAAAGGATACATTCTTGTTCAAGCAAGACAATGGTGCAACATTGACTGGTGCACAGGGAATTCAACATGCCTCCTACATTACTAAAACTGAAAGAACAGCTCAGTACATTTTCATCTGACGCTGTAGTCGCATACCATTTGCTTTGTGTGGGATAAGTATTTGAAGGCAGTGCAGTGGAAATAATGAACTTTTTGGCAGCACAATGTTCACAGGAGTATATACACCAGTAAATTGTTTCTCACTAGTTAACTTAATTTGTCAATTAATGCTTCATTACGTTAGGGCACACATTGCAGTTGCAGAATACAAGCCGATCAGCCCTCAAGGCATGTGTACAATTACTGGGAATCCTGAAACCAACACTGGTTTCAAGATATTTCTCTTAAAGCTAACAAAGAGATGCCATTGGCATTTCAGTTTGTATTTTGCCCAAATGGTATATCCATCACACATTGTGGGAAAAAGTAGAGCACTGGTGCATTTTGTGTAGAGTTTGGGGACAAGTTGATGTGTTCTCAGCAAACAGGCTTCAATTCTGCAAAACTGAAAGAAAGTTTGCAGTTGTTCATTACTAGATTGCGATCACAGTCAAGTTAACAAACCAGTGCTGACTCACAACTCAATTTGTCTTTGGAAAACATGGTAGTACATATACATGCCAGCTAACTACCATGTTTGATTCTGTAACTGCAGCATGCGCCCTAAGGTGAGCATATCATGTTTAATTACTGAATAGGTGAATACCTCATTTACTGAAAGTAAGCCATTGCAAAAATAATGATAAATTAGTTTCAGAATACATTATCTTTAATGTGCTATCTTTATTTTCATTTGAAGCAAGTGATAGTAAGCATGTTTCCAAAATGAAGTGGTGAAAATGCATGTCTACATCAAGTGTTCAGTAATAAACAAGCAGAAACAGAGCCTGCTGAACTGTGATAAGACACTGTCCCATCCATGGAGCTTTGAAACAGCAATAGTGTGTATTACTGCTGCTCTGCCCAGTTGCGTAATCAGTTAGCACACAAACACTTTTTCAAAGACCCTGCTTTCAGTTCGATTCAACAGCTGCACCACATGCATATCATGTGTTTTAAGTTACATGCATTAAAAAAAAGTGTTGCCCAAAGGCTGCTTTGCACATTGATATACCTCAATTTGTCATGCACATCATTTGTATAGAATGGTGCCTTAACTTTTGTTGGCTGATCAGAACCACAGCTTGTAAGGCTTGTAATGAAAATTCTTTGCTCGAACTTACAAATGCTTTTATGATGAACTGTGCCGATTAAGATTTTGCATGTTACATGTGCTTCAAAACACAACGAACTTTTTTGGTGTGGTACATCAAGTGCCTCAGCAAGGCTTTCAAAATGGAATAGTATTGAGCCTTTGATTATCAAGCCCAATGGGCACAGATCAGATTTCTCACAGCAGACATATGTAAAGACACTGAATGCTTTTATTTTGATCATCTTCAATACTTTGGCACAGCGGGTAATTAATGACAATAAAGGCAGTTCTACGCAAACTTTTGTACATCTTAGTGTGCTTTCATACTGTACAATGAAGAACTTCTTCCAATCTGTGTGCAGCAGAAACTTCCCTCAGTTAATTGCGTTTCTTTCACTTCTTTCAAATAGGCTGTGAAGTATAATGAAACAAGCTTTGGACAGCATCTTATTGTGTGTGCTAAATTAACATGGATATTCGTGTCACGCAACTTCTTGTATTGTTTGGTTAAATAAAAGCTTAAATAAATGAGGGCTGAAGAGCCCTCACCAAAACACATATTAAGCTTCAAAAAGGAGTATGATGAACTGAATGCTGTATATAAGTGAGGCTTAAATATCAACTAGGTGGCCTGCATATCACGAGTGTTCGTTTTTCCATATGTACAAATCCTAATTGTAGAATGCTACTTTTCGCACTACCCCCATGTGTACAACAACATAGGTCACTTCTGCTGAAGCTTCATGCACATAAACACAACCTCTTCACAATGAAGGAAAGCCAGCACCACCACAAGGCACATATGCACGCACTTCCGCCTAGTTTTCAGGAATCTTGCTCCTGTTGAGGCTGTTGCATTTGTTGTTGAATCGGAGGCTGCTGTTGTGGCTGGTCCTGCTGTTGCTGGTGGCGCAGGCGTTCTAGTTCGTTCATGCGTGAACGGGCATGCTCGAGTCGATGAAGAGCCATGTGAAATACTTTCTGTGCTGCATAGCTTGAGCCTTCATGTGGCTGCACTGTAAAGGAAGACAGATGCAATTCATTGCAGGGTAACGTTCATGACAGTAACTACTTCACTGACCTTTCAGGTTAATTGAAACAGGTTAAAGCAGCCAGCAACGCCTATTATATTAAACGCAACATTGTTTAGGCATGCTAGCGTGAACGCATTACAGCCGACTACATGAGGCTACAGTGCCATAGCCCAAAATAAATATTAATGCCTCCTTACCACAACACATGGAATACAAAAAAGTTGGCTACGGCTTAGCTCAGATAACCCTGGATATGCAAAGTGAAAGCTTGGTTTAGCCTAGTTAAGCCTTGATTTCACTTTGATAACCTTTGATTTCGCTGTAATTATACTTAGGTATACAATCATCGTTAAGCCAGGTATGATGACTGCGCCTGGGCCTGTGGCTATGCATGACTGTGATTAGGCTTGGGTAGACAAGCATCATTCGACGGTGCGACACCTGTTGTGCCACAGAGAAAGCACAAGTGCTAGACATGCCAAGAGACGCCGGGAACTTGCACAGTGTCGAAACACAAAGGGACAGGGCGCCAACGCAGTCACTACATTGATCTTGACGGTGCGACGCCTGTTGCATTCCGGACCCTCTCCAGTGAAGCAGCTTGCCGGGCGATATCCGCGGGATGGTCAGACACTGCTTGGCGACGATGGCTCAAAGCCTCCCGCACAACGCTCACAGAAGACGGCCTGGCCTCGCTCTCATCCATGGCCAAGCTCGCACTGACTAGACGAGCATGGTGCTCCTCTTAGCCAGGTGGCGACCCAGCTGCGGAAAGCGCATGCGCCAAGCCGGCGGCGGCGGCAGAGCTCGCCGTGACGAGTCATGTGATGCATTGCCAAGGCTACGGTGCAGCTGCGGTTAAATTGCTGGCGACGGCAAAATTAGGCTTGTCGCGGTTAGTAAAGGAAAGTGCACTCACAGAGAGAGTAAAAGGTAAACATGCAGCAGATATCTGCCTGGTTGGGGACAACTGTATTAAAGAGAAGTAAAACTCCAACCAAATTTAATTTTTAAATACCTGACGTTTCAGAGCCCGACTGGCTCCTTCCTCAGGGGTGAAATGGCATGAGGCGTAGCAGTGTTTATATGAGTTTTTGGTGCTTTGGCAGGCGCGCAGACTTGTTTCGTAGACCTTGAGCATAAACGGCAGGAAGTGTTCCTGACGGAAGACTGATGTTACCAGGAGTTTTCTGGGTGCGGCAGGACTCCAAAAGGAACTGCCACCAGTGGTTTTCTCTCCAAGATGACAGCACCGTTGGGGCTAATCCGGTTATCACAAAACTTGTAGTGTTCTATCATAGCACTGCATTTTCTGTTTAGGTGTTGAAGGTCATTCTTGTGTTGACGAATTCTTTCAGTGAAGTTTTTAGTCATGCCAATATGCTAATTGGCGGATTCGGTGCAGGTAATCTTGTACACAATGCCCTGCACCTTTCCAACAGGAATGTGGTCTTTTGGACGAATGAAGAAGCTACCAATAGTAGAGAAGCTTGTGAGCGACGTCAACGCCTGCCCCCCGCAGCATGCGGGCTAATGTCTCGCTGACGCGTTGAACATATATTATCGAGGCATGGCGCTGTTGCATGGGTGGTGCCGGCAGCCTGCAGTCTTCCTTTTTTTCTCATTTCGTCAGTGGAGGGCGCGGTGAATAAGTGCCTTTGTGTAACTGTTCATCCCAAGGTCACAGTTTGCTGTGTTTTTTTCTCTTCCTTCTGGAGGTGCGGAGACGAGCAAATTCTTTTGACTCTCTTGATGAGGCTTCAGACTACAGGAAACTTGTCGCAGGTGGGGTGATTAGAATTTGAGTGAAGATATCGTTCTGTATGAGTTGGCTTCCTGAATATGGAAAAGGAAAAGTTCGGCCACTCTTTTCACGAGCAAGGATGTCCTTTCTTAGATGTCCTTGTGAACAGAGAGCGACGAAACCTTTCCTTTTCCGTATTCGGAAAACCAACACATACAATACGATATTTTCACTCTAATCACCCCACCTGCCACGAGTTTTCTGTGGTCTGAAACCTCATCAAGAATTTGCTCATCTCTGCAACTCCAGAAGGAAGAAAAAGCACGGTGATCCATGACCTTCAGATGAAGGGGTGTGCAAAGGCATCTATTCACCGCGCCCTCCGGCGGAACGAGAATCAGAAGACGGCAGCTGCCACACCACCTGGGCAACGGCGCAGTGTCTCGGTACCATATGTTCGAGGCATCAGCGAGACATTAGCCCGTGTGCTGCGAGGGGCATGGGTTGACGTCACTCATAAGCCTCTCTACAATCGGTAGCCTCTTCCCTAGTCTAAATGACAGCTTTCCTGTCGAAAAGGTACAAGGCGTTGTGTACAAGATTACCTGCACCAAATGCCCCACTTCGTATATTGGCATGATTAAAAATTCCATTGAAAGAATTCGTCAACACAAGAATGACCTTCACCACCTAAACAGAGAATGCAGTGCTGTGGCAGAACACTGCGAGATTTTACACGCAAGCATAACTGGCCAGCTCTTCAAATTGGAAGTGTTTGTCTGGAGCCGTGAAGCATTCTATCTGGCACTAAAGTTGCTCATACTTGCATTTTTACACAGTTATTCTTCGGAATTTTGAGAATGACAGCCCACAAACAAATGTCATGAAACAAAACGACAGCACGTGCGTTTTATGTTAAATCTTCTCAGACTGAAATATTAAAAGTGCGAAGCAATAACAAAAGATCGGCCCACGGAAGAGGCCGCGTTTCTACCAGAAAGCTCGCCTTCGGGCATATATCATTTTGCTTAGACGCCGCGGTGCTCGCTGTGCATGTTCACGGCGTCTATACGCTTGCGCGTAATCCGCGTTACCGAAGTCAAACGTCACTAATTTTTTTATCACCGGATGAGCCCTGACGGCGTTGTCGTTTTGAGAGAGCAACCATTGGTGGCGGTTCCTTTTGGAAGCTTGGCACATCCAGAAGACGCCGGGCAACATCAATCGTTCGTCAGGAACACTTCCCGCCGTTAACGCACAAGGTCTACGAAAAGTCTCTGCGCGCCTATCAAAGCGCCAAAAACGCATACGAACACTGCTACGCCTCACGCCATCTCGCCCCTGACGAAGGAGCCGGTTGGGTTTTTAAAAAATAACCTTTGATTGGCCCTTCTCTTTAATAGAGGGATTTTGAAGAAACGGGTGTTGCACCACATACCAGTGGAAACTTGCGTAAGGTAAAGTATATGTTTTGTCAGAGCAGCTTCGACATTCTGCAACGTAGTCAGGAAGCTCGACGTATTCGATTCCACTTGCTTCATGCTCGGTTTTTCCCGACTAAGCTCCAAGCACGCCTGACCTGCAATGCGATCGAGTAGACTACCGGTCACTATTAACTCGGTCGTAACTCGCAATTACAAAATTTTCAGGGCTAGTTACCTGCGCTCTGCAAGGCCGTAGCAACCTCCTTCTCGATCTCTTCAAGTTCCTTGAGTTTCATCTTCAGAGTTGTCATTGAGTTCTGCAAAGCGACAAACGCCGAATGTTACTCAACTCCTAAAGCGGCTACTTGTAAGCGTAAGGTTTCTAGCCATTGCGCTGAAGAGTTGTGACCGTTTAAAACACAAGCATGAATACAGCACTTACCATCGTCGATTTTTAGTGGTAAGTTCTACAGATACAGACGCCGGTGTATTCACTTTTACCATGCAGCTAGGAAAAGCATTCACGCCGCTTTGACACGGCTTTGATCATATGCTTTGACGCTAGCTTTGATCTTGAACACGGACCTGTCTCGGCTTCGTATATCTCGTTCTAGATGTTAACAACCATCAAACGACAGTCTTGCTTTATAATAACCCAATCAATCGTCAAACATGTCTGTGCCAATGTCGTCATTCGTGCACTAGAAGTATTTTTGAAGTGGTCCAATTTTATTTCTTATTTGGAACAGTTTATTTCTTTTTAGCCAAAAGGTGAGCAGACGGCTACACGGCGCAAGAAGCGTTACGCAGATTAACCATGTGCTCCCGTCTTCGGTCGGCCATCTTTAAATCTTCTATTTTGATGTGTGCAGTGGAATTTCGCGTGTGCCCGGCCGCCTGCAATAAATAAATGCAGCGCTGAAAACACGGAGCTATGTGCGCATATGTCAGCCACAAGCACGTTTATCACCAGTGACGAACCGAGCACAGGCGACCAGTCGGTTTTCAGGCGGAGAAAATTGTCGGGGAACCAGTCCGTCTCGGAGCGTCCGTGCAAAAGGGCATCTTCGATGACGGACACGACAAAAAGAGTCATGTACTCGGCATTAGCAGGCTCCAATGGCGTCAAGAAGACTGCTTCGCCAATGTCAAACAACAAGCCCAACTCAGCCAAAAAGCTGGTCATCAAAAACTTCGGTAAGCCCGAAAGTTGTCTGTCCGACAGGCGCCTCTCGGTTCCTGCGCGTCTGATTTCGCATCGGTGACTCGCACTTCTCAGAGACTTCTGCGTAGTGAAGAGGGACATTGTTACGTATAAAATGCATTATTTTAGTCGCCCTAACTTTGGGTGGCTGTTGCATGATACTGTCACCTCAGTGGGCGACGACCACAGTCACTCGTCAGAGTGGTTGCAGCGGGCTTACGGACTATCGCCATACAGCAGAAGTCCCTTCATGAGCGTAATCAAGGCTACCTTTGGAACGCAACCGTTCGTTTTAAAAGTTTACTGCAATATAGTGCGCGCTAAATGTCAGCTGGGAATCGTGGTGCGACGCCTATGTTGCGTCTTTTCAGTTGCGATTCCCCTTGGTGTACACAAAGGCACGGGGAGAACAAACGTAGGCAGGCGTTGAAATTTATTAACAACATGCTAGCAAGAACGTGCGTCTAACGTGAGCTGCAGTTTCAGGTATACTTTGCATATATTTGTGGATGGATAAATAGTGTGGCAGGAAGTGAAACTTCGTCGTAGCCTTCGCGATAGAACCCCGTCAGTGAGCTACGTTTGCATGTTCTTGCGATTCAAGTGAGCTTTGATGGCGCGGTGACCTGTCGTTTTACTTGCCTTGTGGTGTTGAAGGTAAATAAAAACAACGTGTATGCTTATCGCTTGTGTTGCAGATGCCGCATTGACAACTCCCTTTAAATAGTAAAAGGATATCTTTCGTTTATCGCACCACGTTGTGCGCGCTAACCAGCGCGTCGTGATACCTGCATGACACTTGCTGGTTTGCTTTTGATGTTGAGTACTTGACTTCCTTGTATATGTAACGTAAATAATATTCTGAAGGTTTCGTGTTGTCTGTCCACACATGGCCTGCTCAGATGGCTTTTGCTGACGCAATTACCGCACATTTGATTCCTGAACTAGTTTGGTAACTAGTAGGCTTCTGTGATATAATTTCTGGTACTGTGCGTTGCACTGGTATAGCGAAGTATCAGTGTGAGTACCTAGTTATTGCTGTACTTGCCTATTCGAAAGCCTTTTTTTTTTAATTACATATATAGCACTCGGGGGGGGGGGAAGGAGCTCAGGAACGTTCATTGGGGCTTACTTTGAGAAATCCATGATTGAGTGCAGAGACATCATATCACTAATTGAAAACTAGCCTTGTAGCAGTAGTAAACATGAAGCCCGACATTATCATAGCTGTTGATATGAATAGCACCCAAGAGTGCGAAGGACACTGACTAAGCATTGTGTGCTGTTCGTCCCCTTTGGGGTTGTCTAAATCAGTGTGTTCAATCCCAAGTTCTAATACTGTTGTAGTTATTTTTAGAGCTATATGAATGCAGCACATACAACTGTGTCTGCCTATGCTCCTGATAACATGTAGTTGCCACAGAAAAGTCACTGAGTCTTATCGCTCTTGTAGTAACCTCATGCAGAGCACAATAAAAAGTATAATAAACGATTTTGATCGTTTGATGCACTGTGAGCAGTGTTGATAATATAATATTTAGGAGTTTGGCTAGATCTGGGAGAAAATATGCAGCTTTTTTTTAGATTTGTGACAGAAAAACAAACAGACCATACATAAGCTTGTTGCACTGATTGAAAACTGTTGAGAGGTTTTAGCCATGAAAAATGTTTTATTTATAGATGTGATATCTAGGATTTTTCATAACAGTGATGCTTAAAAAATATATCACACTTGCGACTATATATTCAATTATATTTTTTTTATCTGACAGACTTACGATTTGTTCAAGAAAAATAACTGAGTTTGGACCACACACATTTCTGCACCAGCATTATTTGATCATTCAAAAAAATATGTTTTGATGATCCAAGCACCTCACATACTTGCCAAAAATGGTATTTGCACAAATCTTTATAACATAATGCTGAAAGAAAATGTCACATGGTGTCACTTGGTATGGATCTGACGAAAAATGGAAGTGTCTCCATTTTATGCCAACATTTTTGATGGCTAAACTGGCAAATCCACTTTCATGCAGCTGTCAGTATGTGCAAATCATTTTTTCAGATTTGTGATATTAAAGAAATTCTATATCACTTTGCATAGGATTACTCTACATTAACATATCACTCATTTTTATGAAGTGTATAATGTAAGAAGGCAGTACAAAAATTTACTGTTAACTGAGTTAGAGGGACACTTCTATAAAATGTGACGGCTATAGAGTCCTGGAACATGATCATCTATTAGTTGTATTGCATGATCATTTATGGCTGCATCGCAGCCACATCCTGCTTTGCATTTCGTATGCAGTAGCTGCAGCAACAGGAAGGTGAAGTAGTGCATTCTCATCTCTCATGTTTTGGTATAAATATAGATGTAGTGATTAGTTTTGGGTGTTACAGAAGTACCACATAATGCCCGGTCACACGGGGCACTTTTAGATTGTGGTCGAGCCCGATTGGGATAAAATTTCTCCATTTCAATTGGCTTCCTTCCACAGCTTGTGCAAGAGAACAACTTGCTGTCGAGAAATTAGATTCCAGTTGGGCTTAAGCACAATCGAAAGTGCCCACGGGACACCCATATTACTTTGCCAGCAGAATTTAACATTTAAAAAGTGTGAAATTATGGCTGGAAGTTAGACAGGTGTGCAGCTATGTATAATAGAGGGCAGCTCCTAAAGCAGAGCATTAAATGTGTGCACGCCAGGTTGTGAAAATACAAAAAGAATTCTTTCTTAGCTGATGATCACTAGAATTTGTAAGGAACGGCAAATAAGGTACAGGAAAGTAAGTATCTGAAGGAATTAAAGTACCTTATGACCTCACATATCGCACAGGTTCACATTTGAATTTCGGTAAAACATACTTTTCATACTATGTTCAATTCCTTAGAACTGAAAATTCAGCAAGGTGGTGTAGATTGTGAATAAAGGATAGTATGACCAATGAAGACAGAGAACTGCATGTTTCTATGCAACAGTGTTGGGTCTAACTTTTTTTATTCCTTTGCAACCCCAAAAATGTCCCACATATTCATCCTCACAATGTATGCCTAACATGGTAGATTCTTTAGCTAAAATGCAGTGGCAAACCATAGCATTAACTGTGAAATGTACCTAAGCTATATACAGCACACATATTTAATGTAATAACCATACCTTTTATGTATATATTATTATTCTTTTGCCAACATTTGGGCCAGAAGTACGGGTGCAGCTATTCCATGTATAAAAAGGCTGTTTCTTTTTTTATTTATTATTTTTGTTACTTAAAGATTTTAGCATGGAAGTTCACTTTTTTTTTTTTTCTCACTCAGTGAAACTGCCATATAGCCTGATATAGGTTGTGGTGATAGTGCTGACAAATGCAAAGTACACAAGCCTACAACTACGAAAATGTATTGACAAGCTTAGGCAGGCCTTGCTGCTTCCCTCACAGATAATGCGACTGTTTTCACTAAGTTTAAGGGTAATGCTTAAGCATAGCTGAAACCTAAAAATACTTTGTTGAGAATCTTGCACTGTAAGTTAGATGTGCTGCTGTTACATAGTGACAACCGCATGAAGCCAGCCTGAAATTAAGCTGTGGAAGTCACAGGGAAACTATAAATGTGAAAATAATAACGAAAAGGGAAATCGATGTGGACGAAAAAACAACTTTGATGAAAGATAATAACAGAATACATAAATCTACATAGTTCATGATCATCTACTCTCTTGTACTCAGTCCCTATCAGTTTATAGCAAAAGACTGGTGCAGGATTAGGGTTCTAAAGCAGACTGGTGCACGTGTGTTAATCTGCGAGCCCAACAGGTGGCTTCGGCAGATGTCTTGAGCTGTCGCATAGCCACTCTAGCTAGGCAAGGCCGCCTCTCTTGAAGCACCACAGAGTGCAGAACACCCTGAGTATTTGGTAGGGGAAACGGTACATGAGACGAGGACAAAAAAACATGGACAACACATGCGCAGACTCATCATCATCATCATCATCAGCCTATTCATGTCCACTGCAGGACGAAGGCCTCTCCCCGCAATCTCCAATTACCCCTGTCCTGCGCCAACCGATTCCAACTAGCACCTGCAAATTTCCTAATTTCGTCGCACCATGTAGTCTTCTGCCATCCTCTACTGCGCTTCCCTTCTCTTGGTACCCATTCTGTCACACGAATGGTTCAACGGTTATCTAGTCTGCACATTACATAACCTGCCCAGTGCCATTTTTTTTCTCTTAATGTCTATTAGAACATTGTCTATGCCCATTTGCTCTCTGATCCAAACTGCTCTCTTTCTGTCTCTTAAAGTTATGCCTAGCATTCTTCGTTCCATTGCTTTTTGCACTGTCCTTAGCTTGTTCTCAAGCTTCTTTGTCAGCCTCCAAGTCTCTGCGCCGTATGTCAGTGCAGAGACTTGATAACCTGCGCAGACTAACAATATCTTTATTGCAATATATACATGCAATATATAGAACCAGGGCAGCCCCTGCACGCGTCGAGCATATTGATACAAGGCAGAAACATTTAAACAACGCGCGCAGGTTCGTGCGCCCCCTCAAGACAACAACGGCGTATTGGAAGAAAAGATGACGAAATAATGGCACGTGTTTTCGCCGCATGCACTCGCATCGCAGGTGGCCGTTGTCGGCATCTACAAGAAGAAGACGAAGTGAAGCGTCGCTCGAGAGAGAAGAAGGGCTTCCTGATCTTCCGTTTAGAACGCGGCAGTGCTTTTTATTTACCGCCAGGGCACAAGTTCGCCCACAATAAATAGTTTTATCTGAATTCCCTTAACTGTCCGTTACAATTCTGGTGGAGGAGCTGGGTAATGATTTCCAGCCCAATTCGAGTTGGAGAAAGCAGCCCACGCCATCTCAGAACCAACGAGCTTATGCCTGTTCACCAGCGGACGAGCCGTCGCCTACGTGGTGAGCCGCCCGAGTTTCTTCTTTTGCCGGAGCAGACTATAATAGCAGCAGCAGACAACACAGAAATGACATCCCAGACAGCCTCAACCCGCATCGTTGTTGATCAGCCGCGAACGCCCGAGCCTTTTCACGGTGACACCTTCGAAGACGCCGAGGACTGGTTGGAAGGCTTCGAGCGCGTCGCTGACTACAATGGATGGGACGAAAACCGGAAGCTCCGCAACGTTTACTTCGCGTTGCAAGACTGTGCGCGAACGTGGTTTGAAAACCACGAAGCTGTCCTCCGGTCGTGGGATGACTTCCGACGGGAGCTGCTGGCCACGTATCCAAGCACAGACTGCCGGGAAAGAGCTGAAGCTGCTTTGCAAGCAAGAAGCCAGCGAAACAACGAAAGCGTGGCAATGTATCTCGAAGATATGTCCCGCTTATTCCGCCGGGCCGACCCGAGCATGAGCGACGACAAGAAGCTTCGGCACCTTATGCGCGGTGTAAAGCAGGAGCTTTTTGCTGGTTTGGTTCGCAGCCCTCCACGCACCGTCGCCGAATTCCGCTCTGAGGCAACAACTATGGAAAGGACTCTTCAACAGTGTGCGAGACTCTACAACCGCGATATGAACGTCACCTCTATGGATGCAATGTCGGCAATGTTCGGGAACAGCGTCGAGGTCTTACGAGAACTCATAAGGTCTGTGGTTCGAGAAGAGCTCCAGAGGCAACAGCTGAACAACGACCCCGCAGCGGTCTCTTCGTTAGCGGAAGTGGTTCGCGAAGAAGTGAGACAAGCAGTCCGCGAACAGCACCCGCCAGCACAGCCGCAAGCGTCGTCACCGGTACGGCCGACGGTATCGTACGCCGAGGTACTCAGAGGATCTCCAGGACGTACTTTCGTCACGGCAACTGCGCATGTACCCGAACCTCGGTTCTTGCCGTCTCCGCTGGAGACGAGATTCCGGAACGCTGACATATGGCGCACTCCTGATAGAATCCCGCTGTGCTACCACTGCGGCGAAGCTGGTCATCTCTACAGGATGTGCGAATACCGCAGAGCGGGACTTCAGGGGTTCTCCGTAAACGCTCCTTGCCCAAGAAACAGTGAACACCCTTTCGAGATCCAGGAGTATTTGTCAACGCGCCAAAGCCCGCAGACTTCACAGCAACACCAACCTCGATCAACAGTGCCGCTGAGGTATCGATCACCAAGCCCGCGTCCATCCTCCAGCTCCCCAAGGCGACGCCCCCAAAGCCCACGTCGGGAAAACTAATACCGGCGACCTGTGGAGGTGAGGCCGCTGTCGACGCAAGAACGGAGCCTCCAGCGCTGATTCTGAAATATAACGACGGATGCGAGAACAGTTGCGAAAAGAGTGACGTGGCTTCCGATTTATGTGTGTTTATAGATGGCTGTGAAATTACTGCTTTAGTAGACACAGGCGCAGACTATTCCGTTATGAGCATAGTACTTGCCAGAAGACTGAAAAAAGTGCTGACTCCTTGGAGAGGACCGCAAATTCGAACCGCCGGTGGACACCTTATCAACCCAGTGGGCAGGTGCACTTCAAGAATCAGAATACGCAGCTTTACATACGTCGCCAGTTTCATTGTCCTATCAGAGTGCTCAAGAGATTTAATTATTGGAATGGACTTTTTGCAGGCGAACGGTGCAGTTATCAACTTGCAGGAATCCTGTGTGTCGTTCTCAACGAAGCACGCCATCGCGACATTTGAGTGTTAAGAACAATTCGATGCGCTTCAGATTATAGACGACGACGTCACGATACCCCCAAGATCCAGCATAGCTGTCGCCGTAAGAAGCAGCGTATTCAGTGACTATGAAGGAATAGCAGACAGTAACACTGGACTCTTACTCGAAAAAGGGATCTGTATGGCAAGGGGTCTTGTTCAGTTGCGTGACGGGTGTTCAAATGTCTTCCTGACTAATTTTGGAAATGAAGTCCAGCATGTTGCGAAGGGAACCGTCATTGCCCGCCTCAACGATTATGAAGAGATTACGGATTTGAGCTCTTCCGATGCTGCACTACTGGAGTCTGACAACGTAGACTCCATATTTGCATACGTCAACATCGAAGCAGCACTATCACCGAGCCAGAAGCAGCAAATAGAGAACCTTGTACGAGAATTCGCCTCGTGTTTCTCAACGACATCGAAAGTCCAGAGAACATCCATCGCCAAACACCGTATCATTGTCGACGAAGCTGTGAGACCTAGTTGCCAGCATCCCTACCGAGTGTCACTGAAGGAGAGAGAGATCATCAGCAAACAAGTTGAAGAAATGCTTAAAGACGACGTAATTCAACCATCGACCAGCCCGTGGGCTTCGCCTGTGGTGCTGGTAAAGAAAAAGGATCAGACCTTGCGCTTCTGCGTTGATTATCGGAAGCTAAACGTCGTCACAAAGCGGGATGTCTATCCACTTCCGAGGATCGATGACACCCTCAATAGACTGCGGGATGCGAAATTCTTTCCCTCTCTCGACCTCAAAAGCGGATAATGGCAAATAGAAGTGGACGAACGGGATCGTGAGAAGACAGCATTCGTGACACCAGACGGACTATACGAATTCAAGGTACTTCCGTTCGGCCTCTGTTCCGCACCTGCCACCTTTTAGCGGATGATGGACACTGTGCTCTCCGGGTTAAAGTGGCAGTCCTGTCTGGTTTATCTTGACGATGTCGTGATTTTTTCTACCACCTTTGCTCAGCATGTGGAACAACTAAGGACTGTGCTCAAAGCAATTAGTTCAGCAGGGCTGATGATAAAGCCACAAAAATGTCACCTCGGCTTCCATGAGCTCCTTTTCCTCGGCCATGTGATTAGCTCTGAAGGCATCCGTCCTGACCCTGAGAAGACCGCAGCAGTAGAAAAGTTTCCTAGACCAACTGACAAAAAGGCCATTAGGCGATAGAGTCATTGATGAAATGTTTTATGTAGAAGGGCAAATCATCGAATTTAGAAAAGTGTTTTTCCCTCAGGAACGTTCTGTGGTGCACTTTCTAAGAATGTGATTTCTTTTTTGCTGTGCTCAGACATGCATTGCCTTTGAGAATTGCGTGTGCTTTGGCTATAAACTGCACGTAAACTTTTCGGTATCTGCCGATAACCTTACATGC
This sequence comes from Dermacentor variabilis, assembly GCF_050947875.1. Taxonomy (NCBI): domain Eukaryota; kingdom Metazoa; phylum Arthropoda; class Arachnida; order Ixodida; family Ixodidae; genus Dermacentor; species Dermacentor variabilis. The sequence goes on along the minus strand of NC_134569.1, from coordinate 15,077,870 downwards.
GCGAAAGTCTGGTATGCATGCACAGTTGCCACAATGTAGTGCCAAGTGGCATCCTTGCTTCTGCCGAAGGTTCTTTTTAGAGCGCAGCTCTTTGGCGTCCGTTCCTGGGTTTCGCGTCGTCGTCGGCGTTGTCGTCGGCCTCGTAACCAGCTCCGCCCCCCTTTCATCCCCCCAGCGCTAGCAGCGACCGACTGATACCGCTGGATGCCGCTGACGCCGCTAGAGAGTCAAGATAACGTGACTGCATAGAACACCGTCGCCGCCATGCAGAAAGAGGAGGAAAGGGTCCCCCCCCCCCTCCCCTGTTCTTGTGTGGCGGATAGGGTGCTCTTCAGTTGCCGACGCGCCGGTTATTTCACGTAGGCCCCGGCACGTCGACGAATACGTGACCACCTTCCCACGGCTAGACCTGGTTCTTAGCGCTGCGGAAGCGAGGGTATCATATTGTTTGTGTCGGCATCGGCGGCGTTGTCCCTGAAACCAACTCCGCAGCTGGGGTTGACTCACTATCGGCGTCAGCGGCATCAGTCAGTCGCTGCTATCTCTTCCCTCCTCCCTTTATCGTGTTGTCCGCTTGCTGCGCGCGCTTCTGCCCCCATCGTTTGCCGCTGGGTGTACACGCCGCCCCCCTCCCCCCTCTTCCTGCGAGTCTCCGGTTGTCAAAGCGCCGGCTCGAACTTAATTCCTTTCTTCGCTCCTCCTCCAATGCAACCCCTGTGCGGTGGCAATCAGAGAGCCAGATCGGTGGCGGCGGATCTGTATATGTGCACCGCCCGAGCCGAAATTGCCGCTGCCGTTCGCCCTGTGCGGTGGCAATCAGAGAGCCAGATCGGTGGCGGCGGATCTGTATATGTGCACCGCCCGAGCCGAAATTGCCGCTGCCGTTCGCCACTGCGAAATTATCTGCCAGTTCTTTCTGAGCCATGAGCGAGACGACCGATGGAAGTCCTCCGTCTGCTGCTGCTGCTGCTGCTGCTGCTAAACGAGCTGCCAGAGCAGAGGCCCAGCGCCGTCGCCGTCAGAATCTAGAGGTGCGTGCCGCCGAAGCAGAAGCTTACCTAGTGGAGTCTTTGTTAAAGGAATACGTGTGAAAAATAAAAAAAAAATTCTGTGATAGCGCATACATGTGTTGCTCGATTTCTTTGCCTCAATCTATCGAAAAGGTGAAACAGCTTATTTGCTGCGCTCAAATTTCGCATTAGGAAGTAACGTAATCGTCAGTAATTTTTTTTGTTCTCTAAGGCGAAAATTGAGGCACCATCTGGTTTGGCATATGTACATCTTCTTGCAGGACAGTGGAATCTCATACACGACTATGATGGTACTATTCACATGCTGTCTCGTATGCCTGATAGTGCACTCATCCTTTTCGGGTCCTTCGTGGTTCACACATCTGCAGAGACAGCCTAACTCGTCTGGGGCTGAACAAAAACAACAGGAACTCCTACTCGCTGAGTGACTTTTTTGATCCTGTGAGATACAATGTGTACGTAAGGAATTACACTTGTTCCTGACCAGTCGCATTCATTCCGCCCATGTTGCATACTTTTGCGGAAGGATTTCAGGATCATTTCCGCTAGGTCTTGTATTAGTGGGACAGGAAATCCCATGTCAGTTAAACTTCTTTCTTGAGTTCTGAAGCTCTAGTCAACCTTGTGGAAACACAAACTTGAAAGGGCGCTTTTAAGTGCTGCAATTTCTTTTGCTCGCTTGACAAGTTTCGAGTGGGCTGAGTTAAAGGAAAGCAGGCCTTTTTCTGGGCATGGTGCATATTGCCAGCACACATGGTCATTGAGAAGAGGTCAGTTTGTGTCCAGAAACCCTAGGCTCTCGATCCTTCGGAAACTCACTTGTGAGGGTAAAATTGAACAGCACTCGGGCAGAGATGGCAGATATGGTCTTAACCTGGAAAGCAAGGTCACAAGCTGTTTTGTTGAACACTATTAAAAACTCATCTACATACCGGAAAAAACATGCATGTTGGACCCAGAATGTTCAGCTTCAAGGCACCTGTCCAGATTTCCCACAAGGAGGTCACTAAGCACAGGCACTAGACAAGAACCGATGCGTAGACCCTTTTTTTTTTTCACAAGCACTTCATTTTTGAAAATGGTCACGGTGGACTGCAGGTAGCACACCAATAACTCAATAAAGTTCTCAATGCTGATCCCAAATGAATTCTAGAACTTCACACTTCTGGCCACGTCAATGGCTTCCCTTCTGACAAGGCCACAACTTTGCTTGTGGCAAGGAGTCATACAACTCTTTTATGTTGATGTAAAAACCTGAAAGACTTCCTGCATTGCCCTCCTTAAAGTGACTGGTCAAGTTGCTAGCGCTGTGGATCAAAAAAGGCTCCTCAATGCTGAGCGTTCGGAGAGCCTTCATAAGGAAAGTTCCGAGCTACAACTACCAAGTGCCGCATTCAGAAAACAATGTAGAACTGAGGTTGAACAGTGCAAATAAAACAAGGACATGAGGAACAAATACCACAGACAAGCGCTGACTGCTAACTGGAAGAGTATTTGAAATTTTCCACCCATTTTATACATTTTCCAGCATAGGCATACATACAGCAGTCGCAAATACATCTGTATATATCATAATCTTTCATTTAAAAAAGCTATTAGGAAGCGCTTACACATTTATCTCCTTCCTTTCTAATGTAATAAGCCTCTATTATTTCCCTTGCCTGCGGACCTTTTAACGCGACAGCGTTAAGAAGCCCGTGCTGCAGAAAATCAGATGTCGGCATCCCACGTCAGACATCATTTAGGCAAAGAGATTTTCAAACCATGTATACCCAGGCCTTCCATGTGATGCAAGGAATTGACTGAACTAATTGAATTTCTCAAGCTAAAATGCATCAAAAAATTGTAAACTACTACTTGCAGCTCTCGGATTGTAATTTGACTATACGAGAAAACATAATTCTGTTACAAAAAAACTCAGAGAAACCGCTTCACACACACAAACCAGTCACGGTGTTCATAGACCGGCTGTGGCGTCCACCATTTTGTGCGCGCCAGCGTGATAGGTGTCTTGGGGCCCACGCAGCTGTGCGCCTGGTTCCTTGCAATAGCTCCAGCTGGCGCACGCCTCCGCCGCATCATGCTACACGCAAGAGGCCGTGGTTCCACCACTAAGCTCGCCTTCGTGCATAGCATTTGCAGCAAGTGTATCCCGGTAACCATTACGGTTACTTAAGCTCCAGTTTGCCGGTAAACGTGAGAAGCAGTCGGGGACCTTTGAATGCTACTCTGTTCCACTCTTAAAGGCGAAGCTTAAGCGTCCTCCAAATGTTTCCTTTCCCTATGAATTTCATTTTTTCAAGTATGGGAGTGCGTGGACACTTGTTACGATGTCATGCTAAATGACTCCCATAGCCATTCTTTAGGTTACTGTCGTGCTGATGAGCTCTGTCATTGAAGCACTGTCCCATTTGCCCTGTGCAAGTTTTTCTACAGCTCATCGGTATCTGATAGATAATGTTGTGCCTGCAATCAGTGAAACTAGATTTATGATTTGTGGTGCACAGGGGCCTTTCGAGCATTTTCATACGATTGCATATCGAGAAAAGCTTGTAAGGGGCGCTGAAAAGCAGATTAACGTTTTGTCTATAGGAAACTTTCTTTAGATTGTGTGACAACTTGTGCAGGTGTGGCACCACCTGCACTGGTCTCTTGTCTTTATTCTTTTCTTTGTGTGCTGGTTCGGAACTTATTCTTTTTTTCTTTCTGCGAGATGGCTTCGCATACTGAAGTCATGACAAAACAGGCAAAACCTGCGTTGTTTAAGCTTGCTATCTGATTTTAAAAACTTTGCTCGGACTCGTGCTCACACGACTTAGTGCTGCCTTAATGCACGTGGTTGCTATGCCCCTCTTAATCAATTTAGAGTGTGCGCTGTCATAGTGCAACAAAGTTTTCTTAGATCTTGGATGATATGCCAACCATACGTGCTCAAAGAAAAATAGAGATTAATATTGAGAAACTGAATGCTGTTGTTAATTGGCAATTCGTACGTGAACTTAAGTCCTCCCGAGGAGTTGATGAACATGTTCAAAATTTATTCGACGACCATGTCATGAAAATGCATACAGATATCTTTCTTCATAACAGTTAAGTAGTCGTCAGTGTACTTAAACACTTGCGTTACAGGTGTGCTCACCAACTTAGCAGAAATTACATTGTCAACCAATGATAAAAAAAAATGTCACACAAAGGGGGCTATGGCTGACCCTATACAGATGTTGGTACGTTGGATGTAGAACTGGCTATTATAATTAATGGCAATTGAATAAAGATAAAAATCTAAAATTGTCGCTGTTCACACCTACAAAATTCTGAAAATTCCATTCTCCCAGATCTTCTATCCTTTCATGCACAGCGCACATCAAACCATCATGCGGCACAGAATAAGATTAGTCCTCTACATCTATTGAAAATGTGGCTAGTGCAGTCCCTTGGTCTTCATTTATCACCAAGATAACTTCGGAACTTCTTACCAGAAAAGGGTCATTTATCTCCAACTTCTTCGGATGGTCTTGTAGAGCTTTTCCTATATGGTACTACCATGATGTCTTCTCGGACACAATAACCCTAAAAGGGTATTCAGGCTTGTGGGTTTTGCAAGTGAAGAAAACTTCAAGAAACTCTGTCTCAGCTTTGTTCACAAGCTGCCATAACGAGTTCAGATGCAAGTGTTTGAGTAGCTTCAGGGCGGCCCTCTTTTGCTTTTTCGGTTCGAAAGAAACAGCTTAGAAATGCTTCATTATAGCTTGCTTGGATTTCTTATTCATTAGGTTTGTAGGCGGAACAACAACACCGCCTTCTTTATCTGTCTATAGTACTTCAAGCACATAATTTTTCAGGTTTGTTACACTTTTCTTTATGGGTGGTGTACCTGATTTTCCACATTGTGCATGCTTTAGAATGCAGTCCTCAGCTCTGTCTCCTATGCTTCTACCCATGGTTAGGAGCTGTGGAGCAGTAAGCTTTGGCTCAAAACTGTATTTTGGGCCTTTTTCCAGGGTTCTCCTAAGTTGATCTGGAATTGTAGCCTTTCCAAGCATGGTGACTATGTTGGTATTGGTGATCCTAGTGCACGGCTTCGGTAAAGAGATCCTGGTGCATTGCCACAGGAACTCTGTAGATTGCCTGGCAAGTCTCTTGTATTCGTGCAGTGTTCGGTCCTTTTTGCAGGGGTCTTTTCTTTGGTCAACAAGTTTTTTTTTTTTCAGACTTCAGTCATTTACACATCCTTTTTGCGTGTCCCCAAGAAGGTTCTAGGAGACCAAAAAGGGCTATGACTTCAGGTGGCGTGATGCGTCTCCTCAGGTAGTTGCCCAAGGAATGCTACTGGCAAGTAGGTATGGCGATGAGGTTGACACATACGTGTGCTGGGTCTTGCAAGGCTGGTGACGAGAGGAAGGAATCTTGTTTCACTGACTGCAGGTGCAACATTAGCTATCAGATACCACTGAGCTGTGGAAAAACTTATGTAGGGCAAAGGGGACAGTGTTTCAATGACAGAGCTCATTAGCACAGCAGTAACCTAAAGAATGGCTATGGGAAGTCATTTAGCAGGACATTGTAACAAGTGTCCCTACACTCCCATATTTGAAAGAACAAAATTCATAGGAAAAGGAAAATGTAAGAGGGAAAGGGAAATAATAGAGGTTTATTACATGAGAAAGAAAGGAGATAAATGTGTAAGCACTCCATCTCTTGCTGTCGGAAAAAGAAATAGCTTTTTTGAAGGAAAGATTATGATATATAATTTTGCAGATGGTATTTGTGACTGCTGTGTGCATGCCTGTGCTGGAAAATGTATAAAATTGCTGGAAAAATCCAAACTTGCAGTTCACAGTCAGCACTTGTCTGTGGTATTTATTTCCTCGCGGCCTTGTTTTATTCGCGCTGTTCAGCCTCAGTTCTAAATACGAACCAACTAGCCCTCATTAAAAATAATGGTTCTGAGCCGGCAACTGCCCTCGTGGGTTTTTGCACTAAAAAAATACCTCTAAGCAAAGGCCCACACTTAATGGACTTCTTTAGGGCGCTCAAGTTTATCTTCTCACATGTCTTCCGCAATTTTTTTGATCCAGGAAAGTCTGTGTTCACGTACGTGGCAAAAAATATTTTTGAGTTTTGGTTTTGTTGTTACCTGATGAAATAATAATGGACCTTTTGGGGTGAAACTTTTTACGAGACTGTTTCAGAACAGAAAGACCCTGCTATAGATCTTTAGCAATTCTGCCGACTCTTCTTACAAGCATTGCTTGCTTACTAAATGACTGTGCTGCAATAGCTCAGCTGAGGCCTCATTGAAACCGCTTACGTACATTTCATGCGTGATCAATGTCAGTCACATTTTCCTAGTACTCTTCAGTAGTAGCTGTGTTTTATTTCTTTATTCTTTATGCACTCAAATCCCACTGTTCCAGCAGGTTGGCATTATTGCAATTGGTATAAAGCAGAGTAAAATGTGTCAGCAGAGTTGCAGCTCACAGTTTCCACAGGTAATACTATTTATTCCATAAGAGTTTTTGAAAAGAATGAAAATCTAAATAGATTTGTCTTTGGGAAGTATTCCTGAATGTTGAAATCTGGGTATCTGTAGGCATATTTGTGATGAGGTGTGGCCTTAACTACGATGAATTGCAGTTTATTATAAATCTTATATAGGAACTTTAAGTGGTTATTATGGCATAAGCCACTGTAATATGCAAGTTCCTAAGCAGAGAGTTTCTAAATAATATACGCTAAAAGGAAATGTAGCACTAGTGTCGTAAGTTTCTGTATTGCTCAGTCACCTTGGGAGTGATGAGAAGCACATTGATTAGCCTAACTTTGCTCTTCTGGCATCAAAAATTCTTGTGGATTATTATATTTTTATTGTGGTATCATCATATGGCAACACATGGTTTCAGTTAACCTCCAATTTCTGGCAAGTCAATGCTTTCCAGTACAGTTGAGAGCAATTTGCCCGAAATAGTAAAAAAGTCATTATACATAGCAAGTGGTTCTTGCAACTGGTTCTCGATTTGGCAATGTATAAATCTATAAGTGCCCCAGTTTATGCATTGGAAATCTTGTAACAAAATAATAGCAAATAGAACACTTAGCTGCTGTAAGGAAATGCGAAATTTAAAAAAGAGCAATAATAAAGGTTGCAACATGCATTTAAAATTATGGGCATATCCATGTACCATGCATAATTCGGACAGTGGCTGAATGAGTATGCGGCAGATTTCATTCTGGTAATGTTAGTGCGAAACTGTGGTGCTGAGTGTTTGCATTGTATGTGCACAGAGCGGCCACAGTTGCCTGAACGGTATGCCGATGAGGCGTGGGCGCAGCTGCGCGGTGCTGTGGTGGCTATCCAGCAGTCGCAGCCCATCTCGACATCCCAGGAGGAGCTGTACCAGGCGGTGGAGAATCTCTGCTCACACAAGATGGCCCCACAGCTATATGACAACCTGCGCTCTCTCTGCGAGCAGCATGTCCGCTCCGCCCTCAGCACCTTCTCTAGATATCCTTGACAATATCTATTTCTTTTCTGGGGCCACAGTATCGGTTACAGTGATGCGTACTAACTTTCACTCGGCATTGCAACTAAGGTACTTGCTGTTGTGGCTAACTGGCTGTGACATTCTAGCGCCAACCTCAAGGTTGCAGTTTGATTCCCAGCCACAGCAACCACATTCTATTGGAGTCAGATTGCAAAGGCACTTGTGTACTTAGATTCTGGCACACATTAATATATATCAGACGGTGAAAATTATTCCAGAGCCCTTCACTACAGCATCGCTAATAGCCCTTGTAGTGCTAAAAAAACTTTGTTGGAAAAGATTTGTGAAGTCGGGATGTTTAATACTGGAGACATTCCATAGCTTCAATGAAATGGGTTGCAGTGCCCCTTTAGCGCAAATATGCACTCACCAATGTCTGTAAAAGTTTCAGTGTTGTGTATCAGCTTCCTTGACTTCTTAGCACAGATTCTCTTGATAGTAATTTGTTTTTGAAGCTTATGAACACGTGCTGGCAGTCTCATTGCCAGCAAATGGTGAGCTACTCTTTCTCTTGCTTGATTCACTTGCAAAGCTCTGTTCTGAATGTTCCTGTTTTTCATTGTTACATTTACAGATTATGATTCGAAGCATATTTCTGTTTCTGGATCGAACATATGTGCTCCAAAATGCTGCAGTAGCTTCTATTTGGTGAGTAATAAGGTGTCACAAATGATAGCAGAGCATGCAATGTAAAGTACAAGTCAGACTTCTGTGTCAATCTCTTGCACATCATCTTTATATTTTCCGTGCCATTATGCTGAAAGTGAGCTGAACACAGCATGAGTGAGAAGACTCACGGGAACAAGGGTATTGATGAGTACGATTATATGAAGCCAACAGGCAGGGAAGCCTAGGAAAGCATAGGGTAAATTAACACATTTTTATTGTACCATAGAATTAATTAGTGAGGCATGAGATCAGTTATCTATTTTCGTGCAACAAAAGTATGGGCCTTCTTGCCTACACATGCACACATGCATGCAGATGTTGAATACTTGTCACATTTGAAGATTCTGTTTGGCATCCATGCATTTTTTTCTTTATCCCGTTCACTCCTCCCACTTACTGAAGTTGTATTCTTCCTTTGTCTTTATTCTGTCCTCGTCTTCTGCTAATTTAACCCTTTGAGGGTCAATTTTTCTCGCCATATACGACCGCCCAGGGTCGATTTTTTTTATTGCAGATTCCAATTCTTCTTAGGGACCTATTTCGAAAAAAATTTACCGTAATTTTTCTAGGGTGGCCTTAAAGTGAGAAAAAAATATTTTGCGTTGGTATATATGTACTGTTAGTTCATAAATAACAACAATAACAAAAGGAATCAAACTTTAAATTTAAATGAATTAAAAACTTGGTGAGTTCTTATACCCATAAGACTTAGAAAATGCGCACATGAGAATATTTCACAAGTGTCAAATGTTCCTGCTCTTAGACTAATATTTATGTCCATAGCATAATCGAACTGCTTAGGTGCACGCACTCAAGAAAACTGTGTAGTTGTGTGCCCGTCAAAAAAGCACAACGTGTGACAAACTTCCGCTAATCTTCATCTTATCGCCAACCAGAGGCAATTAGTTTTCGCGAGTGTCAAAAAAAAAAAATGAAAGAAAGAAGCAACGGAAACGCATGCATGGCGGCATCCTTCCTATGCGCACCCCCTGTGAGCACTAAACGAGCGAGAAAGAGGCGGTCACCCTTTGAGCGATTAGTAATGAGATAGCCATCAGTTTTGCAAGCGCAAGAAGCCGAAACTGCCCGCGGAACAAAACCCAAACTGCCGCCCGCGCATCAATGCGCCAGCAGTAGTATATAGACGCGCAGGAGCAAACTAGCTCTAAAACAAACCCTGCAACAAAAACCGAGAAAGGGAGGCGCGAGAAAAGAATTCCCTGTATTCCCACATAGTGGCAGCACATGATAGAAAAGTAAAAGTTTGGAAATTGGCGCGCTTTTTAAACGTACAGACGGCACCGTAAATATACGGCATCAACCATTTTTGGACTTGTTCGCGGCACCGTAACTTTACGTCGTTGACCCTCAAAGGGTTAAGCTGTCATTTTAGTGTTGACAAAATTTGACAAACTGGAGTTAGCTGTGCACGTCTTCAAAAGACACTTTCTTCAGTTATCCAACATATTTCTTAGGCAAGAAAGTCTTCACATTCCTTGCACTTTTAGAAGAACTGTCTTTAAGCTCCCCTCACCAGGTTTGGTCATTTTAAGTACAAAAGTGCAGCGTATATACCTCACGCTGATGATCACGTCTGCAAAGCATTATGGCGCTGTGTGCCATGAAAACTGCTGAAATCTCAAACTGCCGTGCGCCCTCCCTCTCAAGAAAGCTCTGATCTTAGCTAAAGAGTCAAGGTTACATGCACAAATGCCTCTACATATAATCATTCACTGTGATAAGGGATTTTGGTAACTCATCCAATGCAGAATTGCCAATGCCACCACTGAAAGTGTGCCACGCAGCAAAAAAAAAAAAAAAAAAAAGGAATGAAGGGAAAATGAAGGCAGGGCTCATGAACGTGATGCGGTCCCTCGGCTCCAGTACGAGAGATAGCAGGGAGGGAACGCTGCTTGCAGGTACTAGTTGAGAAGTATGTCTCTTTGAGCAGTTGCACTCGCCTTCTGGGGATATGGTAACAGGGCATTCAGTTTTTTATATCTCCTCCAATAATAAACCGAATAAAAAATTTGTTTTGGCAAAATAATCTCCACACGGCATTTTACTACTTCGAATGTATAACCAAAATTTACATTGGGGCCTGGTGAGGGACCCTTTAGGTGTGTTGTTGCTCTGTGTGTATGTAGACTGTCACTTCCTGAGTGAAAAAAGGGATCTTTCGATCTTTCTTTCTTTCTTTCTTTCTTTCTTTCTTTCTTTCTTTCTTTGTTCTTCTTTAGCCCTGAAGACTTGACATTGCTGTACACCCTTAAGCAATATGAAAGGGAACACCCAAATTGCTTTCAAGAGACCCTAGCTGCTAAACATCCATGTCCCATAAATATGTGTTCAATGAAACTAAAAGTTCTATGGAAAGCTAATCATTGCATATTGATATGTAGGATGTGAATCCACATGCCACAAGTAATTGCTGCTTGAAAACAAATTCGTTGTTCTCTGTCATAATGCTCACGACTGTACATAAATAGCGCACATCAAAGTGCTACTGGTGCAATTGCAGTCTAGGTAATCTTTGACACCTAAGTCATGAGTATCGGTCATAGTGAAGGCACGATTCAGAGCTGCCATATTTGTGAGCAGGGCATACTATCTATGTGCAACCCTCTGTAGAAGTTCAGAGCACACAACCAGAGCCATATGGCACCCCTCACACACCTGGCCTTCCAATGTTTGGCAAGCTATAGGTCATGGCAGAGGTTTCTCGGTCACATGCTTTTTAGCCTACAGACTTTCTAAAAAGGTTTTATGTCTGCAGCGGCTGAAGGTGAACTTACCTTCAGGTGTTTGTCCTGCCTTGAAACAGCTGCAATTAATGTGTTCCCACTTTTTCTCACTCGTCTTTGACCAATGCTCTTTGCAGGGATGTGGGCTTGGAACTGTTTCGCACCCACATAGCCAGCAATCCCGGTGTGCAGAGCCGTACCGTAGATGGCCTTCTCGAATTGATTGAACGCGAGAGGGGTGGTGATGCCGTCGACCGGTCCCTCCTAAAATCCCTTATTAGAATGCTTTCAGACTTGCAGGTGAGTCCTGCACACAATGTGAACACCTTTCTGGTGTAGACTCAAAACAAGATTTTTGTACGAATAATGAATGACCAGCCTTAAATTAAGGCATAGTTAGGTGCTGTAAGTTGGCTGTCATATGCCACCATAATTTTCCCTGCCATGCCACGCAGTAAAATGATTTCATGGTGTTTCACAGTGCATGGTTTCTTGACAATGCTTACAATCCTTACTGCCTTGCTGCTACATTTAGATGCAAGCTGGCACTGAATAAAACATTAAGTCACATTGAATAAAGCATTAGGGCACACTGAGGGGTTCACCCGTAGATTTTTTCTAGTGTACTGCCCAGAAAACACTTTTATCTTATTTTACTGGCTGTTTATTTTTTGCTCTTGCAAATTGGAAATGAGGAAGAGTAACGCCAGGAAATCTTGTTTAGCAGGCCAAGTGATCTTAGCCACAAATACATTCAGTTCAGTATGAAATATGTACAGCTACTAACAGCTTCTACAACTGCATTTTCGTGCTGAGAGATTATAGATTTTGGAGATTAATCGACGCATTGCTGTGCCCTGACGTTTGCTGCCCTTATGAAGACAAGTCCCCTTGTCGAAATCGTGTCTTAAGCGACATTCCTTGTTTGATCACACTTGATCATTCCGATCCTCCATCTTCCTGTGAAGCTCTCTTGTTTTACATTGCTGTGCATATCAGAAATGTAATGTTATGACTAGAGTTTTTTTTTGTGTAATTATGTCAGAGGACATCAAGGCGCCTACATTTGTGGCCCCTTGACTCAATTTACCTGGTAGTTAACAAGTCAGGTAATTTGTTTTCTGCACTTTGAGTGTTGTGCAATTCTAAAATGGCAGCAGTAAGGCAACAAGGGCAGCAGAATACCTTTAGCTGACAAAAGCCCTACTAAAAAACTAGTAACAATATGTCTGACCTTTAGCATTGGAGTGAGGGCTTCACACGAGGGTGAACATTACATGAGTAATACAGGTACTATATTTGTGAAAGAAAGCAAAATTGTTGTACTTTTGCATTCACAACTCAATGAGTCGGCACCCTGCCCTGTATTCCATCTCGAAAGAGTGCAGATTGCAGTAGGTCAGCTGTAAGTTAGCTTGCAAGCTTCTACAGCCAGTCAGGGGCCCAAGTTGAGGCAGCATTTCACCTGAAAGCAACATGTTATTGACTTGTACCTGTGCCCCCAGACAGCAATTATAGCTGGTGACATTATCTTTAAGGCATTGGGCGATCTAAGTCGTGATATTTAATTGGTTCCTTGAGTAGCTGACATTTTTGTGGGTGAAGCTTAAGGTTATGCCTCCCCAACCTGCTACAGTATGGCAGCATGAGTAGCTGACACTGGCTCCACTTGTGTAATGTTTCGCATTTAGCTAACATGTTAGCCCAAAGGTAAACATGGCATTTAGGCCATGTTTACCTTTGGGCTCCCAGAAACACTTAGCCAAGTTTGCAACATGCATTTGACCGAAAAACTGTTCGCAGATGTACGGAGAAGTGTTTGAAGGCCGCTTCCTGGAGGCGACAGAACGGCTTTACGGGGAAGAAGGCCAGCGGCTCCTTCAGGAGGCAGAGGTTCCTGCCTACCTGCAGCACGTCGAGCGCCGCCTGAATGAGGAGCAGGAGCGCCTGCTCTACTACCTGGATCACTCCACAAAGTGAGTAGTCCTATTGTCATTGCCAAAGATTCCCCTGCCTTTGGTGCTTTTGTATAAACCTTTTCATTGGGTGAGAAGGAAAGGGTGCGCGGCGAGCCTTTTCTCCTCTCTGGCTTGTGCGATCCGGTGTGGCGTTGCTTGAAAGTATTGCTGTCACATGCTGCAGAACCATTTAGAAATGTTCTAGCTTGCACTTTGTGAAAATTGCGCAATATCCGTTCCTGCAAGGTCGTTGGGGAACCAGTGTGTAGCCTTTCGGTGCATCAGTAACTACAATATGCGTAAATATCTCTTGGGGGTGCAAACGTGACGCACATCATCAGCCATCGTGTGCGTACATGTTGTGAACTATTTTCGGTGTATCGGTTTTAATTGAGTGAAGAGAACTGGCGTCTGTGTAATGCCAGGAAATGGAAAATCTCCTCACTATCTGATCGCTCAGCGTAGAAACTAAAACATAAGAGTACATGCTCATGTACAGCCAACCTAAGGCAACCTTGAAGCATCTAAGCGCCAGGTGCTATCAAATATTTGTGACACACCGGCATCATTCTCATGCATTTCAAGTCTAGTAGACTTGAAATCACTATGATATGTCTATGCTGGCCTCCTTTATGAGGCGGCTGATGGCACTGCCCAACACAGCAATCACTGCGGTTGGTGAAACAGCATGATACATATATAGGCAATGTGCTTTGGCATTGCTTTTTTTGCACTGTAAACCCTTAATATCCTTGGATCGCAAAAAAGAATGCAACAGCTCTATGCGAGGGCAAAATTTCTGTAATATGGGTGAGTGCGTCGTAGAGAACAGGACAAACAAAACTGGAAGAAAAAAAAATGTGGTTGTCATTCTCTTTCTCGAAAAAGAGAGAGAACAGGCTAACGCTACAGTAAGGCTTTGCATAGTCATGCGGCACAACGTTTACAGATCTATAAACGTTGATGTCACGTGCTTGGACCATGCAGTATATAAAATGAAGATATCTGTAATCCGGCATCTACCACTGCTTCGTATGCTCGTGCAGTTTGTAAGCGGTCACATTGCTGGACAGGTGTAATTCACACTGTAAGGTATGCAGTTATTACTAACCAAAACTATTTTTATTCATGGGTGTAAACCACGTCCACTGACCCAAGTAGTCATGCAATGTAATCTACAGCTAAGAGTTTGAACGCTTCTCAAACTATAACAGATCAGTAGCAGATCAGTACCCATGCTGTGACGATCGTCGCATATGTTTCATTGCTACTAAACCGCAGCTTAGAACTAAAGGAGGATACTAATGTAAAGTCACATTAGTGAACGGGATTTTCAGAAATACACAATGGAACTCCGAGGATGATTGTAGACTCCAGAGTGCACACATCACGCTGCGTGCTCCGTCCACTTCAACGCCAGCAGAAAGTCTGGCCATGCCAACTTAAATCACTTCAGTACATCTCACAGGATTGCTTTTCACGTAGGAGATGCCCCGTCACGCTGAACATACTGTGCGAGTGCGAAAACAAACACCAAAAACCAGCACCGAGCGTGTATCTGACATACAAGATTGAGCTCTCCCCCAAGCCAGCATGCCAACTGCCCATAGATGGCGCCACTGCATATGCATTGTGGTGGCGCCCATGAAAAGACAGTCTATGCAGGTACTACTTGCTGTTAGTGTTGCAGCACAAACTATCTTTAGAGCCACTGGTGAGTGATATTTTAGACATTTAAACCTTGCCTGCTTGGTTAATAGGTTGCCTTTTTATAACTGTGCTAACTTTTGTTTCAAAACAACAGAGCAGCTGTTTTGATTTATGGATAGAATAACGCTTGTATGTTTCTAAATTCTTGCGCAACAACTGCATCTTTGCTATGATATCCCAATTTGCATGGCTTACTTTGTGTTCAAAGCACAATGCATTGGTGGGCTAGTTGGTGCGAATCCATAATTACTTTGTGTGTTGGCAGGAATCATCAATGAGGCAATTTTTTTTTTAAGGAAAAGTAAGTGAAATCTACTAACTGAATTTGTTGTGCTCAATCTCACATCTTTTGGTTTTCCAACAGGTGCTATACCAAGTGTTTTACTTTTACATTAACAGAATTTTTAATTATCACCTTTGGCACTTATCACAAGTCTACTTATTGAGCCAAAATACTCCAAGAGGTTTACTTAGACTGCAAATCAATGCACATACTTGAACAATTCACAAAAGTTTAATAATTGTTTTCAGTGAAATAATTTAGCAAGCATATTGCAGTACATTTATTTATTTATTTATTTATAGATACTGCGATCTTTTACAAGATCTTAGCAGGGTGGGAACATACAAGTACATTCATAAAAACATACAGTTCAAGCAATCATGCCAACGCTTGAATTCAATATGGCAAAAGGACAAAATGCATGAAGAAAGGAGAAAATAAAGTATGTGCGGTTGATTCATGAATGCAGGTGCGCCTGAAAAACGGGATAAAGAATCTTGTGTAACGACTTTATCAGGAAGTTTATTCCAGTCAACTATTGTTCTTGTAAAATAAGAGTATTTGAAGCAGTTGTTGTGTGGTGTTAACGGGGTTACTGCTAGGAAGTGTTTATGACGAGTAGCATAACCAGTTAAAGGTGTTAAGATGTGTGAGGCATCAATATGGTAGTGGCTATTCATTAGTTGAAAAAAGAATTTTAATCGGGAAACACGATCTTGTTCTGTAATCGAAGAGAAGCCACTACGTTTAAGGAGATCTGTTATAGCAGTTCGATCGTAAGAATTGTAGATGAATCGGACAGCGTTCTTTTGAATTCTTTCTAATTTCTCAATATTTGTTCTTGTGTAGGGGTCCCAAATGATTATTGCATATTCTAAAGTAGGACGAACTATTGTATTATATGCCAGGAGGCGGACAGTTGGTGTGGAGAATTTCAGCGACCGTCTGAGGGTGAACAATTTGCGAAGACATGAATTGAAGCCAGTGATTTCAGAGAGCACATTCATTTGGAACAAGTTTTGAAACTAGCACCAGTTTTGAGATAAGCACAATCAAACTTGCAGTAACAAGGCACAGTTGTTCCACTTACTTTTCTAACAATATGCCTCTTGATGCGTTGAAGCTGAAAAGTTACTGGAATACCAATTAATTTCGTTGCAAACATTGGGAACATATATCTTGAAACTGGTGTTATCCTCAGAATTAGTTCCAATGGAATTTGACTTTAAAAGTCACCACTTACAATTTGTCAATTATAATATGTGGCTTAATGTAAATAGTTTAAAAGTTAATTAGGAAAATCTTTTTATTAGTCAATATTCACCCATTTCTTGTGCATGTGTCTGCCTCTGAGAGTAATTTGGCTCAAGAAGTTAAATTGTGCTACATGTCATGAGTGATTTTTAAGAATTCTGTTAATGATGAAATAAAATGCCCCGTATATTGCCTCCAGGGGTTCTGAACAATGCACAACCAAAAGCCACTGACTGGCCACTGTCAGTGCAAAATGACTCATTGAGCTAGTTGGTTCATAATCATAGTGCATTGATGAAGAACAATGAACTCTTTATTATACTCATTTCTGCCATGTTCATTTTTTAAATTGACTCTTATTGATCTTAATCAATACATATACAGGAGCTGGTACAGAGATTTGACAATGCTACCACCACCTCATATCTCACTTATGCTACCTTAAAGGGACACTAAAGGCAAATGTTAAGTGAAGCTAAAGTAATAGATTAGTTCGAGAGAATCTCTAAAGCGTCAATATTATCGTGAACGGAGCCTTAGTAATTGACAAATTGAGGTAAATACAGGACACGATTAGAGACTCCCCTGGGCCATTCAAGTATTTCCTGATGACGAAGGCACTCCTAATTTCATTTCTGTTACTAGTAGTCAACCACTCATTATAAAAACATAATTGTATTGCATTATAGGATGAAAGAAAACGCTACTTGTCCAGTTTTATTTCATTTTTAGAAAAAAGACCTGATTGACATTACCCTTCACAAAGATGCGGGCGGCCGAAAAGTTTCGCTCATGTCATTAGTTTAATTATCACATAGTGCTACGCTGGGGTTGCTGGCTCGCGAAGCTTGCTTAAACTGCAAGCAGTAGAGAAGTCCACTTCCATGTGATGTCACGGGATGCCCGTACAGTTCACGCCACTTGACCAAAAGCAACTGCAGCGGCAAATCCACTGCTCTGTCGTGGCTTGGTTTCTCCCCGGCCGGGTGTTTGCGTTTTGTGCAAAAAACTGTACCGCCATCTGTCGGGCACTGTTTTACTCATCGATGGCAGCAAAGGGCAATGATTGATGGGATATCCAACATCACCGCTCCCCGGTTGGGCGGCAGGAGATTTTAATTGCGATAAAGGTACTCGGACCCTGCAGATGCAATTTTCTCGTAAACTAAGTCTTTCCTTGGCACGAAACAAGCATTGTGAGGTTTCTGGAATGGTATTTAAACAGTCTACGTCAAGTTAGCATTTCCCTTTAGTGTCCCTTTAAATTAATTTCTGAAGAATGCCATGTCTGCAGTATTACAAGAGTACAGTCAAACCATAATGTGATATGCGTTATATGTGTTATCGAATCTATCGCTCTCTGTTATAGCAACCAGATTTCTATTTATACACTAGAACTTCAAAGCACTGCTTGTAGGAATTGTACCCACATATAAGTATCATTTTTTAAAGCATTGTACTGATGCAGCTGACGATTCAACCCTGCTTGACTGAAAGAAGAAAAAAAATAAGAGAGAGCAAGTATGCGTAAATTCATAAAAGTGTAGAAAACTTCCACAGGAGCTTTCAGAACACTCAAGCACCTGAAGGTGGTTACTCCACAAGGACACTTTCAAAGCTATGCGAAAGGTGATAGATTCATTGTGGTGTAATGGGTGCCAAACAGAATGCATGAGAGAAGGAGATGGACAATGATGCTACTGACAGCTATAATACACTATTACAACTGAAATAAATAGATAAAGCAATCAAAAGGGACAGGGAAGAGGGTAGAAAACAAATAAGGGACACCAAAAATTGTTCTCTCATGCCATCAGGATGTCACCACATCCCTCACATTGTCATTTAGCTCAATGTCAGTTCAGCTAATGCCTTGGCCATCTCTCAGCAAAGCAAGAAGAGAGATGCTGCACCTCCCATCACAACTGCGCTGGCTCCACACTAGTCTTTTCGCCATTTAGTGTGTGTTAACGGTAAATTTAGTTTTGCCTGTTTGAAACACTTCATTTACAACTACGTCGCACTGTTAAAGCAAGAGCATGTTACCAGCATAATATTTCTAATGTAAATGCAGGAAAGCGCTCATCGGCTGCGTGGAGAGGCAGCTATTGGGACAACACCTGGGTCCCATTCTTCAGAAGGGTCTCGACCAGCTGCTGGACGACAACCGAGATCTAGGCCTCATGTACAGCCTGTTTGCACGTGTCAAGGATGGACTTCCAATGCTGTGCACGCACTTCAATCACTATGTCAAGGTGCCTGCTTATGCCACTGGCAACTATGCTCTCAATTTATCCTTTTAAGCATGTCATTTTGAACATGCGCCAACTGGCTAAACAAGGTTGTGACATCAGAAAGCAGGAGTGCACACTTCCTGTCAATGTCATTGGCAGTGTCTAAAACACACGGCGATCATTGTGTCATGGTAAACAGACACCAGTGTTTTGGAGCTGGCCCTTGATCGACCACGCCTTTGACACTCTAACTTCACTGTAGCAGAAAAAACTATACTTTTGGCATGCATTTAACCTTGTGTGCAGGCCGGCCTCTGTGATTGCAGTGTGCTGCTGTGTTGAAGGCCATGCAAGACTGACGCACACACAGATCGTTGGTGCAGTGTTGTAAAATTGTACAGCACATAGTAAAAAAATTGGTAGTTTTGCCTGAAGGTGAAGCAATAAAAGCGATAGCAAGGTTTAGCGTTGTGCTCAGACTCCTCTGACGATGCACGAGTGCAATCTGGCGTGACACAGCACCCGAGACAATTATTGCTGTGCAGCGGGTGCCAGGTGTGTCACAACACTAGTGCTGTGAGGAGTGCTGGCAACAATTTTACCATTGGCATAAACTTATGCCATCTTTGACTGGTCGTTTCTGAGCGCTATGGAGTGCTCTCGAGAGCGGTGTTGTCTTCGGCTGGTCGAAAGAGGGTGCGCGCCATGCATTCGGCTGGTTCATCTTGATTGCTCTCCTCCATCTTCGAGCGCTCTGAGGCACTCCGAGCCCTGTCGTCAGAGCAGTCGTCGAGATTGAAATGTCGTCACAGCGCTGGTCGCTGCTGTTGGTGACGGCCCACTGTAACCTAGGCAACCTATGCCACTGCGTGCTGATGTCTCGACGAACGCTTGTCCCACCAGCGCTTCCGTCAGTTTATAGACGAAACATCGGACGTTGGCAGTAGTCACGTGGTTTCGCATCTGCCATTTCCTCCTCCGAGAGCGAGTCGCAAGTTCGGCTCGCACACTTGTCCTCTACCTATGAGCTCGGGGAACGCTAGATCTGCTCGACTGTGCTTTGGGGGATGGAGGCGACCAGTCGAAGATACCATTAGTGGTGCACAAGTTGAGGTCGAGGGAAAACCTTTGGGGTTTGTCAATGCCTAAAGAAAAGATAAAGAGATTTACTTTGACATTTACTGTCCAATCTGCTCAAATCAGTGTATGCACCATGGTGTGGCATGCACGCAGCTGCTCAGCAGGAGTGCTAATACAGTAAAACTTCGTTAATTTGTATTTCACGGGACCAGAAAGAAATATCTGAATTAACGGAATGTCCAATTATCGAGGGTATCAAGAGAACAATAAACAAATGGTTACTACATGAACACGCATTTATTTACTGAAAGAATGTGCAGATTCTGTTTTTATTTTGCACGAAAGCAATGTGGAAACTGTAATTCTCATCATATTATAACTGATTAGCATTTGCAGCAGCAAGGGCCTCGCAACATTTCTCGCACTGCGGCCGCAGCATGAGACCAGCATCTTTATCAGAGACAGGATTTTCACTACTGCGTACATATCCCAATTATTTTTTCATCACTGAGCTGGTTGGCAACATCCATCTTGTCCATCTTGATGCCTCCGGTGGGTTGATTGCCAGCATGTGGGCCACAGTAGGATCACTCTTCTTCTTTCATAGTTTTTGTCATCTTTGTGACATTGCACGCGCATTGCACCTACTCAAAACAAAACTGCTTTACTCGTCACAACCCCTGCGGACAAAACCATGGTCGCTGTCGTTTTGGTCATAGACTGTGATTATGCAGTTCTGAAGGTTTCGTGGCCAGTGCTGGGTCACACATAGCAGTAAATGCAAGAATAAGGCTATAAAGGAACAAATAGGCACAAAGCATTCTCGCATTCCCATACAGTTCCTGCTGATCATTATGACGATGCAAACTCCTCTGCATCGTTTCAGTTGGACGCTAGTGCTGCTTTTGATCTTTAGAGTAGTGCATATTTTGCTCTTTTTGACCTTTGAGTCATACACTTGTGGTGTTCTGCAAAGTTGCTAAAGGGGTATTCACATGAAGGATGCTTTTAGGGGGTATGGCTGGAGTCGAGTGATGTAGGCCACCACGAAAAGTTCCCCATTAACAAGTGCGAGGAAACCAGGGAGGGAGATAAGTGTTAGCAGACTGCATTACCTCTGGAAATAACAGCTTGGAATGAACTTCCAAGACACATTGTTGAAATTGTTGAATTGTTGAATCCTTTAGAGAAACATTTAAAAAGAAAATTGCATAGTCATGGGCGTATATTGTTTCATTTGTCCCATGTGACTTGGTACACATATTGTGTCATTTGTCTCATGTGATTTCGCTGTCATGATCCTTGTTTCTTGCCTGCTATTTATATTGCTGCGGGATAGTATTTCCAATGACGAAGAGCCGAGCAGTAAGAAGACGACGACGACGACGATTGGAAGCTAGCACAGGCTCTTGCCTCTTAGCCAACTGCGGCGTATCGCCTTGTAAATATACTTGTAAATAGCTTTTCGTCGGTGTCTTCCTACGTAACATATCTGGTGGAGGTGGACGTTCCCTGTACCTCGTCACGGAGCCTCGCAGTGGACGGTACGTCGAGCCTTCCTTCATGGCTCCCGGCGACGACAACTCGACTCCGCCGACTCCGACACCTGCTGCCACTTCGATGACCTACATCACTCTCTCCGCTCCCCGTGATCCTGGCGTATTCTTGGCAAAAGATGGGGAAGACGTCGAGGACTGGATCAGCCTGTGCAAACACGTCAGCCGCAATAACCGGTGGGACCCTACTATTATGCTCGCCAACGTAGTCTTTTACCTCGGTGGCACACCTCGAGTATGGTATCGGACGCACGAAGACGAGCTCACCAGTTGGGATTCGCTTAAGCAAAAGCTCCGAGACTTGTTCGGCAACCCCTACGGTCACCAACTTGCCGCGCAGAAGGCGCTTTCCGCTCGTGTGCAGACGTCAACAGAGCCCTACGTCACGTACATTCAGGACGTCTTGGCTCTGTGCCGCAAAGTTGACGCACACATGACTGAATCCGACAAGGTCTCCCACATCCTCAAAGGCATTGCCGATGACGCCTTCAACTTGCTTGTATTTAACAATGTGGCGACGATGGATGCAGTTATAAAAGAGTGCCGCCGCCTGGAACTCGCTAAAAGCTGACGTATCGACCAACAGTTTGCCCGTCTGCCCAACACCCCAGCGACATCTTCCTGTGCCGACGCTCCTCATCCCAACAACACTGGCGATGTTACCAGGATTGTCCGGCGTGAGATCGAGGCCGCCTATCCGGCTGCCTTCGACTCCAGCCCCTCCAATGCTCCTGCAGTCACTGTTTCCCTTATCCAGGCAGTTGTCTGCCAGGAGTTCGCCAACATGGGTATTCACACCATCTGCTCGGCCCATCGCCCTGATACCCACCCGGCTTCTTCGATTCCACCCCGTCCCGCACCTTCTTACCCACCACGTTTCCGCAACCCCTCTGAATGGCGCACTCCAGACGACAAGCCAATTTGTTTTCACTGCCATCGAATTGGGCACATTTCTCTGCACTGTCGCAGTCGCTGGAGTTCCCCCGAACCAGTCTACATATACTGCCTACTCTTGCCCCCCCAGGTGGCCTTTCTCGTCCCTATGCTGCCCACTCAGATAATGCCGCCACCGATTCTCCTGCGCCGAACCGCCCCTATTCTCGTTCGCCTTCGCCCCAACGACGACAATCTCACTCCCCCCAGCCCCGTCACTCCTATTCGCCGACTCCCTTCGGACGCTGCTCCCAGCCGGAAAACTAGACGATGCAGCGCCTCGAGGTGACGCTGCATTGCTCCCTATGCCGCCAAATCCTCTCCTGACGTTGCCCACTCATCTGAACCTTCTTCACGTGCAAGTCGACGGTGTTCCTGTATCTGCTGTCATAGACACTGGGGCGCATTTTTCGGTAATGAGCGCTGACCTTCGTAACCGGCTGAGGAAAATAATCGCGCCCGCCACGACGCCTGTTGTCCATGTTGATGGCGGAACAGCCCCTGTAATTGGTATGTGTGCCGCCCGCGTCTCCTTCGCCGATCGCTCCACTACCGTGCTATTCACAGTCATCGCTCACTGTCCCCATGACATCATCCTCGGCTTAGACTTCCTCTCCGCACATTCTGCTCTCATCGATTGCTCCGCCAGTACTCTCCGCCTCGACCTGCCTGTTCTGGATCCCGCTGAACAACACCCTCCTCGCCTCAGTTCCGTCGACTTTGTTCGCTTGCCACCTTCGACACTGACTTACGTTGACTTCGTGTCATCCCCACCAGTTCCCGACGGTCACTATATCGCGGCTCCTATGCAAGACGTCCTCTTTACACACGGGATCACAGTACCTCATACAGTTTTATCAATTAGGGCGAATCGCGTCTGCCTGCCAGTGGTCAATTTTGGCTTGACGACACAAGTGCTGCCACGCGGGATGTCTCTGGCCCAACTTTGCTCATTCGAGGATCACTCTGTAGCATCGATTTCAGTTGACAATTCAGCCAATCCTCCTCTACCATCGCAGTCGGCAACTTGTACCATCGCCAACTTACAGAAAATGATTGCACCCGACATGCCATCCAAGCACGCTCGTGCGCTCTACCACGTTCTGATTTCCTACCAAGATATTTTTTACTTTAACGATCGTCCTTTGGCCCAAACAACAGCTGTTAAACATCGCATTAATACCGGCGATGCCCTTCCTATTCATCGCCACCCGTATCGAGTATCACCGACTGAGCGTCAAGTTATTCACACCGAAGTTCGCAAAATGCTTGCCAAGAACATTATTGAACCGTCATGTAGTCCATGGGCGGCACCTGTCATGCTGGTAAAAAAGAAGGATGGCTCATGGCGCTTTTGCGTGGATTATCAGCACCTTAATAGAGTTACCAAAAAGGATGTGTATCCCCTACCTCGGATTGATGACGCCCTTGACTGCCTCCACGGTGCTCGCTATTTCTCCTCTATTGACCTTCGCTCCGGCTATTGGCAGATTGCCGTGGATGATCTCGACCGCGAGAAGACTGCCTTTGTAACACCGGACGGTCTTTATCAATTCAAAGTGATGCCGTTCGGTCTATGTAACGCTCCTGCCACATTTGAACCCATGATGGACTCCCTTCTTCACGGTTTCAAATGGTCCACGTGTCTGTGCTACTTGGACAACGTTATAGTATTCTCCCCCACATTCGCTACGCACCTCGAGCGCCTCTCAGCAGTCCTGGACGTTTTTCGGCGAGCCGGTCTGCAACTCAGTGCATCAAAGTGCCAATTCGGCCGTCGCCAGATTACCGTCCTTGGACATCTCGTTGACACGAACGGAGTGCAACCGGACCCAGGCAAGATCCATGCTGTTACGCACTTCCCTGTTCCAAAGTGTGTCAAGGATGTGCGCAGCTTCATCGGCCTTTGCTCGTACTTCTGCCGTTTCGTGAAAAATCTCGCGGCCATAGCACGACCACTAACCGAGCTTTTGAAAAAAGATGCCCCTTTCCAGTGGGGCGATAACGAGGCCTCTGCATTCTCGCTTCTAATCGACCTTCTCACAACGCCTCCCATTCTGGCCCATTTCGATCCTTCTGCGCCTACCGAAGTCCGTACTGATGCCAGCGGTCACGGAATTGGCGCAGTACTGGCACGCCAGCGTGGCCACAACCGTGTTACCGCTTACGCCAGCAGGCTCCTCTCGCCCGCGGAGCGCAACTATTCCATCACTGAGCGTGAGTGTCTGGCCCTAGTTTGGGCGGTTGCGAAGTTCCGCCCATACTTATATGGCCGACCATTTTCCGTTGTCACAGAGCATCACGTGCTTTGCTAGTTATGCTCATTGAAAAGGCCCTACAGGAAGACTTGGTCACTGGGCCTTACGCCTCCAAGAATATTCGTTCTGTGCCACCTACAAATCTGGCCGACTACACAAAGACGCTGACTGCCTGTCTCGCTACCCGGTAGACGAGCCTGACGCCGCCGACAGTAGTACCGCCGACGACATTTTCTCTGTGTCTGCCTTCGCTAACATCGCCGATGAGCAGTACCGAGACCTATCGCTGCGAGTACTCATCGAGCGTCTGCGCTCTACACCTACCGACGCATCCGTTCCTCGATATGTCCTCCAAAGCGGCATTCTGTACCGAAGGAACTTCCTCCCTGATGGCCCTGATCTTCTTCTTGTCGTGCCAAAACATCTACAACAGACTGTGCTCTTTGAGATGAATGACGCACCCACTGCAGGACATCTTTGGGTAACCCGCACGTACGACCGCGTCCGCCGCCGCTTCTATTGGCATGGTCTCGCTCGCTCCGTCCGACGCTATGTTGCTGCCTGTGATCCCTGCCAGCGTCGGAAAACACCTCAGGTGCTACCTTCCGGTCATCTCCAGCCGATCACCATCCCTGTGGAACCGTTCTTTCGTGTTGGATTGGACCTCCTCGGTCCCTTTCCCACGTCATCCTCTGGGAACAAATGGGTAGCTGTCGCAACTGATTACGCCACCCGATATGCTATCACGCGGGCTCTCCCTACCAGTTGCGCCACTGGCGTCGCAGACTTTCTCTTGTGTGACATTATCTTAGTGCATGGCGCCCCGCGACAGCTGCTTACTGACCGTGGTCGTAACTTCCTTTCGAAAGTTATTGCCGACATTGTGCGTTCCTGCTCTATTCAACACAAGCTGACTACCTCATACCATCCTCAAACCAATGGCCCGACAGAGCGGTTCAACTGTACTCTTACCGACATGCTGTCCAAGTACGTTTCAAAGGACCACCACGACTGGGACGTTGCCCTTCCTTACGTCACATTTGCTTATAATTCTTCCCGGCACGACACCGCCGGATTTTCTCCATTTTATCTACTCTACGGTCGCGAACCGACCTTGCCCCTTGACACGGTACTTCCTCCTGCTGCGACCTCAACAACCGAGTATGCGCGCGATGCCATCGCCCTCGCCGACCATGCACGCCAGCTTGCCCGTGCTCGACTGACGGACTCTCAAACCATGCAGCAGCGTCAGTACAACGCCCGCCACCGTGACGTACACTTTTCACCTGGTGCACTCGTGTTCCTGTGGTCGGCCTCTCGTGACGTCAGACTTTCAGAAAAGCTCCTTTCGCGATACCCAGGGCCCTACCGCGTGCTGCGCCAGGTGACGCCTGTGACGTACGAAATTGCTCCTGTGGGCTCAACCTCATCATCTACTTTGGCATCTAGTGATGTCGTGCACGTCAGTAGGCTCAAGACCTACCACACTGCTTCAGAGTCCGGACTTTAGTGTCTCCGGGATGGCGCTTTTGCCGCGGGGGGTGGTGCTACGGGATAGTATTTCCAATGACGAAGAGCCGAGCAGTAAGAAGACGACGACGACGATTGGTAGCTAGCGCAGGCTCTTGCCTCTTAGCCAGCTGCGGCATATCGCCTTGTAAATATACTTGTAAATAGCTTTTCGTCGGTGTCTTGCTACGTAACAATATGTATACTGTAAAAGCTCATTAATTCGAATTCCGTGGGGGTGCTATGAAAATTCAAATTATACAAAATTCGAACTAATGAAAGTCAGCGAAAAAAAAAAGCCTCGGTTAAGGCGCGTATATAGCGTGACGTGCCGTGAGCACGCGCGCACACACTACGTCAAGTTGGCGTGAACAACGTCTATACTTCGATGCACTGGCGCAGCCAACTTAACCGGACGCGGCCAGCGCGGTCCCACGCGCCCGACGTCGAGATGGCTCTTGCTCCATCCGTGCATTCGTCGCGCTGACTGGGGCGGAGAAAAAAAAAATCGCAGTCTCGCGCTGAAAGCGACGCATCGATTGCAAAGGAAATTAGTAGATAGCTATATGAAGTAAGGATAATAGCTTTATCGGCCGTATAAACTTGTAAGCATGAACGCATCTCGCTCGATGACCGCGGAAACTCACTGAAAAACGCTGAAGTGAGGACACGCAGCAGTAGCAGTGAGCGAATTGACGTTCGTACAGCTCTCGCTTCAACGCGAATGAAACGTAGAAAGCGCATCGCATATGAAGCTACTGGCACTACGCGCATTCTGCAAACATCGCAGATCGCTTTGAAGATGAGGCCCACGCGGGCGCGCACTTTGGCCACGTCCCAGATCGCTTTCAAGATGCGGCGCCCGCATGGCCGCGCATAGAATAAAGAACCAACTTAGAGAAGGGAAACTGTACCTTTCGCAGTGGGTCGAAAATAAGCAGCGGCAGCGCATGGAACTTACTTAGGTGGACGCCAGATGACGTTGCTCAATCTGGAAGCGGAAGTACACTTCTTTTTTTAGAACAAAATCCAATATGGCCGTTTTTCGCCGGTCGCGTACGCTGGTACACGCTGTGCTTGTCCTGCCGGCTATGTGGCATGCCTCAATGCCTTCGCTGCCGCATAGCT
This sequence comes from Dermacentor variabilis, assembly GCF_050947875.1. Classification (NCBI taxonomy): domain Eukaryota; kingdom Metazoa; phylum Arthropoda; class Arachnida; order Ixodida; family Ixodidae; genus Dermacentor; species Dermacentor variabilis. The sequence goes on along the minus strand of NC_134569.1, from coordinate 15,050,978 downwards.
AGTGCGTTCTAATTGCCAAGAGCCTCTACTGACGCCCATACAAACAAGCCACAAGTGAGTGAACAGAACGTGCGACTTTATTGGCAGCAGACAAGCAGTTCGTGCAATAGCAGAAATAAAATTTGCATGTCGAGATGCGCTGAAATCATTGACACGAGCTCGTAAACGGCTCACCATCGTCGTCGCACGTGGTGGTCAGGTTAACGAGCGACAACCAGCAGCAGAAACAGATTGGACAGAGTGTCCCACCTGTTTGCAGCGACAGTCGTTGTTAAAGATGAGCAACTTGCAGTGCGAAGCAATCGGGTGACACAGGCATCTGCTGCTGCAGCCTACACAGCAACATGGACTACCCATCATTTTAGCATTGACTCCTTTCCGACCTGCATGTTTCTTTTCTTTCGGAGGCCGCTAATGTGTGGCTCACACTTGGTGTCCCACATTGTCTCAATATGGACAAGTCGCTTTCGTGGGCGTCACCTTTATCAGCCACTTTTGAGGGCCTTTCCACCCAATTTCATGCACGTCCGACCATGTAAGCACGTATTCTGGTCTCCGTTCGTGCTTAATCGCAGCCGAGAAAGGCCAGAGGCACAATTTGCCCATGGCTGCAGCAGGAAAGGGTGAACGAGGAGCACAAATCACAGTGTGTGTAAATTGGGAGTCTATGTCGCTGTGCAGGCTGCAGGAGCAAATGCTTACTTCGAGAGACTGCTTCCCAGTGCAACCGACCAGGCCGCAATATTCAAAAAAGATAACACTGCAACCGTAACCAAGTGACACAACAGCAAAATTAAACAGCAATCAGTCACCGCATGAGGTTCAGACAATACATTATACATTAGCTACGAACCATCTTACAGGCATAATGCTTGCCTTTGTTACATGTGGTGGTCTGGTAACGTGCAACAACCAGTGGTACAAACAGATTGGACAGAGCCTCGCACCTGTTTGAACCAACAGTTGCCATTGAAGATGAGCAACTTCCATTGCGAAGCAATCAGGTGACGCAGGCATCTGCTGCCACAACCAACACAGCAGAATGGACTACCTGGCATTTTAGCGTTAACTCCTTTCCAACCTGCAAATTTTTTTTTTCAAGGGCCGCTAATGTGTGGCTCACGCTTTGTGTCCCACCTTGTCTCAATGTGGACAAGTCGCTTTTGTGGGCATCACCTTCGGCAGCCATTTTTGCGGGCCTTTCCACCCATACGGCTATCAACTTCATACACTTCGAACCATGTAAGCACATATGCTGGTCTCCGTTTTGAGCAAATCATGGCCAAGGTAGGCCACAAGCACAATTTGCCCATGGCTGCAGCAGGCAAGAACGAACGGGGAGCACCAGTTACGGCATGTGTATAGTGGGAGTCTATGTCGCTTTGCGAACTGCAGGAGCAAATGCTTACCTCGAGGGACTGCTTACCAATGCAACTGACCAGGCACCCACATCCGAGAAACGTAACACAGTTACCACAACCAAGTGGGGCAGCAAAACCAGATTCTGCAATCAATCACTTCAGTGTAGCTTGCGCAAAGACCCAGGCTTTGAGGAAGAAGAGCAATCATCAACGAGACTAGGAATATGGAAAATGAGAAAGCTTGCATTCAACAGAGAAACCACTCTGCTCTGCAGGCATTGAAGGCTAAAAACATAAAGAAAAGTAAAATGGTGCATAGCACATGGTGCATAGGTTAATGCAAGACACATGCCGATGCTGCATCAGCTATTTCAGGAGAGGAATTGTGCATGACAACGTACACTAGAAGATACTGCTACAGATATGTTAAACTACTAGACAGTGACTGGTATTAAGTATCAGCGAAGAATCGGTTGACCTTTATGTTTGGATGAGGATGAATGATCTCTAACAAAAATGGGCAGTGAAAAAGCTTGCATTTATAGAAGAAAAATGACACTTGGCACAAACGGAATTGACATGGCTAGGAAGCTGATTAAGGGCAAACTGACGGAATTCGATCTTTTTGCCAGCGTCGTCCGTGCTTGGTCGGATGTTGCAGGTGCATCTGAAGACGAATTTCTAGGAAGTCCTTTTTGAGTTACCTGGATGACTCAGCCAAATGTCCGTGCTTGTGGAATGGTGGCTGAAGCTCTTTTCAGTCTTAACACAGTCCTCTGCAGACTTGATATCTCATCCATATTCTTCTGCATGCGCTTCTTTGTTCGTTGTGTAAAAGCCTTGCAAATTTGGGTCCAGCCCCTTCCTGTTGGTGCAGATAGGAGCTCCTGTGATGACCAAGATGTGCTTGGCATAGACTCTGTTGGTGCAGAACGGTGACACATGAGATACAGCACAGATTAGCCAAACTCATGTGCATTTTCTTTTATGTTCGAACCAATTATACTGAACCATAAATATGAACAAACATTCATATCAGCTGCAAACAGCAAGCCAATACAGCATATATCAAACATATTTATTTCTGAACTACGTGTTGTTTACCTTGTAATAGTAGCCAACGTCCACACGACGACCTTGTTGTAGCAGGCGGCAGCTTCTGTTTAGTGCGTGGAGTGTGTTGCTTTATACTGGTGCCGTCCTCATTACTGCATGTCTGGAACAGAAATTTTGACTGAATCAGAAATTGAAAAAGCAAAATTTTGCAATATGAAATGCAAAAAGGTGTGACATATATATTGTAATGGTTTGCGACTACAGAACACATGCAAATGTACACTGTCTGTTCTAGGGTACTTAAGCAGCATGTTAAATAAATATTGCTATTGTCCATAAAATTGATGTCTGCCTAACTACAATGCATGTCAACAGCTTCAGTATTATTAAGATCACAAATGAGAACATTTGTGCATTCATTTATACACTAGAAGAGATCACACTGCTGGTTCCACAAGCAAATGCATGAAAGTCATGAAGCTATTAGAACTGATGCATTATTTTTCTGCACGAACGTGATGCACTGTTTCACTACTGCAAAAATAAATGTCCTACGGTAAACCAAACTGAACAGCAAGAACATTTGGAACCAACAAGTACGAAATATGGGTGAATTATCATGCTTGCAACTGTTTAATACATTAAATTCTGTACTTTCACTTCATTTTACCAAAGGATTATTCGGTTTTGTGGACGAAAAACGTTGCCGGCGGACTCGAAAAAAAGTTTAATATGTATATTGATAAGGCTACTCAGTCACCTACGACCACGGCTACAATAAGATGAAAAATGAGACACGCGTTCCGATATCGCTCTTTCTTTCCTGCTTGTGTATAACGACAGCATCGCAAGTAAAGGTTTATTTAAGAAACAGCAACTGGAGATCCTGACTGCCCATATGTAATGCAGGATCTAGTTCGTTAACTTGTGCCCGTCTGGAAGGTAATGAGACGGATGTTATATAACAATTCAAGCGCGGTGTTAAACAACTCACCGTTATTGCCGTTGTCAGCCGCAGCAAAATCCAGCTCCCGTTTCGATGCAGATGTGTTCCGAATGGCTCACGACCGGAACCCAACTTCCGGGCTTACATGTCCGCTTGCAAACACGTAACTTCACCCCAAGTTAAATAACGCGAGACATCGAAGCGCAAGAAACTAGTTTTAGAAACAAAGAAGCAGCCAGTCTGAGTGTACGAACGAATGAATCCGTGCCACCGTGCACTCGAAAATACCGGTAACAATTTTAAATCCAGGCCAGAGGTCACGTGAAAGATCGATGATGCTGAGCGCTATTTGCGTTTATAATGACGAAGAAACAATAAACTTACTAACAAAGGGTACAATATCTAATTAGCAATGATAATTTTGCCCCATTTTTTATGTAACGAAAATGCTTCGATAATTGTAAGAGAAAGTTTGTTACATAAAATTGCGCTTATTACGACGCCTCTACCGGGAAATTTTGGAACTAACGTAAGCATCCCAAAGTGATGCTACTACGCTGGCTTTGTTAGCAGCGGCGCGTGGTCGATTTTTCGCCCTCTGTGGCCATTTCTTGAACTTGAGAGTGTGCTACCCGTGGCCGCGCCGTAAGCAGCAGCCACCGAAGATCGTCCCCCGTCCCTCCCTCGCCTCACCCCCCTGCCTCGCGCGCGACAAGAGAGGGCGTGCTCTGCCCCACCTTCCCCTCTCGTGCATGCGAGATTGAGCCGCGTTCGCCGGCCCGCGTTCGCACGCTCATACACGAAGAACACGGCGCGCGGCGACGCCAGCGTGCTCCCGCACACTAGCACTCTCCCCATCCACGATGATGCGGAGTTCCAATTATCGGTGGCGGTGTGGATTTCAGTGTGAATTAGCGGGATGTGTTACATATTGCTTTCAATACATTGTTGGACGGACCGTGGCGACTACATCGAATTATCCGAAATTTCGAATTAACGAGTAGTGAATTAACGAGCTTTTACTGTACATACGTTTGCAATTCATTGCTGAAAGTTTCATTGAGCCATGCACGTTTCTTATCGTCCAGAGTTTTGTTGTTGTTCCTCATTGCTTGATGTTAAATGGCATCTCTTGTTTTTCAGTTGTTTGATTTGTTGTTGGTTGTGTTCTCCTGTTTTCGCTACATGTTGTTTTTCTTAGCCCTCTCACACAATACTCCAGTTAGAGCCTGGGAGGTATGTGCAAAATAAATAATCAAATAAAATACTTCGGCAGCTTCTGCTCTCGACACCGCTCTTCATTTCTTCAAATTCACCTTGTTGTACGCTTCAGATATAGTGTCCCAAAGGCATGGGAATTGTTCGACCAGCAATAAATAAATAAATAAACAAATAAAAATAAAGTGACATTGTCGCTTAATTTGGCCATCGCTGTGGCACACGTGCAATGTGCCATCACAAATGTGACAGGCCTGTCAACCACAACAATGAAGCGATTGCAATAGTACAGTTGCCACCCTCAAGAGCATTAATTTGGTCAAGGTTCCCAGACACCAGCGCGAAATTCTGCTGCCTCTTCCGCCAAGCAGGGATTGTTCCGTTCGAACAGAAGGTCCCCTCTCCCCGGGGATGTGCGGACACGGTGGCACACCATCTCGCAAAACCGTGCTACTGTTGTCACTGATGTGCACTTCCACGCCGACAGCCAGGATTTCTCCCTTGTGTGAATACCCCTTAAGAGTCGGTGGTTACAGTTCGTCAGCTCTTCGTTCGCATCAACTGTCTCTTGTTGAACTCTTGTTGATAACGGTCCGCAGTGGCATTCTGCCTTTCAAGCTTTGCACTTTTTCTGACGAAGTGACATAAAAAATATGGTTTCACAGCTCTCGGTGCACGGGTGGCCTATGCTGCCACCATAACAGCAGTACCCTTGTAAAATGCCAGCACGCCGCAGTAGTTTTCGCTTTCAGTGAACTAGAACACTTTGCTGTCATATGCAGAATGCATTCATGTCCCTTTGATAGTAAAATATATCACAAGCTCTCGAAGAAAAAATGGCAGCGGATGCACTCGTACTTTCAAATTGCAGGTGATTGGTATTGGCCGGGCGCTGTTTCAAAAGAGCTATGATGCCACATTTCGTTCTTTAGATGACGTTTTTAACAGAAACTAGCAGTTATATGCAGACAAGTGCCAGGAACAAAAATGAAGGTGCTGAAAATTTTATTTTTGCACCAAAGTGGTGTCGAATTCTAACTGCCGAGTCCACATATAATGAGCTACTGATACAACCACTCCTCATGAAACTATTGAGTTCATTATAAACCGGTTTGACTATATCTTATTCCATGAAATAATAACTGCCAAAGCATGTTTCATCACCCGCCGTGGTTGCTCAGTGGCTATGGTGTTAGGCTGCTGAGCACGAGGTCGCGGGATCGAATCCCGGCCACGGTGGCCGCATTTCGACGGGGGCGAAATGCGAAAACACCCGTGTACTTAGATTTAGGTGCACGTTAAAGAACCCCAGGTGGTCTAAATTTCCGTAGTCCTCCACTACGGCGTGCTTCATAATCAGAAAGTGGTTTTGGCACGTAAAACCCCATAATTATTATTATTATTATAAAGCATGTTTCATCGATGAGCATTCTCACTTCTAGTGTTTATTGTGCTGTGTTTTGAAGTTCAGCAATGTAACTGCAAAACTTGCAACACCAAGTATGAGATTTGACAAAAGCATCAAATATTGTTCTCATTAGTTATACAAGAGCACCTGCAAATGAAGTTCATAGTTTGATATTAAATCCCTACACCTTGTAGCATAGATGGCGAAGTACCCCTGCAGGATGAAGAAATTGTAAAGAAGTCCCTGCGTTCAGGAGCGGGGTAACACTGGATGTTTCCTGACTTCTGTCATTGGCACGTGCAGTGCAATTGATTCTTTCTGAGCTAAAGCTGGGGTTGATGCCACTACTAGACATAACTTTACACTTGCTGCTACATAAATACCAGAAAAGAGAGCAGTCTTTTTCACGTAGGTCTCGTGCCACCAAAGTAGGCATTAGAAATTGTGAAAAGCACTGATGTGTGTTGATCACTGTATGCACCACCTCTTTGCTCGTTCTATTACAGAGGCGTGGTCGCGTAATAGTGAGCAACCCAGAGCGAGATCGGTCCATGGTCCAGGAGCTGCTAGACTTTAAAGACCAGATGGATCAGGTGGTGAACCAGTGCTTCCATCGCAACGAGAAGTTTGTCAACTCGCTCAAGGAAGCCTTCGAGTACTTCATTAACCAGAGGCCAAACAAGCCAGCTGAGCTTATTGGTATGGCTGTTATATAGAAGTCTTGGATAAATGTCGCTTGGCATGTTAGGCTTTTCAGACATTTCAGGCATCTTAGACATTTTCAGACTTTCAGCCGGAATTCATTTTGGAAGTCTACAATATATCTTCTTCAAATAAAAAATTTTTCATCCTGTGTATTTATTAAGTTCTACCAAGATGCCAGATATGTTTCTACCAGCTTCTTAAAACAAATAAAAAGAAATGTCACTCAAGTTACGCAGCCATTATATTATAGGCCTAAGTGCACCCTTTAGGGACAAGGCAATAGCTCCATGATGTAATTTGAGCTTATGTTTAGTGTTATGTACAGATCAGCATTTCCTAATTTTCTTGACCATTCTTCTTTTCTTAATATAGCCAAATTTGTGGACTCAAAGCTGAGGGCAGGAAACAAAGAGGCAACAGAAGAAGAATTGGAAAGGCTGCTGGACAAAATTATGGTGCTTTTCCGCTTCATCCACGGTGAGTGTGAAAGAAAAGAAATTGTGATAGCCTTGTAAAACTGTCTCATGTAGCCGTGCACAGCATGTGTGCATGATAACTGTGCTGTTGTCTAGTTAGATGACTTGCATGAACTGTCTTTGTCAACCTCTAATGCTTTGACCTAGGAAGCTAAACCTTCTAACGCTGCATATGTACTCTATAACATTACTGATGCAATGAAGCCTCGTTACTACGAGCATCACATTAGTGAACTTTTCAGATGAACAAACTTTTCAGAAATCCCCTGCTTACTTATAGTTTCAATGTAACCATATTTCAGTATTACGACCTTCAGGATACCGAACTTTTTCATAATAACGATCATTATTCAGTTTCCTTGTGGTGTTAACAACGCCTCAGCACTATGAGCTGATATTACGAAATCTGGGGATTCTTAGATTTCCGTGTATGCTTCACGGCAGCTGAAACAGTAGGCTAGCAGTTGACAAGGTGTGGAGAACTGACTTCACGGCGCATGGGTTCGGAAAACCTGAGACGGCGCCCGAGGAAAAAATGGAAGGTGAGCGGAGGCGATGACGCATCAGGTTTTGCGAGGGCATGCTCCGCCCAGAAGTGTTGCCTAGCAGTGGAGGTGCGTCTCTTCCTTCTTTCACCCTTCTTCTCCCTGGGCACGCCCCTTTCTTTTGTGCTTCATTCTGCGGCTGTACGAACTATGTGCACGGTAAAATATAACCTCTGTACTCGTGAGCAGTGTTGCGGATTGGGCGCCCCCATTTCGTTCCAATTCGATTCCGGGGAATTAGAACTTGTCGCAATTCCATTCCTTTCAATTTCTCAGAATTAAAAAACTTAGCCCATTCCCACTCCAGGAATGGCCGAGCAGTTCAATTCCGTTCCTGTAATTAACGTAGGAAAGGCATCCTGGTAGTTTTATCAAGTTGCCAATGAACGCACCATAAAGCTGATGTCATCAGATGCTTTACAAACTGTAAAAATATGCAAAACACGTTACCAAGGTCGTGGAATAGTAGCTTGGTCACATATCTCGTGCAATACAACCACCCTACTAATTTTCATAGGGGCAGTTCTCCCTTTACCTATAGTGTTTGTATGGTCAGCATATTTTAACGGCTTGTGATGTTTTGATGTTGTTTAAGCTTAAATCTGTTAATACTAAAGTGACGACACAGTATATTTTTGCTTAAGTGTTCTCGTGATTTTTAAATGCTGCAATAAAAGTTGCAAGATGTGCAAGGTGCAAAAAGCTTTATTTTGGTTTTATTCATCGAAATTTTGCAACAAAATATCGTGAGCTAAATGGGCACTTCGCTATTTAGTTTTGAAAACATGAAGTGTAAGTGACGGCTGCTTCAACGGTTAGTTCTAAAAACAAAACAAAAAATGAGATAAAACAATTATTTTCTACCTAACTATATGTTGCGCTTCGCAAACATGAGCTGCTCAAAAGAGGCACTTGACAGCCAATTTCACTTCGCTGTCATTATCAGGGATGCCATAGAAAATAGGCATTCCATGTCAGCTGACATTGCATTCACAGTGAAAACTGCCCTTGCAAGGAGGGAAAGCGGCTAGCGTTCACTTTACAATAGGTCAGGGTCTTAGCCGTGTCTACGCAAGTTCCCTTTGCTAGGTAAAGAGAAATTTCCCCTGCGATGGATCCAGGCATATTGTCTTTGTGAGCATCTTCATTTTGCCTGATGTTTTTAAACATCAGTCTGCTTGGCCCTGCTTCAGAGTCTGCATTCGCGACGGTCTGGCGCTGTCTTGCTCTAACAAAAGAGGCTCAGCACAGCAGAACCCATCTGCTCAGAAGTTGCAGCCGAACACCAAGAAAACTTAAACCGTGGGTCTAGGAGGGCACCCATAAAAAAAAAAAAAAAGTCAGTCCACGTGCTTGCAAACCACTTCTCTAGGCTATGCTGTAGGCCTTTAGCCGCCTCTTTGCAAAGAAGTGTGCCTTTGCTTAATATTTCCGCAAGGGAAACTTAGATACTTTGCAATGTGGGAAGCACAAGCCTGGCTGTCTCGTGCCTTTTCTGCAGCAACTCTGTGTGGCTTCCTCTACAGGGGAGAGAAGCTCAATCAAGTCTATTGCCAGCCTCAGTTCATATTTAGACAGTTTAGCTGTCTTGCACGCATGCAGAGCTTCTGTCAGGCCTGGATGTCTCCAAAAAGTGGTCACGGGCTATCTCATCATTTGCAGCTGCGAGTTCCACCTCGTCACATTGTGAGATTCCAAGTGCAGACCGGCCACATTAAACACTTCTTCCTTGTCGACAATGCTCTTGTGTAGAGATGAAATGATGGTGCTGCATTTTCGTACGACTTCCTCATCAGCCTGTGGGTCCTAAAATAAAGCGAGAACGGCAATTAGTGAATATTGCCACTGAAAGTACAGGTAGTGCAAACGCAACCATGCAATGCAATAGTTTCAGAAAGTGAATGATGACATATGTAATCTTACAATACTCCACTCGACGACACACTGACACTCTTCAAGAATGACGAAATAAAGTGGGGACGGACACAGCCATTTTCTCCAGCCCTACGATAAATTGATTAAACATTAATACGTAGGCTGCACCTTCCTGTTTTTTAGGAATACCGTATTTACACAATTGTAATTCGACCTATCTTTTTAAATTTGAAAATCTGAAGTTGGGGGTCGACTTACAATCGAAACCAAAACATGGCACTGCCAAAAAATGTGAGACCAACGAGATATCAGGGTAGCCACAAAGTAGTTACAAATTTATGTTTGCTCTGTGGCCCTACCTGTAGCTTTTCACTATCCCGTGCGTTTGTTCGCTTTTTGGAAGGGCTCTTCAACATTTTTAGAGTTTTACAGTAAACACTACACTGGGGGGGGGGGGGTCGACACTTGATGGAAGCGCCGCTGTTCCATTTGCGGCGGCACTCTCAGAACGGCGGCGCTTGTGGGAAGTATAGATAGTTCATGGGAGAGCAGCCACCACTTACGTGTTTCTCTTTTCCTGTAACTCTTAGCTTGAAGCGTTCGACTTGACTGCCGGCTACGTGCTACTTCCATGCTTCCTTGGTCGTCATGAGTGCTCCAGGCCAACTAAACATTTGGCCCTCATTCATAGCAGCATTCAAGAGGGCTGCCATCCTTTACACTGAAGAAACAAATAACTGCGCAGTGGGCCGCAAGTTTGATGTTTCTTAATGGGTGATTCGAGAGTGGTGACGGCAAGCGAAGCGGTTTCCGCGGGCCGAAGTTGCGATGCTTTCCGGAGCTGAAGGCTAAGCTTGCGACGTACGTCGCTTAAATGCATGATCAGTCCCTGCCAGTGACATGCGACATGGTCATGAGGCAAGCCTAGATCTTTGCCTTTTAAGGACCTATAGTATGCCGCCGCTGTAGTTCTGCACGACGGATAGCAATGGCATAGAGCCGCGGTTACACTAAGAATCAAGACAAACTTTGGAGCAACTCAGTTTATAAGGACAGAATTATAGTAGGCGCATTGCTTATAAACGTACTGTGCTTGTAATCGGCCAAGCCATTTTAAAAATACTGCTTTATTGTTAAATTCAAGGCTCTGCCTTACTAATGTTTGAACGTGGGCTGGTTGGTTCTTTGGCATATTTTTTTGGTGGCTATGGTGTTAGGCTGCTGAGCACAAGGTCGCGGGATCGAATCCCGGCCACGGTGGCCGCATTTCGATGGGGGCGAAATGCGAAAACACCCGTGTACTTAGATTTAGGTGCACGCTAAAGAACCCCAGGTGGTCGAAATTTTCGGAGTCCTCCACGACGGCATGCCTCATAATCATAAAGTGGTTTTGGCACGTAAAACCCCACAATTTAATTTTAATTTTCTTTGGCATATTTTGACCAACAAAAAAAATTGCGTAGACGAAAAAGTGCTCTATTTTCACTAAAAGCCCCAATTTCATTCCCATTCCATTCTGGGCAAAATGGGCTTGATTTCATTCCCATTCCGTTCCTCCAAGTGTTGTTACCATTCCATTCCGGTGTCATAAAAATGTGGAATGATTCCAGAGTCGACCCGATTCCAGAGTGGCAACTCCGTAACACTGCTCACAGGGATGCCACTGATTGCACTTTGCACTTTCCAGACTGTGTCGTTTATGCACACTTGCACTTTGTCGGAGTTCAGGTGTGTGCCTCGAGCGAGACAGTTGCAGTGTCCCCAGCAAGAAATGGGAAAAACATACAAAAAGCAAGAAACATTGCGCTTTGGAGGCGACATGGAGCTACCTTTTTGCCGGTAGTTTTCTCGGTGTTGGCGTCTGTTTTGCGCGCGTCACTCTTACTATACGGTGCTTCAGTGGTGTGTGGCAGTGGAATCGATGGAAAATAGCAACAGCGCATGCCGAGAGCCAACAGCGACATTTTCGTGGATAGCTGATATGGTGACAACGTATGAACTGGTAGGTTGATGGACGGAATGGTTAATTTTGGAGCTTTCACTTTAACAATCTTTACAGCAGTCCCCTGAAGCTCGTTATATTGAGATTTCACTTTATCGCTTCTATTTAAAGAAAAAATTACATTGTACTGATATAAATGTGCTAAATCCTTGAAAACATTTCTGTCATTGCAAACATTTATTTTGATGCTTGTTTCAGATTGCTAGTGAGAGGTTTATGGGTGTTTCCTCGCAATCATAGTGATGTTTTATCCTCATGGTGCATTCATTATGTTGGCAGTAAACATTTTATTTGCAAGGCATTTTCGGGATACAGTGAACTTCCATTAATTCGACTCCGGTTAATTCGATCCCGACCAAAGGTCCCGGCTGGTGCCCATGCATCATTATGGGGCCACACTTTCATTATTTTGACCCTGAAATTAACCTTCGCCAGATAATTCGAACTTGGCTGGTCATCATGCATGCGCCCAACCCTAGTGGTGACAACCGTAGCTATGGCTCCAATAGCGGTAGCATCCCTCTTGACGGCGCTTGGTTACAGTGAATGCATCGGGACGCACATCGTATTCCATGCCATTTTTCGGCCTGCCCCAGAAAGGTGGTAGCTCACAATGTTAAGTTTTTACTCAACTCTAACATGCACCTTTTTTACAAGCAAGTTCGTTCAGAAATTGCTTGGGCAGTACGATTCAATATGAAACCGAAACTGTGTTGGCGGCGCCTACCGTCAGACCCAACCTAACCAGCATCATTGCCATCACAAATGACGACCATGGATGGCAGAAAAGCAAGTTCTCGGATAGCATGATGGCAACTACAATGTGCCGCTTTCAGTCTGATTACAAAAGCACGCTCAAACTATGTTATTTTACATATTGAGCCAGTGGCAACAAGTCACGTCGCATGTTCTTGGCCTTTCGAAGAATTTCACGCTTTGCAAGACAAACTAGCAAAGTGTTTAGCCTAGACGTGGCCCACCATCCCGTTCGTAATTGTTGTTCAGTTTGATAATTGCAGAATAACAAACATGCTATGGACTGTATGGAGAAGAACTTGTGGTTCTTCATAGACAGCTATAAAGTGCTGTCCAATAGTTATGACAATGGACTTTAATAGATTTCTAGTTATAGATTGCTACGTTTTTGTTGCTAGAAAATTGGTTGCACGTTCAATTTATTCATTGTTTAGAAACTCTAATGTCATTTTTATGTTAGTTTTCTACTTTGAACCTATGGAAAGTGGGCGCGTGTTCACTTATTGGGGGGGGGGGGGGATGTGTTACTGCCAAATAAATCAGGAATGTGTTTTGATGTGTTTTTCTGCCAGTTTAGTTCAACTAGCCGTGTAATTTGACCAATTTCGTCAGTCCTGTCAGGGCTGAATCAACGTACGTCTACTGTATATACTGCTTGGTTTTCAATGTGCATTATGTGAAGAGAGCTTTTACTCTTCTTTTAAAGTCAATTTGTAAGCTTACAATTAGAGGCACGCTTGAATCATTCAAATAGCCTCAGTCACAGGGGCCAGATTTTGGTTGCTTGAAGCACTAGCTGATGCTTTGAAAGTGCTGGTTGTGTCAGCCCCGTGCTATGTGAAGCAGGGCACTTGCCCACTACTGAGTGAAGTGGAGAAAGCTTCTAAGGCTGGTGAGATAGTGCTGGATTATTACTGCAAAGGGATAAAGTGGTGCCGGAACTGACTGCTTTCAAATTTCACTTATGTTTAACAAAGCTGTATTTAACCATTGCTTATATAAAAAATTCATCTCATGTTTTTATTGTGTGTGTCAATTTATATATTGAATTTATTCTTGCAACTGTATTGAACTAACTTCTGGTTTTTTTTAATTTCTCAATGTTTGTTATTAAAATGTTTTATTGCACATGTATCAATAAAACCTGGTTTCACATGTAGTGATGCAAAATTTTAAGGAAACACTTTCATCACTTTATTTTTCAGCTTTCAGATACGTAGCCACTATTGCAAAAGGTATGACTTGTACATGGTGTGGCCACATGTGATGCGAACTGACGTTTTCTAAAAATGTGGTCTGAAGGTACAGGGTCTCATGGTCAATGGCATCAGGGGATTTTCTTGCCTGGGGGGGTTTAGGAACACCTGCCTCAACCCAACAATATGTGATGTCATTGCAGGCAAAGACGTGTTTGAGGCCTTCTACAAGAAGGACTTGGCCAAACGCTTGTTGGTGGGCAAGAGTGCTTCTGTGGATGCAGAGAAGTCAATGCTGTGCAAGCTGAAGCAGGAATGTGGTGCGGCATTCACCTCCAAGCTTGAGGGCATGTTCCGTGACATGGAACTGAGCAAGGAGCTGAACCTGGCCTTCCGGCAGCAGCAGCGCCGTGAGCGGCTCGAGCTGACGGTCAGCGTGCTGACCATGGGCTACTGGCCCAGCTACCCACCCCAGGAAGTGGCACTGCCCGCAGCTATGGTGCGCCACCAAGACCTCTTTCGTCGCTTCTACCTGGCCAAGCACTCTGGCCGCAAGCTCCAGTGGCAGCCCAGCCTGGGGCACTGTGTACTTAGGGCCACATTTCCCGGTGCAGGTGGTCTCAAGGAACTGCAGGTCTCACTCTTTCAGGTGAGTGCTGCCTCAGATAGTCAGAGGTAGGACTCCTGCGCCAGTTGTGCCATTTTGATACAAATGCAAATTCCTGCGCCAAACTGTGCTAAACACAAAAAAATTGACTGAAATTGCACCACACTACACCAGAACGGCTTCGGCATGTGTACTCTGGCAGTGACCGCAAACAGTGTGCAGATTTGTTCTCCGAAAGTGAGTACAGTCGTTCGCATTCCACACACTGCACGACGGCGCCTCCCGCACAGTTTCTTGTAATTTTCACCCTTATAACGCTGAACTTCTCGGCGATTCTGGAACGTAGCCAACACACGCACGCCTGCTCCTTGTTGTTGCTGCTGTATGAACAGCCAGGGCAGCTGTATTTAGAGTGTACTAGAATTAGAGCACTGTATGGGCCCGCTTTATGAAGCCTGAGCAAGTAAAAAAAAATATTTTTTTTTTTTTACTTGCAGACTACACTGTATGCGCCAGCCTCACCTTCTCGGGGTCTATTCAGTTGCAGTGTAGTATAAGCAATAAAAGACCAAAACCTTTGTTTCTCTCATGGGAACATCGGTGATCTGGCCCATTACCTGTGCTGTTATGTTTTTGCTAGTGCGCATGCCTGGTACCTGGTGTGCATGCCATGATCATACCTTGATCGTACGATTTGGTCCTATGAGGTCATTTAGCATGTCATTTAGAAGTCATACAGCATAAAGTAAATGCTCAAGTAGAAAGAGACATGCCTTGTGGTAACACTAAAATAATATAATTCTATTGAGACTTATAACAGTGCAACTGTAAAAGCGATAACAGGGAAATGGTTTGAAGAGTGGCTTTCTGTATTATTTATTTTTTCTTACGCAAAAACAATGTTCATTTTCATGGAACAGAAAAAAAAATCGTAACTTCATCTGCTTTTTTATTTTTGTTGCTAAGTTATACTAATAGCCAGCTTTTTGCACATGTCACTTCAGCTTGGCACAGAATACTTTGGACAAAGCACGCAATGCATAATGGTCACATGAGGCCGAAGGCAAGACTTTTACCCTTTAATGGGCGGACCCAAGCCAGGCCCGGTCCCGTGCAGTGCTCTAGCTAGATTATGGCTGAGTGGCTCAAGTGGTGCGGCGCTTCCTAACTGAAGTGCAAAACAACAAAAAGTAGCCTGAAGGCACTGCGAGTGAACTGGATACAGTCTACGCTCGTTACAATGTAGCCACATGCAGCAGACTTTCTGATATAACGGACCATATTTCAACCTTAGTTTGCTCTACCTGCTTTACTAATGCAATCAAGTTCGCTTTTAACAGATCGCGCCACAACGGACTATCGGCTACAGTGGACGAGATTAGCGGCAATTTTTCTCAAAATCAGGCGTATAAAACAGACTTTCGCCGTGTCGACATGGGCTGACAACTGACTTGTAAGGGTCAGCTGACGATTGCGGCTCAATATCGCCCGCGCGAGGGAGGAAAGCTGTGCGGAAGTGCACAAAAGAAGACTGTGCGCGAGGCATGGGGGGTAGGCAAGGCAGAGGAGGGGTTCCTACTCCAGTGGCTGCTGCTTACGGCGCGGCTGCGTGCGTGGGCTCCACATCTTGAAAGCTATCTGCGATGTGGACAAAGTGCGCCCAGTGCCGGTAGCTTCGTATGCGCTGTGATTTCAACGTTTAGTTCGCGTCGAAGAGAGAGACAGCACCAAGGTCAGTTCACTCGTTGCTGCTACTGCACTTCTTCACTCCAACGTTTTGACAGCGACTTTCCGCGGTCATTGAGTGAGACATGTTCATGTTTACCTGCGAGCGCGTGACACTGTGCTTGTTAACTTAATTAGTAAGCGAATGTTTACACCTTCATACAGCTGATACAACTACTGTCGTTACTTTATATAGCTGTCTACTAATTTGCTATCGCAATTTTGTTTTTACTTTGAATGTTTGTCACTCGCTGTTGGCAATAACATTATTACACATCGCAACCAAAGTTTCGGAAATGAGGGGTTTCGGATATTACGAACTTTGGATAAAACAAACATTTTTTGTAGAATTATCAGGGTCCATTGTAACGAGAGCCAACTTATTACGAAGGTGTGCTCTGCAGTAGGTCTAGTAGGCGGGCATCTCTGTCCCCAGGGCTAGTATAACGTAAAACTATTCCAATCTGTTTTTGCGTCCACATGGGCGAGGCCTGAGCCATTTTGACCTATCACGAGAGGCTAGTGGCAGATTTGGAATAAAAAGTTGCAGTTAAAGCAAGAGGCGAAGCATCGATTGTGATAGCAAATTAGTAGACAGCTAAACGAAGTAAGAATAGTAATTTTATCGGCCGTATAAACTTGTAGACATTCGCTTACTAACTAAGCTAATAAGCATGGGGTCATGCACACACAAGCAAACATGAAAACATCTCATTTGATGATTGCGCACATTCGCTTTTAAAATGCTGGAGTGAGAAGGTGCAGCAGCAGCAGCAAGCAAATTGACCTCTGTGCTGCCTCTCACTTCAACACAAACTAAGCGGCGAGAACACACCTGAAACAAAGCTATCGGCACTCGGCACACTCTGTAGCCATCGCAGATCACTTTCAAGATAGATGCGTTGCCGTCAAGCCAACATTGCAACCCTCGTGTTCAAGATGAGGCTCGTGCTGCTGTGCCATATGCAGTCGCCGCTGGAGTAGAACTCCTCTCTCCCTCCCACCAGAAAATGTCGCGCTTCCTCCCACTTTCTTCCCTTGCGCGCACGAGATTGAGCCGCTATTGTCAGCTCACGCTCGCATGTTTACTCACTCATACAGCATACGGTGTGCGATGACGATGTTATTATATCGGTTATTAAATCAGGCATTTGTATTGGCTCAAAGGTTGCCCTCTATTCTTAGCGATATTTACCTGAGTATGGTTGACAGCTGCTTAGACAAAGCCTTAGGTGATTGCGTTATCAAGATATTTTGTTACGTCGATGATTACCTGATTTTCTGCAATAGGGAAGAATTTGATTCCGCTGCTACCTCAGTAAGTGAGCAATTTAAACTTTATGGAGGAGGATTAAAGTTTGCCAAGGAATTTCGTCAGCGACGTGTAATTCAGTTTCTAGACATTTCCTTGGTCTTCGAATAAAATCACGTTTGTTGGCAGTGCTCCCCAAGATCTTCAAAGCCGTTGTTAAACAATCAATCCAAGCATTCTAAAGTGGTAAAAAACAGAATTGCCATGTCGTGCCTTAAGTCTTCTCTCACCAGATCCTGCATGCACAAAATGAGCGCCAGTTTTAATGCGCAGGCCCGGCGCCTATTAGAAGCACGCTATCCCAGCGTAGCAGAGGCCATTTTGGCTGAACGCCTAAAGAAGTCGGTTTCGAGGGGGACGGACGTGATTACAGAAAGCAGTAATAGCAAAAAGAGAGTAGTGGCTATTCCGTACATTCATTCAGTGTCGCACAGGCTTTAAAAAGTTGCAAGTAGATATGATGTTAATGTTGCTTTCACTGCTCCCAATAAGCTAGGTGTAAGATATGTGCTGCCGTGCAGAGGACAAAAGGAGCAGGTAAAAGGCAAAAAAAAACAAAAAGACAGATATTTGTCCAGTGAAGCACAATAAAAACAACAGTTTTACTGACTGCCGTATGGGTGTGGTTTATAATGTTCCCTTTAGCTGTGGCCCTTTCTACGTAGGCCAAACGGGGCGGTGTATCACTCAGAGGCTAATGGAACATAGAAGGTCGTTAACTGGTGGATCGCCTTCTAATCTTTCCCTACATTGCCAAGATTGTAGCTGCACGTCAGAGTTAGATGAATGAGAGATATTGTACAGGCATAAGATTGAAGATACGCGTCTTATGGTAGAGGTATGGCGTATCTATAATTGTGGAGTGCATGCGTGAGTCAGCCTTCGATTACTTTACATAAGGAAGAGATTAAGCGCCTTGACAGTTATCTCTCACGTAGACCGGCACATGTACCCAACTGACACGTGGTGATAACATTCCAGAGCTTGTGCAGATGAGTTTTGTGTCTTCTTTCTTTTTTTCTACTCTTGTGTCCTGTCTGCATGCCTCACCTCTTTTTTGCATAATGAATCCTTACCAACTAGTTCAGCTTTCTGTCGTTTTTTCTGTCGAGACATTAAAGAAAAAATGTATTTATAAAACATGTCTTGGGCTACTTTTCTAACGTTTAGACTCGCTATTTAAGAATGCACATTTTTTGTGATTGTTATCACTAATTAAAAATATTGTCAATATTACCAAATTTGTATGCACTGATGGTTTTAGTATCAGGGTAATCGGCTTCGAAATTCAGCTTAATACATTGCTTAAGACAGAGGCACAGCGCTCATGTTGGTTTATTCTGTGCTGTGTTTTGGTGTCTAAGCGCGCTGCCGTATTTCATATTCCATTATTCTACCAAAATTCAAATTGGCCGGGTCCAAACTTCTTCAAAGTGAAATTTCATCTGCTCCAAATTGCTCCGAAATTAAAATTGGTCTGCTCCAAGCTGCTCTAAAATGCAATTTTGTCTGCTTCAAACTGCTCCAAAATGCAATTTTACTTGCTTCAAAAATTGCTACAAAATTACTCTGACCAGTCCCAACCTGACTTGTGCCAGCTCATACCCACAAGTCGCCTCATCTTACTGCTCCTCTATTCTATTGCACATGTCTTGATTAGCCTACTTCATTCCCCCTGTGTTGCCCGTGGAAATACTGCTTGCCACCTCTACCATGCTCAGTATTTTCTGTTCCTTCTTGCATTACGACGGATGCGAGTCGTGAAGTCTTCTGAGAAATTGGAAGGCTAGTTTCCAGTCACCACAGTTATTTTTCTGTGCACTGGTGTCATACCACTTGTGGGCAAGCTGAAACTGCTGTCCAACATTTATGCCAAAAGCTTGCAAACATTTTAAATGCCTTGTGGGACACTACAGGTTTAAAAAGTCATGGGACCACTTGTATCCTTGATCGAAGCCTACACAAGGGACACACTGGTTTTTCATTTTATAACACTTTAAACACGCTTTATTAAAAAGCATGGCAACATGCAACATTGATCGTAACTTCATAGGTGCAGTAGGTAGAGAAAATTTCTTTATCCCTCTTTCAGAGGAATTGGTCATAACAAGAAAGCAAACATTTATTCTAAGAAGCAGTGGCAGCTTTGTTGCACATTCACAAATACAAGTCTATAATGCACATTCTTATAGTAATTACACTTTCACTCGAAGGGCGAAGCAGTGACAGCGAGATAGCAAGCATGCGAGGTCTGTGCTACTGCTGCACAGTATAGACAGCACCCCGGACACTACCATCGCGTGGCGTCATAAGTACTATAGCATCCAACGTGACGGCGAGTACGTACATAGCGAAACTGCATCGCTATAGCTCCGGCGACATCACGTGCACGCACCCATACAAATGTTCAAAGGCAAGCAGACGCGTGAAAATGATGCGAGCCAGCATAACGCTACTAAAGCAGTGACAGTTAGTGGAAATCACATTTAGAAATTCGCCCATAGATGCCGACTGATTTAGACTACAAGAAACTTCCAAGCACTACCATCTTTACTGCCCTTATAGGTGCCCAGGCTGCCAGCCATGTTTTCTACGGAATTACTGATAAAACGAAGGATACCTAAATATCCTCATTGCAACAAATATATGTGGTCAAGAGCACATTACCTTTAATGAAGCTTTATGGCAACTTTTCTAACCAAACCCGCCGTGGTTGCTCAGTGGCTATGGTGTTGGGCTGCTGAGCACGAGGTCGCGGGATCGAATCCCGGCCACGGCGGCCGCATTTCGATGGGGGCGAAATGCGAAAACACCCGTGTGCTTAGATTTAGGTGCACGTTAAAGAACCCCAGGTGGTCGAAATTTCCGGAGTCCTCCACTACGGCGTGCCTCATAATCAGAAAGTGGTTTTGGCACGTAAAACCCCAAATATTATTATTATTATTTTCTAACCAATAAGTAAGCATAATGTGGCTAAGTATTGCCATCTCAGGGATTTGCGCGATGACGATTGTATGATTATGTGCATGGGATAAAATGTCGCTGCATCCCATCAGGAAACACTTTTGTGTTATAACTTTTAAGAAAAGTTTGTCATAACTCGTGAAAATTGCAGAAATTCAAGTGTGAAGTTTACAACTCTAATTCAGCAATAAAAAACATGTTTTATTCACTGCACCTAATAATACATATAAAGCAGGCAAAATTGATTCATTAATATCTATTGCTTTGAATTTAGCTGCTAATTTATAATTAGGACTTCTGCCTAACTTTTATAAACGTCCCCGCAGGGGCGTCTGCGTCAGCAGGTGTTTGGTGTGTTGCGACACCACGTACCCGAGCACACGAGGGTTGGGCCCTCCCGCGTGTAGCCGTGCACGGCTTAGCCGTGTCTGGGGAAAGGGGGATCCTTGAGGTTGAGCCGATGCTGGGTGTTTGGACCTTTAAGGCCCCCCGGCGGAGGCAACACACCTCTTTGGCCTCTGCTTCACATAGACGGCACCCCTGGACTGACCCACCCAGGGGAAATCGGTAGCTGCCTTTTCCTGTCTCTCTCTCCCTACAACCTTCGTCTTTTCCTTACTTTCCACCTTTCCTGTCTTCTTCTAGCTTCCTTTTATTCTAATTTTTCCAGGCAGCAAGGGTTAACCTTGTGTGAGTAGCCAACCTTGGTTATGTCATATTTGGTTATAGTGGCGATGTACAGCTGGCGTTTGCAGGCCTTGTTTTTCAGGCCCTGCAACGTCCCCTTGTTGGACTCCATGGTGGGTGGCTAGCGTTGCTGCCGAAAACTACACGTCTACACATGGCTACTTCCTTCCCTCCACTACCTGATCGCCCTCAGAAAAGAGGGCGCACCGAAGATGTTTTCCAATTTTTCGGACGCCAAGTCCACACCTTCCCCCGTTTTCATGTAGTACACTCTGAAAACCCAGGCAAGCTAGTTTGAACCGTCTCACCATTTCTTGTTTCGAAGTCGTTCACTGAAATTTTTGGTCCAGGATATAAGGCGTCGAAGATGGCAAGCGGTGATCTCCCCTTGGAGCTCCGCGATCAGAAGCAGTATGAGAAACTGCCAAAACTAGTGTCATTTGGGGAAACCCAAGTAATCGTAACCCCCACCGTACTATGAATACCACCTGTGGCGTAGTCTCAGATGATGATCTTTCGGAGTTAACTGAAGCGGAACTCTTGGAGGGCTTCAGTGAACAGAATGTGATCAATGTTAAAAGAATTAAGATGAGGCGAGATGACAAAGAAATCCAAACGAAGCACTTGATAATTACCTTCGGTTCAAGTATCCTGCCCGAGTCAATCGAGGCAGGGTATATTAAGTTCCGCGTTAGGCCATATGTGCCAAACCCCCTGAGATGTTTCAAATGCCAATGTTTCGGCCACAGCTCGCAGAGCTGCCGAGGCCGCCAAACCTGTGTGAAATGCAGTGCCCACGAACACACCTCTGAAGCTTGTGAGAACTCTCTCCACTGCGTGAACTGTGATGGGGAGCACGCCGCGTACTCGCGGTCCTGTCGATCATGGAAAAAAGAAAAAGAAATAGTCACAATCAAAGTTAAGGAAAACATATCGTTCAAAGAGGCACGCAGGCAGGTAGCATACCTGCCAAAGAAAAGCTTTGCCGAAGTGGCACGTCAAGGGGCAGCGTCACAACGGCCTCCGGCGGCTGTCCGACCCACAAACCGTGAGTCGGCAGTTAAGCCGTCTGCCCCCACGGTAGTTGCAGCTAGCGCTGCTCCGCCAACTGAGCAGAAGGGACCATCGATCCCGAATGTGGGCGCAGCTGAGGCTGCCCCAACCTGCCCGGCCCCTTCCAGCGCTGGCAACAGCCGGCGCAGCCAAATCCCTCAGGGAGCCCCATCGACCTCCAGGCTGGTGGGCGCAGGGGTCTTGCCCTCCAAGGCGAGACTCTCTCTGAAAACTTCTCGCTCGCAAGAGCACTTGTCCAGAGCTTCACTAGAGGCAATGGACACTACACCTGTCCTCAAGGCGCACCAAACGCCTAAGGAGAGGCGAGGCTCCCTCGAACGCTTCAGAAAGGGCAAAACCCCGGTTACAGGGCCTCGAAAGAGCTCTGTAATCTAAGGCATCACTTCCGTTTCCGTACACGCAGCACCAATTTACTTTTAAAATGGATACACAAATTATTCAATGGAATGTCAGAGGTCTTCTTAGGAACCTCGATGATGTGCAAGAACTCATCCACATACACAATCCAAAAGTGCTGTGTCTACAGGAAACACACCTAAAATCACAATACACGAACTTTCTCCGACAGTATGATACTTTTCGCAAAGATCGCGATGATGCAATCGCATCATCGGGCGGTGTTGCAATTATAATTCAAAAGAACATAGCGTGTCAACATTTACAGCTACAAACGGCCCTTGAAGCAGTAGCGGTTCGAGTTGTTTTGCTAACCACTATTTGCTCGCTTTATATACCCCCCCATTACAAACTTAGCAAACATGAATTTCAGTCCTTTATAGATGAATTGCCAGAACCTTATATTGTTCTTGGCGATGTCAATGCACACAACTACCTGTGGGGCGACCCTCGTATAGATGCGCGAGGACGACTTGTTGAACAATTCCTTTTCTCTTCTGGTACGTGCATTCTGAATAAGAAAGAACCCACATATTACTGTCTTGCCAACAAAACCTTTTCTTCAATCGATCTCAGCCAAGTTTCTCCTTCTATTCTGCCTGAACTCGAGTGGGAAGTTACAAACAATCCTTACGGAAGCGACCACTTCCCCATACTGCTACGAACACCTAAAGAAAACGAATATCCACCACAGGCTCCTAAGTGGAAGATTGATACAGCTGACTGGGAGAAATTCTGAACTCTCAGTAGTATTTCATGGGACGACATGTCCTCGTTAGGAATTGATGCTGCTGTGGAATATTTGACAGCCTTCATAATAGATGCCGCAACTAAATGTATATCACAAGTAAATGGCTTGGCATGCAAACGGCGTGTCCCATGGTGGAACGACGACTGTAGGATCACTCGTAAGAAACAGAATAAAGCGTGGGGGTTGCTACGCGCCTCTCCCACTGCGGAGAATCTGTTAAACTTTAAGAAAGTGAAATCGCAAGGCAGGCAAACACGCCGACAGGCTAGAAGAGAGAGTTGGCAGAAGTTTTTATCCGGTATCAACTCGTATACAGATGAGGCCAAAGTCTGGAACAGGGTTAATAGGATAAAAGGGTGACAAACATATTCACTTCCTTTGGTAAACACACAAGGTGAAACACTGAAAGATCAGGCAGACTCACTTGGGGAACACTTTGAGAGCGTGTCGAGTTCCAATCATTATTCGCAATGCTTTTTGAAATACAAACAAATAGAGGAATGTAAGCCAATAACACGAAAATCCAGACAGAATGAACCTTATAACCGGCCTTTCAGTATTGCTGAGTTGAAAGCTGCCTTGAACACATGCAAAAGCACTGCACCGGTACCTGATAGAGTCATGTATGACATGATCAGAAACTTACATACTGACACCAAACTTACCCTGCTCACACTTTTCAACGCTATTTGGGCTACGGGATACCTTCCATCCACATGGAAAGAAGCGATTGTGGTCCCTGTTCTTAAGCAGGGTAAAGACCCTTCCTTGGCGGCAAGTTACCGTCCGATAGCTCTTACAAATTGTCTTTGTAAGCTTTTTGAAAAAATGGTTAACCGCAGACTTGTACATTTCCTTGAACTCAACAACATGCTCGATCCCTTTCAGTGTGGCTTCAGAGAAGGCGTACGACACAACGTGGTTTTATGGAATCTTGAGACACTTGTCGGGAAGTGGCATCCGTGGCAATATGCTCGTCCTAATAGAAAGCTATTTGTCCAACCGTACATTCAGCGTGAAAGTCGGCAATGTATTGTCGCGACCTTTTATACAGGAAACGTGTACCTCAAGGAGGTGTACTTAGCTGCACACTCTTCATCGTGAAAATGAACACCCTTCGTGCTTCGTTACCGCCAGCCATTTTTTATTTAAGTAGACGACATACAGATAGGTTTCAAATCCTGCAACCTTGCAGTATGTGAGAGGCAAGTACAACAGGGCTTGAACAAAGTGTCCAAATGGGCAGAAGAAAACGGATTTAAAGTGAACCCCAACAAAAGTTCTTGCATGCTTTTCACGAGAAACAAAGGGCTCATTGCAGAACCCAGTATCGAAACGTATGGTCAGCAAATTCCTGTGAACAAAGAACACAAGTTCTTAGGCATCATACTTGATTCTAAATTAACTTTTACTCCACACATAAAATACCTCAAGGTCAAATGCTTAAAAGCAATGAATTTACTTAAAGTGTTATACCACACAACATGGGGCAGCGACAGGAAATGTTTAATGAATCTTTACGAGAGCCTCATTCAATCACGGTTGGACTACGGTGCCGTGATCTATCATTCTGCAGCCCCGAGCGCGCTAAAGATGCTAGATCCGGTCCACCATCTAGGAATCCGACTGGCCACTGGAGCTTTCAGAACAAGTCCCATTGAAAGTTTATATGCAGAATCAAATGAGTGGTCACTTCATCTGCAGAGAACATACATCAGCCAAACATATTTTCTGAAACTCCACTCTAATCCTCAACATTCGTGCTTTAATACCATTAACGATATGACATATGCTACACTCTTTCATAATCGTCCCTCCGTAAGACAGCCTTTCTCGCTGCATATGAGGGAGCTTAGTGATGAAATGCATGTCCCACTCCTCGAGCTCCACCTAATGCATCCAGCCAAGCTGCTACCTCCTTGGGAGTGGCAGCTGATACAATGTGATATATCTTTCGTGCAGGTCACAAAGCATGCTCCAGAGATTGAAATCCAAGTGCATTTCCGGGAACTCTAATACAAATACACGTGCACGCAGTTCTACACAGATGCATCGAAGTCACGCGACGGGGTGTCCTATGCAGCCGTCGGTCCATCCTTCTCGGAATCCGACGTACTGCATCCGGAAACTAGTTATCTTTACGGCTGAGGGTTACGCACTGTTGTCAGCTGTAAAACATATAAATAAATCAAAACTCCAGAAATCAGTTATATATACGGACTCCCTTAGTGTTGTGAAGGCCTTGATGTCATTCTGTAACCACAAAAATCCGGTAAATAATGAACTCTACTCTGTCCTGTGCAAAGCATATATATCTAACCAACATGTGATTATATGCTGGGTGCCTGGACATAGGGGCATCGAGGGTAACGTTCTAGCGGACCAGATGGCCGCATCAATTTCATTGCATGTAGGTAATCCTACTTCTTCGGTCCCTGTCACAGACCTGAAGCCTTTCTTAAGAAGGAAACTGCGAAACTACTGGCAACGCTTGTGGGACCTGGCAACAAATAATAAGCTGCGTGTAATAAAGCCACAATTAGGTTTCTGGCCTCCTGTAACAAAATCACGCCGGACAGATGTCCTATTCTGTCGTCTAAGTATAGGACACACATTTGTCACACATAATTTTTTACTTATAGGAAACGAGCCTCCAATCTGTGGTAGATGCAGTGAGAGGCTGACCATCCTCCACGTCCTCCTGGAGTGTCGGGCAGCCGAATCTGAGAGAAGGAAACATTTTTCTCTAGCATACCGGCACCACGTCCCCCTACATCCCGTAATGCTACTCGGCCCAGAACCTTTATTTGACACCAACGCAGTCCTAAGTTTTCTGAAAGATGTTGTCTTGCATGTTGTTAGCCCCACATGTTCGTAGCGGGTCCTTTCTTCAGAGGATGCCGCTGTGATAGCTTTTTCGTATAGCACATGCCTCTAGCCCTTGTGTTTCAAGGGCTCTGACGAGGCAGCAGTGCTCCAAGCAATTTTACCATCTTGTATATTTCCTATTTTGCATCATTCTTCTACGATGGATTTTAATGTTCATAGTATTCGTCATTAGTCATTGCCATAATTTTATAGCACGTAGATTTTACGCACTTTACAGCGACTATTTTTAGGCCCCTTTACAGCCAAGTCTCATCTTCTTCACAGAAATCATCATTCCACCGTGAAATCACTAACACTGTCTTGGCGCTCTTTGGCCATATCTGGCCCTTGCACCACTAAACCACACATATTCATTCATTCATTTATAAACCTAACAGGTTCATGTAAGATATGCATTCCTGTATCACATTTGTCGCTCGAGAGGCTCCAACAGATGCTGTTTACATAATGGTGATATCTGTTTTAGAGCACAGCTCTTAGGTGGCCGTTCCTGCGTAGATCATTCACGTTGTCTCTCACAATTGAGTAAATGAGCACAGTGAAGGATGAAAGTGAATGCGGAGCACAGTGGGAGATGAAAACCTGCGATGGTGAAGAGCGCGTGAGGAGGAAAGCGGAGGAGGAGGGTATGGCAAAAGCATGAGAAGAAAGGCACAGTGCCCCGCCAGACTTGCTTTGTGGTGACGATGACTACAACATGGCACCAGGGTAGTGCGCGTCGTCTGTATGGAAACAAAGCGCTGCATGAGCAGAGATCTGTCTGCGGCGGCGGCTGTAAATCGCGCCCATGCATCACACATGTGCCGCCTCTCGTGATGTCCTGATTAGCGAGACAGTCGCGCCACACATCGCTTCATTTGCAACATGCCGCATGAGATAGACTGTCCACGCCAGCCAATATATCACAAAATGAAAACGCATATGCAGCTGTGCTCAAACGTCACATTAGGGAGTATTGTAATCATTGGTGGAGTTTTTTTGGTGCAGAGTTATAAATTAGTAAACTTTTAGTACATTTTTTTAATACTAAACAATTCTTTGCAATGCAAAAAAAATATTTAATGTCTGAAATAAAAATTCTTTACAGTGCTAGAACTTGGCTTCAGCTCTCAAATGCAACAAACTTTATTCAAATTGGTTATCTAATGAACGCATTTCTTCATTTTACTTGCATTTTACGTACGCTGTAGCAGCAGACGGTGCGCTCAGCAGAAACTAAGACACGGCCTCAGCACTGCTACTTCACACAAGCACCGCTTGGGCCTTCCACATGGGAGCTGCGAAACTGAGTTTGGTTCCAGTAACGTTGAGTAATGCAGTATACCTCTCCTTTGCATCTGCTCCTTTTTCCACGCAGAAAGGCACATTTATGTAGGTGATGTGTAATGACTAAAACTCTGTCTTAATATAAATGTGTTTTTTCCTATTGTAGAATGTAGTAATAAATTGATCTGCCCTTCTCACTTGCGTTTCCTCTTTCCCTTCTTCATTCACCTACATGTGCCATATGCTTTAGTAGCTGCAGTAAGTATGTGCTTGCACTGATGAACTTGTCACAGTTGTGAGGTAGGCGGAGGGGTCAGCGCTATCAGTGGCACCCATGACCCAAGTTGACCTGCCTTGATGAATTAACGGGTAAAGATGGGGGAATGAATTTAGGCACCCTGTGTGATGGCAGAAATCCTGGTGCGGCCACTGGTCCAGAATATACATCTTTCTTTTTTTCTTCGCTACCTGAGGATCAGTGACGTACAATATATTGAGATACTCACCAGACTTTTCAAGGGCTTAGCTAATAGATTATTAACGCTGCTTGCAGGAATTAGCATTTTATGCTTAAAAGTGCAGCTTCCAGGGACCATAGGTTGCCCCGAACTCCAGGGTATAATGCTAGCATTGCCATGCAGGCCCTGGTACTGCTGTGCTTCAACAAAGTGGACGGCCCCATCGGGCTGGCAGAGCTGAGCGAACAGACTCGGATCGAGGACGGCGAGCTTAGGCGCACGTTGCAGTCACTGGCGTGTGGCAAGGCACGCGTGCTGCAGAAGGAGCCCCGGGGCCGTGAGGTGCAGGACGGTGACCAGTTTGTGTTCAATGCTGAGTTCCGCAACCGGCTTTTTCGCATCAAGATCAACCAAGTGCAGATGCGTGAGACACCTGAAGAGCAGAGCTCGACACAGGAGCGAGTCTTCCAGGACCGGCAGTACCAGATTGATGCTGCTGTGGTGCGCATCATGAAGATGCGCAAGAGCCTCACACACAACTTGCTCATCACTGAGCTCTACGACCAGCTCAAATTCCCCGTGAAGGTGGGCCAGAGCACTTTATCTTATGCTACCATCCTCCTCCTCCTGTACGTATTATTATTTCATGTCCGGTGCAAAACAAAGGTATCTTACTCCCTGCAGTTTTCTGTCTTTCATCAGCTGACTCAGTCCTATACCCTCAAATCTCCTACTCTCGTCACATCACCTAGTCCTTAGCTGTCAACAACTGTGTTTCCCGTCTCTTGGCATGCATTCTGTTACTCCTATAGGCCAGCACTTATTTGCTCTATGCATTACACGACTTGGCCAACTCCAATTATCTCTCAATCTGAACTGTATCAGCAGCGATGGAAGTGCTGTGCCAATTGTGCCAAACTGTGCCGCGAAGGAAATTCTGCTACATGCTGCGCCAAGTTGTCATTTGTCGCAGGTACTGCGCCAGGCCTTTGCCGACGCGCACCTGCTCCGAGTTGGAAATATTTTGCACGCATGAGAAGGCACCACGCATCAAGCAACCACCCTTTGCAACTCACCCTCGCACTTTCCATCACAGCTACGGCGTATGCAGTGTGCGGCCGCCATCTTATTGCATTTGGACATTATAAGGAACCTCACAGCGACGCTGGCACTGACGACAACCACAGACATTTGCCTGGAGTGTCCATGTAATTGCTGTCGCAATAGTAATGTTATGTAATATGGTGACGCACCATTGTGAGGGCACAGCTGCTCAACGTGCCTTTCTCACGATCGCTTAGTGGTATATCGAAAAGTGCATAAGGCACATTTTATTATGACTAGGAAGCCTCGACATGGCAACAAAATCCGAAAACTGTACAAGGAAGTAGTCACGTACACACAAATCACAACACAGACACTATTCAACCTATACGGTAGAACATTGTTGATATAATCCTGCTATGTACGATTTCCCGGTGCCAATGTTCACAATTGAGAACACAAAAAAATTACCAATTGGGTTACTCATATTTTTTACCGGTTCATGCATTCCCGGAAAACACGATCTTTCGGCACCAACATTCAGTACATTGCCAAACTGCGATCACATGACATGTTTTCTGGCTACTAGATCGCATGTAAAGAAAATGCATGGAGTGCGCGCGATCAAGAACAGTAGCTGCCCGCCGCACTGTCTTCACCGTAATACGTGCCGGCCCATCTTGCGTGAAAACGCTGGTGCACACTCAGCTTCTTGTTCTGGTACCAGAAAATCTCCTCCAGGGTTGTTGCATGGCGCATTCCCAGCTATCCCCACCAACTTTATTGCCATAAGTATGTCAACCTATGTCATAGTTGAATTCCTTTCTCTACGTCTATCTGTTTCACAGCATGTGGTGCCACCGGAAGCATACTGCACGCTTTTAATTGGTGATAACCTAAATGCACCGCCATTCCCTGCTCCGAACTTCTATCTTATGGCAAGCTTTCCGGCCGCTAGATCCCGCGTAAACAAGAAAAAGCAGGAGGCGCACGCGATTGAGAACAGCAGCCGCCCGCCCATCTGGCGTAAAAATGCCAGTGCATAGTCAGTTTGTAATTCCGGTACCAACAAATTTTCTCCTGGGTCATCGCACTCTGCATTCACAGCTATTACTGTCAACCCTGTTCTGATAAGCATTTTCAGCTAACTACTTTACAGCATGTTTAGCATAGTGCCGTTGGAAGCATACTGCACGCTTTGAGTAGGCGATAGCGCAAATGCGCTACCGTTCCTTGCTGTAGGCGGCGTGATGTGAGTGTCGCCTTTCGCTTCGGCGGCATCAGGCGCTAATGCCCTGATGCTGTTGCCCACCAGCTCAATTTCGTTTCGATTTTCCATCGCCATCATAAACACTACGTAATAGATAAACACTACGTAAAGAACAAAACACGTCTCTGGCCACGGGAGCCCCACCAGCTCGACACATGTCGGCGTCTTGTGCTGCAATTATTTGTGCAACGCCTCGCCTTACGTAGATGTCTGCTACAGTTGAGTCTGTCCAATGTTTTAGTTACTTTGAGTCGCACGTTTTCCCAGTTAGTACGTTCTTTCTCGCTTTTGTTTTTCCCAACACGTTTGAACAAGGTTCTACTTAGTCATGCTTCTGATCAACTACCAACTTGCTCAGCTAGTAATTTCAATTGTAAGGATATATAGTGTCGGTATAGTACAGCCACCCAATTCTTTCTTAAAGGGTCCCTGAAACAGTTCGGACAAGTTTTGTAGACACGTAGGGTACTGCTACAGTAAAGCATTCACGCCACAATTGAAGAGAAGCATCTCATATTAAGAAAGCTACGGACGATTACAAGTTACCCTCCTCCACAGCCATTCTTTTTCTTCTCAATTTGTTCACCGAGTCGGCTCTGCCTTCACTCCGCCTTCACTGGCTCAGCATCATGCTGTGACGTCGTGTTGTCTACTTCTGGTTGTTTTGAAGCCAGCATGTGAAGCCTCTCCAACCTCTTTGCCAGCAGCCTGGCTGTTGATCTGAAGCGAGAACTATTGCGCTGAGTATGTCTGGTATTCCGGTAAGCACAGCTGGGCATTTTGACGGATGGTCAGAGGTGTAAACTAATGCCCTTCCATACTACTACCGCTGTGACGAAAGAGCTTTAGCGTAGACATATGTGAGCGACCTGGTCGGTCTGCACGGTCCAGCCACCTGGTGGTGCAGAGCTTAGCCAGCCAAACACAGAGCTAATATTGCTGTAACCAAGTTCAAAACATTTTAAACATTTGGAAAAACTATGTTAACGATTACGCTCCTGCCAAAAGTTCACACCAGCAGCAAAGTAGAATACACTTGGGTACTGCTATATTACATCTGTGTTTGGTTGAGCTCTGTGCCAAAAGGTGGTTGCACCACGCAGGCCATTCACGTTTGCACCTCCGCTCAGCCATGTCCGCTTGTGCTTACGTTCACCCGAATACCAGAGATGCTAAACTCTATTGTGCTAATAATCCTTCGGTGTAAAGTGACGACTGCAAACACCTAAATGCTGGTGCCGATCAGATACCGACAACTAGCGCTGGAGTCACTGCGCTCGCATGTTGCCTTGCCAAGGGACACGATGCCCCAGCTTGACATGTTTCCGATCACTATGTTTGCAACTCACAATGTAAGGGCAAACCATGGTGCTCGTGAAAAGACAGATCGAGACGAACAGAGACCGCATAGCTTGCGTCAACACGAAGCATGTTGTAACACAAGCAGATAACACTTGCTGTGTGCCACAAGTGCTTCAGTGTAGTGAGAAATTGTCCTTGTGCGTACTCTTTCTGTTACTTTCTTTTTCATAGAAAAAAAATTAACATTCCAACTATTACAAACCGCATTTGTTCACTATAAAGTTGTAAAAATTATCGATGACGCCCCCTGGGCAGCCAGTAGGATAGCTCGCCTTACTGACGTCATATGGCCATAACGTGCCACTTGGCCTGGGGCAGCAGAAAGCTTGGGGGAGCGGTGCCACTAAGAGCGGTAGCTATGTAAATTTCTAAAACATTATAACCTATTACACACTTCATGCAGAGCGCTTAAACGTGTCAATTAATGATCAGAAGGACCAACCCTAACAATTCAGTATGTTTCTACAAATTTGCCAAAATCGTTTCAGGGTCCCTGAACAGATAACAGCACTGAACAGATAACACACCAGTGCGTTGCTTGGAGAAACCTAGAAGACCATAAGCTGCGACTAGCATGAGCTTATCCTTATGCATTATTATTAAGCTGCGAGGATACAGTGCTCACGTCATATTAATGAAGAATTGTGTGGCTGTGCTTATTCAACTTATTTAGCAGATTAAACACCGTAGCGGATAAAATGTTTAGCAGATGAAATGTATAACAAAGCCAAGGGCAGCTTGGGGGGGAAGGGTTAACTCTTTATTGAAATGTAAAATTAGCTGTGACTTAGAGTTAAGTTTGCACTTATCTTCATCTTCTTATATAATAACAATAAAATGGAACAGCTAGCTAAAAAAAAATGCTTGCATCTTAGTATAATACTTATTGAATGCAATACGATGAGGAAAACGAGACAAGGTAAAAGTCCGAGAGCCAGCGTTTCGACAAGTGGACTTGTCTTTTTCAAGGCGATATATAATTATTGAATGCAATGTTTCAGAAAATACTAACTTATACAGAGCTTCCTCTTTGCACCACAGTTGTAAGTTACTGCTCCAAAGCATTCTTTTCTTGCTCTGAACAGCAAGTTTTTCTGTTCCAAACTGCAATTTTTCCATCTGTATCAGCTACATCAATTTGGTATTTTACCCATATTCTTGTCTACCTCTCCCTTAAAGTTGCACTGATCATTTTTCGTTCCATCATGTACAGTGTGGCTCCTAGTTTTTTCTCAAGTATCTGTGTTATCCTCAAAGTTTCAGCCCCATGTGCTAGTACTGGTAGAATACTCTGACAGTACACTTTTTTTTTTCCGGGCGGTTATAAGCTGCCACACATGACTTGAGAATGTTTATGCTTTTATGTGATGCTTAAACTCCTTCTGGACAGTTATCCAAATTTTTCAGCATACGAATTCTGAATTCCTGAATCAGAATGGGACAATTGAAGACTAACACACATCTTCAATGTTGTGAAAATTCTATTGCATGCTTCTTGCATCTAAAAAATGATGCTTAGAAAGTATAGAAGGTTGGGAAATATTTATAGGATATTTTAATTTCATATTAAGGTTGGTCTTGCAACGATGGACCAGGTTTATAGGCATCATCATGACTTCATTACACAGTAAAATTAAATGTGTCGTGCAGCGAAAACAGTGCAGAAAAATTTATTCTATTGATCTGTGCACACGTGCAGTTTGTGTATTTAAATCTCAACAAGAAGTCTTAAAAATACATGCTAATATAGACATGCTAATACACTCTTCGAAATGAAGCAAATGCTTGTGATCACAACTTCAACTGTGGCAAAGCTAGTGACTTTTAATAGTATCACAAAAGAATTCACAAGTTTGAACACAAGCAGGTCTTGTTATAGTATGCGACAAAATTTTATGATACAGAATCCACGATGTTATTAACAGTGCCATAACTGTGAATGCTAGAATTAATACAAAAAGTGTGAGCATATCTAAGCAGAAATAACTTGTTGCATGATGTCCAGTGAGGCTACATGCCAAGTTTAAAAGGACGTAAAAATGGAATATCAAGTCAACCTTTGCTAGCCAATCATGCATTAAAATAACAAAGCAACCACTCAGGGGAAGCTTGGAAATCTAGAAAAAACAGAAATGAAAGGTAGGTGGCACTGTCACTCCAGAATACATGCACCAGCTTGCCATGACACTGATTTCCATGTCTACTCAGGTCTAATTGTTTATTCGTAAATGAAGACTACATTTTGTTCTACATGAGCCAGAGACTAACCCCCATATTGTAGGATGTTCTTGCACTCAACACTCCAGCTTGACAGAAGTGGTCACTGCACTTCATGAACACATCGTGGCAGTTCTTTGTGGTAGTAGTTCTTTTTAAGACATTTGTTCAAGACATCTACACCCTCTGTACATCTCTTGGTATATAAAACACTGATTCGCCCGGTTTTGGAATGTGCAATGGAGTCGTAGCTAGTGAGTGTCTGTGTCTGGTAGCACAGCCTGTCAAACAGGTGAAAAGTCTAGATGTACCAATATTTCAGCAGCAGTTTATTAGTTGATAAAGAAATTTAAACTGAATATTTGATTTCTATTAGTTACAGAAGGCAATACACTTTGAGAAATGAGGTTAGCCACAGAGGTACGCCCATAAATATTGTAGATAAACCTGTCTTTTCTTCTAAATTCTAATTTCCCTGTTCACTAAAAGATATATATGGAAATTAGAATACATACAAAGAAAACTAATAGAACTAATAGTAACTAATAGAAACTAATAATAAATAATATAATAATAATAATAATAATAATAATAATAAAGTAACTAATAGAAATCACATATGTTGTTTAAATTTCTTTATCAACTAATAAACTGCTGCTGAAATATTGGTACATCTAGACTTTTCACCTGTTTGACAGGCTATGCTACCAGACAGACACTCACTAGCTACGACTCCATTTGCTACGTTTGGGCTGTTTTAAAGATTCATATTTTCCCAGAACTGTAATTGAGCGGAATAAGCTGTTTTACAGCCCAGGATTCATTGTTGACTTTCAGAACATATCTTCAGTGACAAAACTTTGTTTTGGCTGAAGTTGTGTGTTTTTTAAATTATTTTCTTTCTTTATCATCATACCTTGTTTGTACTCAGAAGAAGCTATGTCACTTCAAACACATCTATGTGAGGACAGCTGGAGACAGCTGTATTCACTAATCTATAGCCTTATTCACAGTTCATGCCTCCAAAATCAGAGACTTGTCGAAATTTTTAAATATGTGGTTTAATGTTCCAAAACTGCACAGTGGGTTATGAGGGACTAGCAGAGAGCTCTCAATTAATTATGGCCTCTGGGTGTTCTTTAATGTGCACCTAAATCTAAACCAGCATTTTTGCATTTCGGCCCCATTGAAATGCAGTCACCACGGCTGGGAATTGAAGCCGCGACCTCAGGTTTAGCAGTGCAGTGCTATAGCCAGTAATCACTTTATGCCCATTGCTGTTTGGAATCCAGTGATAGCAAAGTATATTTTTTTGCCTTGTTTTTGTTTGGTGCAATGGCATTGCATTATGACATGTTTGTACCAGCTTCAACCAAGATTCATGAATGAAATTCACCTGTACCACTGCAGCCCACAGACCTGAAGAAGAGGATCGAAAGTCTGATAGACCGAGACTACCTGGAGAGGGACAAGGACAACCCAAACCAGTATCACTATGTGGCCTGAAGATTTGCCACCACACCCCCTGTAATATAGCCCGTTCTCTTTGTTTGATAAGTGTCACCTGTCTGGCACATCTGCAAACTTGTCAAATAAAAGCTGTACTAGCTCATTGTGCTACTTTGACTACTTGATCGCCAAAATTCAATAATCAGGGAGAGACATGAACTCCCATGTGTTAGGGCATACTGTAAAATTGGTTACATGAAGTTACAGTAATGTTGAGAAATGAACACTGCCTGAAGGAAAGGTTTTAACTACATAAATGCTTCTTCGGTGACACTGTATGCTAAGGTGGCTAGTAAAGGTTGTTGTAATTACACTGGTGTAAACGACTATTTTGGTGTTATGGTTTATTGATACTAGTACCCCAAAGGTTTATGAGGGTAACTTGAATGTAAATGTGCAAGGAGCACCGTATGTGCCACTTACTGGCAATGCTTTCAACCAAAAAATGAACAATAGCCATTCACATATAGATTGTGAACTGCACAAGTACAGGAAATATTACAAACTAAAAAGTATAATTGTGGAATATGCGCATTCCATACTGTGTTCAGAGGAGCTCAAACATACCCAGAGCATGCATGCCTGTTAAGAAACAAGGCAGCTTATTTTGCCTGCTCAGTTAAGATCTGATGAGGTCAACCTCGTCCATCGCACCTATCTCGGGTCAAGTGGGCCAGCAGCTGTTTGAAACAACACAAGTGCTTGTTAAAAATTTCAAACTTGACCTCAAGCAAGTTCTAAGAGAAGTAAAGGTGAAAGTGAAAGGCTTTTTGTTGCTTCCACCACTTGTGCCAGGTACAGTGCAACCTGCTATTGTTTTTAGCCATTTGCGAAAAGGTGGGCAGCATAGTTAAGTGCTGGTTTTCCAGACTGTGTAGTACTAGCAACCATGCCTCAGATAGTGAAGACATTGAAAAGTTTTGTGTGTCAGGTTCCGGTTTTGTTTCTAAGCGTACAAGAAATATGTTGCTCTGCCAACATATTAGCAAATGACAGCTTTGTTAAGGTGAAGTTAATCTCCACTTTCAGTAATAATTGGATAGCCTTTTCATTAATACACTGAGCAACGGTCATATTGCATATTGATGACATGTCGCATTTGTGTTCTTGCTTTCCCAGCAGCATATGCTTGACACAAAGCTAGGCTGTAAATTCCTTAAGCTTATGCTCAAGAAACGCAGCCTCTGTGTATACTAGACTGTCCTGCATTTTCTGCACTTATTTGGCAACATTTTTTTATCTGCCACACGATAAATTGGATGAAACGATTTTTACAGCGAGCCAGAATTATACCTGTAGCTTTGTCATCCTCAAGCCAGCAGAATTTAGCACTAGCAATTTTATGGTGCTTGATGAGCACGCAGTGCCTGCCAGGTAATAACAGTGGCAAACACTACACAGACAATGCTACTGACTAAACTGTTGTATAGATGCATCAAAAGCACAGATGGTGATTGGAGCCAGAGGAGGAAGCTAACTTGGCAGATTAGGAGATCACGGGACCAAAACCTGTTGTGCCAACATCAAGGGAGAGAATTATGATGTTGAACACATGCGCTCCTAAAATGAAATGCTTGCTGTTACCTTTATTTATCCTTAAATTTTTTTTCTATGCCAACTACACAGTTTTTTTTTATGTTTTCGTTTTCCTACCACCACCCAATTCTTGGTCTTTGTCCCCTCCGCTGGGTTCAGCTTATTTTTGGAAGGCATCGTGGTTTGTATCATCAAAGAAAATATAAGATGTTTAGTGGTAGTGAGAAAAGCAAAGACTGCTGAAGGAAACTGGAGGAGCAATATGTGAACAGCTGGAACTCCGTTGCACTGGTGTTGGTGTAATGAGGAAGCTTTAGCTCAGGGCCAACTCCGATTTTCCTGTTCAAATACATGTAAAACTAGTTCCACCAAATAACGTAGAACAAAGTACGGGCAAAACGTTTCTTTGTAGATAAAAGCCAGCAACGGCAGGTCAGGCGCTAATCCCGTTACATGTACATAAATATGAAATATCGCGGCTTCATTGTGTCTTAACATCCACAAATATTTCAATAGAGTAAATACGTTGGGAAGCATTTGCAAAACTGTCTTTTCATCAATACACTGTCGAGGGCTGTTGCGTGCATCACACTGAGTTTAGGTGAAGGCATGGTCAAGCTCCGCATCATCACCATAACTAGACACATGGCCGCGGATAAATTTCGGGTTTACACTTACAGCCTTCAAAATTACAAGCTTGTTGGTGTATTGTGGTTCAAAGTTAACTGAGCAGTTTAACTTATTAACAAGTTTGACATGCTACAACAGGTGAAATATTAGTAAAATGTTTTCAAACAAGCGCTTGACGAGCGCCTTTCACGTTTCCGCATGTTAACGGCTACCAGTCTTCGAACGCCCGCGCCGGCGCGCGGGTCTAATGTTTCAGCTTTTTAACGAAATATCCTGAAAGAACTGCGCTGCCACGAGAAAAACAAAAATACGGTTTCCTTCAACAGTTCATTCACACCCGACCAGCCACCTTAACACCCAGCCTCATCGGTTTAATTCGTGTACCAGGCAAAACAGTACGTATAGGATAGGTCAGGATAGGCGTTCCGTGGAGGCATGTGTGGAGTGGTGGCGTATGGCGGTGAAGCCAAGCGTTTTGTTGCCACCATTTCTTGGATCTAAAAGGAATATTAACTGAGAGGATGCGTATAATTTATGTTTTTTTAACGTATCAGGTACATTTGCAAGCAACAAGACTTGCGAATATGAGGACCCACTTTTTGAAGTAAATAAAAATGAGGTCACG
This sequence comes from Dermacentor variabilis, assembly GCF_050947875.1. NCBI lineage: Eukaryota > Metazoa > Arthropoda > Arachnida > Ixodida > Ixodidae > Dermacentor > Dermacentor variabilis. Next base: position 15,013,112 of record NC_134569.1, on the reverse strand, counting down.
TGGCCTAGTCCCTGGCGTTGGCCCGGCTGCCGCCGCCAGTAAAGTTTGTAACGCGGAGCGGGGCGGTCGCTTTGTCGGCGGCGTCTGCTAAGTGTGCTCCGCGTCTCTCTTCCGTCAGCGGAGTGCCCGAAGTAAAGCTCGGGGCGGCCAGCAGCATGACCATCATTGTATTCCTAGTGGACACGAGCGCTTCGATGAACCAGCGCACTTACCTGGGCGCCAGGCTGTCCGTGCTGGACGTTGCGAAGGACGCGGTCGAGCGCTTCATCAAGGTAAGGAAGACCGACCGCGCGCCGTCGCGATCGGACGCACGCTCACCGCCGCGCCCTGGATTTCTTTTTACGGGTGCCACTAGATCCGCCAGAGGGACTCGGCCAGTCGTGGTGATCGCTACATGCTGCTCACTTTCGAGGAACCACCGGCCAACATCAAGGTAAGTGAAATGACGCACGCTGACAGAGCTTTGAGCGTACGCCACTGTGTTGCCCGATGAATCCCAATACACGAACTGGCGCTGCAGGCTGGTTGGAAGGAGAACCACGCGACATTTATGGCCGAGCTGAAGAACCTCCAAGCTTCTGGACTGACGACGTTGGGTCCCGCGCTGAAGAACGCCTTCGATTTGCTCAACATAAACCGCATGCAGACGGGCATTGACACGTACGGCCAGGGCCGATGCCCCTTCTACCTTGAACCGTCCGTGCTGGTGGTCATCACGGACGGCAACCGACTCACGTCTTCTGCCGGTGTCCACGAAGAAGTGAGTTCACTTGCTGTCTTGCCATGTTCTTTCGGAAACCTGACTGCACCCTTCGAACCGAAGCATTAATTGTAGTGATACCAACAGTCATACTCGGGATGCCGAAATCTCCTTGCGCTTAATGCTGCGGCAGTGGCCAATGTGTGGCTGGTTAAACTCTGATTTTCTGATTCGTTCCGTTCTTTTTCGTTTCTTCGTACCCAAGACACAATTATAAAGACGTTTGAAAGGGATACTAACGCGGGCACGTACCAAATGTCGTCGGCCGATTTGTGCAATAAATAGATTTAACAGCCATGACAAGTTGCTAAAAATAGGCACGAGTTAACCATTTTGTGGTTGTCGTTTGTGATGCTAGGGAGGATAGCAGAAGTGTTCATCACAAAGGTATTAAGTATGTACACTGTGAAAGTACTGTTTAAGTTTGTACCTTGCACTTTGCAGCTGACACTACCGATGCACTCAGCTGTTCCTGGGTCTGAGCTTACGAAAGAGCCGTTTCGATGGGACCAGCGCATGTTTGCACTTGTACTAAGAATGGCTGGGACACAGGCACCCTCACAGGATGTGCCGCTGACATCTGATGCATCACCAATTGATGACATGTGTGAAGTAACAGGAGGTTAGTGCAGATCAGTTGACATTCTTTGGACTCACTGCATGCTTCACCTAGTGGTCCTTTTTCCTCAGTCAGATGAGCTCGAGGTACGGCTACAGTAGTTGCATGTGACATCAAAGCACTTTTGGTGTCAACACGTACCCAGAGTGCTTCGTTTCATTGTTATTACTTTTGCTCATGAATAACAATCTGCTCCTCTTGCTTTCCTCACAGGCCGTTCCTTCTGCGTGAGCTCACATCGTCTGTTAGTGCAGAGCTTGGAAGCCCTAGTGGCCAAGGTGCAAGGGGGTGTTGTCATCAACTTTGAACGTGCGGCTGAGGACGCCTGGGAGCCCAGTTGGCAGAGTTGTCGCCGACTCATCTATGTGCAACGCTCAGCCCAGAAGGGCTACTCAGTAGGCCACTGGCCTCTGCCAGAGGCCTTTTGGCCAGACTTGAACTCACCTTCACTCCCTCCACGCAGTGCGCACCCACAGGTGAGTTCGCCAGCAGCATAAATAGTTTTCCATATGACAAAGGTCAGGAAAAGCAGCACACAGTAATCAGCATTTTATTCCATAAACCTTGTTTTCAACAATTATCTCTGTGAAAACGCATCAAGGAATCAGGTAGTCATATTATGCTGCGGATATGATCACAGTCTGCTGAGTGCAATATTTGTGGGCAATGTGTATGTGTTGCTTATATCAAGGGGACATGACACATGACAATAAATTATTTGCAGAAAAGTATGAGTACGCATACAAAGCACACCTAATTTATTATTAACATCATCCTTACTGAGCACAGTATGCTGTTCCATTGAATGGTTCATTTAGTCCTGATCCTACAAGAAGAAAAATAAATAAATATTGAAGGGCAGGCCAGTGTAAACATGCTGCATTTCGAAATGGTCTGCGCGGAATTTCAAAATCTTGAACCTTTGATGTTTTGTTCTACATGGAAAAACATAGCGATTAATGCAATACCCAAGTGTGTCTGTACTGCTCCATTTCTTATTCGTGAATATGTAAATGGTTGTAATTGTAAATCTTACTGTCAAAAAATCAAGTACAAGTGGAAAGTATTTTATATGTTCATCAGTGATGCCTTTCTTTTTAAACATTGGTGAAGTTTGAAGTTATTAGTAGTGAAGTTACGTGTGTAACATGTCTGCCGGCTAGTATGTTCTGTTCCTGCGCTCCCATCATAAACATATTGATACATGCATGTTGTGTGTTTCTTGTGGCCGATGCACGCGGGTGCCCCGACAAAGACGACGAACACTCTCTGGCTTTCGAGCTGTCGGCTGAACTGGCCAGCACTGCAGTTACCCTTTGTAAATATAATTTGTAACTAGTCTCCAGCCTTAATCCTTCGTTCGCGTAACATTTTGGTGGAGGGTGCCGTTCCCCATCCTCACCACGGAGCTCCACAGCGGCAGCACCGTCCTGATTTCCGCCAGGACTCCCAGTGACGACACCTCGTCTCCTTCTACTCCTGCAACCCCCGCCAACAGCGTACGTTATGGTTACCAGTCCCCGCAATGCTGGCATATTCTCCGGCCAAGATAATGTCGACATTGAGGACTGGCTCAGCCTGCATGAGTGTGTTAGCCGAAACAACCGCTGGGACCCTACCATTATGCTAGAGAACGTTGCATTCTACTTGGGCGGAACTCCTCTTGTCTGGTTCCGGGCACATGAGGACGAGATCTCTAGCTGGGATGCTGTCAAGGAAAAGCTCAGCAACCTCTTTGGAAATCCCGCCGGTTGGCAGCTGGCTGCTAGAAAATAGTTTGCTCACCGAGTTCAGTCTTCTACTGAATCGTATGTTTCGTACATACAAGACGTGCTTGCTATTTGCCGGAAAGTCGACGAGAAAATGGCCGAGGTTTACAAAGTCGGCCACGTATCCTGTTCTCCAAGAACTTCATGATTTACCAACGGCAGGTCACCTTGGCGTCTCCCGCACATACGACCGGATTCACCGACGCTTCTTTCGGCCAGGCCTTGCCCGATTCGTCTGGAAATACATTGCAGCGTGTGAAAAATGCCAGTACCAAGAAATGCTATCGACACGCCCTGTCGGTTGCCTTCAGTCGCTCGGCATTCCTTCGAAGCCGTTCTTTCGTGTTGGCTTGGACTTACTTAGCCCTTTCCCTCTATCCACGTCTGGCAACAAGTGGGTCGCTGTGGCGACAGATTGCGTCACGGGTTACACCATCACCAGAGCGCTTCCAACAAGCTGTGCCACAGATGTCGCTGATCTTCTTTTACGCGACGTGATTCTACAGCATAGTGCTCCACGTCAACTGCTCACAGACCGTGGTCTGATATTTCTTTCTCAAGTCATCGCCGACATCCTGCAGTCCTGCTCTACCAAGCACAAGCTGACTATGTCTTACCATCCACAGACCAATAGTCCCACTGAGCATCTGAATCGAACCCTAACAGACATGCTTGCAAAGGATGTCTCGTCCGACCATACTGATTGGGACCTTGCCCTACCCTATGTCACTTTTGCCTATAATTCCTTGCATCACAACACTGCCGGTTATTCCCCGTTCTTTCTGCTGTTCAGCCGAGAACCCACATTGCCACTGGCCACTTCCCTTCCATCTGCCGCAGCAGAGTATGCACTTGACGCCATCACCAGGGCAGTCCAAGCACGCGAAATTGCCTGCGCTCGCCTCCTGACCTCTCAAGGGAAGCAACTGTGCTTGTACAATTGCCAACATAGAGACTTTCACTTTTTGCCTCGATCTCTGGTACTTCTGTGGTCCCCGACTCATCATGTTGGCATGTCAGGAAAACTCCTGTCTCAGTACACAGGCCTATATAGAGTGCTGCGGGCCGTGACTCCAGTTACCTATGAAATAGCCCCAGTCAGTACCAGTGCCTCATCTGCCCCAAATTCCTTTGACGTTGTGCATGTCGCACGCCTCAAGCCATATTACTCTCCTGTTATCACCAATATTTAGACACCCCAGGACGGTGCTTCTTCCGCTGGGGGCAAACATACATGCATATTGCGTGCTTCTTGTGGCCGATGCACGCGGGCGCCCCGACGAAGACGACGAACGCTCTCTGGCTCTCGAGCTGTCGGCTGAACTGGCCAGCGCTGAAGTTACCCCTTGTAAATATATTTTGTAAATAGTCTCCAGTCTTAATCCTTTGTTCGCATAACAATATTAATCGTATTAGAAATGTTTTACTGTACTTTTATTGCTCTTATTGACTCACGCTTCTGCGTGGCTTGGCTGTATTTGACACTGCATATTGGTGTTACAATTTTCCTCCACACATGAAATGGAGGCATATGGCTTGTTGCTTCCAGCAGCAAGGATTGTGTCGAGCATGCCCAGAAATTCTGTTTCCAGCTTTTGCATTTTAAGTTACACAACATTAGGAAGAAAGCTAGTGCTACTTGTAAAGCTTGGTGTGCATTGAAGTCAAATTGTTTTACATGCAGTGCCAACAGTTTCAAAAGGGTGTTCCACGTCCACCACCAATAGTGGCACTGGCTAACATTATGAAGCTTAGCTTATGTATGCATACATAAGAACAATAGTAGTGTGGAGGACAGCTGTCACTATAGCCCAATTGGAAGGCATCGCTTACAGCATACAAATTTGGTGTGCCATCTTGCCTTCTACTTTCTTTCACTTTGTTTCCAATCTTAAAATGGAAAAGTTTTTGAATGGAAATGTTTTTGATTAAAGGGGCCCTGAACTACTTTTTATTGAAGTCAAGAAGTGCATTTGAAGCTAAAATAGGCTATTTCATAGGTGCTCTATTGCAAAAAATACTTCAATGCATTCAGCAGAAGCAGAGTTATTGGCAATCAAACATCCCATTTACTTTGCTTCCGCTCCTTTTTCGATGCCTTGCACTGTGAAGGCTACGGCTGAGTAGGGCATGGCCACAATGCTCCGTCTGCTAAACTTCACTGTGGCAAGCAGTTCAAATTTGAATTTGGTTGTTTGCGTAGACCCACTATTTACGATTTGGTGTCTACGACATGCCAAATGCGTTTGTCCTCATTGAGCTACAGTGCGCTCAGCCAGCGCCTCTTCTATTTTTTTTCGATGCCAGCCTGATGCGGCCGATCTGACCGTTCACCACCTCTCTTGTCGTCCTTTCCTACTGTCCCCCATCGACTAGTGTTTGTGCCTGCTCTACTGTCGTGAGGGAGAGTACCATCTGGGTGGCACCTCACAGTGGAAGTCGGAAGAAGACTGACAGACGCATAATAACCTGACAGGCGCAGGGACTACCGCTACTCCAGCGGTACAGCAGCGCTGCAAGCTCAAGCGCACTTGTGACGCAAGCAGCCGTACCATCTGGGTAGCATGACATCGCAGCAACTCACTGAGCTAAGGCTCACCAACGGCTCCCATTGGGGAGCGAGTGATTGCACTAGCATTGAAAAAATAGAGGAGGCATTGGCTCAGCCAGTGGGCTCATCGTGGCACCTCGCGGCCACAGCGGTGGCTGCAGTATCCGCGCTACGTAGCAGACCACAGCGACATGAAAATGCAGCTTTTGCTTTCTGTTTGACAGGGCTAGAGTGCGCGCTTGCACTCATATGCTCCAGTCTGGCCGTGCTACGTGGTGCGGACCGACTTTGTCCTGCATCAGCTCGACCGATGCATAATAGCCACATCCAACTTGTGCATTGTGCTATTAATAACTCAACACGAAGCGAGTCCGCCAAGACGTCTAACCAGGAGCGGCCAGAAATGAGCACGCACTGGCAAGCGTGCGTGTAGTTTGACCTTAAGTTTCGAGTGGTTCGAGGCTAGTTTAGTGTTCAAAACTAGTCGAAGTTAGTGAGACTTAGCAGCTACTGCACCAATAAGCAGGTTGGCCAAGGTTTAATTCCATGGCTGAGCATGAGCAGACAATAGCCGGCTGATTCCATAAGTACATAATTACTATTGAAATTTGAAAACAAATTTATGCTTACTTCAGCTTGTTTATTAAACTGTGTCAATAAATATACACAGTAACAGCAGGAAGAAGAGAACTGATCCAAACATACTTCTTGATAGTGTGGGGTCCTTGCACCCGTGCTCTTGGGACAAAGGAACGACAACACAGTAGTGCAAACAATCACAAGGGCATTTATTGCACCTTCCACAGATCAATGCCTGCTAGCCGAGTTGCTATCCGCAAAACATGCCGATGGGCGCGCGACAAATCTAGAAGTCTGACTCACCGCGACCGGAAGCGAGCGAATATGTTCGCCCCATGCTGGATCCCAAGGCCTGGTCGTTCGCGTGTATGGTCACGCGAATCGTGGCGCGTTCGAGGGCGGCCACGCGAGGCGGTCTCGCAGAAGCATGGGTCGGCGCGCACGCGGGATACGTCCCCGCCGCGCGCCGACCCGCCGGGGAAGAGGGTCGCTGCACGTGCGGCACGACCGTCCCGCTTGGTGTCTCGAACCCAACAACCTGAGCGCCTTGTCTCCCGACGCCCGAGTAACCCCGCAGCGGCGCGACGCTCGCGCCATCTCTCGCACCGCGCTTGTACCACCCGACCGCCGCGGGCGCCAGGCCACGCGGGGGGCGAAGCCGCCCTGCAGGAGACGAGCCATGCGGGAAAACTAGATCTCAGGGGAGGCGTGAGAGTCACGCATCCCCACATCCCCCCAACCTTAAATCACTACATATTCCGGCGAGACATGTGACACGGTCTAACATCAAACTGTGCTTCGCAAACAAGGTAGAACATTAAACAGTGGTCGCGCCGAAGAAATGTCCGCACGCTGTCCATAACATGCGAGCCGACATTGTCCTTGGGTGCACCGCTGGCGTCCGCCGGTCACAGCGGCAGCTTTGCAGACTCGACGGCACGATGCCAGGCCAGGACTCCGGAGACGACGACGCAGTAGTCGGTACGAACAAGCGTCGCTCGCGCCGACGCGCCCTGCTGGGAAGAGCCGCCGTAGCTGTCGGTGACCGCCGGCTCTTTTGTCCGCCACCGAGGGTTGTGAGCTGGATGCAGGAGGCCGCCGAAGTCGCCGCGCCGAACTGGCCACAGCATCACCATCGCCCGGGGTGGCTCGATCGTAGTCCGGGGCAGCAGCAGACGATGTGCAGGTGACGGCAAACCAGGGGTGACTCCAATCACGCTGCGTAAACTCAACACACTCGGCAAACACTAAAGTAGTGCAAGGGAGAGGAATTATGCATGCGCATCGCCCACGTGGTACGATGTTCAACTCGGCTAGCAAAGATCGGGCAGCTACTCAGATGCTAAGTTCACGTGAACGAAGCTCGCTTTCTTGAGTCGAACGAGTAATTTCAGTTCGTGCGAGGCTAAATAGAATGAGGGAAGCGAATTGCAACACCTCAACGCCACGGTCCACCAGGTTGTGTCCCTCCACGTGCGACAGGCAGCTTCGTAAAGCCTTAGGCCTAAAGCGTCGCTACCCTGACAACAACCGGCATCCAAAAACAAAACCCAAAATGGGCGCAAAACAGGCAGCCGCGAGGAGACGTTAGCTCTGTGAGGTGGTCCTACTCCGCTCGGTGCACAAAGCATCCGAGTTGACGGCGCCCACCGTCCCAGACGGTGTCGGAGCGCCCGGTGCCAGGCCGCAATACCAGTCAGCCCGTAGTGGCACCCGTGGCCCGCGGCCACCCGGCTCCCAGAGCCGCGACTTCATCCGAGTCAAAGAGATAGAAGAAGCTATTTACATAAGAAATTCGGATCACCCACGAGGCTTCCGTACTCACTCGCTTCAGGCTTGCCACTGCTCTGCGGGCGCTCAGCCTCGCTCTCCCAGGATGCAGACCACGTGGCTCTCGTACCGACGAATGCCATTAAGAAAAAACACTTGCGAAAAGGCTTAGCATGTTGACATGTTCAAACACACTACCGCCACCATCACCTCGCTCAAGAAAGCACGCCGCCGACGCTAGCGATCAAAATTCACGCTAGGCCTACGCTTCGGTTCAAACAAAGGTCTCGAACGAAGCAAACTGTTAAAACTATCGTCCGATGCCCCAAGAGCCCCACATTGGGCGCCAGATGTGGGGTCCTTGCACCCGTGCTCTTGGGACAAAGGAACGACAACACAGTAGTGCAAACAATCACAAGGGCATTTATTGCACCTTCCACAGATCAATGCCTGCTAGCCGAGTTGCTATCCGCAAAACATGCCGATGGGCGCGCGACAAATCTAGAAGTCTGACTCACCGCGACCGGAAGCGAGCGAATATGTTCGCCCCATGCTGGATCCCAAGGCCTGGTCGTTCGCGTGTATGGTCACGCGAATCGTGGCGCGTCGCATCCCCACAATAGATGTCAGCTATTGGCCAATAGCAGCCCTGTATGGGAATCTGCTATATTACAAAATAAAGCATCCAGAAAAGAGTGGAGAGCATGCTTCCATTGAAAAGAGAGCTTTTGAGAAAAAGGTGACTTCGCTCTTCACTTACAAGCTCCACGCACCGCGCACAACAGCAAAACTTGGCTGACACACTCTCAGCAGTACCTGCAATCTACGGACTCTTTTACTCACCAAGCCCGAGGGGTTGTTTAGGACCCCTTTAAAACGTGTTTTATTGAAGTATTTACGGAAGGCAGAGAGAGATTGTTCATATACATATTTATCATTCGGCACATGGTGTTCTTTATGATGGGCATCACAATCAAGTGCAAGTTTCTTTTTTTTTTTCCTAAGGTGAATTGATGAAAACAAGAATTGTGATGGGGCATCATATAATATTGCATTGATATATATATATATATATGTTTATATCACATTGTAATGATATCCCTTCGCATTGGGGAAACATTGCTTGTTTGGTCTTAACTGAAAAAAAAAAATCTTGTGCACTGATGTGCACATACACACACACACACACAGACAAAAAAAAAGGGGCAACACAAAGAAGGCTTTCTGCACTGTTCAACATGTTGACATGTACTGTAGTGCATTGTTTACATGACCTCATGTCACCTGCACAATTATAATAGTGTTGTCCACAGAAATGGATGTAGCTCCGGGCTGTGCTTGCTATTGCCGTCTCATTTTTGTTTAATTAAATAGAGAACATCCTGCAGTATTATTGCAGAAGTAAATTAGCTACAGCTGAAAGCCATAACTAAGTAAGCTGGGAACACCAATTGTTAAATAAACACAAAACAAGGATATCTTCAGAAAATGTTCCACTATGCATTGGAGAAATCAACAGGTGCTACCTGTAGATGCATTACTGGCGACTTATTACCGCACCAAAATCATTTTCAGGATAAACGACTGCTTCGTATAGTCTGTGTTAGTCAGTTATATTCCGTTAAACTCATGCACAAAAACAGTGTCGCCTACTTCAGACGTGAGATGATACTTTGCGGTATTCAGGTGTTACAGTTAGCGTTAAGCTACTATAAATTGAGTAAACATAATAAAGGTTTGGAATTTAAAAGGCAGGCTGATTGGTGTGGATTCATTATTGAAATAAGCGAAAAGCTTAGCATCACTGTCAGTTAGTGCAAGTACTTTTGAAATGAGCAACGCTGTGTGGTCAGAATAAGAGAACAGCAACATGGGGATAACCCTTGCCACCAAACCTAGGGCAGCCTAGCATGCAGGCAGTCCCTTGTAAGCTTTCGTATCTGTAGGCGTGTTTCAAATGTCATCATAGACTTTGCCACCTTTTGCAGACAGCTGTTATTGCAGGTCATATTGCAATTCTGACAAACAGCAAATACAGTTTGAAGGAGGCAGCATTGAGCAGCCTAGCATGCAATGGTGCATGCTTCTTTGCTGCCTGTCAAGCAGATGGACGAGTGATACAACGGGAAATTTGGTAGTGAAGTTGAGTCAGCTCAGCATTGTTAAACAGGCTTACAACTATGTTGAAGCACTGGCGATGTGGCGAAAGTGTTAAGTGTAAGTGCTGTTTAGGCAAGAGTTGTCAGTCTTGGAGAAAATACAGGTTTCCCATAGCACTGTGTGCCAAGTGAAACTGCGGTGTGACTCAATTTAAGCAACCCTATTGCCTAAAGCAACATGTGAGAGAAATTTATTATTCATTACTTCTACAAGTTTTTCAAGGAAATTAGTTACAATTTGGTTTATCTTGGTGCCAAAAATTGCATGCCATGGGTGGGGGGGCTCAAGCAGTGTAAGCAGTGTCAAGGTGCATTAGTGTTTCAATACACTGAAAGAGGTGCTGTCTTCTCAAACATCAAGTTAAAAATTTTTTCTCTCTAGAATCATCTTATATTATGCTATCTTTCTGTTTCTTGTTTTCTTTTTTCCTTGTCATGTTGCGTTGCTTTTTTTGCTTGAGCCCGTGCTTCTGCCCCTTCACGTGTGTGTGTTCTAGCCAGATGAGAATTTCTCTTGTACAGGTGCGTGTGAGTGCTTCACCAAGTGAACCCCTCTTGCTGGACAACTTGCCATTTGACAAATATGAGCTGGAACCGTCGCCGCTGACCCAGGCCATCCTGGGGCGCAAGCAGCCTACGGTAGCCTTTGCCGTCTCGGTGGCCGGAGCAGCACCTCAGAGGGGTGGAAGTGCCTTTGGCTACCTGAAGGCCAGCTCGAGCCTGGCATGTGTGAACTTGTTTGTGCTTCCCTACAATTACCCTGTGCTACTGCCACTGCTGGACGAGCTTTTCCGTGTCCATCGGTGCAAGCCACCGCGCGAGTGGAAGGTGCAGTTTGATACTTACCTCAAGGGCATGCCACTGTACTATGCGGGACCCCTGAAGCGTGCTCTGCAGCGTATGGGTGCTCCCAACCTGGTGCCAGACTCTATGGAGAACTGCCTCAGCTACACCGTGCTTAACTACCTCAAGCGCCTCAAAAACCAGGTGAGCAGTTTTCAGGTGGAAATGGGGAAGGTGGCATGTGAAGCAAGAATCACGGTTTGCACTGGGACATGCTTAGGCAAATTTCACCATAAAGGCTGTGATAATGGGCAGTCTCAGTTAATGTAAAACAAGCCGTTTAATGTGATTATCATTCTTTGGGAACTTCACCCAGTTTGTGGTATCTATGTCCCGCCAACTTGGTCATGGTAGTCCGTGTGAACTGGGTTCAGAAGCAACCGTCGGAGCAACTTGGGTCACTGGGTGTGTAAAACTAGATATGTGCTGCTCTGCAATGAACCTCTTTGATGCCAACTTGAGTTACTGGGTATATATGTGCCACTGAATATGCACCACTCATCGGTGAACCTCTTTGGTGCCAACTTGGGTCACTGAGTATGTGTCACTCGCTTTGTGCCGCTTTTTATAACAATGATCATATTGTTACGGCGCAACCAAGAGTGGCACCAGTTGGAAGAAGACGATTTGACGTATAGAGGTGGAATCAGTTTTGATAGCCATCTCGTTTATGCATCATTGTTTCCCTTGTGAATATTGTAAATACATCTTTATATGTGACTTGTGCAATGTAGCAATATATGTTTATCAGTGAAGCATAGAATCACAGGATCCAGCACAGAAATATTTCAAGGAATAGAAGCATGTAGGAAAAATAACATGACTTTACTGATGTTTCTGCTGGGGTCCGGCCTTCATCAAGAGAGAATTCTTGATAAAGGCCGGACCCCGGCCAAAACGTCAGTATTGTCATGTTATTTTTCCTACGTGCTTCTATTCCTTGAACAATATATATATATATATATATATATATATATATATATTGTTATAAATATAGATTTATTGTTATAAATATAGATTTATTGTTACGTTGCAGAAGTCACGTATAAAGAAGATAGATACCAACAATTATGCACCACAGCACTGGTCCTGTGCTCTTGCTTGTCTTTGTGTGTTTTGGCACAGTTTAACATGAATGACCCATACCAACTAGCTCGCACCCAAACCCTTCTATGCACAAATCATAAGATAGATTGCGAATCGCATTGAAGTTGCAATCATCACTAAAGGATGAATGCACCGCCAATTTTTTTTTTTTTTTTTTCACATTGATTAAAGCAATAAGATATTCATCATTTTGTGACTATATTGACCTCAACATGGGCGTAGATAGCATCTTCACACAAAGCATGCACCTACATGTGATCTGGCTGTTTAATTATTTAACCTGTACAGCATAAGACCCCTCTTTTGTGTGTGCCTTCCTAAAGAGAAGATGTGCCAGGAATACTAATGTGCGCCTTTGGTCATCTCCATGATACAGGCAAAGGCTGAGTACGAGAAGGTGGTAAGTGCAGTCGGTGGGCCCAAGACAGGCCTGGGTGCCGAAGGCGTGCGGGTGAGCCCTGGAGTTCCACGGCCATCAACGGGTGAGGTGACAAAGCTTTCTGAGCTGGCACTCAGCTGGAATCCTGCCCTACGTGAGCGCCTGCAAGGCTTGCGCCAGGAGCTGAATGACTTCCCAGGCTTCGCACTGGCGCCAGCGCCACCACGGCCCCCTGACACGGCTGAGGCGCCCCCAAGAAACCCTTTTGATATCGGTCGTGCCTCTCTCCTCCATCAGGTGGCACGGATGCGGGCACGCTACCTACACCCGGGCACTATCACACGGTTGCAGGATGCTGGTAAGACATGTTGATCACTTACTCAAGACAAGTCAATTGTCTGTCTCGAGTAAGTCTTGACCGGTCAAGACTTGCCAAGACTTGCTCACTCATTCAGTCAATCAGAGAATGTATAGCTTTTTTGTAAATAATGCACAATAAGGCAAAGATAGGTGGCTGGAGTAAAGTGCTGTTACACACTTTCACTATGCTCCAGCCACCTTTTCAATAGTAGTAACGCAATGTACAGCCTCAGCAAAATCTAGGTCGTCACACTTCTTTCAAATTAAGAAAAATACAAGGATATATTCCCCGGTAATTGGAACCTGAGACTGACAAACTTCATCGAATTATCCTGCAGGTAGAAAGAGCGGCAGAAAAAATGACGAGACATATTGGTTTTTATTTGGCAGTATTCGCTAGAGACTAACATGGCCCTGAATCAAAAGCCTGCACATTTTTTTGGGGTTCGAACTAAAAAACTAACTGTAGATGACATTCGAGCTCCTAAACAACATAAAAATCTTGTTCAAACCTAATTTTTTAATGAAATAAATGTAGCATGCCTCTGATTCTGGCAATCAGAAAAGGATGAAACTAGCGAACCTTACCTTCACGGAATGGACATTTATTTACTTTTAATGTCCATTTTCATCACTGTTTGACAGCTCTTTATCAGTGTCTATGGACCATAACATGTCACCTTCCATATTGTCCATTGCATATTTGATATTGTGCATTTATCAAACGACTACACAGCAGTCACAAACGGGATGGTGGCTCATGCAATTCTGTGAGATGCCAAAAACACATGACACGGCTTATTGCCACTGGCTTAGCATGTGAGATACCTTATCCCTAGGGTTGTGCGAATATTCTAACAGTTCAAATATTATCGAATATTATATTTTAATATTGTATTCGATTCGAAAAATACATATTTGAAAATGTTCGAATATTTGCCTGGGCACGAATATTCAAATCAAATTGCATTTATTTCTGCCTATGCTGGAGTAAACATGGTTGTTTGCATTTGTTTCTATGTAATCTATTGGGGCGATATTGGGGCGATATTGTGCTGGACTATTGGGACTGGACTGGACTGGACTGGACTGGACTATTGGGGCGATATTGTGCTGAATTTTGCTGCTAACAGAATTTCACCTGTAAAGCAAGCTTAGCCAATAAACGCATAATCTTTGCGGTAAAGCCAGCCTCTCAGTAGCAAAGGGCATGAGTTTGCAACACTTTTTGTGAACTTAAACTGTGTTAGGGACAAGACTTTAGGGACCAAATAGCCTCCCAGCACACTCTCCACAAGTTTTTTTTCAGTGCCACCCCCAATTTCGAGCTTATTGCTTGACAGCAAGTGCGATGAGTGACAACTGGCACAAGGTCAAATGCCTTCGAGTTTACAGGGATTTGATGCGGTATAGTAAGGTACAGGCTGGCGAGGACACCTAGTGGGAATTACTAAATTATCCAAGTTATCAGGAGCCAAATACATAATGCTTTAGTATAGCGGTTTACTAGTACACATATTTAACATTGACATTGCAATTGCAATGTTCTAACATAACAGATTAACCCAACTTGCTAATAAGTGCATGTGCGTATCGTTATTCGATATTCGAAGTTAAGTATTCAGTTCATATTATAAAATTTTGATATTCACACACCCCTACTTAGCCTTTGAGAAAGCTTTCATAATCAAAGACTGAAAGTGACGCGTTGTCATAGGACATGGGAGCTTGTTCTGAAGCCATCTTGTGATGGTGGCCTGTTGCAAGCACTGTGAACTTGGTTTCGTATCCAGTTTCACCATGCAGGCAATTTTTAGAGTGCAGTGCTTAGGAACCCGTTCCTGCGTTGAGCGTCAGGGTAACCGGCAGAACGAGCAGAGGATGAAAGACTGATAGAGAAGAAAGTGCAAGAAGGAAAGAAGCGTGCCACACGAGATGTGTTCCACGGCGGTGACCCGCTACGAGATGGCGCCCCAAGTGTGTGCGCCATCACCCAGTCGCCAGTGATGTCATTACTAAGGCATGCAGTCCTCCAATACCACATATGGAAACAAAGCGCTGGCGTGGGCTTCGGACCCACTGCACATGCACTACTTCGTGTGGCATTCGAGATGCCTGAAGACCTGTGCTCAAATTTTGCATTAGGCAGTATTGTGATCATTGGTGAATTTTGGACCAGTTTTTCTTGAAAGAAATGTGTACATTAGAAAAGGGTAAATACCGTAGTCATTCGTTGTGAGCTGTTCTTCTTAGGGCAGGTTGAAAATCAGTGTTTTTAGCGGGAGATGACGCATGTTTGACGCATTCGCTGTGCCTTGTCAAGTCAGACACTGCAGCTATTGGAATCGCCAGTGAGGTCACCATTGAGGTGAGGTGCATTTGTGCTGACCAGTGAACTTCAATTAATTCAGTGAGGACCAGTTTCACGATAGAATTAACAAAAGTTTTGGCCCATAGAAATGTATTAGTGCCTGGCTGGACTTTGGTTGGGATAGAACTGACTAAAAAATCAGATTAGCCAAGTCAAATTGACAAAAGTCTACTGTACTATATGGGTAAGAACAATGCATGCATGTGTATTTATGCAAGTATACCTAAGATGCTAATATCAAGTTGGTCTTTCTTCCCAGTATGAGGCGAGGGTTTTTTGTTGCCGACGCGGAGTGCATGGCTCTGAAAGGGATACTAAAGATGAACACTAATACTCCCTTGAAAACCTCCCTGTTCTTGTTCAGTAGAAGAAAGTTAACCAGTAACAGAAAATAGCTGTTAAAGGTTGCAGTTTCAGGAAGTCTTCCAAGAAAAGCATCAGCTGAGTCCTTCTTTGCACTTATTGTTTTGTATTTCTCATAATTGGTTGTGCTTCATACTGGCCTGCACGTAGTAGCAAGAATTATGTATTCAGTCTAGCTTGACCCGTGCGTCATGCAACATTATGCACTTCTGATTCCACAAGATCTTTTAGGTGAAAGGTGTGTGACTTTCCGCTGCCTGTCACATTATTATGGCCTTGTAGTTGCATTGGTATTGAATAGTTCTTACGTCTGTTGATTTGTTTGCTTTATATATATACCACTTTTATGCCCTGATGGCAGTAGCTCAGTTATGGATACTTGTTGAAGGTTTGGAAAAAGTGTTGTATTAATGGTTATTGGTTCGAAAAGTGTAAGAAACTTGCATGAATTTCCCTTTTTCTTGTTTTGTACATATCTGTGTGTTTTGTAAGGGCCATTTTTTCCGTAGTCCCTTAGAGCTTCAGTGCTTGTGCCTAGGTACTAATGTGTCTTTATGCTCTGTGTGCTGCTGTGTCATTTATGCAGAACAATTGCACAACCTTCCTGTTAGTCAAATGGGTAACTACCAGGAATACCTTAAGCGGATGCCCACACCACTGCGAGAAATTGAATCTACACCTGTACGGCAGCACATGTTTGGAAACCCATTCAAGATTGAAAAGGTTAGTTTTTTGTGGTTTCATTCCAGAAATGTTGGTCACATCCATATTCTAGGCAGTTAATATGCATATCTAGAAACCAAGCATGAAAACAAGACAGGACAGATGCTCAGACAGGTGAGCAGCTGTCCAGTCATGTCTCTGTCCTGTGTTGTTTTCATGCTCAGTTTTTAGCTATGAACATTTATCAGCTAGCCCAGCAGTCCATATTATTTAGTTAGTTACATAATTGGGCTGTCTGGTAGATGAATGTGTTCAAAATATTACTGTAATAGAAATAATGTGAGCCTGTGCATACAAGCATCAAGAATGGCAGCTTTGATGTAAATTGTTGTCATACTGACACCACTGCGGAACAAGAGACTCTTTCAGAACTCCTGGAGATGTAGATAGCACGGTATCATGTTGCAGGAAAGTGTGTAGGCATGCAGGGTCTTATGTGGATGATAGAGTCTGTCTTTTGCTGCATCCAGAATGCTTGAAAGCTCCATGGAAGGAAGCAAATTCTCAACCTCGTCTTCAAAAATATTTAGCACAGGGATTTCCATGTGTGTGACATGATGCAGGCAGAGCTCACTGCTCACATTTCTATTGGCTTTGAAATTGCTTCTTTTGACAACGGCTGTGGACAGCAAATGTTGCTTCAATTTAAATATGTTGAGCATGCGGATCTTCTTATCCTTTATCTTGTGCCATCTTAGCTGAATGAACCTTGTAAAGTAGAGGAGAGCTTAATTGCTTCTTATACCGTACTTGCCAGTCATGTAACCCTCATGTTCATATTCATGCTCTGTGCCTTAAACCCTTTCATTCAGCAAGGCTGACCGTATGTACAAATAATCAATATGTGTTTGAGGAGAAGTGCCAACAGTCTGCCAAATTTCTTAACAATTCTGCTGTCACACATACAGCCACTTCACTTGTGTGTGCACCAAACAGCCTGTATGGGTCAGTATGGGTCATTTGGTGTGGTTAGAGCTACTATTTGCTACTGGCTATTCCCACTTGTATGAAACTTGTGCTGGCCTGGGATCTGTGAAAGCCATGAGATGTCCTTCTTTGTATGATGCACAAAACTCTGCTCATTGCAGCGCATGATGGTGGATGAAGCGGACTTGGACCCAGCAGCCAGCCAGGCACGGGGGCACAAGCGACCCGCAGCCGAGGCTCCTGGAGGACCCAGGGCCAAGCGGCGGCCAGGACCTCTGCCCCGAAACTTCACCCGCAGCCGGAGCCCAATACCAAGCCCTCCTTCTACTCCCGAGCCTCCTACTGCCAAGCGGAGTCCACCCAGGGGTGAGTTAATGACCTTAAAGAAAGCTGTGACAAGGAGACTGACCACCTTAATGGCAGTTAGATCACCTAGCAGTACCATGAACATTCCAACATTTAAAGCTAGCCATGTTCTCCCGTGTCAACCAACACCTCTTTTTGTTGTCATCAGCCAACCACCGAAAATTTTTTAAAGAGGGCTCCTTTACTTGAAAAGTTTGGCCGCATGTTACACTCCTGTAACGCAGGAAGGCGAAAGCCTGCTGCACACTTGTTAATGCATTAAGTTATACGATAAGAGGGTTTACACTTCTTGCAAGACATAACGAGCTGCAGTGTGAAGAACAAGTGTGACAAATTGTTTTCTGCGAGCTTCGGCCTCCTCTCTACGTTGCGGTATCACATTGCTGCTTTCGCAGTGCGGCTTCTTTGGCTCGTTTTTGACGCTTAGCTGTGGCTTTGCACGATCATGTAGCGGTGTCAGGCTCACGCCAACGACGTGTTTCTTCGACTTTGCATTGCTTCTCCTCAGCAGGGGAAAGCAGCATTTGCAGTCGAACTCCTTGCTTCCGCCGCGTCTCACGTTGCACCTTGTTTCTCATTTGGCGAGCGTCCTTAGCCGTAGCGTACTTCCGAGGGGGGGGGGTATGCAATGCTTGTTTTGAGCTTGCTCGTTATTGAATTGTATACCGTTGTGTGTGTTGTATGGGTGATTTCAATGAATGTATGAGCCATTGCATTTTTGCTTGCTCATGGGGTTATGAGCCATTGCTGATGATGATAATTTTTTTACCACTCGGCTAGACACTGCCTTAAGGGGGTATGAGCCATTGCAACGAACCACTTAAGGCTTTTGCCTTAATAAGAGGTTTGCCCTGCTGCCACACTATTATGTCATAAATATGTAATTGCTTCATGCATCGTTGTATACAGTTGCTGGTGAAAGTTGTGGAGATGGGTTTACACAAGGCTCACCCTACAAGCAACGGGTCAAGATGGGGCACGACGCTGCTCCCCTCCGCAACACACAGACATGCTACGGCAGGGTTAGTCTACTTTCCGACATGGCATAGAGAAGGCTCCGGAGTCAGATCGCCAACAGACACTGGTTTATTAACCCAAGATAAAGCATAGTGTGACAGTGGCGACACTTACAGGCAAAGGCTCACCACAAGACCAATCGAGTATGCGCACCTGCTACACCCAGACTAACTGGGTAGCAGTCCACCAAGTGAAAGATTGAGAAGCTGAAGAAGCAAAGGTACCACGTAACTAACTTGTTGCAGGCCTGTTAGCATCTGCCACAGCGATGAAGTGCTCAGCGGAAAAGAGCTTGGTTGGAGAGGGCGCCCGGGGGCCGCCACTTGAAAAGCCAACCGGGGCGTGTCCCAGTGACGTTTGCTTGCGCAGTGACTCAACCCCAGAAGAGAGAAGCGCAGTTTACGCGAGAAATTAGATCTGCCACGCTAGCCATGTTCACTAAGTTACCATTGTGGCGGCAGTTCCCTGATATCAAACTAAGCACAACGAGCCAGCTGGGGTATGTGGCACAGGAAGGCACCTTAATCTCCGCAAGGTAAATGTTTCATGAGTGGAAGGCCTAATGTGCTAAATAGATGTGAAACTGCAGAAGGAAAACCTTTATCTAGTAGAGAGCTGTGTGATGTCATGCACCACTAATCTGAGTGGGAATTTCAAGAATACTGAGTTGTTTTCATCAATAACTTGTCAGATAAAGCTTTCATACCGTGCTTCTTTGGTCAGCCTAGCTTCAGTCACAGCTGCCTTTCATGTAATGTCACATTTTTCCATGTTTAAAATTGATGGACACTGCAAAGTGCTTCTTAGTGCACACCACCTAGTCAATATGGTCTTGTTCATGCTATTGTCAAGGAAGCATGTCAGCACATATTTATATCAGGTGTAAAAAATATAGTGTAACTATTGGCACAGTCTATTGACAGAAGCAGATTAAAAGGTAAATGCTTACTAAGATATACTTTGTCAACTCAGTATCTTTATCAATTCTTGCAGAAATGTTCATATAAATCTAGCAAAGGAAGACATTGACAGTGCAGGTTTTGCAAGATGGCATTGTGAAGCTATGCAATGATATGCCCAACACCAACGAACTGCATGTGTGGTCATATGACCACCGCATGAAGTATCATTCACATGACTGCGTTGTAAGTGGAATGACCGCTAGCATGCATTCTTCAGAGAGAAGCAAGATATTGGGAGCTGTTAAGCTCAGCGTGGTGCCTGTGTTTTTCTTCAACTGTGAAGGTTTCTTTCTGAGAAAGCTGTAGGGATTTCCTTTATAGCTTTTTTCTACAGTGGGGTAGGTGACAATGTTTCCTTTTCATGGGTTCACTAAACATGGTCAATCACTTTGGGCATACTTTTACTGGTGTGTGTGTTTGTGTGTGTGTGTGTGTGTGTGAAAACATTTATTGTAATGAGGTCTGGAGGCTCGACTTCTTAAGCCAAGGCGGGCCGCTCCCATGTTGGCACTGTCAGGCCAAGCCTTTCAGCGACATCATGGGCCCTCTGGATGGCCCTTAGTTGGTCCTGAAACAATGGGCTTTGTATCCTTTTCTCCCACTGTGTCCATTCTTCAACGAGGTTGGGGAGAGTCATGGGACAACCCGCCAGCATATGTCTAATTCCAATGATTCCATTACAATCGTTGCAGTCCATCTTAATCTCCCTCTCTGGATATATTTTTTAAATGGTGTACGGTGTGGGATATGTACCTGTTTGCAATAAGCGCAGTGAGACTGCCTGAGCCCTGTTCAGTTTTGAATGTGGCAATGAGAATTGCCTGCGTCCTAAATAGTAGTGTTTGATAATGTCATTGTATGTTATCAAATGAGCTCTAGATTCCCTGGCTTCATGGTGAACGGCTCGGTTATGACTGTCACCGTTAGCAAGTCCTCGTGCCAAGTCATGAGCAACCTCATTGAGGCTTATCCGAGTCTCGTCCACTTTCCCCATATGCGCAGGAAACCATCGGATTTCAGTTCTCCTAATCCCAATGTTTTCAAACAGTTTAGCTGCAACACCAGCTACGTAGCACACTTTATAGCGGATTTCGAATCACTGTAAATGCAGGCCCTCTTATTACTCCTGATGGCTAGAGCAATTGCCACTTGTTCCACCACCATGGGGTATATGGTCGTATGCGTCTTTACCTTTCACCCAGGCTGCACCAACTATAGCTGCCAATTGGTTCTGATGTTCTATTTCCTGCAAGAGTGCTTTAGCTCTTGCCTTTCTCTTTTCGACATTATATTGTGGATACATATTTCTGGGGAGAGGGTTGGTTCTGATCTTGTTCCTAAGGTCAGTCCTTAATTCTACTTCAGCCTCTATTACGCTCCTTGATGTATTCAGTTCTGCACCTATTGCCTGTAATATGTTCCTGCCAGCTCATGATTTTGTCAATCTTTCGTGTTGCGCTAGCTGTTGGGCCTCCGCGATTTCTTCCATTGTGTTGTGCACCCCTAGACTCATGAGTTTGTCAGTTGCAGCGTTACTGGGTATCCCTAGGGCTACTTTAATGAGCTTCCTGAGCATCACATTAAGTTTGTTAAGTTCTGCCTGCTTCCATTTGAATAATCCAGCCACATAAGTGAAGTGACAGAGAGCAAAGGCGTGTATTAGCCTCAAAGCGCTGTCTTCTCCTAAGCATCTGTGTCTATTGGTAATTCTCCTTAGTAACCTAATGACTTCATCTGTTTTATTCGAGATATGTTGTATTGTTCTATAGTTAGCATTGTTTCCGTCTATGTAATACCCAAGAACCTTGATTGTTTCAACTAGCCTGACTGCGGATCCTTCATGAGTGTATAAGCACACTCTTGGCTCATCTTCCGGAATGTAACCTCTTGGTTTGCGACCTTTTCTCCGATGTTTAATGACCAAGAATTCTGATTTGGCTGCCGAGCATTTCAACCCCATGTCTTTCAGTGTGTTCTCTACAACATATAAACTTTCCTGTAATCTGGTCTCTGTCTGTCCTACATTACCCTTGGCACTCCATATGGTTATGTCGTCAGCATATACCACATAATGTATACCCTCAGTTTTCTCCAGATTTCTTGCAACCTTGGACATTGCTAAATTAAATAGCATGGGTGAGAGCACAGTCCCTTGTGGAGTGCCCCTATTTCCCAAATTCTTAGCTTCTGATTTAAGCTCACCCAGCATGAGTTGTGCAGTTCTATTTCTAAGAAAGTCCTTAATCATGTTAAAAAGTCTCTTACCTAACCCCATCTTCGAGAGGACGCCAGGTATTGCCTTATGCTTTATACGATCAAAAGCTTTTTCCACATCCAATCCCAAAAGAGCTTTTGTATGCGCTGGGCTGGCCTGTATAAGTTGGTGTTTGATCAGCACCATAGCATCCTGAGTTGACAGCCCGGGACGAAAGCCGATCAAGTTGTGTGGGAGGATGTCGTTCTGCGCAACGTATTTAGTGAGTCGATTTAGGAGACATGACGTTAAGGAAATAGGACGGAGGTTGTCCAGAGTGAGTTGTTTTCCTGGCTTTGGTATAAGGATAGTATTGGCCACCCTCCATTCCTCTGAGTATACCCCTTTTCTCCAACATTCATTGAAATGTTCAGTTAGATAAGAAATTGATTCGTCATCCAGATTTCTTAATATCTTGTTAGTTATTCCATCAGGCCCAGCCGCCGATCTACTATTAAGACTGTGAAGAGCCGCCCTCACTTCACTCTCAGTGAAGTCCCGGTCAAGTTCTTCACATATGCCTCCCGTATATTCGGGGCTCTCGTCTTCTTCGTTTGGTTGTTTAAGTGGGAGATATTTGGCTGCGAGACTATCCATGATATCCTTCTGTGTTTTATCTTGGCTTTCCTGATGAACCAACTTAGATATAGCTGTTCTCTTGCTTGTCCTTGTTTCATTCTCGTTGAGCATGTGCTTGAGGAGGTTCCAGCTACCTCCATGTTTGAGTCTACCATCAGCCGAATTACAGATCTCATCCCACTGTTGCTTCACGAGGGTCTTCGAGTGATCATCAATTTCTCTGTTTAATTGCGCTATTTTTTTCCTTATCCTTCTGTTAAGTCTCTGCGTTTTCCATCTCTGTAATATAGACTGTTTGGCCTCAATCAGATGCGCCAGCCTGCTGTCCATAGCCTCAATACTTTCCTCTGTCCTGATTACTTTAGTGGCCTCTTTGACGTCCTCTCTGAGCTGGATGACCCACGTCTGAAGGGGATCCTGCTCGGCATCTAGGGGCCCCACTTTCCTTCTGTTCACCCTGATTTTTCTGAACTGATCCCAACCAGTGAATTTGAAGATTCTAGTTTCCTGTCTCGGTATGCATATGGTTATGTGTATGATATAATGATCGCTCCCGAGATCCATGTTTGAATTGTCCCAATTGGCTCCTCTTGAGTTGTTTACAAAAGTAAGATCTGGTGTGGAGTCCCTGCTTGTGGACGTGCCACAACGGGTGCGATAGGCCGGATCAGTAATCAAACATAACCCCAGATCCATGGCAAGACTCCATAGCTCCTCTCCCTTCTTTGTGTTCCAAGTGTATCCCCATGTGTGATAGGGAGCATTAAAGTCCCCTCCAATAATGAGCGGGGAGTTTTTGGCAACCGAAAGCACCTTGTTGAAGAGTGCTCTAAACCTCTGTCTCATGTTGTTAGGACTGCTGTAAATATTTAAACAGAAAATGCTTTGCATCTTACCTCTGTTCCTTTTAAGTATTATCTCAACTAGAATAAATTCAAACCTGGAATGTCTAAGATGAATATCATGCTCAATATATGGCAACTTTTTGTCAATGAGGGTCGCCAACTCCCTCCCCGTTTTTTTGTCTCTACATATAACTTTGTACCCAGTAAGCATAATTTCGTCCGCTAAGGTTTCCTGCAGCATAATTACTTTTGGCCTGGCCTCAGATGACCTGATCACCTGTTGCAGTGCTGCTTTTTTGTGTTCGAACCCGCGACAATTCCATTGCCACACGTTAAATCCATGATTACTGTCCATTGTTATTAGGTGAGGCTGCCTTTCTATTACCCGCTACTTTCCTCATTGTGATGGCCCCCGACAATCCAGGAATGGACTTTATACTATCCGCCTCCGATGGCAGATACTCATCGTCGTCATTCCCTCACGTCTCAATTTTCCTAAATCTTTTCTCCGCCGTCAGCCTCCATTTCCACAATTTGTCCACTTTAAAGTTGGTCGTTTCCACTGTCTCTCTTATCGCTTTAATTGCATCTTTTATTTTACTGAGTGCTGAGAAGACTGACTCATCCTCGGAACTCACCGCCCTCTATTTTATTGGACATCCAGTCCAATACCTCAACGGAACAATGGGCAACTGGGCATTGTGTGTGCTCATTTGTCCGATGAATGCACATTATCAGTGATATTTCGGAAAGTGATCAACTCTTATTGCAAAGGAGGACGTGAAGTTTCAGTACGCGTTCAGTTGAACTTGGCAACTGTAAAATAGTTTTGTGCTTTTTGCAGTACTGCAGCAGCGTTTCACAGCAACAGGTCCCATAAATTGTTTTAACCATTGCATCTGTCTTGCACAGCAGAAGAGGAGGCAAGCAATGGCTGGGCACCTAACGAACCAGTCGCCTGGGAAGAGAGAAATGGTCAAGTGGCTCCACCATGGCGCGACAATGGTCTTATCAGGGGCTGCCTGCTCAAGGAAGTCAGGAAACCTGGCAGAAGTGAGTCTTGTGGTCTGGTGTGTGCCAGCTAGTTTTTATCAGTTCAGCTGTGGGCATGCATTGAGCACTGTGCCTGCATTGCTCCACTGTTCCCACAACAGTTCATTATATATTATAGTTTGAAGTACATCGGAACTATTTGGTGATCCCCTTCAAGGTTAGCTATAACCTGGATTGACTGCATAAAAAAAATATTGGTTTATCCTTTTTCAAAGAATTGGTCATAACACAAAACGGAAATGTGTATTCTAAAAACCAGTGGTGGCTTCGTTGCTCATTCACAGGTATAAATCCCATAAATGTGCAGTCTTATATCAATTACAGTTTCACTCAAGAGGCAAAGCAATAACAGTAATAGCAAGCATGCGAGGCCTGTGGTGCTGCCCAGCATAAACAGTACCTTGGAGGCTACCGTCATATGTATATCAGGCGCGATCAATCAGTCCGTAAGTGGCAAGAGTCGGCATTGTGCACTCACCCATACACTTGTTCAAAGTTCAGCCCTGCGCCACCAGTGGTGAAGGTTGTCACCTACCATAAAGGCTGACTGAATTTGTCAGCAAGACACTTCCAAGCACTGCCATCTTTACTACCCTACTAGGTGTCGACGGTGCTGGGCATGTTGTCCATGAAATTACACTCAGTGACAAAATAAATTATAGGTAAGTATCCTTATTGCAACAAATACATCTGTTGAAGAGAACAATACGTTTAATAAACCAATCCTTTCTAATCTTTCTATGCCTACTATCTTAACCATTAGATAGGCTCACAGATTTGCGTGATGTGCGTGCACTGGACAGTTTTTTGGTGGGGCCTGGTATAAAATACTTTTGTGTTACCGTATAGACTCACGTAAGGGCTGGTGCAGTCCTTACACAGGACCAAACCTATTGATCAAAATGGTGTCGGCGCAGCCGGTGGCTGCTGCACAACCTGGATATACCATTGCATCGGAAGTCGACATGCAGCTCTCGCCATCTAGTAGTGGCACGTGCAAGTATGCAGTGCGCAAAAATTCATCGATGCACTCACATAGTATCGGGGCACCGAACATGATTGCTTCTCCAATAGAATGATTTTCTTTGTTTCTTTCTCTTTTTTCTCAAAATTTTGGAATGCCAAGTTCGAGGTGTGGCCTTGACAGGTGTCTACACGGTATTATTGTGCATAAACCATTAACGATGATTTTCAATATTGTCAGTGTAAGTGGATGGCCTGTGTAAAGACAAAGGCCTTTGTACTAAAAGAGCATGCTCCATGGTAGAGCATGGACAAGGCCCTGAGACAAGAGAGACAGCAGATCTCCCAGGCATTTATTTAGAAGAAGCCTTGTCCGTCCCCTATGACAAAGCGTGCTCATGTAATAGGAAGACCTTCGCTTTTACAGCCTGAATGAATTAACAAGCAAGAACTTATAGACAACAGTCCCTCCCTCCTCCCACTAGCACCTCCCTGCAGCTCGGTTGCGTGCACAAGAGCTCACGCATAACAGTACAGTCAAACCCACTTATAACGATATTCAAGTGCCACAAAAATTCCATTGTTATAATCGATAATTGTTGTAAGCGGGCTTCATGAAAAATATCAAAATGGGGGAAGGCACAACTGTTATGCGAAAACTATAATGGCAGGGAGGCCAGTGCCTCTCCCCACCACCTTCCTCCATCCGGCTGCTGATTGCGTTGACTTGTTTAACTGGTTAACTCTGCTTTCTGCAAGCTCTGATCGCATGTAACAAGCCACAGCTGTTGACGTTCAACAATGGCACTGCTATTACTGCAAATCGGGGTCACAGGTGGCAAGCGACATGTGAGCTCCACCGAGGCATCACTTTGGTGGTCTCAAAAGGGGCCTTTTAAAACGAGAAAATTGCTGCGGCAGCCTCTCAGCTTGAGAAATCCGGGAGAAACGCTGGGGCAAGATCACTGGCTTGTACGAGTCAGCTTTGCTTGCTTTACGCGAAGCTTTCCGACATCCTTCTCCAAGGCACCCAGGTGCTCCACATAGTGCAGCGGAAGGTCCCTCGCGATAGTGAAGCCCTGGGGGTACTGAATTATCCGCAGGGTTTTCTGCGAGGACGACATTGAGGCAGCTTGCCCTACTGCTCATCGCTGCCGTCATCGCTGTCACTGTCGCTATCCTATGTAAGCACGTTTGCAACATCGCCTCATCGGTTAGAAGCACTTCGCTTCCAAAACTATAGCAGCACTTTCTTTTCACCAGCAACATTGTGCATTGCTGATGATCAGTGGGCGAATCAAACAAGGCTGAGAAACCATGTGGCCAGGAATGACTTTGATGCAACCAACAAAGATTAATCCGTTAGCGGAACTGCGCAGCACAAGGGGCCAGTGAGCAATATGGGAGCAATGCCCAGCTCTGTCAGCGAAGTTGGCGCGGTCCATTCGTGTTTCGGAGGGTGACGCAGCATAGAGCTATGGGCACAGCCCATTCATGCTCGGAGGGGTGGAACAGCGATTGAAGAGGAGCGCTTGAGGCTGGAAAACAGTGTGTGGTGGCATGCAACGGCTAGAATTCCCCCTTTTCTTTTTCATTTCATTTATTTTTCCCTTAAAGGCCCGAAGGCATTACATAAGGGGGGAGCAAAATCAAGGTCAAAGAGAAAGAATAACAAAAAAAAAAAGAGTATGTAACAGCTAAATGTTCTTGTCACACGTATACAATGCAAAGTAAAATTCACGGGATTGAAACACGAGAGAAAAAAAAATATAGATATATATATGAAACACTCATTTAATATGTACACGAGAAAAATACAGTGAAAAAGGCATCACACGGAAAACAAAAATAAAGAATAATCAGCAGTTCAGAGTGCCGAATTGAATATGACAGGAACCTTTTGCCCTCATGAAAAATGGTCATTTAGTTTATCCCGAAATGATTTGCGGTTAGTGCATGATGCGATGGTATTTGGCAGGCCATGCCATAGTGCTATCGTGTCCAGAAAAAATGATGACTTTAGAGCTAAGGTGCGACAGTTGATGTGTGCGATGCTATGGTCATGGCTTAGGCGGCTAGACATCCTGTGCGGGGGTTGCAGCTTTTCGTGTCTCGTGCATGGGTGATAGTAGAAATGATGAAGAAGACAGAGGCGAGATATAATGCGGCGTGACTCGAGTGATGGGAAGGAGTGTTTCAGCGCGGTGATACTGGTTTTTCTTGAATAGAATGATGATATAAATCGGACGGCACGATTCTGCACGGCTTCAAGGTCAGCGGCGAGGTACGCTTGTGATGGGTGCCAAATGGATGAGGCATATTCTAGTTTTGGGCGAATGAATGTTATATATGCTAGTTTTCACAAAGGATTTCACATTCCCTTACCTTTCGGAACAAACACCCTGTAGTCAGACTTCATGGTTATGACCTATAATGCGGCATTGTAGTAAGCGGGTTATTTCATCATAGAAAACATACAGAAGTTGATGGTGCAGCAGCTTCTCATTGTTATTACAGATATATTGTGGAAACTGGTTGTAAGTGGGTTCGACTGTACCCCCTTCTCCTAGCTTCTGCCCCTCAACTCGGTTGTGCCCTTTCCCTCTGTGCTGTTGTATTGCACAGCAAGTGCACATGAAGACTGACTGACATGAACTGGTTGTAAGTGGGTTCGACTGTACCCCCTTCTCCTAGCTCCTGCCCCTCAACTCGGTTGTGCCCTTTCCCTCTGTGCTGTTGTATCGCACAGCAAGTGCACATGAAGACCCCCAAGGTCGTCTTAGGATCTGAAAAAAAAGAATCAAAGCCCCTTTCTTAAAGAAAAATGGTTGAATGCCACGCTACCCAGACAAACTGTATATATCTGCATTGCATTATGTGTGTCGCGCAGTGCATTCCTGGCCGTCACCGTGGGTAGGCCGCAGGTGTAGCGCACAGCAGAAGAAGCTGCCATATGCGAACATAAGCGTGAGCGCGATCATGCCCGTAAGGCCGATCCCGCGTATTGGCAACAGCATGCAGAAGCCATGTGGGCGACGCTTCTGCAGTCGAGATGCCTACTGGCCTGTACATCAGACTGAACACATCTCGTGACACGGAAACGTCCCTGGCAGAAACACTGGAGACCTTAAAGCCACATAGTATGCTGATCCTCGTGTGCGGTGACTTTAACATCAATGTTGCGAAAGAGCACGGCAAATGTATCGAGAGTTTCATGCTAGATCGCTACTCGTTGAAACTGAAGAAGCTACAGAGACCCATGACATCACACCGTTGCTGCATTGATCTCACGTTTACAAGCAGGCTGTGTCACGTTATGATGGCAGAGCCTCTGACCGTCTACCTCAGCGGTCACAAGGCAATACTGGGCTACATGACCTAAAATAAAGGCTATGCAAATTGATAAAATTTGTCTTATTCAACTTCAACATTAAAAAAAATACAATCCTAAACAAGCAATCAAATCACAATGCATAGCATCGAGTCGCTCAAAATTTTTTGGGGTCGTTGCATGGTCATTGGCTTTGGACTTTGATTTGGTTGGCATTGGGGGAAAGCTTCGCATTCAACTATCTTTTTTTAAGATAGGGGTTATTTTTATCTTGCCATAAGTCTTGCAGTAAATTTAGGTACAGTCATCTCCACACTTCTGCCTATAGCATTGGAGCACTAGGAGATAAGAAAACTTAACATACTAACATAGCACCTGCTAGGTTCACAGCACTGTGTTGCATGGGCATCCTTGTGACTTCCGTTGGTCACAAACATTTGTCTCTCTAACTGGTGAGCAATGCACACATAAATTTCTCTATATTGCAGTACACCGTTTCAAATCTCTAGACACATGTGTGGAAGACTGTAAACAAGTGTGCAACAACATGCAGCCTCCATGGCAGGGAATCAAACCCACAATGTTGCTTTAGCAGCAGACTGTCACAGCCACTGCACTGGTTATGGTATTGAAATCATTTCTGTGCTAACAGAAGCACACCTATTGATGAGTGTGTGTGTGATTTGCTTTCCTCGTTGCAGACTTTGAGCGTCTCTTTGAGCTACTGGGCCTAGTGCAGGGGGGCCTGGAAACACAAGTGTGCATGGTGCGCCATGTCATCCACGAAGCAGGACGCTTCAAACGCCGCCTGCTCATGCAGATGCTCCAGGACTTTGAGCAGCGGCTGGTCGATGCCGCTGCCTTTCCATCAGCTTAGTAGAGTGTGTGTCACATAGTAGTCCGTTTCGTGCACTTTTATTTTGATCACAAGAGGATGCACAGCCAGGCCAGGATGAGCACAGTGCCACCGAAAGGGGCGCCATACTTGACGGAAGGATTGCCTGTCAGGGCATAAGCGTAACACGAGCCACAAAAAAGGCCCATGCCCAACAAGAGGAGGCTGCCCACCTGCAAATGAAAAGCAAGTTGGTGTGTTTGCTGACTGACAATGGGGTCGAGGCAGTTTGGGAAACCTATGCTTTCGTTATTCTTTCAAGGACCAGTTTCGTTATGCGTGCCGGTGTTCACTTTTACAAGCACTGCAAAACCAATCCTGAAATGGGGTCAATTCAGGATGTGACAGAAGGGACTCGTTGGCTCAGTTAGTACTTGAAGGACACAGCTGCAAACTTGCCAGTGTCATCACTAATGTTTTTCTGTCTATCTGTGTGTCTTTACAGTGGCAATTGTGCCCTTCAGTTGAAGCTTTTTAGTTTATTTTGAAACTTTGTCTGCCCAGCCCTTCCACAAGCTCCAATCCTTTTTGTGAAGGTGACAACACAATGCATGGTGGCTGGGCACAATATACCGACCACACAATAGGCTGAGCTTTCATATTTGCAACATTTATTCCTTCCATTCATGCTTACCTTGGTTTCTTTGTCTGTCACCTGTTCAGTGCCAGTAAAATTAGTCTTTTTTTTTTTTTTTTCATCATAATTTCTTTTCATGGCTCATCACTAAATAAACTCACTTCAGGGCCCACATTTGTCAGCAATAATAAACACAGAGTTTGCTTCACTCAGTACTAGACATCAGTTTGGTTCTGGTATGACAGATTTTATCAGCAATAGCTCTTGTAGAGCTACACTGAAAGTCGTTCCTCAGTGCATTTGTAGCACTTTATGTTAAAGACAGCAAACAATGCTTTCAAAGAGGAGAGGGTGACACTTCTGTCTTGTTGAGTTTAACTGTGGTGTCCCTCTGGCCTTAAGAACAATTTCGTTTAATGAAAGTGAAGACTACAATTATACTTTTGATCAGTTTATTTGGATCTGAAATATGCATATGCAGTTGACACAGAGTGGTGGAGATCTTACATTTGCCCTGAGCTGCAATGACAGGTTTAGGAAAATAGGAATGAAATATGAAAGCCTTAATACAAGAAAAAGGGTGTCTTTTAAAAAAAATATATTGCACTGTAACTTTTCTCTGGCAAGTTACTGCATGTCCCGAGTCTTTTGTGTCTCGTAAGACTCGTCACATTCACTCTTCCTTTCTTTAATAGTATGTCTGGTGTGCATGTTTTTTTGCTACTGTTTAAGAAGAACGTCCAGGTGAAGAAGCAATCTCAATCTGCCCATCTTTAAGTGCCGTGTTATGTGAACATTGTATATCTCCCAGCTCTTTTTCCATGTGCAGCCGCATTATCACTAGTATCCCATTTTTATGGGAAATGAAGGAAGTTGCACCTGTCCACTTGCTGGTTGAATGAACTTCAGCCAGGCATACATTGATGCTTTCTTTGCCACGTGTACAGCGCACATGCACTGCCTTTCATGGGGGCACTCTCATTGCCATCTGTACAGTACTTATTGGGCTGATGACCGGTTACCTTGTGTACATAGCAGCTTCATTGGGTTTGGGTTTACAACAGTCTCATGCATTTTTGTTTCACCACTCAATGTACCTGTACATAGGAGACTACTAACAATCATTGAGTCTTCAGCAGTGAAGACGAGAATGAAGCGTGTCATGTACAAAGTATGAACTGCAATGTGTGCCTATGTGT
This sequence comes from Dermacentor variabilis, assembly GCF_050947875.1. Taxonomy (NCBI): domain Eukaryota; kingdom Metazoa; phylum Arthropoda; class Arachnida; order Ixodida; family Ixodidae; genus Dermacentor; species Dermacentor variabilis. The sequence continues at coordinate 14,981,791 of NC_134569.1, read as the reverse complement.
CATTTCATCAAAGATTTAAGTGTGAATAGGGACTTGTATACGCAAAGTTCTGTGTGCCCTGTCTTGTCTATAGTTCTTCACCATTCCTTTCATCCTGAGCTTTGTTCTATGGCTGCATGGAACAGTAAAAACTAATACCAAGGTAACACCACATTTTCTATTCAGTGCCATGGGTCTTTCAGATTACTGTGTTTAAAGCAGCCCAAGCCATATCTTCAGCGTCTTTTTTATTAAAAAGTACAATTAGGGAGTGTGGAGATTCGGCGACACTTAAACCATGCAAATTTGTCGTTGCTAACGTAAGCTCGCTTCAAGAGCTTGATCGAGACAAATTTAAGTGCACCCATGCTCACATCTTATCCTCGCGAATGTCTGCCTTTCATCTTGATCAGATTATCTCGAATTATCTTTCAGGCTTTGTTTCTTTTCTTTATAAATGTTGCAAGCAGCAGCATCCCTACAGGGCATATTACTTTTTACGTAGACATTTTGGTTGGAAAACAATAAATGTTTTGCTACAAAATGCTGTTAGGAGCACATGCCATCATTGGAGACATTTCTGAATAGAAACAGTGTCTTCCACCTAACATCCATAAATCAGCATTGTGCATATAGATTATACATGTTCAAAATGTGGAATGTGCTGCTTACTTCGACACCACACAACTGTCATGACTGCCAGAACAGTGGTGCAGCTGCATGGTGGTCATTATGCCATTTTGTAGAAAAATGCCTGAATATCTTGTGTATGTGCTAAGAATTTGGACCGAAAAATTTTACAGGCTGTACGTCTGCGCAGCCTCACAACACAGCCTTCCCTAGTTTATGTGAGCAACACTGTGATGTTTGGTTTTGCTGACTACTCTTACAGGCTGCTCAGAAATTGGAACATTTTCTGAGATCCCGTGGTCCGTAAACTTTTGTGGTTGACTGTATATAAAGATGTAAAATTTTTCTTGCGCACAGTGTGCTGGCTTATGGGCTTTTCTGTCTAAGTTTGAGAAGAAAAAAAATATGGCATTCAGTTTCTGCATTACTTTCTACTATAACATAAGACAACAACCAGGATATACTGACTGTAATCATGTTAAAGAAGCTTTTTATACTATTTTCACCGCCCTCCCATGGGTGCTGCCATGTTTGGTCATGTGGTGACGGCGGGCCTATTGTATGCCTCTGCTGTCTCTGCTTACAACAGCTGCGCACGACGCCGGTGGGGCACAGCAAGCCATTGTTGTGGAATTAGTTGCTGACAATGTTTATGAATGGCACAAAACTTTTGCCAAAGCTTCAGAAGACATGTAAATGTTGCATATCTGTGCTTTCGAGCTCATTACGCCTTGTCCAAATGGTGAAGGCGTTGCCATACAGTGGTCGGCTAGAAATTGTTTTCCATAGACATAGTGGTATGTATTTCCTTAAAAATAATTTATAGCCCTTTGAAGCCACAGGTTGCCATGTGTTTGGTTCAATATCACCTTCGGTGCAATTTCATCACCTTATTTACTTTCTACATCATCGCATGTGAATGTGCCAATTGTGCTAGATTTCGTCATGCCATGCTCCAAACTTAAAACATTTACGTTTTCAAATTTTCTAGTAGCTTACTGAAAATATGCAATATTATTCGTCACTTCTTTACGCTGTGGCTTGTGACAAAATGTTCAGCTTCTAACACTCCTGCCTAACATTTGTAACCCCCATTAATTTGTCGACATGATCTCTAACTAATGCACTTATATCTAATACTGTGAGTCTCATTCAGTTTCAGTGAATGGGGTCCGATGTTGCTGGAGACCAGAAAATAAATATTTACAAGCGCGAGCAAGTGTATACTAAATTTTCAGTGCTATCCGGCCATCGTATCTTTAAGGGAAATTTGCCTTTGATAAAAATAATTGCAAAATTGTTTAGCCACTGCAATATCATTTTGCCACACCAATACCTTGATTTGAGTGAGATGATAGATCGACATTTTATTCCGGTGTTGCGGTGCAAAGAAACGTCCAGGGAGGACAGTAGCTACAACAAAGCAGAGTTGACCAAACATCATCAACAAGTGGTACATCTTTTTTTGGTGCTTCTCTATGGTGAATATGAAACACTGCGAGCTGATTAGATTTTAGTACAAAGATCCATTTGAGAATGCCAGTTGTCAGTCCACTGATTATGAAGTAGTCTTACTCAAATGCGTATGCATGCAGCATATTTAACAGATCTTTAAAAATAATTGTGCTTTAGCATCCTCAAACTTCACAGTGGATTATGAGGGATGCAGTAGTGCTGGGGCTCCAGGTTTGTTTCGACCATCTGGTGTTCATTAACGTGCACCTAAAGCTAAGTACAGGAGCGTTTTTGTATTCCACCCCTCTCGAAACACGACTGGGAATCGAACTGTGGCAAAGGCTACATGGAACTTCTTGAGGCAGCGCATGGCAAGGTGCTGTGCAAGCGCCATCTGTTTATAGTGAGCGAACAAACCGATGGAAAGGGTCCGCAGGCTCCTAAATGAATCCCAATGCATTGCATCTCTGGAGAAAAAGGAATGTGAAGAGAAGATGGACTGAGGCTTAAAAATTATACAAGGATGTCTCAGACTGCTTTAATTAGTGACTGTGCAAACAGGTGTCCGTGGTCATTATAAGCGCTATGTGCAGCTGATACACCAAGCCTGTGTCACATGCTTCCTACAGTGTGCAGTGTTCCTTAAGACAATTTACACAAACTGTCCTATATGTCTAGTCTCTGCAACATTTCAGTACTATTTGAGCAGCTGTAAGCTTTTGTATAAGAATGCTGAATTTTTTAATATACATTACCATTTACTTAGCAGAATAAATCAGATTAAAGTCATTGTTCACACCCATCAGGCTGTGCCACAGTCACAGAAAAATTTTGAGCCAACTGTCACAGCTTTATGCCACTTACGTTGTTCGATATACTGTTTATACATTTTCAAATGATTACTGCTCTTATTATTGCTCAAAAGAAATTATGAAGTAGTGCTTCCACGCCAACTGCGCGCTGAACTCTTTGCAAGCTCGACTAGGACTGCCTGAAAGGGGCGAGCCATTTGCTGCCCAATGGCTTCACACTAAGAGGAAAAGCTGATTTGTTCACCTCACAACAGTAGTGCGGCACAGAAAGGAGCACCTTTAGTGATATGCCCAGTCTTGGATGCAACAAAATTTAGCATTCATATGCATGTCGTAGGGAATTGTCGATTATTTCTAGTAGTCGACGAGTAAAAACAACTGGTTTATGGGAATAACCAAATGGTGTTGCTTTCAGTATACTAGGAACATTTAAACCTAAATAGGGTCTCGGTCTGTGGTTTTATTAATAGATATCAATGTTTTCTACCTGTCACCGAGACACTTACCGCTGTGAGAAATCACTTGACCAGGCCACTAAACACAATGGGAGGACGAGCAGGGCTTCACTGTATTTGTGCAGGTAAGCACACACACAAGTACCACTCCAGAACTTGCTCTGATAACTACCAACCAGGGGCAAATGTTGGCATGTCTTTAATCACTGCCCTCGCTTGATTCTTAAAACTTTATGCTTGCATTTTACCATGACAAACAGAGGTGATAGCCGCTGCATATCAACCACACAAAGTCGTCTCACAAGGCTTATTATACCATGGCTAAGGTTCTGTGTTTTCTGAAGTTATTTGGGGGCAGAACAGGAGGGCGCTCTTCGGAGTTTATCCTTTAAATAATCAGAGTTTATTGTTGCCTGCTTTTACAGCGCAATGAAATGTGGAGTTTTTGCCCTTTGTAGCATTATCCACCTTTTCTTTGGCCCACACACAAAAAACAGCCTGCAGTGTTGCAGAAAAGAAGAAAAAAAAGGGGAGGGGGGGAGGGTCAGTATAGCCAGAAATATTTTTCTTACAGCCAATATTTACAAAAGCAGAAGGGTTTTGTTTTACTGAAAGGCAAGGGTGCAAACACCGACACAAGGAACGGAGTTGTAGAAATGTGGAAAGGTAGGCGTCTCCTCGTCTACATTATCAAGCATACAGTCCAGGTCCGTCCAAAGGTTTTTGCAGATGAGTCATTTCATCGACTTAGCAGCAGCTGCAGGTGCACAGTAGAAAATGGTACACACCATGCAAGAGAGTGCTCAGCTTCTAGTTCCTTAATTTAAGAGCAGTTCATTTCAATTATTCATCAGGAAATTTTTGATGGCCAGGTTGTTGTGCATTTATTGCCATGACAAATACCTTGACATTCTCACCTTTTTCTGTGAAAGTAGACCCACCATATTCACGTGATCATAACTGAGGATGCCTAAATTCCAACTTTTCATATAAATCTACTTTTACCGGAGGGTGTTTTTTAAAATTTTATTGGATTAATCAGAAAGCACAGAACCCTAACTATAACCTCATGCTAGGTTTCATAGCAGCACTGCTTTCGATGCTGCTGCACAGTCCATGTAGGTGGTGTCAAGCTCAAAGCTCACATTTTGCTGCAGTCTCTTCCAATTTGCACCCATGGCATGCACATCCCTTTTGTACTTTTTCATCGCAATTGCTGTACACTCTACTCTCAGTTGCCAAGTGCTCGGAGCAGTGCAAAAGCACTGCTCTGTGCCTCTCTCCTAACTGCTTTGCATTAACTTATTCCTCGGGGCAATGGATGCAGCAGCTGCTGAAAAGAAGTCGCCATATACAGAGATGTGCATATTTCACTTGCACTGTTCTAAAAAATATTTTGCTCTTGCTGCTGCACTGTTCTTGTTCAAATTTTGCAGAAAGAAAGATTGAATTTTGTAGTCTAAGTCGTTCTGTGCAACACTTGGCACAATTAATTGCCTGGTTTTTAAGAAAAATTATGCAAGGTTTCCTTTGTTATGTGAATGTAAGCCACTGCTGTGACGGTGTTAGCATAAACTTGTGTCGCTGCCTGCCAGTAGCTGCAGCTAGTAGCTGCTCAGGGTTGGTTGCCACATGTTGCCCCTCTGAACATGCAAGCCTGAAACGCCTTAGCAGGTTGGAAAATGGGTTTCGTCTTTGCTGTGCCAGTGAAACAAACTTTGCCAAGACCGACAATATGATTGCTCTGCTGCTCTTATCTGAACGGCAGACTGTATATCTCCGACTATCTCCCGCTTATCTTGTTTTCACATGGTGCTGACTTGAAGCAGTCACGCGGTCCACTAGAGAGTTGTACAATTGATTTGCGGATGACGAAACAAATGTGTGAAGTGCATTTTAATAGCCAGTTATTCTAGACACTAGCGTGACCAGAAATAATTTTTGACACACAAATTGCTGCACAGTCTCGGTGCTTACAATTTGCTTGTTTTTTGCCATTGCCAATTGAATGTATCATTTGTGACAAATTTCAGCAGTGAATGAGCTAAGCATGCACAAGGGACGGAAATGGCAATTTATGTTAACACAGTCTCACTTCTGGAACCACACTTCTCATGTGAGCAAAAAATACTTCAAGACTGACAAATTTGCCACATGCTTAAGGCAACAGCACTTCTTTACACTGTAACCCACATTAGGAAGGTTTGGCATTTACTGTCCAAGGAACTTGTGTGTTAATTTGTGTATTGACAGGCACCATTTCATGAACTTGTTCATTTCAGTGTGCAGTGTAGAATCCTGTTGTAGCACCATCTTGCAGTGAAAGTACAATTATCTGGCTCTTTCACTAAGAAATTCTAAAGACTCAATTTCAAGAAGCAAGCTCTAAACTTGGGCTCTTTGCAAATTTGTTTCCCAGTCAGCATAGGCCTTTCGTCACAAATAGCATGCGTAGAGAATTCCTGGAAACAGTGACATGTTTCCCATGTTAGCATATATTGTGTGCTTAATTTGCCCCTTTCTTAAATTGCCCCCCCCCCTTTTGTTTTTGAGTATCAATGACCCTAACATCTTGCAATTGTCACGACTGGTTATTGCGTTCAAAAGTACTGAAACTATAATTTAACAACTCGCCGTACTTTATCATGGCAGCAAGTTCACACATGCTACGTGATTGGACAAGACTGGAGCTGACAAAGGTCTACAGCACGTGTGCGTGACAATGACACTGTGCTCATTAATACTCTTGTTGTATGCAGCAACTGCACTAACCAGTGCTGGACGTCTTGTTAGCGGGACACCCAGCAGTGCCAGCGTGTGCAGGAAGTGGTAGTGGTTGGCACGGTCATATGCCTCCTTCAGCTCTTCTGGTACGTCGTCGCGCTTGAACAGGGCTGCACGACGGATGAATTGTGAATCAGATTGCTTTAGCGAGAAGCTGCCACGCTAATTTCGCGCGATTGTCCACACCCGTTGCGACTCGCAACGCCGAACATCGGCGGCTCGTTAGTTTTAAAAAATGCGCGTCCGTTCTATATATATATATATATATATATATATATATATATATATATACACACGTGTCTGTACTATTTTCTATTCTCGTTTGCTACGCAATGCGAAGGAAGCAAGCCTTGTACGATCTGTTCTTTCAGTTACTGAAGCAGAGCGACAGATGAATATGTATAATCACACGAAAGTAATTTGGTTTGAACAACCGCTGAACGGAAAAGGGGGGCATGGCTGCCCGAAGAGCACTACGACGGTAATTTTCAGTATGCATTCACTGCTCGGCAGCTGAGCCCGAAGTGCAACATTACGTCATATAAATTGCACGAGGTGCACTGCTCGGCTCCCCTCTCGTGGAGCTGCCGGTCGGGATCGAAGGTTATAACGTACCAAAGTGCGTCGTTCGCACGCTGCCTACCGTGTGCGCCGTATGCACCAAGGGCGACGGCTAGTGCGCCTGAAAGTCCCGCAAGCCGCACGAAGCCACCGCCACTCTTGACGAGCTGACACGCCCACGAGGGCGGCTTCGAGAGTTCGTGCGGAGAGCTTGCAGGGGACAGCGGTCCGTGCGCGTAGCCGCGCACATACCTCGTAACGAAGTTGTCTGTCACTGCGTCCGACACGTACTTTATGAAATTCATCGTGGGCGATGCGGTGATTTGCTTTAGTTATTCTGCACGTTCTGCACACCACCCGTACACTGTTCACACAAGCTCCTCACATTCAACTCGCACCAGCTGTTTCCGGACACTGTTCGGATTCACATTTCTCCCTTATCCCATGTAATCCGTTTGTGGTGATTGCGAATCCAATTATTTTGTTCCTAAAAATCACGATGTGTTTCATTTAAAGTTACTTTTCTTTTTTTTACATAAATGTTGAACAATTGGCAATTTTTACGTTGTTTGAACAAATTGGATAATGTGAGCTGACGTAGCGTGAATTGGTGGCTTCAAGGTTTTATCTCTGTACATCGATCCAGAAGCAAGGGAGCAGTTGCATAAAAGTTCTAAGCTCTATAGGTCGTCAATATTTGAAGAAAGCTATTGACGTTTGATGCCACAGTATTGTATTTACTGAAGCTAAGTAATCCCGCTACGTGTCCGCGAGCCCTATCAACGGCGGTACCTGGCGGCATAGAGTTTCCTACAAACTCTATGCCTGGCGGTACATAAGAACTCCATGCTTTTTGATTCAGGAAGTTGGCTAAATCATTTGTCCGCGAAATGATGTAGTGCAGATGATGATAGCGATGCTACTTGGTTGTTTTTGAGGATTCGATCTGTTTTCCACGCCTATGCGGGTTTGCGGCGCGGGTGGTGATCATTTAATCACTGCTGTGTAGCGTTAGCATTGCTGCATGGAGGTTACGGGTTATGGTTCTGCGACAATGCTGCGGCGCTCCCAGTAACTGCTGGTGAGACGAGCTCCTGAAGAAGCGGTGCCGCCGAAGCTGGAAACGAGGTTGACAGCAGTGCGCTATGAGTGAAGAGGACCCTGTGATACAAACCAACATTGATGCCACTTCGAGCAAAAGGGATGCGGTTACAAAGGGCTACTGGCACGATCCTTACATACAGTACTTTGTCAAGGCAACGGAACGCAAGACACCTGAGATCAGCCGCGGCTACTATGCCAGAGTTCAGGGTGTCAAAATGCTCTTGGACAAGTTCCTCAAGGTGAGCGCAGCAACCAACTTGATTTAAAGGGAGAGAAATGCGCAGATCCAATGCACATGTTGGAAGCTATGTTAAGTGAAGCTTTAGTAAAATGGTTTATTAACTGCTCTACAATTAACGGTGCGGCGTGCAATTTTGTTTACTTTTATCCCAAGCAGCATTTATTCTCATGGAAGTTCTTTTTATCCACCATAAAGATCACAGCTCTAGTGTCATGCAATCTTTTCATATTTATGCACGGTATAGTTTACAAGCTATGCTGGAATGCAGACCAATTCAAGCAAATGCACAGTGTGAGGCGTACACGTAGCGTTGTCACAAGGACGAAAACGATGTATGATGCTTGTCGAGAGAAGAATGGCGATGGCAGATGTATGCACAGAAAATTACGACACGCATCGAACTACCCTTAGGGATTCATCTCTTGTGTGACAGTCGGATATACCCATTCTGAAGGCTTGACCAAAAACGGGAACATCCCCAGTGGCACATGCTGAATGGCTAAATCAAACGAAGTAAATCAAAGAATTCGTGAAATTCCCCATTCTATTAACATATAGGTGTGCTTTAGAGGTGTCTGTGAGGTGACATTATATGTACAGGTTTTATTTTGGAAGCTATTTCTTTGTTACACTGAACAGTGGTGCACATACTTGGTCAGCATACAAGGGTTTAAAAAGTCAGTTCACTTGTACTTTCATTCGGCGCACATATAACTTTTGCATATATATTCATAAATATATTTGCCAAGATATAGCGACCGACTGATATAACAGCAGCCGGGTAGCCATGGGACAACTGGGAAAGTAGACAAAGAAAGCTACACTTGAAATGGGACGTCTGCTTTATATGTATTTATTATTAATTGATTCTGCCAGTGTCAAATGTGCTCATTATTGATGATGTGCTGTCACACTTTTCTGTCAAGTTGTCAAAGCAACATTGGCAATTTAGCTTGCTAAACAAGTGTGATCAGCTTTCTCTCTCTCTATCAAGGATAAATGTAGTTTTCGTTTTGAGCATGTATATCAGTTATGATGTTTTTGCCCGTAGGTCTGCGGTCCTGAGTGCCAAATCGTCAATTTGGGTGCGGGCTTTGACACCTTGTTTTGGCGGCTCATGGACGAGAAAGCGCAGTTTAAGAGCCTCGTAGAAGTAGACCTACCTGCTGTCACCACACGCAAGTGCTACTACATCAGACTGCGCAAACAGCTCCTCAAAGGCATAGCCACTGAAGGTCTGTTTTGTCTTCATCACTTGTACTTGTTTTCTTGATGTTTCCAGGTGATACTTCTACAAATGACTTTCTATGTGTTGTGTATCCATGGTCTTGTGATATTTCTGTTATGTGTTTCTGATGTGTCGGCAGCTTTCTTTTCTGTCACCAGTTTTGTGATTGTTTAAGCAAGGCTAGCTATTATACTTTGTGTTGGTGTAAATTATAGAGTTGAGCCTCAAGGGAGTGTTTTCTATTGTCACTTTTCGCCGGAACAACGATATATACATATTGGGGAAAAAAAAGTTATGTTTACATGTCCTAGGGTCACTGTCCATGTATTATAAATCTGGCTGCACTTTTGACTATGCAGCACTATACAAACTTGTTTTTAGAACCTATTAGTTCTCCTTCAATGCTTCAACCCTTGAGTGCTGGCCTGTCTGGTCTGCTGTTTTACAATAAGATGCATCCTTGCCAATGCCCATCAAGTGCTATGATGCTGGGACCTCTTTCGTTCTTTCCCAGCATGCTAGTTACTTTTTCTGTATGTTTCACTGTCTACTTGCACGTCACTGTCTCCTTTTGCCCTTTCTAGATGCGTTTAACCAGCTGCTGATCCATCGTGCATCAGGTGTTAGCACACCAACCTTGGGTTAAGTACAAAATGTGCCGCTGCTTCTTTGCAGTTTTCACGAGGTGATGCTGCCTTTATAATAGTGCAACTGCTTGCATGTATGCAGATGATGATGTCCGGGTCAGCGCTTCAGACTTGCATGCTGGCCACTACCACCTGGTGGGCTGTGACCTGCGCGAGCTTGATGTGTTCGAAGCCAAGGTGGTGCACGAGTCTGGACTAGACCTTAAGCTGCCTACAATGTTCATCGCAGAGTGTGTTCTTGTCTACATGAGTTGCGACGAGTCATCGGCACTCCTGTCCTGGATCACACGCAACTTCCCGAATGCGGTGCTCGTCTCCTATGACCCCGTGAGTTGGTGCACTGATACAACAATATTGATAGTAGTTACATTGTCTGGGCCATTTTAACAGCCCTGAGCTATGTGCGAGCTATGAAGAATGATATAATGCAGGGCAATCACTGTAGTAAAATAGACCTTACTACTCTGTAGTTTGATTCTCCATGCTGCACATCTGGGCCAGGATAATGCAAAGATTTTCCGATTCCAATTCCTTTCCTTTTTGTCTGTAATCCAAATGGCACACTCCGCCTACATTATCACCAGGATTGCCAACTCATCAGCAGTGACTGATAAAAAAGAAGTAGAACCAAGCGAAAAGAATCGTTATGTTATACCGGCCCTCTTCTATTGGCATCTGAGGTCCCTTTTCACATGAGATCAGACTGGCAAGTTCAGTTGACATTGTTAGTTTCATTGACAAAAATGTGTAGTACTCACTTTATTACCTATATATCACATACAAACTCACTCTGTCAAAAAAAGTTTTTTATTTTCCTGTAAATGAAGTTCCACAATTTGATTAACACAGTGGAGTTTTTCAGATTTTGCAATACTCACACTTCATACCACTATAGACTGTTTCTGCAGAGTAGTAGGCTCTAGAAGAACAAGATGGCGCTTTCGGCAGCACACCACGCATTGCGTCAAGCAAATGCAAAACCACTACCGCTACTACCTGTGTGATCAGCTGCTGAAAATGTAACTGGGTGATTGCTAATGCACTGCACTCCATCCTTGCTGCAAAATGTGGAATGGTAGAAGGAAGACGCGTACTGTAGTTGGCTGCAAAAATAGTGACAGGCATATTAAGAAATAAAATGAATCTGGTGTGGCCAAATTCACAGATGGCTGCTACACAAGGACTGTCTGTATTGCCAGCCCTTCGAGATGCATGGCTTTCTTCAAGGATAAAAAAATTCACGCATCCGTCGGTGTCGGATCACTAAGCTTTAAAAAAAAGAAAGGACTTCAACCCCGGAACATCGCCAAGAGCGAGTACCGCTCGTCACACAATGGCAAAGTGCGTAGCAGCATTCATTGGCATAGTAAGTTTCTCTCGCCCATCTAGACACATCCACCCCAACTCAATGCCCACTCTATTGCCCACATGTCAAGAATAAGTGAATAGGCGCACTCTTGAATTAATGTGCCCAAGCATGGATGATGGACTATACTGACAGCACAATTGTTCGAAGCTGAATGTTTCGTGACGATCCATAGAGTAAGTGAGTGACTAGCGATAAATACGTCCTTGCTACAAGCTATTAGAACATACAGAACATCTATTTTCTAAGCCTGGTGTTCCGCAAGAACAAATTTGCCACAGCTGAGCAAACCTGCGAGCGATTTAGCAGGAAAGAAAGAATCAGATAGGGACTGCATCGAGGAACGTTACTGAGCCAGAAACATGAAAAACCACTGCTTCAAAGCATTTGGCAAATAAAGAACTAAGAGCAATAGACACTGATGCTGATTTAATTCAGAAGCGTACAGTTTATATGGCTTAAAATATATCTTAGCCCCGCTTCTAGTACAGGCATCATATACACTGCTCACACCATTAAGACAAGGCATAAAGACCTTTGGAAGTGCTTGCACGTTCTATCAAGCTGTGGCCAAATCTTTGTGTCATTCACCCTGTCACTGTCGACAATATCTGCTGAAACAGTTTTGCTGAGCTGCACCGGGCGTCATGCACACCCATTGTAAATACGGAGGCAGCTTAGGCAAAGAATTGCATCACCGTGTGATCAAACATAGCGGTACCCATGGGATCACCGTGAAAAGGGTCAGTCTTAAAATTTTTCTGCACACTTGTGCATGTAGATTGTGCACTGCTTTATTTCTTTGTTTTTTACCTTATTAAGCATATAGATACAGAAGTGTTGAAACGTTGGCTCTGCACTGAGGCTTTTCTTGTTTGTCCACTGTTAATCAGTACAAGTTTCCTAACTCCTTTGAACTCCTTTGTCTTGTTTGGTTACACCTGTGCAGGTCAACATGGCTGACAAGTTTGCCGAGGTGATGGTGGAGAACCTAAAGCAGCGCAATTGCCTTCTAGCAGGGCTGCAGGCATGTACTACCATCAAAGCCCAGGAGGAAAGGCTAGTGGATTGTATTTTCCTTTATTAATGTTACATTGATGTCTATGTTTCCACTTCACTGTAAATGGCGACCAATATGAAAAAAGCAGCAAAATAATTATATCTTTGGGCATTGGCACTTGAAGATACAAGGGAAGGGTCAATACTACCCTTTCCAGTCTACTGAATGACTGCCCCTGAGGACGAATGTCTTCTGCATTTTAGCCATTACATAACTACACTATATTTCACAGTAAGTTCACCAGCCATGAAAGCTATTGGCAGAGCAAACCACTAGAATGGCAATGGTTTTGCTGACACAGTAGCTGCACTTGACAATATAGACCAATATGGGTAGTGTTATTTGCCCCTCTAGACTGCCCTCAAGCATTTGGGAAATCGCCTCCTCATCAAGGAAGGTATAATTGTTAGTGATGAAAGGAAGGTATAATTGTTAGCGATGAATATCTTTTCACTGATCAAAACCAGACATAAGTTGGTGTTATTACAATTCGTCAAATGTGACAATCACAGAGCTTTGTGAACAATGAAATATTGTTGTCCCCAGCACACTGTATCATTTGCTCAAGCTTAAACTGATTTGATTATTTATCTCTGGACCATGAGAGACAGAGCCACAGTCTTACTTGCTGGAACAATTGTTGGCTTGATGTTATTTTGACATTTTCCACATTTATGGACGTCTATGTAGTCACATTGTACAGGGAATTGCTCCATAACCAGAAGGAAATTTTGTCTAAACTCACTGCAGTTCAGGACAAGCAAGACTCGTTTGAAACAAGAATCCTAGACATGCAGAACCAGCTTCTTGTTATCGAGACTAAGGTACAAAGCTTAGACGAGACTCGGAACAGGCTCGCATCTCTTGAGGGAATTGTAGCTGACCACAGCGTTGAGACATCCAGTCTGGTCAAACATCTGGATGATCTGGATAACCGTTCATGATTAAATAATCTTGTCATTAGAGAAACTAAAGAAGACGAACATGAAAATGAAGAGACCCTATTAAGCAAAGTAAAAGACGGAATCTTCAGTGCTACTCTGAAAGTGAATGTATCTTCTATCGAAAGAATTCATAGGTTAGGCAAGAAAATTTCTGGTAGAACTCGACCAATCATCCTGAGGATGGCAGACTATAGGGATGAAATGAAAGTTTTGCAAAACTGCACAAAACTGAAAGACACGGATTACAGCGTAAGTGAAGATTTCTCTAAAAGAGTACACGGAATAAGAAAAAAAGCTATGGGACTCTGCAGGTGAGGAAAAGAAAGCAGGAAAGAAAGCAAAGCTTCTTTTTGATAAATTAAAGGTAAACAATATGCTGTACAGCTGGAATGAAGGACGTGAGGAAAGGTGCAAACTGCAAACTTATTCAGGAGCAAGTGATAATTGATGCATGCCAGGCCAACATGCTGGCTTCAAAATAATCAACGTAAATGCAAGAAGCCTGATAAACAAAGCACATGCGCTTGAAGCTCTAGTTATTGATCACGCACCTGACATTGCTGCAATTACTGAAACCTGGTTGCATAAAAATATACTCAATAGCGAAATCGCGCCACCCGGATATTCGCTGGTTAGGAGGGATCGAGATGGAAGAGGCAGAGGCGTGGCCCTTCTGGTGAAATGAAATATCACATTTTTCACTTTAGAAGTACCAGGAAATATTTAGGCTGTATGGATTACTACAAAATTGAATAATCGTACTGTATTCATTGGAGTGGTATACAGGCCTCCAAACTCGCCAGTAGAACACATTTTGCTGTTAAGAGAATTCATGGAAACGTATGCGAAAGAGCAAGACAGCATACTGTTACTAGGTGATTTTAATCTCCCGACCGTTGATTGGGATTCATATGTAGCCGGAGACATAGACGTTACATCTTCTGAGATGTTTTTGGCAGGCGCGCTTTAGCCCACGGGATTTGAGCAGCCGCCGCCACCAGCGCAGCAGCCAATGGCAGGCGCGCTTTAGCTTGCGAGATTTGAACGCACTGCTCCGGCCAATCAGCGCTCCGCATCACACCGCGGGAAAAAGCCAATAGCGCCTCAACCGCGCCGGCGATGCCATTTTGCAAGGCAGCAAAACAGAGACAAAGAATTCACGGTCAAAACGACACCAAGATGGCGCAGGCAGGCCGCATGGGCCGGGAATGGTGCGCGCGCGAAGTTTGACTTCATTTCAGCATTTGCGCGTGTTTTATGGGCCACGGTGGCCTCAAAAGTAGAGTTGTTTGTTTTTGTACTTTACGGTTGAATGGGGTGCTGATAATTACAGAACAGGTAGTTTATGAGACATACAACCCAAAAATATGGTTTTTCAAAAATCGACTCTTTCGCAATTTTTCGGTTTTCGAGGGCCGCATCCCCCCTTAATATATTCTTACAATTTAACCCAGCTTGTTACCCAATATACTAGGGTGTTTGCAACAACGTCATCTGTACTTGATCTTATATTAATCTCAAATGCTTTGCCACCGCATGTGATTGACTGTCTTGTTGATGAAGGGTTATCTGACCGCAGAATGGTTATTCTGTCCTTGAACATGTCATCGTACCCCTTGCACCAGGATTCAAGCATCCAATATCTAAACTTTCAAGCTGCTGATGATGTTAGTGTCTTTAATTACCTTTAAAGGTCGTTTGATAACCTTATATCTGTTTATGAATCCAATGGTAGCACTGACGATCTCTGGGACTTTTTTTCCAAGGTTACGATGCATTGCATTCCGTGGTTTATCCCTATAGGTGTAAAAAATGCAAACGAAATAACCCATGGATTACAAGGGAAATAATCCATGTCAAACAGAAGATAAAAAGGAAACGAAAAGCTTGTTCTCGAGATCCTAGCGCCCAAAACAAGACTTTGCTTCATAACATAAGGCTCGACTTAAACGGTCTTATCAAGGAATCCAAGGAGAGATTCTTTAATGTAACACTGGAAAATTTCCTTCATAAAGCACCTAGTAAATTTTGGAGATATGTAAACCCTTCTAAAAAAACAATATAAAGATGAGGATGAAATGATTACCCAAGAACGTACAGAAAATTTCAATTCCTTTTTTTCCTCCATGTTCACCAATGACAATGACACGCTTCCGTACTTTCATGACACCTCTGACTGCCCTTCAGCATCTGACCTTCTCATCAACGAGGAAGGAGTCCTCAACCTTCTTCTGCGCATTAACATTAAGGAATCCCCCAGCCCTCATAGCATCCCGAATGAGTTCCTATATAGGTATGCTCCGTGGGTTGCTAAATATCTTACCGTAGTCTTTCAGTCTTTGCTCACCCAGGGAACATTTCCTACAGCCTGGAAGCAAGCTAAAATAATTTCAGTTCACAAAAGTGGGAGCACATCTGAGGTAGGAAACTACAGGCCTATTTCTCTTACAAGTACCTGCTCCAAACTGCTTGAGCATATAGTTTGTAAACATCTGTCAAATTACCTAGAAGCGTACAATTTATTATCACCAGCACAACATGGTTTTTGCAAGAGGTTGTCTACAATAACACAGCTTGTCCAAACCGTTCACGATCTTTCACAAACATTAAATTGCCGAGGACAGGTCGACCTCATTTTTTTAGACTTTGCCAAAGCGTTGGATAAGGTATCGCATCCTAAACTCCTGCCAAAAATGGATGAAATATTTAGAAATCAAAATATTACTAAGTGGTTTACATCCTACCTTCAGTCTCGTGAGCAGTACATCGAAATAAATAAAATTAAATCCATGTCGAAACCGGTTTTGTCTGGAGTACCCCAAGGCAGTATCTTGGGCCCTGTTTTATTTCTTACATTTATTAATGATTTGCTTTCTGATATAACTGTTCCACTAAGGTTGTTTGCAGACGACTGCATTATTTACAATATGATCGAATGTTTAAGTTACCAGTTAGACCTTAACAACAATTTACAAAGAATATTAAAATGGTGTAATGAATGGCAAATGTCACTGAACCCAGTAAAATCAGTTTGTATGACCATAACAAGAAAGAAGGTGACTTTGCGGTACAAATACAGCATCGGTCCAAACGAACTAAAAAGAGGAACAGGATATAAATATCTAAGACTAATATTTACTCAAGATTTGAGGTGGAATATGCATATCAATCAGGTGTGTAGCAGGGCAAGTAAAGTCTTATGAAGGGAAAAGCTTGGCATATAAGATAAGGCCAATTATTGAATGCGCTAAGATTGTATGGGACCCACACACTGTAACCATTAAAACTTCTTTCTGGGCAAGTTGGTGCATACTTGACATGAAAATTGTAACAGCGCAAACACATGCAACCACAAAGTAACAAGGACGAAACACAAGCTCTGTGTCTCGTCCTTGATACTTTGTGGTTGCATGTGTTTGCGCTGTTACAATTTTTATGTCAAACACTGTGACCAACCGTCATAAATTAGACAGAGTTCAACGACTTGCCTCCAGATTCATATTTATTAAGTATCAGCGTGTGCACTCTCCTACTGAACTATGCAGACATGCAAACCTCTCCGCTTTAGAACTAAGGACTAAGTTTGACCGACTGAAATTTTAATACTTAATTATTCATAACCAGGTTAGAATTAATTTAGCTGATTTCTGTGTAATTTCACCAGATCAACGCTCCAGACACAAGTACAGTTTATACGCACAGCCACCAGTTACACGGAATGATATATTCAAGTATAGTTTTTTTCCGAGGGCGATCAAAGAATGGAATGAATTACCCAATCCACTTGTCACATATTCTTTTGTCAGTGCTTTTACTGCTGGTGTGGAGAATCTTATTTTCCCGGATATGGATGTGTCATAGCAACTGTTTCTATTTCTGATGCGCATACTGCGAGTGTTTTGTCTTTGATCACCGCATGTCACTTTTTACAAAAACTGCTATTGTATTGTTTTTTTATCTACATGTACCGATATTTTGTATCTTGTTGTTGTATTTCTATCCACTCCTGTAATGGTCCATTTTTGGACTGACAGTATAAATAAACAAACAAACAACAAACATTGATAACAACTTCAAGGTGCAAGAAAACATATTCACATACATGCACACAGTCACACACTCAAGAACAACCCCTTCTGTGTGTGCGTGTATACAAGTGCGTGTTCTTGCACCCTGAAGTTGTTAACAAGATGGATTACAAATTAAGTGAACTACAATTTCTTCTAGGTATGTGATCGTTTATGCTTTGATTTATCATTTTCTAACCATAGATATGACTGAGTAAAGGTTCAAATATATTTGCTATGTGTGTTAGTGTTCTCCATTAAAGTGTTTCCTTCTCACCTCTGCAGCGGTAATATCAGTCGAGTGAGCTTCTGATCTTGCCTGATATTAGCAGGTTAAATAGACACCCAAA
The DNA here is from genome assembly GCF_050947875.1 of Dermacentor variabilis. Lineage (NCBI taxonomy): Eukaryota > Metazoa > Arthropoda > Arachnida > Ixodida > Ixodidae > Dermacentor > Dermacentor variabilis. The sequence continues at coordinate 14,964,108 of NC_134569.1, read as the reverse complement.
GGAAAGTAAATGCACATTCAGCACAACTTGGAACTTCTGATACAGCGGATATACCATATTTACTCGCATAATCCTCACACTTTCGTTTTGTGGAAAATGATGTGGAGTTTGGGGGTGCGATAATTTTGTGAGGAAAATTTACTGCAAGAACATACAAAGTGCTAAAAAAAAAAAGAAATGAACGAAACTGCTGCAAATCGGGGTTCTCACGCCATCCACTACAAGCTCATAGAAATACTTCCAAACAGGACTTAGCAGTAAAACCACAGGTTTAACACAAAGCAAGATTTATTTGCAGACACTAAACCTGGAATCACTACGCAGATAAATAATATGTCTCTTGGCCGACCTTTGGACTAGGGCTGTGTGCTAGGGACTAAGACAAAGGCTGCACTCGTTGATAATGTGCATCATGCTTAATAAGACATGGCGCTCGGCTGGCATACGCTATCATCATCAGTGGTCAGAACAAGCAGATGAAATCTGCCGCTGCGATGTTTGGGGGTGTAATATTATTTTTGATGGGCCACGAGGGGCGTGTGTGCATTATGTGAGTGCGAGAATTACTTGAGTAGATACGGCGTCACTAAGTGAAAGCAACATTTGTAGCATATTGGTTTACCAAAAAGGGCATGAAACTACCAGTAAAAGGCACATGGCAATGCCACTTTCAAATTCCTTGAGAAGCTTCACCTGCCATTACAAATTTTAACCATGATACACTAGGGCTAGGCAAGTTTTAATAAAAAGAAAGAATTGAATTAGATTTAGAAATATAAATTTTAACCCGACTACTATCATATGCTTAACCGGCAAAATCGACCTAAATGTTATTTGTCACTATGTGACATTAGGATGATGACCAAGATGAGAACAAGGTGAAGGCAGGAGCCAAAATTTCGACAAGTGGACTTGTCTTCTTCAAGGCAGCATATGCTTTCCTCGCCACAGTATCTATAGGTGGGGTTCTTATAAAGAGGAGAGGTTGTAAGGTGGGTGGGTGCGGCAACGAGCGAAGGTGTGTCAGTGTGTCGAATTGAGAATAAAGGAGCGCTGTGCACAAGGCCAGTGACCCAGCCATCTATGAAGCACGTGTCAACGCCTGCATGTTAGCCAGCATGGCAACGGCATCTGACACGCTGGCTGGAAAAAAAAAAAGCAAAGAAAGAAAGGGGGAAAATGAAAAAAAAGAAAGCTAAGAAACCAAACTAAGTGTTTGTTGTCTATAGCTTGAAATTTAGCATAGCGAATAGATTCTAAAGCTCCCTTTGAAATGTTTATGCCTATTGGTTGCAATGTCTTGAACTTATAGATAAGGTATGATTCTCTTTATTTTCCTTCTCGTTCAGAACGGAAATTTTACTGTAAGATGTAGAGTTTAAGTTCATCAAAGTTATGACCTGGTTGGTTGAAATGCTCGGCGACGGCTTTGGGAAGCTGTTTAGCTGTGTCCGCACAATGTCCGTTTAATCTGACGTTCATTGATTGTCTTGTTTCACCGATATATTGTTTCTTACAGAAGGAACATTCAAGCATATAAATCATATCCGAACTTGTACAAGTGAAGCTAGATTTGACTTCGTGTGTATAACTATTTGCGGTGCTTTTAATTTTAATGTCACTTTGAAGGTGCCTGCAGGTTTTGCACCTGGGGCGACAACATGCTTCTATTACGGGGGAATGCTGTTCACTGACTTTTGCATGCACTAACATGTCTTTAAGGTTCCTGTTGCAGCGATAGGTAACCCTAGGTACATCCAGGAACGCTTTTCTCAGACGCTCGTTACTTGATATATTGGGTGGTATTTTTGTAGGATGTTGTTTATGTTTGGGAGTGCATTAGAATATTTTGTTATTAAGGCCGGCGGTCTGTCAGATTCTGGTGTGGGCTGTTTCTTCACCAATTCTGACTGTCTCCCCAATCTTGATGCAGGACCATAAGCTCTATCGAGAGTAACTTGGGGATAGTTCCTTTCTGCTAGCGTTGCTTTAAGGTAATTTAGGTGGTAGATATAATCGTGGTCTTCGCTGCAGATTCTTCTTATTCGTTTTGCTTGTCCAGCAAAAATTCTTTGCTTGCAGTGTCGCAGGTGATGACTGTTGTAGTTTAAATATTGCTGGCTATCCGTAGGCTTCCGGTAAAGTGCCGTTCTCAGTTTTCCGTTTTCTGTGTAGACCGTCATGTCCAGGAAGTTGATCTGACTAGGCGAGTGGTGAGCAGTAAATTTAATACTCGGGTGAAAGCGATTGAAATGGCTAAATAAGTCGCTTAAGGCGCTTTTGCCGTGTTCCCATATTATAAATATGTCGTCAATGTAACGAAGATAGGTGTGGGATTTTAAAGGGTAGGATTTCAGCAGGTCTGCTTCAAGCTGTCCCATGAAAATGTTCGCGTACGTGGGAGCGAATGGTGTACCCGTGCTAGTGCCGAAAGTTTGCAGGTAGTGAATAGAATCGAATTCGAAATAGTTTAGCATGAGAACTAACCTAAGGAGTGACAGGTAAACTTCAGGAGCGTGCGCTTGGGGATTGATTGCGAGGGATTTAGACTAAACTGCTTCAATTCCTTCACTCATGGGTATGTTGGTTTAAAGGGCAGAAACATCCAAAGTGACTAGAATATGTAGCGCCCTCGGAAAGGATTTGGTTCGCGTTGATGCCGTCAGTTATTCGAAGGAAGTGGGGCATGTCTTGAACGAAAGATGGGAGGGTGGTTGGGATGTTTGACAGAAGGCGATTTAAGAATTTAGATAGTGACTCAGTAGGTGTGTTGTTATTAGACACAATAGGCCGACCTGGGATTTCTGCTGTAAATATTTCGAACTTTGCAGAAAGCGAGTTTTAGTATAGCGTGATAGCGTAGCTTCCATGTGGGACGCTGTTCGAATGGCACTTTAGATGTTGTATATATAATTCACATAAGTGATTTTATGTATTGTATAAGCTGTGCATGTACATCTGAAAAGTGGGACAGGCAGCGCATTATAGTTGTACTTTCCACGTATGCTGATCCGGGGCGAAATCAGTACAAGCCTGTTGTCCATGGCCTTCAAGATCGGGAGATCATGATGGTCATGTGCCGTCACACCTATGTCTCGACCTCACCATTGGGTGGTACTGCCATCGCAGAAGTTTCTTTCATTAGACCTCAATGCATTCAAACCAAGAAGTGATCTCAAAAACTCCACAAGGTTATCCATAATACCCTGTTGTTGAAGCAGCCTTTTACACAGTCAAAGCCATGTACACAGTCTGCTACGAATTAAGTGAATTCTATAAAAGCAACAGCAAATTCAGTACGAAACAGGCGGCTGGGACCGCCGCCATGTTTTACATAAACCACACACAAACTAACATTAAATCTGAGAAATAGCATCTGTATGCTTAACACTATGGGTCGTTTAGTGATCTGCACATGTACATTTTGTTCCTGCTTTTATGCTAAATTAAAACTCTCTAATTAAGCCTTTTTTTTCTTCTTCTTTTAAGTATTCTCTAATAAAGTCTACACTCATTACAACAGACCCATGTACAATAGACTTTCTAATATAACAGAGCATATTTCAACCTTAGTTTCCTTGACCTATTGTATTAATGCAATGAAATTTGCTTTTAACGGACCACGCTACAACCCACTATCGGCTACAGCGGACGAAATTAGCAGCAATTTTTGTCAACATTGAGCATATAAAATGAACTTTCGCCGTGTAGACAGGTGCTGACAACTCACTTGCGAGGGTCAGCCGACGATCGTGGCTCATTATCGTGCACGTGAGGGAGCAAGGTGGGGCAGGGCGGAAGCGTGCCTTCTTTCGTGCGCGAGGCATGGGGGGAGGCGAGGGAGAGATATACTCCAGGGCTGCTGCTTACAGTGCGGCTGCCATATCGTTAAAGTGATCTGCAATGTGGACGAAATGTGCACCCGCCCGGGCGCCGTATATTAAAAGCGATCTGCGATGTGGAAAAAGTGCCGCAGGGCCGGTAGCTTGGTATGCGCTTTGCCTCCCACGTTTAGTTCACATTGAAGCGAGAGACAGCACGAAGGTCACTTCACTCGCTGCTGCTGCTGCGCTTCCTCAATCCAACATTTTGACTGCAAATTTTCGCAGTCATCGAGCAAGATGTATTCATGTTTACTTGTGCGAGCATGACACCATATGGCAATCGATGCCTCGCCTCTCAGGTGAAACTGCAACTTTTTAACGCAAGAGCCCAGTGTAAAAAAAAGTCCAGCGTCGACGTCCTGCGTCGGCCGCCGTTTCAGCAAAAATAATTTTGAACCGCAGATACCCAACCATGTAGGCCCTCCATGTAGCGCTAGGAAGTTACTGAACTAATTCAATTTCTCAATGTGAGATATGTTAGAAAAATCATAAAGTACGACTTGCACACAACCTAAAGACGTGATAGCATCGGATTGTAATTTGAATATACGAGAAAACATTATTATTCTGTTACGCAGAAACTGAAAACTTAAACCCGTTTCGCAAATCTCAAAGGCCATAAAGCCACTTGGTTTCTTGTAACAGCTCCAGATGGCGTTCGCCTCTGCCGCATCGTGGCCCACGCAAGAGGCTGCGTTTCTACCACGACGCTCGCCTTCGGGCATAGAGTTTGCCGCCAGCGTTTCTTGGTAAACATTACGGTTACATAAGCAACAGGTGCGGGGAAGCTTGAGAAGCAGTCAGGGATCTTTGAATGCTATCGCGTTGCACTCATAAAGGCGAAACTTAAGCATCCTCCAAACTTTTTGGTTTGTTTTGTTATTTTGGATGTTCGTCACTCACTCTTTGCTATAACGTTACACATCGTGACCAAAATTTCGGAAGTGAGGGGTGTTTCGGATATCACGGACTTCGAATAAAACTGACATTTTTTGCCAGATTATCAAGGTCCGTTGTAATGCGAGCCAACTGTAGTAATAAATATATTGTCTGTTGAGTGATGCCTTTTGATGGCACTTTTGCTGAGTAGAAATTAATACATGGCATTCCTTTTGTTTCAACAAGCTGCTTGCATTGTCAACAATGCAGGATTCGCCAGTCAGGCTGGGAAGTGTGCAAAGTCTGGACTATGAACCAGGTCTACCAGTCATTCCCTGCCCTGGAATTACACAGGTTAGTCATGCAAGCACAGGTGGTTGCAGTCAATTTCTGCACTGTATTATAACTTTGTACCAATGAAAGGCTTGAACTTTCTAGCAATTAACTGTCAGTTAAACATATCAACGGTGTGTACCTCTCTCCACCACCTGTTTTTTGTCACGTCTACCCAACACACCCAAACAGCCAGATTATTGAGTTAAGATTACCTTATTATTAGTGTGTTTCATATGCAACATTTTCTTTTCCCCCATATTTAATGCTACATTTATTACCTCTTAATTTCTCATTTTATGCCTCCAGTTTGGAGCCTTCTTTTTGTGCTTTTAAAACCCTATTTCTTCATAATTAAATGCCTTGCAGGCAAACTTAAATATATGAAATACAATAAATCTTGCACATAAAAAGAAAGAAAAGAAAAAGGAAAAGCCAGTGAAAAATATCTCACTGTTGAGTTCAAACATGGTATTTCTCATTTATTTGCCTTCCAGGGTGGAGAAATTGGAGATGCTGGACGAACGGGAGCTATTGGATCAACTGCTGTCCCACTACTGCCTCTGCGTAGCGTACAAGGGTGGAGGTGTACCCTCTAAGTTTGAGCAGCTATGTTTCCCACTTGACAGCCACTGATGTGCCAACTGTTGTGAACAGTTTTGAACAAAAACTGTCACACTTGGTTTGGTGCCTATCCTGTCTGGGCAGCACATGTGGACATCTCATGTGGCATATGTGTTGCTTAGGGAATTGGAAGTAGCACTGAAAACCTTTTGGGGGCGGGGATAAGAATGTGGAAGGAAATGAAGTGCATTACATTACTGTGCGCTCATAAATGCAGTATGCAGTATCCCAGTGATAAATTTTTTGGTTACCGCACATTCGTTTCATTACAGCATTCCCATTTTTGTTGCTAACAAAGCAGGTTTCCTGTGCTTTGCTGGGGCGTGCTTGTTGGTGTATGAGTTTCGCCTGCTGTATAGTTTTATGAACCTACCGCAGCACAGCCTGCTTAATATTCGGCCTACCTTGGTTTCTATGCCATTCAAGTTACATGGTACAACATTGTGTTCCTGTGAAAGTTGATGTCAGAAGCATTATTAAAGCATGTGCAAACAACCAAGTGTGAGTTCCATTGCACAGCTGTCATATTACACACATCTATACAAAGTGTATGAATGACCTGACAAAGCTTAGGCCATTGTCTCTATGTGCATAGCTTAAAGTGAAGCCACTATGCCATTCATGCTGTTAGGAGGGAGAAAAAAAAAGCTATTAGTTTCCCACAATCTAGCACATTCACAACAATAGCTGCAGCCTTAGAAGCAGACATGTTTGTTTTGCTGTTTCTATTTAATTTTATTTCAATTCACAGAATACACTGGAAACCAAGGAAGGTTGCGCTGAAGGCGTTTTACAACACCTGATGAAGGCCCAGCCTTCCTTTAGTAATTCAAGCACCTTCTATTGCAGCATTGCATATGTGAAGTGATTTACACAATGATGTTTACAAAGACATTAAAACTTGAATTCGCATTCCAAATTTTGTGTTTCTATGCAGGGAACAGCTTGGCGATAAAGTGAGGCCATAAACACTTTAGTGGTCAAACAAAAAACAAAATGTGTAATGTTTGTGTGCATTGCATCACACAAAAAGGTAGGGCAGAACAGCATCATTGCTCAGTTCACATGTTTTGCATTTGGTAAACTAAGGTGCACATTATCCTTGTAAATGCAGTGCAGAAGAGACGGACTGCAGTGCTGGTGTCTGTGTCTTCTACCTTATTGCGTGTACCTTACACACTCTGTTTAAATGTATGAAACTGTAGCAACTAGCTCAACTATGAGTTCTAATTCAGCACAAGATACTGCCAGTACTTTCCACGATGCATATGTGGATGTTTGCATCTGATGTTATTGTGGTCATCAAACATATTCCATTGTTAATATTATATGGTTATAATATACCAACCGTGTTGAGTGGTAGTTAATAGCTAATGTTCAAGTTGCCAACCAGAATGCCAGGCAGAGTCTGATCGCCTGCATATTCCAACACAATGGTAATGTACTGAACGAATTCTCTGAAGTCATCTAAAGGGGTGTGGTATCCCTATACATAAATGCCAACAGATGTCTACAACATTTTACAGAAATATACTTGTAGTGGTCAGCAATGCATGAAGATTCAGACAGTACCTAATAAGAAATTTCATCTTTCAAATAAAGTAAAACAGCTTCACTTCATTGGTGTTTAACATAAACACCTTCACATCTATAACCATCAAAAGAAATATCTGCAGCATGTCTCAGTAAAAGCAAAATATAAAATGTGTGTCCTAGAAACATTTAAATAAAATATAGACGGCTTCTAGTTTACTTAGAAAACTCCTAGGACGGTTACGAATGTGTAACATGAATGTTTAAGCCTTAGCTTTGGTATGGGCTAGCCGTTTTCGCTCTGTATCCTGAGCTTGCCAAAGTTCTTGGGGCTCTGAGGGTTCCGCTTCTTCCATGACATTTCAGTGTATAGGATGTTTTATAGCATTCTTGTTTAAACTACTGTACTCTTCTCCGACGCTTGAGTGCTCACTGGCTTTCTAAGCATACACGGGTGCAGCCGAAGGTGCTATGATGATTGCATGAGGACAATGATATGACTGTCCTTAAATTATGAATATAGCATAGAGACGACAACGTCACAATGACAATGGAATGTCCACGAAGGCATCAAAACTACAGCACAACAAGAAATGCGTGACGACGATGGCATGACAACGGCATCATAAACACAATTGAATGACGAAGGAATGGTGTTGATTGAAGAATGAAGGCGGTTTGACAATGGGATGACGATGAGTGTATAATGACGGCTGTATGATGATGATGGCGTGACAACTATATGACAACAAATTTGTTATTTAAAGAGACACTAAAGTGAAAAACGATTTTTTCTGCATCAGTAAATTGCCGCTCTACAACACTAAATACACCACTCTTACAAAAACAAGACGTTTCATAAGCCAGAAAAAGCGCAAGAACGAAATACAGGTGGCAACGCCTACTTAAGTTCCCACACCTGGGGGCTGTGACGTCATGGATTTTGATGGCATCTTCTAGGGCCTACTAATTACATACAGCGGTACAGATTGGCTACATTGTGTTCTAAAGGAACCAAATATTAAACATGGCAAGTTTCGGGAACCCTTACTTAGGCAATGCGGCCCAAATGCGAAAACATTCTTTGGTGTCCCTGACGTTACGCTGACGTACCAGCGCGAAGTTCAAATACTGATACTTGGACCTTCATTTTCTCATATAATAATCAGGCTATTTTTTTTAAATGACTGCCTGCAGGGTTCTCAAACAATGCTTCATTAGTCTAAACTGATTTATTGTTTCGCTTTAGTGTCCATTTAACACTGTAAACTTAAGCAACAGCCATGTTTCTTACCAAGTATTCATTGCAGGGTACACAGCGTTCCATGTTGAACCTTTGCTTTTGTTGTGATAGCAATCCAAAGAATAAATTATGGGGTTTTATTTGTCAAAACCACGATCTGATTATTTGATTTTGACCACGTGGGGTTCTTTGACATGAAGCTAAATCTAAGTACACGGGTGTCGCCGCCGTGGCCGCGATTTGATCCTGCGACCTCATGTTTAGTGACACAACAACAAAGCCACTAAGCAACCACGGTGGGTTTGTGATAGCATTCCAAGGCTAGGAGGATGTAGATGTGTAGAGTGACCTTGTTCAACTGTCCCCCCCCCCCCCCCCCCCCCGCCCCAAGTGCAGAAACCACACAAATTCATAACACTGATTGAATAAATATGTTTCATCTTTTGCCCCTGTGATGAGCAGTGGTTAAACAAGGGATGTAGTTGGAGCCGGCATTTTATCACAGGCGCTTGTCTTCGTCAGGGTCAGTCGCCTTGTCAAAACGTTGGCTGCAGCAACATCCCTTGTTTGACCATAGTTTATCACTTTAAGCCTCCACCTTACTTTGACCTCCTTGTGTGTTTCACCTGTCATTTAGACAAAGTCCTTCGAAAAAGAAGACACTGAGTTATCCACACTACCACAGCACCGACAGGATATGACTGTGCCACAGTCATTCCAATTGATATGGTAGACTGTATATACTAACGCAGCTCCTGTTTCATTCTGCAATCTGCAAGGAAATATTGATTCTATTTACCAGCAACCAAGAAATAGAGAGCTGTGCACTGGCAGAGTGCATGAGATAAAGAATCGTTTCGAACAGGCTCATTGCAGAAAAGAAAATCTCGGATTATCATCATTGAACATGGATAAGAGAGGGGAGCAGCGGAGGTTGGAAAAAGTGGTTTCGTGGTGTCAGGGCATGATTTCGCTTTAATACAGCAGTGTTAATTAAATCCTATTGGTGGGGGAGCACACATGCTCCTGCTTTGAACCACGTCAGGTGTGTGCACATAACAGTTTCAATTCGGCATTAGTTCTGTGTGTCACCTTGTCAGAACAGCAACCACAGAGAATCCAGTGAAGCAAGTTTCACTTGTCAAGTCTCGTCTACTTGAGTGAACAAATATCGCAACGTAAACGGAGGAGTCTCCCAAAGTCAAATTAACATCAAATGCACAATTTTAAAAACTTTGAGTGTGCCGCCTATGAGAGGTAAACAAGGTCTGGCATTTGATCCAGCACTCGCAGGACTATCAAAAGGGTTTAATGTTTTGACAAATATTGCCTTGGTAAATGCTCCATCCATATATGACAACAAATGAGCGCAACCTTGTGACCGTTGCCATGAAATATTCCTGAAGCTGTGTCTCTTTTGCAGGCATTTGAGGAGAGCGGCATAGAGCTACAGTGTACTAGAATCTAGTACACTGTAATAGAGCGGTCAGCGGTCTCAGTCGGAACAATGCACTCCGTCCGTAGTCCGGCCGAGTGTTTTAGATCTGCCATTGGAATTCAACATAAGAGGAACGCCGCGCGCGCCTAATCAGTGCGAGCTTGGCCATGGATGAGAGCGAGGCCGGGCCGTCTTATCTGAACGTTGCGCGGGAGCAGGACACTTTGAGCAGTCATCGCCAAGCAGCGTCTGCTGCTTCACTGGAGAGGTTCCGGAATGCAAGAGGCGTCGCACCGTCGAGATCGATGTAGCGACCGCGTTGGCGCCTTGTTCCTTTGTGCTTCGACACTGCGCATGTTCGCGGCGTCTCTTGGCATGTCTAGCACTACCCAAGCCTAATCACAGTCATGTCTAGGCCACGACCTACTGGAACTCCAGACCTGCACAGATATCCGGCTTCTATGGGAGCAGCTTGCGCCCACTTTCGTTCAACCGACGGCCGTAGGTGGCGCTATTATAACCTGTTCGTTTTGAATTCTTGGTAAGAGTAGCAAACGTACCGGCTTTGTCTAGGTCTGGCGGCTCCCCCGTTAGGCCTAGTTGGTAGGAGGGACATATCGATAGGCTTAGTTAATTCTTTCAGCTAGCTCCTCGGATTCTTACATAGGGTAGGGACTGATAATTCTTTATTTTAGTTTGGGATAGCGGTCGAGGTCGGCTTTGCTTGAGTGATTTGGCGAACTTCCTCGTTGGGCCTAGGGACGTAGGCCTAGCGATGAAATCGAAGAACGTGAAGGCCGCTGGGGACAGGGAGCAAGTACAGTGCGACGAGTGCCTGCGATGGTGCTTCCTCGACGAAACTAAGTTCCAGAATTTAGCAGACGCGGAGGGGTCTAGCTTCACGTGCAGGTCGTGCGAGGGCGTCAGGGAAGCCGTCCAAAACTGGAAGGGAATTGGGCGGCTAAGTTCGACGAGCTTAAGGCAGACCTGAGGGAGGAACAGGAGAAGCGGGTAGCACTGCAGGCGAAAGCTGACAATTTCGTCAAGGTGGAGGCGGCCCAGGCCGCGCAGTTAGTAAGGACCGTGGCCGAGCTTGAGGAAGAAAAAGAAAGGAGCGCCGAACTGGAAAGGCGGCTCGACGCGCTGGAGACGCGGGCAGCGGAGAAGGTCGGGTCAGGACAACAAAGTGCTGGCAAAAACTCAGAAAGTAGGGTAGAACCTACAGGCGAAGTGGGAGGCAGGGAGCCAGAGCAAGCCGTCCTCAGCTCGCAACCAGTGAAACGGCGTAGTTATAGTGAAGCTGCACAACGCGCCCCGATGTGAGGCGACGCTGCAGCCACAGGGGCGCCAGCGGGCGCAAAGGGAGGGGCAGCGGACACAGGCTGCAGTCAAACGGTTTGCACGTAGAAGAATCCTGGTGATAGGGGACTCCAATGTGGGGAGGGCCAAACAGGGCGTGATGGCGAGAGTGAAGGCGGACGGGCGAGTACAGGTGGAGGTGCAAGCGGGCAAGGGCATGGCGGAAGCAATGATCAAGGCGCGGGAAGTAGTTGGGCTCAGCACGGAGAGCGACAGCTTGGTCATTATGCATTCTGGGCTCAATGACGTGCTTAAGGGGAGATGCCAGGACCTTGAGAGGCACATTGAGACTGGGCTGAGTAAGCTTAGAGAGGCCTCCGGGAGGGTGCATGTGAGCATATGCACTGTCCCAGAGGTCCAGGGCCAGGCTTACCAGGTAGAAAGGAGGGTGGTTGAGGCCAATCGGGTCATTAGGAGTCTGAGCGGACGACTCGGGTACAGCGTAATGGAGGTCAGCAGGGACGTGTACGGAACCGGCTTCCGGCCTTTTGTGCAGGATGGCATTCACTACAGTGGTGCCACTGGCAAAAGGATAGGGGGCAGGATGGGTCGCCAGGCAACAGCTTTTTTAGGGGGACCCAGAGCCCTGAAAGAAGCAGTGTAGGCGTGGACGATTCGAGGCAGGAGCCACAAACACGCAAACATCGGTACTGTAGGAGAGGTGACAGGAATAAGCGCAAGAGCCAAATTAAGTCAGACATAGGGTTCATTAACATGCAAGGTGACAGAAATAGGCTAAAATGGGAGGAAATCGAAGAACAACTAAGACAGGAGAACTTAATGGTTTATGGGTTTGTAGAGACACATCTTAGGGACATATATGGAACAACCGCCCTGTAACCCTGATTATGCATGGGAATACTGCAACAGAGTGCAGGGTAGCAGAAGGGGTGGGGGAATTGGAGCACTCATTCATAAAAATACAAATTGGCAAAGGGTCAAACAGGAATGCAAGGAGCATTTATGGCTAAAAGGAAAAGTAGCATGGGCGAAAACACTTCTAGGCTTTGTATACCTTTGGACAGGATCAAATGCTAAAGAGGAAAACAAAAAAACTTTGACTGTATAGCAGCGGACATCAATGAGCTAGGAAAAGGATGTGAAGTAATTGTATTAGGAGACGTGAATGCGCATTTTGAAGATATGGATGGGTACACAGACTTCACAGGTAACATGCTGCTGGATATGTGTGAGAGGCTTAACTTAGTTGTCTGTAACTCTACTGAAAAGTGTGACGGGATCAGAACATGGGAGGTAGGGGGTCGACACTCGACAATAGATTATGCATTAATGTCACATGGGATGTACGATAGATTAGGAGCCATGATTATAGATGAACAGGGCTCCAGAAGTATAGGTAGTGACCACAAACGTATCAAGTTGAGTTTTAAGAGGGAAACTAAAGCATGAACGATACGTGAGGAAATGCCAAATGTGATTTTTTACTCAGAAGACCAAATGGAAATAGCGGCCAAACAAATTGAAGAGGAAATATCAGAGGGTACTGAAACTGATTGGACTTACCCAAAATTAATGGGACTATTTGAGCGTGAGCTAGGTAAGGCGCGAGTCAGGAAAACAAGGCAAGGTATACGGAAACTCAAGAGCTGGTGGGATGAAGAGGTTAAGAAGGCCATAAAGAAACGTCGGGAAGCCTCCAGGGAACATAGGTATTCCAAAATTAAGGGAGAGCCTGAAGAAGAGGTAGAGAGGAAATGGGCAAACTACATAAAATGCAGAAGGGAAGCATCCTATTTGATCAACAAGAAAATCAAGACAAAAGGGTCCCTATGGCTGTCAGAAATAAGCAATAAAAACAATAAACAGGCAGCTAGGAAATTCTGGCAACATCTGAACTCCTTGGGTAATAGGACAAACCTAGAGCAGAGGTATATAGTAACAGCTCAAGGTACTCGGTTAGAAGGAGCAGGCAATGAAGCATATATAGGAACCATGATGAAAAATTTACAGAACAGAGAAATGGTACTTGCAGTATGTCGGAGAGGGATAGCCCGGTTAACCCACTGCTTTCGCTTGGACAAAAAGAGTGGGAAAGGGCTGAGAAGAGGGTACTAAGTAGCACATTGGCAGGCCCCGATGGTATTCCAATTACGTTAACAAAGAAATTGGGCCCGAAATCTAAGAAAGCATTGAGGGAGGCGGTGAGCAAAATGCTAGTGGATGGTAAAGTACCTGACGAATGGAGGCTAAGTAGGATGAGAATGATATATAAGGGAAAGGGGGACAAAGCTGACATAAATAACTACCGGCCTATAACAGTGACGTCAGTGGTTTACAGGGTGGTTTATGCAGATTATAAAGGACAGACTGCAGGCATGGGTAGAGAACGAGGGGGTACTTGGAGAGCTACAAAATGGGTTCCGGAAGCATAGGAGGCTAGAAGACAATCTGTTCTCGCTAACACAGTGCATTGAAATAGCTGAAAAGGAACACAGACCCCTATGGCTGGCTTTTTTGGACATCAAGGGAGCCTATGACAGTGTACTTCAAGAGGGCTTGTGGGGCATTCTGGAAACTTTAGGAGTGCAAGATGGAGTAACCAATTTCTTAAAAGATATCTATAAAGGTAACCGGGTGATTATACAATGGGAAAAGCAGGTTTCGGAGCCTGCAATGATTCGGCGGGGACTTAGGCAGGGGTGCCCATTGTCACCTCTGATGTTTATGCTGTACCTACAAGGTTAATTTAGAGGCCAAAATACAGCAAAGCGGGCTCGGCGTCAACCTATCATTTTTCAAACAAGGAAAATTGATTGAACAGTCATTACCAGGACTAATGTACGCGGATGATATTGTATTAATGGCTGACAATGCAGATCTGCAGGAATCACTGGACATATGTGGTACAGAAGGAGACAGATTAGGCTTGAAGTTTAGCAAAGAAAAATCAGCAGTCATGATTTTTAATGATAACATTTGCGGCGAGCATAAGATACAGGAGGCCACGCTGGAGATAGTCGATAAATACAAGTACCTTGGGGTGTGGATAAATAATGGCATTGAGTATCTGACAGAGTACGAAAAATATCTAACGACTAAAGGTAACAGAAGTACAGCGATTATGAAGAGTAGGGCACTGTGGAACTACAATAGGTACGAGGTAGTACGAGGGATATGGAAGGGGGTAATGGTACCAGGCCTGACTTTTGCCAATGCAGTTCTATGTATTAGAACAGAGACCCGACAACAGTTGGAAATTAGGCAACGTGGTGTGGGTAGGCTCGCTCTGGGAGCACATATGGCAAGACACCAAATCTTGGAGTGCAGGGGGATCTGGGATGGTCTTCTTTCGAGGGCAGAGAGGCTAGCTAGTAGCAAGATAGCATTTGAGGAGCGATTAAGAAAAATGGGGGAAATTCGGTGGGCTAGGAAGGTTTTCAGTTACTAGTACACGAGCAATGTTGACACGAGGTGGAAGAAGCGAACTAGAAAATTGACAAGCAAATACTTGGGCAGTAGCGGGGGGACAAGTAAGGAATCATCTGTCAAGAAAAAGGTTAAGGAGACAGAGAGGGGTATGTGGAGTACAGAGATGCAAACCAAATCGGCATTGGAGACATACAGGGCGTTTAAGCAAGAAATAGCCAAAGAAAATATTTACGATAACTCTAAGGGAAGCTCATTGTTGTTTGAAGCCAGGACAGGTGTACTGCGGACTAAAACGTGCCGAGCCAGATACCAGGAGATAGATTTGGTGTGCGAGGCGTGTGGAGAGGAGGAGGAAACGGCTGAACACCTGATACTTGCTTGTAAACAACTTCACCCTGCAGTTGAATCTAACGGGGAACTATTCAAAGCTTTGGGTTTTAAAGACAATGAAAGTAGAATAGACTTTGAACAGGTAGAAATAACCAAACGGAGACTATCTGATTGGTGGATAATACCAACGCAAAAATAAAGGAGTAAATACATAGGTATGCATGCATATAGAACCATTAAAGGCTAGGTGGCGCGCGCCGCCGCCGCCCGATTCAAAGGGTTGAGCCTCAATCATCCATCCATCCATCCATCCATCCATCGTTTTTTTTTTCTTTTTTCATTGGTTAACCTAGGTACACTCTAAGAACAGTTTACACCCTTTGGCTTGCCCCTTCTGCCACACAAAAATAATCGTCATCTGCCTTGATGCGTTTCCTTTCTTTATCGCTGCGAGCCTAGAACTTTCCAGTAACGAATGGCACGCGCGTTATCAGCATAGAACAGTTTACACCCTTTGGAGTGCCCCTTCTGATAATGCGCGTGCCGTTCGTCACTGGAAAGTTCCGGGCTTGCAGCGATAAAGAAAGGAAACGCATCAAGGCAGATGACGATTATTTTTGTGTGGCAGAAGGGGCTAACCAAAGGGTGTAAACTGTTCTTACACTCTTAGGCAAAGTTACACCCTTTGGATTGCCCCTTCTGCCACACAACAATAAATTGGAGGACGCTTAAGGTTCGCCTTCAAGAGTGGAACGCGACAGCGTTCCCGTCGACCCGCCAAGGGGTGTAAGACAATGGGCTACGGCGCAGCGACTACGCGCCCCGCATTGGACGCAGTGAGCGTCAAGCAACGCAGCGTTCGGCGCGACAACGAAATGTGCGCCTGAGCAAGCGACGCACGCCTGAGCCTTAGAAACAGCTCGTTTCTAAGGCAACACCGCGTTCACTAGAGGCGCTTTTGTACCGCTTTGAAGCATCCAAGCTGGAAATAAAGAAAAAAAAAATCGAACTCGTGGCTCAGTGGTAACGTCTCCGTCTCACACTCCGGAGACCCTGGTTCGATTCCCACCCAGCCCATCTTGCAAGTTGTTTTTTATTCATGAAGTGCCTGCTGGGATTTATCGCTCACGGCCAACGCCGCGGACGCCGACACCGGCTTTTCTGCGACACGAGCTTCTTAACGCTATCGCGTTAATAATCGTTATCTGCCTTGATGCGTTTCCTTTCTTTAACGCTGCGAGCCCGGTACTTTCCAGTAACGAACGGCACGCGCGTTATCAGCATAGAACAGTTTACACCCTTTCGAGTGCCCCTTCTGATAACGCGCGTGCCGTTCGTTACTGGAAAGTTCCGGGCTCGCAGCGTTAAAGAAAGGAAACGCATCAAGGCAGATAATGATTATCGTTGTGTGGCAGAAGGGGCAAGCCGAAGGGTGTAACTTTGCCTAAGAGTGTAGAGTGTAGGATATTAGGCAGCATTTTCTTCGATGCATGACGTGGGCACAACGCAAACAAAATGGCGCTGGTGGCCCCGTTTTGCTTACGTAACGGGACGCCAACTTGACGTTTCGCCTAAGAAACTGAAAGGAAGGCACTCAATGTAGCGTTATCGATAAAGCAAAATAGTTTTCCTCCGCAGTAAAAATAAAGCAGCTATCTCAAAGCGTATGATTATTCCGTCAAAAACGCTTCTCGCTTCCGTCGTCTGCTGCGTACAAGCCATCGTCTGTTTCAATAGCTGGGATGCGTGTCCCCGGAAAATGGACTGAGTCATCGCATGTTGGCGCCAACGCGCTTGTTTTCTTGCTTGAGACAACATACGCGACCTACCAGTGGTGATGCGCGCACGTTCTAGGCCACGTTATCGCTATCTCGTGAAACGCAAGTGACTCAGCCCGACTCGGCTGGCTGAGAAACGGCCGAATATCACCGATAGCGTTGCGCGCGCCAGAGATATCCACTAGAGCGACGCAAGCGCCGACGCTGCCATCTCTTGTTCATTTCGCTGGTTACTCGCACCGAGGGAGGAAACTTCAAGGCGCCGTCTTGGGTACATTTCTTTTTTATAAATTAGAAAGAGGCCGTTGTCATAACTTTTGATTGTGCGAAAAGGCATTAATCTTGATTACGATACAAATTCAGCAGTGAAAAGTGGACAACATTGCCGAAAGTTTGCTATGTTCAACCAATATTATTTCGTTTAAACGCGTTCTTTTAAGAAATGATGGCCCCAAACACAAATGCCAACACCACCCGAGAGTGATGCAAATACTATGAGCACGCGTTATGAACAAAAGATTTTCGTGGTGCCAAACGACAGGAAAAATGTGGCGATACGCATTCCTCTCGGCTGTCATTGCATATGGCTGTTCATTAGCATAATTCGTGCGGTTCGTCGCATAGAGTTTCCTACAAAATTTTGTAGGAAACTCTATGGTTCGTCGCAGCAAGAATTATGGCGGAAAATATCAGCAATGGTGGCCAAGCGCAACGTCACGCATCGTCAAAATGACGTTTACGAAACAGCCCTTCCTGTGACGCTCCTCATGAGATATTCCTTCAGCCAATCAGCAAGCTGGCATGGCGCATATCTTGGATCGCCACCACACACGGAGGAAGGAAACTAAGGAGAGGCCCTACCCCCTCCGCGCGCTAGGAGAAAAGTGTGGCGGAAATGACGTAGTAGGTTCTCAATTTTTTGCTGCTTTTTTATTTTTTTTGTTGTATGGCCACGCCTTTTGGGCCACAATGGCGGCGTTGTTCTGATTTTGAGCGCTCACACGTGTTGCTCTGGTAGGTTTCGTGCCGTGGCAAAGGCGCTGTGTGGGCGGGTTTGCGTTAGTCACCTTGTCTTGTTGCGCTGTGTTACCTGCACCGTGCTCTGCCGGATGTTGCGCGAGCGTGCGCGAAACCACGCGCAGCGCGGCGTGGTTTCGCGAAAGATGTAAACAAGAGAGGAGGGTGGCACAAAAGGCGGAGCATCGCGATGAGCAACGCCAACTTCCGGCTTCACTTTTGCTTCACAAAGAGTGACGTCAGGGCCTCTCCTTAGTTTCCTTCCTCCGTGCCACCACATATTCGCGCAATTGCAGATGCATTGCACTGGCTTCTGCTCGCTACCGCTCACATTCTTTTTGAAGCGCTAACATCACAATATATCTGCCAAAGACCAAAAAAATTTATTAGTCCATAAAATTTACAGCTCCACGTCACGTTTCGTCATCTTGATGAAAACG
The DNA here is from genome assembly GCF_050947875.1 of Dermacentor variabilis. Taxonomy (NCBI): domain Eukaryota; kingdom Metazoa; phylum Arthropoda; class Arachnida; order Ixodida; family Ixodidae; genus Dermacentor; species Dermacentor variabilis. The sequence goes on along the minus strand of NC_134569.1, from coordinate 14,945,860 downwards.
CAAAATGACATTTCGCAAAACTGCAAAATTTCAAGGCACGTGTGTTCTCCACAGTGGTTCTCCACAACCAATCAGAGAGTAAACATGGCGGATAATGGCGGCCGTGCAGCCGCCATGCGTTTTGAATGTTGCTTCCATTTGCTTCCATAGATGGTTGCTTCGTATGGAGGGCGTTATCACAAAGGGATCGACGTTCCGGTTCCGCTCTGCGCCCGGCCTACTTGAATAATATTGTCATCGCTCAGGCTCGGAATGGCGGTAATGTTGTTTTCCCATCCTGTAGGAGGAAAAGTGGCCATTTGCGAAGAATTTGCCATGCTAGCTGTAGCCAGGCTAAGTCACTCTGGCAATAAGTCCCACAAGATTTAATCATTTAATTATGGCGGCACACCGTGCACAACAGGATCGCCTTGGCTTGTCTTCATAAACTTTTTTTTGTTTATGCATTGCGGCCATAACGTCGTTTTCGGTAGCTGCAGTCTGCTGCAATCGTACGTACATGTACAACTAGCCATAGAGTTTCCTAAAGAGTTTTTGTAGGAAACTCTATGCAACTAGCCATAGAGTTTCTTTATGCCACAGTGGTACTAGAATTCCTTCTAGTTCGCTGTATCTATGTAACCAGCACCTCCTCCGTAGTGAGCACATAACAAGCCGTAGACCATGCCGTAGGCAAATCCGGTTATAAGATGGCGGCGCTTACAATGGCGTTAAATGTTGAACTGTAGCACTCGTTAAGAACTTGCAAGGCGTTTGACACGCACTGCTTTTGGCGGTAAAAATGAGTCATGGGAGCGCAAGCAAGGTAAGTTTCTATGCGCGGCGAATCGTTGCTTCTCTGGATTGTTTCTCTTCCTTCATAAAGAGCGAAATAATCTGCCGAGACAAGCAAAATTTGCCGCAGAAGTTTGAAGCATGACAATTGCAGACGCGGCTGTAAGCGTTTCGCGCTGCAGCTGTAAGACAAAGTGGCCGCGCCGTTTTTTGTTGTGTTCCGCAGGTGGGGGAAATTTTCACAGCCGCGGGAGCTGCGTTCACCAAGCTCGGTGAACTGGCTGTGCAGCTGTACTCTGCTTCCGAGCCATCGCCAGCCGGGTGAGCATTACCATCAGCGCCTTCTGCTTCGACTCTGCGTGCGGAATTGCGATGACTGGTCTGATACGAGCCTTGACCGTGCCTGCATCGAAAAATTCATTTGGTGCACAGTCAACAGCACAATGAGACAATACCCAAACGTGTCTGGTGCCAGGTATAGTAAAATAACGCTTATATTGGAGTATCGTTGCGCAACAATGTGCAGCGATGGGCTGAACAACGTAGCTTCGGAGGAGTGAAAAGGGTAAATCGGCGCATATAACTGAGACAGTGCTGTTGTTAAACCATTTTAATATGTTACTAAGTGAACTTAAAGGCGAGCCATACCCGCTGCGGTAGCTCAGTGGCTATAACGTTGCGCTGCTGAGATCGAGGTCGCGTGTTCGATTCTGGCCACGGCGGCCGCACTCCGATGGGCGAAAACGTTCGTGTACCGTGCATTGGGCGCACGTTAAAGAACCCCAGGTGGTCAGAATATGGGGCCTCCCACTACAGCGTTCTTCATAATCAGATTGTGGCTTTGACACATAAAGCTCCGGGATTTAAGTAATGTTAATCTGTGATCTATTTAGGATCAGCATCATTGCACGTCTGAGTTTCGCAGCTGTTTGCTAGCCACGAAAATGGCCACTCAAACAATACTTCTCCACTACCAACTGTTGAAATTGTTGCATGCGCTAAGCGTGTAAAACTAGCAAGGTTTGACCACGCTTTATGCAAGTCTCGTATCATGCCCTCGCGCGTCGTTTGCAAGCAGAGCCAGAAGTGGTGCTGAGTTGGTAATGCCCACGCAGGGGCAAGTGGACTGACGACGAGGTCGAGATGCTGCGCAGTGCAGTGAAGCGCTTTGGAGACGACCTGAATAAACTTAGCGATCACATAAAGAATCGCACCATGTAAGTTCGCGGCCCTACAAGCAATGCTGTTTGTAATTTACTGTGACATTGTCTGTCCTAAGCACAGATGTACCGAAATAGATAGCCTTATTGTTGCTTTTGTATAGTTGATGCCTAATGTATCTTTGTACCTAGCTGCAGTGCTCAACTATTATGTTGAAAATGAACACTGATGCTAAATGTAGCACTTTCGCAAAATTGCAATTGTCCGCCTTTCTGCTGCTCAGTGGTTACATTTAAGGAGATAGATACTAAAGCACAATACTAAGTTGTGCAGCATTAGTATATCATGCTTCTGCAATAGTGAAGTGGCCACTCTTACCACGAGAAGACGCTTGGTAACACAGAAAAGATGCAAAACTTAAAGACGAGTAGCAAAGCAGTCTTGACGCTCCTGTACTTGCTCACCATGACATTGTGAATTTTCATTACGTCTGCTCAGGCCGAGTAATTTTTTTCTTGGCAAGAAGGCTGTACTGGAATTCTAGAAAAGCCAAAGAGTCATCCAGCAAGTTTCTAGGATGTTTCCTGCACTAAGAATGGCCAAAGTGGGCAAATGTACTTTAAGGTCCATAGTGTTAGACTGATGTACTGGCACCGAGATTAAATGTGAAAATAAAGAAAGGAAGTTTGCCCTTTGTATTGTCCCCTAGTATTAAACCCTCTCCTGCGAAATGTGTGAAAAGAGAGCTCTGAACAAATACTTCACCAGTTTAACCGATAGAGTATTATACTACAGTTTCCATTTCATAGTATGCCATACTGCAGTGTGAGTTAGCTTGTACTGTCTGAGAGTATAAAAAGCTAGTATCTAAGTACTGCCTTGATCCCTGTTAGCAGAAATATGGGAGCACAGCCATACATTGAAGCAAAGTTGCACAGGTGTGGCTTCATGTTGTCTGCTACATTATTTTGACCCACAAGCCTATGATGCAGTGAAGCGAAGTGCAGCTTACGGCAGGAAGCCATGACTAATCATCACTGGGCCTGTGCAGGTTTGCTTTGATGTGCAGTCGTGAGCTGTTGTGTTCACACTCACAGGGATCAAGATAGCACACAAAAGGTTATAAATAGCCATGATCTTTCTTTACACTGCTGCATTTGCTTGCATTTAATAGTGCCATGCTTAATGAGCCGTGATTCTAATTTCAGCGCACCTTGCAGTGAAATGAAGCTCACAATGAGCTTCACCTGTTTTGTAGAAGTCTGCCATTTTAGAGTTGTTGGCAGCTATGGCCATATTTGATTGAGGTTGTGTTTTGATGCAGTACTTTCTAGCAATATGACACATGTATTGCAAGTGTCTTCATGATAACCACAGCATTCACATACACTTTTGCTCAGTGGTGTATGGTGTGTCATGTGAGCACACCTTGCAGTAGTAACCAGGTGCTCCGTGTTAGCGAACAAGCTGAAGCAACATTTTGACTTTACCTGCACTGATTTAAATATTTCTATGCAGTATGCATGTCATGGTAATGATGTTGTCTGGCGTGCTTGTGTCAAATTCCGGTTTCTGTAGACAAAAACCACTTTGAGCACCACTACAAATTTGCTGGCCAATCCCTCTCATTCCAAAATTAGGCAGAACACATCCTTTGGCAATTATCTGCATTAATGCGTTTGGCATTCAAGTGGTGGCGGATATTATCTGTAATTTGGCCATAGGAAATTCATTATTAGTGGAGACTTTAATGTTATGTAATTATGGAGTGGGAGTTTTTTATTCAGGAACATACCAGATAACCCAAGTTGTCTACTAGGTCAGACAGCAGCCAGTTGTCTATCTGCACATATTCCCAGTGGCCCATGTTGTGTTCTTGGCAAGAAAGCAGCCAGCATATAGCTAGTCACCCAAGCGAGCAGACAACTTGGGTCACTGGGACAAGCAGTGTAAAGAGATAAATAGATGGGTACAAAGTTTCTGAGGTAGGCAGAAAATGCTAATCTCATAAAAAGTCCTCCCACGAATGGCTTGATTTCTCACCAACTTCTGGTCAGATTCTAGAATTCAACTATGTCATCACTAGCACACAGGTCATTATTACATCTTAGCCTGGCATACTCACCAATTTCCTCTAAATTTTCAGAGAAATCTTTCAGACATGCCGCTTCTTCATTCACATGCTTTGGTTCTTGAATAAAGCATTCCTAAACATTTCTTCTCATCTTTAATAATGACACATTCACCTTTTATGCATGCACTATCACAACATGGTTTTCTTGTGCAGTCATTGTTGGTTAAGTGTTGTGTCGAGTCATCAGTAAGCAAGTTTGGCAATGTTTCGTTAATTCACTTGCCAAATAGCATTGTGCTGTATTTACTAGTTAGGTCCTGTGGTCTTTGGTGCAAGTTTTGTGTGCACACGTTATGGTTCCCTGCAGCAGTCAGATCAAGAACAGCATGAAGCGTAAGGCATATGAGGAGGCAGGCATCCCCATCAAAAAGGCACCGCCCAAGGCAGAAGCAGCACCACCACCTCCACAACCAACTTTAGCCGCTGGCCTGCAAGCTGCTACAAAGTCTGCTGGTGAGTTATGAAGCCAAAAGGGTGAATGCAGATCTTTGCAGAGGCTCACAGAAATCGATTTAAAAAAATTGAGTCTTATCTTTTTTTTCTTCTTCTTGTATCTTTGCTTTGTTGTTTGCTGAATTGAGTAACAATAATACTCTGTGTAATTAGTCCTTACAGACATTTGTAACAAGTGCTCACTTTGTTTCACAAAAAAAATCACTTTTCTTGAATTACTCTTAAGCCATCTGGCAAGATGTAATTGAAATTTGGATTTAGTGGCTCAAAGTTTTTCTTAAATCTGCAGCTCCTTCTGTATTTCATTGGGATCACTAATGTGTGTCATATTTTCATTCTCCTTTTTCCTTAAGCCTTAAAAGTGTCAAAATGCCTATGAAGTTTCTCATCTAAGCAGTGTTTGATTAGGCTTCCTTGTGTGTTCTGTGCAGACATAACGCTGAACATGCTCAACGCAACCGAGACTGAAGTAGATGTTGAAGGCTTGGGAGGAACTGGCAAACTTGACTACGACAGCTCCTCCTAAAGTTGTCAATCACCGGAACATCATCCACAAATTCTTGTACAAACCATGCCTCAATGCAAATGAATTGCATCATTGATCAAATATGCACCCCGTGTTTGTCTGAAAGTGAAGAACCAGCATTTGCTTGGCAGGTCATGGATATGTGTCTTAGGGACACATCATCAGCTTATCACTTTATGGTTCTGTCACTGTTAAAGTCGGTAAAGAAAACCGTGTGTTGTACTCATTCCCAGCAAAGCATGGAAAGCCGCATTACCGCAAAACAAGAAAGCCCTTTATTTCTGTTCTAATCAAGTTCTTCTGTGCAGTCTTCCTTTATAGACATTTCACTTTCATCACCTTGGTGGAAACCCACCCTTAAAATTTTGAGCTGACCAGGCATGGGTGTGTCCAAGTCAAAAAGATTCTTGTTAATTGTCATGTAGGACGCTGCTGCTACAGCTTTTTGAACAGAGTCGCAGACATCCATTGTGGTCACACACTAACAAAAACTAAGGAATGCTTTAGAAGTATCATTGTCTGAGCATTGTGTTAAATACCAAATGCAGCTGTGTTCTTGGTGGCCAATGCCATCTAAGTAGACAGTTCATGGTTCATCCTGCATTCATAATACCTATGGAGAAGTCATGCAGTCGGCTGTCAAACCCTATTAGCATTGTGCCAAGTTTATCTTGGATAAGCCAGTCACAGCTTTAGAGAGAGTAAAACGTCTTTATTAATAATATTTGAATGGCGAGAGCAGTGTGGGAGGAACCCTCAGTCCAGGGTTCCTAAGATGATTCCGGCGATGTTTCGAGCCCGTTGTATCACAGCTCGGAGGACCTCGGGAGGTCCGTCGCGGAGGGCATCGTCCCACAGCTCTTTGTTGCGTAGGGGGTAAAGGAGAGTTGGCAAGGGAGGAAAGAGGTTTGCAGTGCACTCAATCGTGACGTGGAAGATTGTGGGCGAGCTGCCACAGCCGGGGCAACGATCTGCATAACAGTGTGGGTAGAATTTATTGAGAGAGACAAGATTTGGAAAAGTTGCGGTTTGTAACTGGCGTAATGCCACTGCTTCCTCTCGCGAGAAGGATGGCGTGGGTGCGGCGAATGCGTGTATAATGACGGAGTATGTCTTTGTAACGGAGCAAGGTATCCCCCCACTCTGAACTAGTCGCCTCACCACGCCAAGTCGCCCGGAGGGAAATTTCTCGGGCAACCGCATGTGCGCGTTCGTTACCCGGCAGCGAGGTATGACCAGGGGTCCAGAGTAAGTGGATGCGGCGAGGTGTGGTTGGTGTATTTTGCGGGATCTGTTTGAGAATTTGGTGCGCCGCTCTCGGGATACCATGTCCTGATAGGAACGCCCGGCATGCCTGTTGCGAGTCAGTCAATATATACGCTTCCTCAGGAACACGGATGGCGTATCGAATTGCAAGAGCAACACCGAGAATTTCTCCATAAGCGGCATTTGTTCTGCGCATTGCAGCAGAGTCTCTCAGGGATTCGATGCCATCCAAAACAACCGAGGTATAGCCCTCTTGAGTGCGTGATGTGTCCGTGTATAAAGTATGTGTTTCCGGGATGTTTGCAAGCATGCGGCCAATGTATCGTACACAGGCTTTGCGCCGCCCTTTCTCGTGCTCGGGGTGCATATTACGTGGCAATGGATGAATACTTAGTGCTTGGCGTATCGCTGACGACAAGATCGTTGGACGGGTTTCAGACTCAAGGGGTGGGACAGAGTATCCTAGCCATGTGAGAAGATGGCGGCCAGTAGGAGTGAGTAGGAGGCGCTGGTGATGGCTGACCCAATGTGCCTCTAGCAGCTCGCCTAGTGTGTTATGTGTCCCTAAGTTAAGGAGACGGCATGTGGAAGTATAATTCGGGAGGCCATTGGCCAGCTTCGTCGCTTTGCGAATCATTGCGTCTATGCGAAGTTGTTGCGCTTGGGTCAACCGCTGAAATGGGAGATGGTATGTAAGGCGGCTGATCACGCATGCCTCCACCAAGCGCAGCAGGTCCTCTTCTCGAAGGCCCGAGCGCCTGTTGGAGACCCTCCGGATCATGGCCAGAATTTGCTCAATCTGTCTGGATAGAAGGGAAACAGTGTAGTTTGACCTGCCATCCGCTTGGACGTGTAGGCCGAGGATACGAGCACGATTAACCTGTGGTATCGGTGTGCCATCCACGTGCACAGTGATAGGGGGAGTAGAGGAACGGCTCCGGGGGCGAATGATTATGAGCTCCGACTTTTCCGGAGCACATCTTAAGCCGCATTTTCTAGCGTACTCGGAAACTGTATCGACTGCTTATTGCAGTCGGTCCTGGATGGCTCCGTCGGAACCCCGTGTCGGCCAGGTAGTAATGTCGTCCGCATAAATAGCGTGGGCGACATCAAGGATCTGGTCGAGTAGCCGAGGGAGCCCTGCGAGCGCGATATTGAATAGAGTAGGGGAAAGAACTGAGCCCTGGAGTGTCCCACGTCCTACAAGGCGAATCGTACCGGACCGATGCGGTCCCATTCCTACGGTGGCTGCGCGATCTTGAAGAAATGCGCGGATATAGTTGTACATACGAATTCCACAGTGTGAATGTGCAACATTGCGAAGGATGAAGTCATGTTCAACATTATCGAATGCCCCTTTTAGGTCTAAGGCGATGAGTGCTCTCGTTTGGGCGGACGACGGAGGTCCTATGATTTTCTCCCGCAATTGTAAAAGCACATCTTTGGCAGACAGATGAGCCCGATATCCGAATTGAGAGTTAGAAAAGAATGATTTTTCTTCGAGGAAGGGCTGCAGACGCCGCAAGAGTACACGCTCCATGAGCTTACCAATGCAGGATGTTAGGGAGATGGGTCGTAAGTTTTCAACCTTAACAGGCTTGCCCAGTTTGGGGATCAGTGTGATGTCGGCGTGTCGCCATCCTTGGCGAAGCATGCCCTTGCGCCAGCAATCATTGAAGATATGGGTGAGGTGGCTAATATCCGTGTCACTGAGGTTACGAAGGGTGGCGAATCGGATGTGGTCGGCTCCCGGTGCCGTGTTACAGTGTAGGTCTTGTAGGACCACCCGCACCTCGTCAGGTGTGATGTCTGCATCGAGCAATTCGTTTGCCTCGCCTACATAAGGATAGTCAGGGTACTGCGGCGGCGGGCCTGTAGGTATGAAATGCTTCTCTAGCTCTCTGAGGAGTGTCGAGACATCGCCCCTGTGCTCGTGCATTAGGATGTGCAGCTGTTGAAATGTTTTTCCCTTTGTTGTGGTTGGATCTGTGAGTGAGCGAAGAATCGACCACGTTTTTGCTGTGCTCAATGTGCCTGAGAGGCGATCGCAAAATCCTCGCCAGTTATTCCTCGTAAGGATCTCTGCATACTCCTGAGATTCCCGTGTGATTTGATCTATACGTTTCCTAAGTTTGCGGTTGAGGCGTTGTCGTTTCCATCGTCGTGTCAACCCTCTGCGGGCATTCCAAAGATGAAGTAAATGCGGGTCTATGTCTGGTGTCTCGGTTGTGGTGCGCAGTGTGCTCATGGTGGCCTCTAGATCTTGTGCGAGAGAGTCAAGCCAGCGTTCGTACCCTTGGCGTTCAGGTGGGTTCTCTTGACGTTCCCTGAATTTCGCCCAATCCGTTGTACGTACATTTCGCTCGGGCCTGCGCGCACCCCGCAATGACAAGGTGGTCGCTACAATGTAGTGGTCACTACGAAGGTGCTCCTCTAAAGGCCCGTGCGCAACGACTGGGCCAGTATTGCGCATGAAGGTAAGGTCAGGGCAGGTGTCACGAGATACGCTGTTGCCCATCCGAGTGGGGTGCTCTGGGTCGGTAAGCAGTGTGTATCTCATGTTACAGATGGCATTCCATAAGCGGGTCCCTTTAGCCTGTGATTTAACGTAACCCCGTAACCCCATGCAGTATGCAGAGCGTTAAAGTCGCCGGCCACCACACAAACCCGTCCAAACCTACCAAATTCTGTTAGTAGGTGCTGAAAACAGTGCGTTTGCGAACGGGGGGAACTGTACGCATTGAGTATGAACAGACTCTCGCTGCATTTACCTTGTGTAATTATTTCCAATATTTGGTGAGGAATGTCAATGTTAGTGGTATGCATGCGACATTTAACATGTTTTGAAACTAAGGCTCCCACAAGAGGAGAGACACCCGAGAGCGTGCTGTAGCCGGATAAAGAAGGGGTGCAATTGACTTCCTGTAAGAGGATGACATCGGGAGGGTTCGTGGATGTGGCGATATACTGCTGTAGGGAACCTCATTTTCGGTGGAATCCCTTACAATTCCACTGCCACACCACTAGTTGCTCCGTGTTACGCGGCGCCATCATCATCGCGAGAGGAAGCAGGCGGTCGTGCATAGGGATGCGGGCGCCGGGTGCCCACATTTGAAGGTTGCGGCCGAGAGCCTTAGTCGGAAAGCGCGCTTTCGTTGTTACCGCTATGCTCAGGAACTTGCATGCGTGCGAAAGTGCACTCTATACACGATTTCACTTGCTCCGTAATCCCTATTTGAAAAGCCGCCATTTGGCGTTCTATCCTGTCCAGAGCCGCCTGCATACTACTGCTCATGTCTGGATCCAGCGCGTCCATTTGTTTTTGCAGGCGCTCACAGCGCGCCTCCACGTCACGACGTAGGCGGGCTATTTCTATTAGAGGATCGGGATCTGGTAACGAATTGGTAATAGGGGAAGGGGTAGGGAGAGATTTACGGGGCGGAGCGAGCTGTGGGGGACCCTCCGCCCGACCTACCTTCCGAGGCGCCTCCATTGCTGTTTTCTTCTCCGGGGTCCGCTGCACCCCTGAAGGGACCAGGGTCACCTTGGCTGGGGCGTTGGTCTGCAGGGCCTTCTTGTAGGGTTGTTGGGAAGATGGGGAAGGAGGGCGCTTCTCTGGGAGGCGCACCGATGCCTCGCGGAATTGAGACCGAGACTTGAACTTGCGATGGGATCTCGAACGGGTCTCCGACCGGACTTTTCTGGTCTCCTTCGTTGGGGCGTGCGACGTTCGGGTCTCCGCCATATCTGTGGTAGTGGTCGGGTCGCTGGAGGGTTGGAGTTAACGCTGCTCTTTCTCGAGAGCTTTCTGCACCCAAGCTTTGTTCAGTGTCTGCCTAGTACACCGCGGGCAGTTTGGATCCGCTGTAGGGTGGGTCCCATCACAGGATCTGCAGTGTGGGGTGCACAGATATGATGGGGTGGGGTTGTCAGTCCAGCACGTCGTGCATATGACCACGTGCGGCGTAGGACAGTAATCAGCCTAATGGCCGAGCTTGTGACATATCTTGCAAACCAGTAGGCGGGGTCGATGGGGGTAGCAGCGGAGTTCTGCACCATAGAAACGCACGTAGCGAGGCACTTTAAGTCCTTCAAGTGTTACCAAAGCAACGTTGGTTTGACCCATCATTCGTGCTTGAAGTATTTGAGTTCCAGGAGCCACAAGCTCATCCACTAGCTTGGAAGACGGTTTACCGGGCAAAAGGCGAAGAACAATTCCTTTGCATGAGTTGTCTGGGGACGCAAAATGTGTCGTGATGGGATAGACCCGCTGACCAAGGTTCAGCTCCCTCACCTTGTACAATGCGTCGGCTACGTGTGACTGGGGTGTGCTGATGATTGCCAAGTTCTGCTGAGGTTGCAGTCGGAATATGATGTCCTGACGATCGTCGGTGGTCAAGCCGGCTGCACTCCATAGAGCATTGGCGAGTTCTGGGCGATTCCACTTATTGAGACAAAGTCCTCCGTGAGGCCGCAGAATTATCTTTTCATCGTGCAAAGGAAGTTGAGGCAGGTTCTGATTCCGAATGCGCTTGCGTACGGTAGGCTGGGAGGCGTCCGGAATGCCCAAGATGTTCACGGAGGGTTGCGTCTTAGCATGGTTTGACGGATGCATCGCTTACGTATGACTGTCTTCCAACAGCCACCTGTGTCGTCGTAAATGTTCGGGGCAGCATCTTCCTCCATCCTTTCCCCGGTCGGAGTGTCCACCTCTCGCTGTTGGGAGGGAAAATTGGCAACGATTGGATCGGCGGCCACTCCCGCGGTATCCACCTCGGGCGTCTTCGTTGTTGTTGAGGAACGCACGGCGGCGTTCTCCGTCGCCGATTGCGTCTTCTGCTCGTTGGAAAATGACGTTGCGGTAGATAAATGCTCCATCGAAACAGAGCGGTGAATTGGCCGAAGGCCCTTTGCACGCCCGTTTAGAACATGGGCCTCGGAAGAGCTGGTTGCTTGGCGCTTTTGGTTCATGGTATAGAAAACACGCCAAGGCAGCTATGGCCCCGGCAGGGGCAGCCACGTTGGAACTGCTTCAGAGCTGTAGAGGCACGGGGAGCGGCAACAAAGTCCCGGGAAGAAAAGGCGGTCGGTGGGAAACGGCGAGAAAGCCGCTTCCCGTATGACTCCTGGCGAAAGCGGCCCGGGCAAGGGCAGTCAAGGGCGGTCGGTGAAGGTTGCGTAGTCTCGGTGGTTGCAGAGCGCGCCTACGACACGTCCGTTCACTTCGGCCGACCGATTGGAACTCCACAGCTTTAGAGCACTTGTTCAGTTTGTTCTAAAGTTCATAAATAGGATTCTATAATTCTGTATGTGCTATGTTGCACACACTCCCATGGAAATTACACTAATACCCAACCACATACGACACATGGTGTGATGTTTGATTTCTTTTTTATTAAGAAACTGCAAGGAATCATGAGTCGCTTAATGTTTATGATGTTGAGATTCCCTGGTTGCCATATTTTCACTCATGCTAGTGGCAGTCTTATTTACAGTATCAAATTTTAGTTGGTGGCAATTTCAAAAGGTCTTATTTATATTGCTTTGAAGGGCATGCATAATTGCTTACTGAACTTAACTTCTAGGAGTGCACTTATGCAAGTATTGCGTTTCAGTATGCTCAAAAGGTTGTCCAAAATCATACCTGTCATATCTGAGTGTATAGTAGCATGCTGTGCAGTCAGGAAGCGGGACACGGATTAAAAATACAAGCCTTTATACAAAAAGAATTATTTTTCTGTCAGGTGGTACTTATAAGAAAAAGTGTATTTGTGCAAAACTGCACAATTTTCAACATTTTCAAGTGCTTGTCACGCAATGACCTTCTTTGCTCGAAGTCGGGCGATCTCATCTGCAGTAAGGTACTCTGACAGCACTTCATCTGTGTGCTCTCCAAGTAGAGGTGGGGGTGATCGAACTTGGTTCATGCCATCACTGAACTCCACAGCAGGGCCTGCATCATTCACAGTTAGAACGCCACCATGCAGGTTCCGCATTGTTAGCAGTAATGTCCAAATTATTAGCTTTCTAGAACAATGCTTCTGCAACATATAACCATTTTCATATCTATTAACCATTCCCTTGAACTGTGGTTTCTTTTGTTCTTTTCTGAATTAGCATAGCTGTTGCTCATTTGCTCAGGTACTATTTTGAACTGGCATTCCAATATCGGCAACGAATAACTAGCACTATGAGGTGGTGCACAAATGATTTGAATGCAGAGTGTTTGTCCAGCTTTGCAAGGTGGAGTTTTATTTGAAACCAATAGTTATATTTGGCTGCACGTGTGAAGTGTTGCCTTTCTGAGGCCCACCAAGCTCTTCCCAGGTCAAAAATCTTGGTAATATTTCACTTGCTCATTGTGTAGTGATTATAAACATGTACTCTCCCTTTTTTTTCTACTCTTGCAGTGTTACTGCCTGTTAAAACACGTTGGCGAGCTAGTTGGTTAAAATCCATGATAGAGTGTATAGGCGCGATTGAACGAGGACGTAGAAAGAAACATACACAGAGACAGCGCTTCACTTTCAACTATAGATTTTAATTTCGGTTTAGGTTTTTGTGCAGAACGTATATTGGTCAAACCGGCAAATGCATCAATGAGAGATTAAAAGAGCATCAATATAACGTCACTAAGGTAATCTCAGGTCATTTCGATATTCATTGCCGAGATTGTTCCTGCAAACCCACGTTTGAAAGTACTTCCATTCTGTATAGGGCTCAAAGCAGGATGACAAGGGAGATTGTGGAAGCCTACGAAATTGCAAAATTACAGGAAAGGTATGTGAGCAAGCCATCAGTGTTGCTATCTGAAAAGGAGATACGATTCCTCGGTTTATCTTTGTAACCATTGCAGTATATGTTCTCACCATGCCCTGCACACGCGTACAGTTCATCGATATGCACCACTGAACGTTTTTTTTCCTGTCACGTTCGTGCGTGCGTGCGTGTGTGTGTGTGTGTGTGTGTGTGTGTGTGTGTGTGTGTGTGTGTGTGTGTGTGTGTGTGTGTGTGTGTGTGTATGTATATGCATGCAAAAATGAAATCTATAGTTGAAAGTGTAGCGCTGTCTCTGTGTATATGTTTCCTTCGACGTCCTCGTTCAGTCGCGCTTATACACTCTATCATGGTTACTGTTTGTGATTTTATTGCTTTGAACTGCCGTTCTTTCTTTCCTTTCTTTTTAAATCCTTCTTTTCCCTGCTTCGATTTCCACGTGTCATAACACCAGATACTGTTATTCCTACCCCTGGCTGCAAGGTCATGCTTACACTGTACCAACTGCCATATTTAATCGTGCTAATGAGGAGCTGTGCATACAATGTGACTTTTCAGGCATGAATACCAGAACTGCACACACGTGTTGATCACATTGTTGCACCTTGGTATGTGGCCACTGCTGGTTCTGGATCATTTATGGCTAGTGATAAATGGCAGCTTTTGTTTCCTTCAGTCATGATATCAAATACATTGATTCTTTTGTACCTTCTTTATAATGCATCTGTTAAATTCAGATCTTCAATTTCTATGAAGGCTGGTCTGTATCTGCAATATCAGAAATTAGGCTTTCTAAGTGGTCCAATATTTTGCTGCAGTTGGCCTTTTAGCTGTATAGAAACAACCTTTTGTTGACTTGTGTGTGCTGACTAAGTCTATGAGCACCTTTACACCTTTGGTAATGTGAAGATGAGCTCTCCATTTTGTGAAAGCACATTTGCCATGCTTTAGTTTAATTATGACTGCTGATTGCTTGGATTGTGCATTGATCGCTTTTTTATGCAACACTTTGAAAAATTAACATTCCACAGCTTTATCACATGAGACGTGCAGAAGACAAGGACAATGCTTGGTTGCACCTTCTGCTCAATACACACATGCATGTTCTCTCTCTCTTTTAATTCTAGTGGTTGCAGTGAGGCCCTACAATTAATTAATTTTAAGTATTTATACACATATGTACAGCACCTGCTAAGGTCATTGTACTGGGGCACAATCACAAATGTGCATTGGTAAGATCACACAACATACCATGCACAATTACAGTACATTTTACAGAGCATAACATAACAAAAACCACAAAATACATAGGCAGGACTATTGCCTTCCACGCCGTGACAGTGGTGGAAACAGCTGCGGAAATATGTTAAAGGAGTACCAGGTAAAACTTTGTTCACCTTTGCGCAGTCTTTTACAGGCTTTGTTTCATTGGACAGGATCAAGGAAGAGGAGCTCACCGACTAAGGACACTGTGCCAGCAGTCTTGTGCGGAAGCTTTACCACCATTTCCTTGCCCTGCATACGTACAGCTCGCTCTGATAATTGCTACATGGGCATGCTTAATGCACAGAAACACACATACACTCACAAAAAAGCCACATATATGCACAGTTTGTGTAAACTGTAACAAAATAGTAAAAATATATTAGAATTTAGCATGCATTTGTGTTTTGTGCTCTAGTGTTGCACCACATTGTGACCCAGTATGCAGCAATGCCTAATTGTGCTCTCAGATAATCAAGCATAAAAGGCATTCCCACTCATCCCTTCACAAATTTCAGTTACCTACTGCTGGTAGCACGTATGCAGAAGTAATCATTAAAAGCATAAATGTATTTCTGATCTATGCTGGCCACAATGAAGAGAGGCAGGACACCAACTGTGTGCCTCCCAAAGTTGCACTCAATTTGGTTGGTTGCTAATGTTTGCTGATGCACTGCTGTTTGCGCACCCACCTGAGGATCTTGAAAAACTTGCTGAATGGTGTTGATGGGCCCATACGGTATGCCAGAGCCTTCAAAAAGCTGCAGCCACTCCTTTGTTGTCTTGAGCTTAAACCTACAAAATGTTTTGGCAGTTTTAGGGAGGTTTCCAAAGTCACTTCCTGCATGTTGTCAGCTCTGGTGTTGGCCTGTGAATGTGTAAGTCAAAAAGCTGCCCGTAGTCAAATTCCTTTTGTTACATTCTCCTCATGGAAAGAGTACAGCTACAATTGTAATGTTTCCTTTCTTTTTTCTTTTTGAATTGACCAATTTCGTATCACTAAACAACAGCTGCTTACAGAAAGAAAATGCTTGGCCCATTTTACGAAATTACAATTTTATGCACTTTTATTTATCTTGTTGTGTCACATTTCCTACACTGCTACTCACCTTTTATTCAAAATTTCAACTAGGGCATCCCTGTTTTGAACACGGCTTGGATTGTCTTTGAAACGAGGATCAGACAAGAGCTCATTAACATCAAGGACCCTGCAGAAGACCTTGAACTGGCCTTCACTTGCAGCTCCCACTGTGATGTAGCCGTCCAGCGTTTCAAATGCAGCATATGGCACAATGCTTTCGTGGCTTGTCCCATGGCGGCTGGCCTCAAGGTTAGCATTGAGGTAGTTGGAAGCTATGTTGGCCAGCACAGATACCTTGTCAAGAAAGAAGCACCATCACACCACATGTCTTATCATTTGTTCATGCTCACACTTGCTCAAATGCCATATTTCTTTACCTGTTCAAACTCTTCCAGTAGAGGCTTGTTATGAAAATGAGGCATGCAATGTTTACCACTTGAGTGCACACTATGCTTGCGATGCCTTTATATCCTTTCAGTTCATCTGCAATTTCTGTACTAGTTTAGGAGATCGAGAACTTTGCTCTTGGTCTAACCGGTGCAGCGTGGCAGCGTGTATTTGCACATTGCCATTTGCTTCACTCTGTTCAGGCTTCTAGCAAAATTAGTTTATAGAATTCCCAGCAATGTCAGGAAAAGTTGAGCAGGCTTTGTGTAACAAGTGCCAGGCTCCCTGCAAAAACTCGTTATCAACTAGTTCTCAACTGTGATGACCTTGTTCAAGGTGTGCAGAATGATTTGAACAGACCTTATTTGTAAAAACAGAAGTGGCCTCTTGTGCATACCTGCCTAATTTTGTTTAATCAAGCTGTTTCTCTGCACAGTCGTCATTATTTTGGAGTTTCATTAAAGCTCCAGCTATAAGTGTGAGGATGACATGTACATTGCATGTAGTGAAACCTCTATGTAATGAACTTCAATATAACGAAGTCTAACTTTTCATAACCTCTTGTCCATAGAAGACCATGTATTTAGAATCTCAATATAACGAAGTGTGTTTGTACATGATTTCAGTATAACGAAATTTCGCTTCCACGGACGTAGATGGTCAAATGATTGAATTTCAAGTGGCTGCTTGCCAAACGCACCCTCAAATCGCGCGCGACGCGACAAGAGCGACCGTCGAAGTAGATCCTCATCATGTTCCGTATTGGCAGCGAGGACTTATGGAGTCGCTATCTGTCGGAAGCGCCTCGCTTGCGTAGTAGTAGGTATATGAGGGATAACGCGATGCACTCATCATAAGTTTGGCTGTCGGCACTCTATAAAAATGCCATGCGGGAGCCCTCCTGGACATTTCTGTAAGTACTTTCGAAACAACAGAAGTTCTTTACTGTCGAAATAATAATCTTAGGCAAACAGAAAACATAGAATAGTTTACAGATGCTATCTCTTTACGAAATATGTACAGTGAACGCCCACTGCGTGTGGACCACGCGCAGTGGGGTCTTCCGAACCGGTTTCTTGTGTGAACGATAGGCAGTTGCTGAGAGCAAACTATGTGGAATACACTCTTATAGCGGGCTGTCTGTATAACCAAATGGTGCACAACGGAATAAAGACACAATGCAGTGATCACACGAGTTTGCAGCGACCGACTACGCACCTGCATGCATGTCCATGAACAATGTTTCGCTTTCTCTGCAAACATGTTTTCGCACCCTGCCGTGAGCTTTAGGCCGTGGCTTATGAGCATTTGAGAGTACACAAGCAACCATTGTTGCGTGCATGTTATCAAAGCTGTTCAAAAACTAAAACAAAGAGACTTCGACGCTTACGGCGACTTGTAATGTGCCGTTGCGGCAATTCAATCACCTCTTTTTTTGTTGTTATAAATTCTTGGACATGTCAATATAATTTTTTATCAAGTTGTATCGCACTGTATGTTTATCTGTCTTCTCAGCAAGCAATTTCTCATTACTTCTTTTTCTTAACCCAGTATACATTCATTGTTTGGAGCTGACAGAAATAGCATATGCCATGCCCTTTTTTGGTGTGCTTCTTACCGTTTCCTTTCCATTCCAGCGAACTTGCCAGTACCTAGCATCAACAAGTTCATACATCAAAACCTCATGACATTAGCCGGGCAGCACGCGTGGGTGAGTGTCTCAGTGTGCACTTTCTGCTACTCACTGAACAAGGCAGCACCGACACCGTAGCAGAAACCTTCCTCTCGGAAGTGCTTGCTGCACACCCGACTTGTAGCTGATGGCTGCTTGCCGGTTCTAAGTTTTGCGATCCAACATGTACCTTCTTGTCCTGCGGGTACGTGTGAAAGCTGACACCGGGCTTCGTTGCAGTACGTCCGGCACTGCGGCACCGAGCAATAGCCTACCATGTTGGACGCCTTCAAAGCCAGCCACTACCTATTATAGTACTTTCAAATGTCAAATGGACATCCGAAGTGGGAGAACCTCCCTTCTTAATCAGAACCACAATGCAGGTGGGACTTTCATTTTCAGCTCGCTTCAGCGCTTTCAAAGCAGCCGATGACCCCGGTACTGTCAGTGTGGAATTGCCAAGTACATGTCTCTAGCTAGGCAATAAAATAGTTATTGCCATCTATTACAGCAGGGTGACAAGATTATAAACAGTATGAAAGTATCAAATTTATTTCAAGCTTCTTCCTCCCTCTATTGCATAGTACAAGCCAGCACTAATTCTCTTGGGCTGTTCATTGTTATTGAACTATGTACAGCACAAATCTGTGTGGTTGGAAAGCAGAGTGAACAGAATGAAAAATGCAAATGAACTCAAAGAAGTGCATTATCTTTGCTCCATGCCCATTCATATTTTCCTTTCTGCTAGGTCTTTCTGTTCCAGTTGGTTCATGTGGTACATAGTACACAAACAATGAACATCCACCAACTAGCCCAATTCACTGCTCTATCAGGCTGGGTTGGCTGGAGACCTTGTCTGCTACACATAGGGTGACGCTGACCCAGGAAGATTGCCCAAGCATTTAACACTACTGCCTACACCTTATCAGCAGTGCTGACATACATACTTGGGTTGAGAACAAATTGCAGTTGACCCATTGTCCCTTGCCTGTGCGATTTCGCTGCAAAAGTGCAGCCATGACAGCGCCGTGGGCATACAAGCCAGTTGCCAAGTCTGTGATAGCAACACCGACTTTGCACGGTTCACCTCCATGGGGTCCTGTGATGTGTAGAAGACCTCCCATAGAGGCAGCGATGACATCATAGCCTGCACGCTCCCTGTATGGTCCCTTCTGTCCATAACCTGCAGTCGGGCAGATATAAACATCTTTGCAATGAAAGCATCTGCAGCAATTTATTCAAACAAAAGTGACCTAGAGCCACACTCTCGCAGCTTACACTACACTAAACGCTATGGTATAAATACGGGCATACATATATATCTAAGAAAGTGAGCAGATGGACAGATGTTGCTATGTCGTGCTCACATTATAGGGCACCACATACATCTTGCAAAGGTTGTAAGTGCAGCTTCTATTCCATGTTTGTTTCCCTGTTTCTTTATTTAGACTATGAAGTTTAGGACAAAATTGAACCCTAACCAGCAATTCATTTGTTTTTTGTTCTTTTAATCTTCTTTTTAAGTTTATTTCCCTTATGCTTTCCTTGACTTTATTGTCTGTTGGTTTCATGTAGTTCTTGCTAAGCGACTGAGCCCCTCATTTCCCCTGATACCTACACCTGTGCTTGTGTGAATAGCGAGCATTTGAACAAGTAATCTTAATTAATACTGCAATGTCACAAGGGACATTCCTGTACGTGATAGGCTCCTGGAGTGCGCAGTAGTGCCTCGGACTATTGGAAGAACTGGCAACAGTATATACTGCTATAAACTACTTGTGTATCTATATCATTATACTTCTTACTATCATACTGTTGGTGCAGTAGTGCCTTTAGAAACATTTTCTGATGGTCTTTCTTTGGATCCTGAGGAATAGAGGCTATCAAGTGATGTCGTCATTCATGTCTAAAAGATGGCTTGCATGTGGCACACAGCATTCTCTCCAAAGGTAGCACGTTGGATTGAGGGGCCTCTTTTGGCCATGCTTATGGTCCTGCGACAGGGCAGCCATGACAACAGCACAAGCCATCCTAGATATTTACTCAGGAAAGCCCTAGTGTACTGGTCTGCTAAACCATATTGATACAAGGCAGAAACATTTAAATAACGCTCGCAGGTTCGTTCGCCCCCTCAAGACGACAACGGCGTATTGGAGGAAAAGACAAAGAAATAATGGCACGTGTTTTCGCCGCACGCACTCGCATCGCAGGTGGCCGTTGTCGGCGTCTACAAGAAGAAGACGAGGTGAAGCGACGCTCGAGAGAGAAGAAGAAGGCCTTCCTGATCTTCCGTTTAGAACGCGGCAGTGCTTTTTATTTACCGCCAGGGCACAAGTTCGCCCACAATAAATAGTTTTATCTCAATTCCATTAACTATCCGTTACAATATATATTTGGATTACTCAAGTCATTTTGGTTGAAGCCTCAACATAAGCATTGTTGTAGTGGGTGTTCAATGAAGAAGTACATGTTCACTGATGCTAGGTGCCAAGTATAGGATTACTGTATACGGGTGGCACACTTGCGCATAGCGGATTACATGTGATGAATTACTTGTGATCAATTACATTTTATAACAATATTGTAACTGAACAATTACATGGTTTACTCGGTAGCAATCACTATAATTCAAATACCTTATTTTAGTAATCAATTACATGTAACCAGTTACATTATTCGGCTTTGAACATTTACGCTTGGTGAGAAATATACAATGTTCAAAGGAATGAAAACATGTACATGGGTTACCTCCTTCCTGCAATTAGTGTCCTGCAGTTACGCCTCGATCACCTAAGCTTTTCAAGCAATGTTAATGTTTGCTTGGATCCATTATAATTAGTTGTTTAAGTCTAAATGGCTAACAATTGAAAGGTGCCGCTAGAAGGTCCACCAGATGTTGGCCGACAAATTGAAACACCGCTTCTACGGCTCAATAACAACAGCCTCTTCAGACATCGCTGTCAGAGAATTACCCATGGACGGCATTTCAGTTTTTCACTGGCCCTTTTGGGAGCGACTTTCTCTAGCCTCAGCAACGATGAAGTGCTGCGCTTCATAGGGGACCCAGACCACGAGAATCACATCATTGAGTAACCACAATGTTGTGGTGGCATTGGTGGCGGTGGGCTTTAGGAAATGGCAAGTTTAGCCTGTCGATCAGGTGAATGTTTCCAGCTGAGCGTCTCTTACAACATTACTGCAGTAGATCACCACATGTCCATCAAACCAGTCTCTCTTAGGAATGCAACATGAAGACTTGAAGCTTTCTTGCGGGCTATAGCTACCCCTTCTGGGGACACAGGTGATGCTGAAAGTAATTTTTCGGAAGTTTCTTATGCAGAGCGTTCTTTTCACCTCGGTATTTTGGACAAACCACAGAAAGTGTTCAATGTCTCCTGCCTGTTTGCATGCAGTGCAGTTGGGAGAGCAGACATGCCCCGTCTTAAATAACCGTGCTGATGTATTAGCAGATCCTAGATGGCGAGCATGGTGTTAGTGCATTACAACAGAACCCTTCTCTCTAGCGCACAAAGTGCGAGTTTTCAGTGTCGTTGCGATATACCTTCACAAGAAAATGAGGGAAGATTACGGAAGAAAATTTCGAAAAGTAATTATTAGTGAGAATAATGTGTGAAGGGCTGCAGAGGACGCATTGAAAGAACTAGTGCAGCTTGTTTTATTTACTGTATCTGTGCAATATTATAAATGTAAGGTGGAAAGTAACATAAAGTAATCAAATGTTTACAGTAATTGCTCATTTACTTTCTTGGGGCTGTAATTAGTAGCAGTAACAAATTACATTTTTTAAAGTAATTGTAATCGGTTACTTTTTTTGTGTAACATGTAGAAGTCTGATAGGTGACCTCACTGCTCTGTTTTGCGCTGCCTCTGGCTTATTTACAATGTACCTATGTTGTATCACTTTGGCTAGGTGCCTGCTACCATTATGCAATAGCTACAACACCACATAATTCCTTTGGGAGATAAAACTTGTTATTCTTTGAATAAATTGTAGCCTAGCTTTTGGAAAATTGCACGACTGATATTGGAAGACAATCTCTTACACCTATGCGTACGCTACAAGCTTTGTCTGCATATACCTGTTATGGAACAATATACAATTTGAGGTGCAACAGCCCTGATATCTTCGTATCCAAGACCAAGGGAGTCTAGCTTTCCGGGAAGATAGTTTTCCAGTAGCACATCAGATGTCCCAGCGATCTGTTTCAACAAATTTAAACAGTAAATTTTGTGCTCGTTGACCAGATAAAATGCTTACCTTCTTTATCAGACTAACGCCTTCAGCGCTTTTCAAGTCAACGGCTACGCTCTTTAAAGAGAAAGGAGGGAGCGGAGGGAATACTGTTGATTCACAATGATGAGACAAAGGAAGGGGATAGTGTATGTAGCACCTTTTTGTTTCTGTTTACTGATAGAAAATAGCAGCTTTGATTTCCTAGAAAAGGCGGTCCCCAGTTCCGTGTTTCGTCTCCGACACCTGCGATGCAGAAAACGAACCAACTGCAGATCAGACTTGCCGATGGCGGTGTTTATAGCTTGTACAATATTCGAAACTGGCGCCGTACATTAAGACGAAAGCTCCAATCCTTACCCGGTCTTTCGATTTTTATTATCTCTGCACCTAGGTCACCAAGAATCATGGAACAATAAGGGCCCGCCAGTATCCTGAAAACAGTCGAACAGTGATCTTATATGCCTGAATTCAGTATGACTATTAATGCATACTGTGACAGGAGCAGCCAATTTTTACTTAGGCTCACTAAGCATTTTTTTCACCTCACCGAGTCAGGTCGAGTACCCGAACTCCCTTCAACGGATCCTCGGGACGGCCCGTCGAAGAGGCTGCGTAAAGTTCTACTGTCAATAACATCCGTGTTTGCACTGACACACACACATTTTTCTTGAGTTCTGTAGGTATATGGCGTTTTACCTCGTATTGAAGTGTAGGTGAGCGCCGCATGAACATCGTGGAAAGTTTTCCATAATGTACGTACGACAGCGTTCGACCAGCATTTCGTTGCTCTGAGCGACATTGGCGATTTATGTAAGCACCGTTGCAGATACAGATTTATTGCTAAAGTACAAAAAAAAAAATGTCTAACAGCTGTTGTGCTCGCCCACGCTTGACTGATAGGAGACTAGAGTGCAGACGCAAATTGTCGCCGTGATGCATGTCGCGATGGGACCGATGGTAGACACGACACGGACAAGATTACCGTGCAAGGCAAAGACGACAAATAAAGGATAGGCAACACCTTTAATACGTTACTTTTTATGGTATACAGGTTGTAACTTGTCGTAGGTTGTAATATGTGTAACATTGCTTTACTAAATGCAATATTTAGACTAAAATGCCGCTGATCTGTAGAGGTCGCTAACTAACCTACAAACGCTTGTAACGTTAGAACGAAGAACGATTGATTAAAACTTTTATTAGAAACGATGGCCCGTGGCCTAAGATGGGGTAAATGATCAGGTGAAAGGAAGGATGTCTGTCTCCTTAGCAAAGGACAGCAAAGCGTTAATTCTTCTGGTGGCATCTGATTGCGGTGCGACCCAGTCCTCGTGCGATTTAGTGGTGAGGCGTGCTTGTCCCTGAGGCTGGCTGTGGCAGGAGGCAGGACAGCATAGAGTTGCAGGACAGGACCGGATCAGACAGTATAGTAACTCTATGGATCAGACGAACGAAGGCGCTTCGTGAATTAGTTCCCAATTTTACCGCAAATGGCGCGGTGAATTGTGTGGGAGAGGAGAATGCAACGCGTAGAGTGAGAGGGCGGTTGAGACGAGAGCGAGCGAGAGCAGCCGGATCGGGCATCGCGGCTGCTGCTTACATGCGGGCGGGCCGGAGAAACTGTGCCGCGAGTGCATTTGAAACTACTAAAGGCCTTCGGGGTTTGTGGGTGTGGGGCAGTGAATGTGCTTTGCGTAGAACGGACACGTTTTCGGACGCTGCTGCATGCCCTTAGACTGATCAGACAATGTATTTACTCATAACAGTGGCGGGCTTGTTAGCCAGCGTGCGTGCTTTCAATTTGGAACCGAGGCTACCTCTTCTGAAGCAGGGGACGAAGGGCAGCTACTTTGGATACTCCGTCTCCGAACATCAGACCGTCGAGAACGGCGTGACCATCGAAAGCCTGTGAGTTGAGCGTGTTCCTTGCACTTTATTTCTGGGCTTGTCTTCTAATATCTGGCCTTCCGAAGAAAAGCAGCGCGCTAACATTAGTCCCTCCGAGCATTCCGAAAGTTCGTTGCGGGACGTTTCGCGGTTCGATGCGGGATGTCTTCGCCGATCGATGACCGAAACTCCAGAGTCCGGAACTTCTCACGCACCTGCGCCTAGAGTTATACCTGGTGGTAGAGGCTCAAGGTGCGTCGCATGCGTGCACAGCGCGCGTCGGCACGCTTGCCCATTACATGTTTCTATTCGCCCCAAAGTGTGTTGCCGCTCTCCTTGGCGTTGCAGCTAGGGTCACGCTCGCTTTGCCGTTTCTGGAGTGCCAGTGCTATTTGGAAAGCTCCCGCTGCTGGGGTCGGGTATGGTGGGCCCTGTCTAAAAGCATTCGCTCCTCGGTGTACCGGAGAAGTGCGAGCTTGCGTTACGTGCCTCATGCTCGCGTGTGGGCTGAGAGAAGCGCTCAGCCCGCATCTCCGCTGCAAGAGGATCGTGTGGGCGCGAGCGCGCGCCGATCTGCGCGCGTTTCTTTTCCTCCTGCTGCCCAAACTTGGAGCTCGCCGAATAAGATCAACAAAGTGCGCTTCACCACCGGAGGCGGTACGCGGCTGCCAACGGAGTCGCCGTCGTCGTTGCTGCCAGAGCATTCGTTCGGGCTCCTTCGCAAGCCGCGCGTGCTGCCGCCCATCTCCCTCTCACAACAGCTGTGACTGAAGCAAACCAACGAGTGCGTTGCTCAGGCCATAGCAAAAAAAAAATAAAAAAAAAAATAAAGAACGAACGAACTGTTGAACAGACCAGCCGATGGTGGTGTTTACAGCTTGTAAATTATTCGAAATTGGCCGCGAGCTTTTCTTACGAGCTCTGAACTTAGCACACGCACGTGCTATGTTACCCAGATGTTTTATGTTACACGCGTACGGCTGCATGTTCCCATGAGACGTCTGTGTCAATCTGCGCGAGGTTGCGGCGGCCACCTGTGGAGCGCCGGGCTGGCGCTGGGATGGAAACCTCGGCACGACAGAGAGAAGTGATTCTTGAAGGGATAAGGAAAGGTTGACGCTGTTTCCTGCAGCCCTTGCGGGAGCACGGCTCAGCGTCAACACGACAGGCCGGCCAGTCGCGTTGAAGAAAAACCGAAGAAATGTTGCGGTTCGGCCACTCCCTTCAGCACGTTATTGTGCACGTAGCTGGGTTTGCTGCGCGATAAAGGGCGTCGTCTTTCCACTCCTCGAGAGGCGAACGAGGGCCCCGCTTCTCCACGGGGGTGCTCCCCTCGTTCCTACCTTGTTTGCCCGCCGCAACAAGTGCCGCTGACCTTGGGAGTGCGCCATCCGTGTGGTGGCTGCTGCGCTCTCCTTGCAATCAAGGCACCGGCTTTCTCGAGAAACGGCGCGAGAGCGGGACAAGAAAGGGAGAAAAACGCTCGGAAACTGCAAGAACTTGGAAAAAAAGAAAATGCGTGTTATTGCATTACCATGTTCGCAGTCATCAACAAGTGCACTAGCGTTCGGGGAGAATATATTGAATCAGCTTCACACTGGCTTTGTCCGAAAAGAAGCCTTGCTCGTGTCCTGATCGAGGTCAGCTCGCCGCGGATGCGCGTAAACTCTCTCTCTTTTTTAAGATTTTTCTTTTATAAACCTCACTCCGCATCTGAATACCCGAGTGGAATTCGCACGTCGAGGCTATACGCAACGACTTTATAATGACCACGAAAATGCAGCGCCCGTGACACAGCGCGCTACGGTAGTGGGTCCGTTGTCATAAGTGGAAAGGAAACGAATGGTATCTTGCCGTTTTCCCGGCTCGTATTCCCGCTAGCCGTGATTAGCGTATGCAGCTCGATCGCCTCGCGTTTTCTTGGCGAACGCCGAGATGTAAGATGCCATGTCTGCAGACCGTCTGGTTCGCCTTTACAGCTTTTTGGCCATGGTCTGACAGAACATCGCTTGCGACCATCACGCCATTCTTTGTGGTTATTATTCACTCGCGCTGGAAGCGCCGGTGCTTCTTTCGTAAAGCAGAAGGGTGCCCCGACCGCAAGGCAGTATACCATAGAGAAATAAATTTCTTTCTCTATGAGTATACTGTCGTGCCTCTTCCGATGCACTTATGCCATGGTATCACTTGACCTGCTGACGAAGAAATAATGACGGAGCACTACCAATTGGAGGCGCTCACGGCAGCAGTGTGATCGATTAGTATTTGTTCTCGCTCAATCCGAACGGTAAGGACAATTAAAGCTTCTTGTTCTATTATCTCATAAAAAAGTTAAGCGAAGAGACTCGATCCCTGCCCGAAAACAAGACGACATGGCTGTACTCGTGCATTTTTGAGTTCCAGATAAACACATAATTTGAGAGTGTTTGCAAGGTACAAAAATAACTGGTAGGCTGTTTTAGTAACCTTATTCGTGGCGCGTGTGGGAAAAAAATCGTCAATCACTCATCGCAACGCTGAGACCCGGTATCCCGGTGGGCAGCTCACTTGAGACTCGGGTATCGCCGTGGATAGATGTTGCAGCTACTCCGTAACTGTAGTGGAGAGCCATAAAACAGTCGCGAACGGTGCCGACTACGTGTTTTTCGATTTTCTTTCCTTTCTTTTTTTTATCTTGTCTAGGACACTAATATTAAGTCCGCCCGTTACAAAGGGTTCATTAGTCACAAACTATCATAATCTTTACCGTGCAATATAACGCGACGTATTTCCGTCCTTCAATGTGCGTCCTTAGGAGTCCGTGTTACCGCAATGTACTGGGGCTCCACAAAGTGTAATGTATCCTCAAGGTAGGGATGAAAAAATGCAAGGACACCTAAGTACTTATGAGTATGAATTCGAAAGCATCAGTGCTCAATTGAACGATGCTGTGTGGTCCTTATGAACTACTCGCGGTCAAGCGAGCGTGTTGAGGCGCTTGGCCTGGTCTAGCCCAGTGGTGTCGAGCGTGGAGTCGTAGGTTTGAAACGCACTACCGCGAACGGTCTTTCATTCGAATTTATTGTTTTTTTTATACACCAAGTTCTTTATAGCGAGGCGCAGTTAGAACGCAGGCGAGAGCTTGCGCGGAAAAGGAACGCGCGGATAACACAGGGTTGAAAGGTTGACGTGGCGTCGCGGTGATTCCCTTTCCCGTTACGCGGCAGCAGCGTTCCCTTTCTCCGGCTTTGCTCCGTCGAGCTGCGCGTGACGTGGCGTCGCAGCCAGTGGGAATCTAAGAGCCTTTTCGATGCATTACGCGTGCCATGCTTTTACCAGTTGCCCGATTGGTAACAGTATCGCACGCGTGATGCGAAGACGTGGGTTCCCGTCCCCCCTGTGGCCAGTTGTTTTTTCATCCCGTTTCATTTCCACTAATTTATGATTTCTTTAATTCAGTTTGTAAGTACAAGTAATTTCCCCTATGTTGGCCTTGGTGCCATTGTTTGTTGGATTCTTATGATATGATTAATAAAAGATCAGGCCCCTCAGTTCCATTTCTTATATATATATATATATATATATATATATATATATATATATATATATATATATATATATATATATATATATACACATACACAATTGTAAACTGCCCAATTTTTAGAACTTGTTTATGACTGTTGTATTCACAATAGTAGGTTTACTATTCCTTATTTGGGTCCAGATTTTGGGTAAAACTTGTTAAGGAAGTCGCAGTTTCATCCGAAAGACGAAACATTGCTTGTGATAGCAAATTACTACACAGCTATATGAAGTAAAGATAATAGTTTAATAGTAGTATAAACTTGCAAACATTCGCTTACTAACTAAACAAGCATAGTAACGCGCTCCAAGCAAACATGAACACATCTCACTCGATGACCGCGTACACTCATGTCAAAACGCTGGAGTGAGAAAGCGCAGCAGCATTAGCGAGCGAATTAACCTTCGTGCTGCCTCTCGGCTTCAACGCGAACTAAGCAGCTAAAACAGCGCACACGATGTGATTAGCACTCAGCGCACTCTATCCCCATCGCAGATCGCTTAGTCGAACGCCCTCCCTCCCTTGCCTTGCGCGCAGCGGAAGACGGCGCGCTTCCTCCCCGCTTTCCTCCCTTGCGCGCGCGATATTGAGCCACCATCGTCGGCTTACCCTCGCACGCTTTCACTCGTGCATACAACATACGGCGAGAGGCGACGATGTTATCACCCTTGGATTTTATACGGAACATCACGCCGACGCCGACGGCAGAAATGCGCCTGGAGTGTCTATATAATTTCTATAACAATAAAAAAAGAAGAACAATGTCCCCGAGCGATCTTCAGCCCGACTTTTCGGATCTGCTAGACTAATTGAGCCTACCCGCCGTCCACTTATTCATGTAATGGAAAACAATATATCGGCCGACGTTACGTGAATGCTTCATGAATGAGCTTAACAATATCGTTTGTCTCCGGCGCAGATATTTTTTGCGGCGCCTCTGTTGAGCAGAATGGCAATTCACGGCGTCGGTATACATACACACTTTCTGAATTTCTTGAACAGTCAATATCTCTAGCAATCAAACAGTTCTGAGTGCTTTTCACGAAACGTTCGTATTTTTTAGGTTCAACCGCAGTATTTTTCAGCTGCGATGGTTAGCAGGTCTGCGTTAAACTGACCGCATGAAAAGGTGACGTAACAAATTATTTGTTGCGCTGTCTGGGAATTGAGGCCCCATTGCGCAATTACTGGGTCGACGGCCATCCAACAAACCTATAAGAACGAAACGTTTTTTTTTTTTTTTTTCGGTCAATGTCAGTGGCGCCTCGTTCTGAGAAGGCAGGCGGCACTTCGGGAAGGGCGCGGCGTACGCCTTCGCCCCTCAGCACAGACGTTGGATTCTGTTGGGTGGAAAGCGTAAACCACTTTGCATTATTATCAATTCTCTGTTTTTAGTGGCGTTGTTCACGCAGCAATAACCTGATCTCCGGGAAGTTAAATGCTAACATTGTTCTTTTATTGCACACAAAATGGCGTTAAACATTATCATTATGACGCACTTAAATGCAACCCCTTAGCGGAGAGAGGTGCTCCGAGCGCTCTCTTCGTTCCTGCCTCTGCCATCTCATAAGCTAGCCGCACGCCCAGCAGGAAATGCTTCGAACACATGGGCCCATGGCGCGGGCTTTGTAGCTTCAGGAAGTGACGAATGTAATAAAGGCGCAACGAAAAGGGTGAATTTCGTGCCGTGGGAAAGCGCGCGCTCATAAGCGAGCAGCACACGCATGCAGACGACGGCGACGAAGCAGACGGCACTACATTCACTTGGTTCGTCCCGCCGCCATGCAAGTTGGCGGAAGCAGGCGCTGCTGATGTGGCTCCGTTGGCCGCCGGGCTGAATTGACACCCACGGACTCTGCCGACCGTTTCGCGCATCTTCATTCGCGCAGAGCCAAGGTCGTACGCTCTCAATGCGGCGTGCTCGCATAAGTCAAGAAGCGGGCCGACATGGGCTTAAATGCAGTCGATTTGCTTGCGTTTAATAGATTCATTCGTTCAATAATTAGACGGGGGTTTTCAATGCGAAGCATCCTTGGCTAGTTCAACCCAGTTTTCTGTAACGACCAAGTCGCGACTACCTGTCCGTTTTCCTTTGCCGATCACGAAGATATTGCATTCTAAGAGTGTGGGCCATACGTGCCACGTATATGTGCCGCCATTGAACGACCTTGTGTGACGCCAGCTTGGGTCACAGGTTACGACAACCACCAACAACACTCAAATTGCGCATTAGTTCGCAACGCGTCGCAATAGCATTAACCGTTCGCTGCACTCCCAATCCGTCAGTGTTTCTCATTACGTAGATGATGATGATGATGATGATGATGTCCTTGATGAGTTTGGCGACAACTGGAGTTGGAGTCTTCTTTCTCTGTCTCTCTTCGTTTTGTCACGAGGACTACTGAAACAAAAAAGCTTCAAAGCATGAATTAAACGACCAGCAGACTCTTTGCACCATCGACATCGAATCATTTACTGCGATGAGCAGTTAACATGGAGAAAGTTGCTTTCGCTCGTGCTGCGTCTCTTCATATCATTTGCGCGCGAACGCGCTGGCTCGGTCCCTCGTGGATTATACGATAGCTTCTTGTCCTTCGCCCGGCCTTCATTACTCAGTTCCTGGCGCTTGATGACGCCAGTTGTCTCGCGTCCGTGAAACGTTGCATGTTGCAGCACTGCGCTGCGAAGCACATAATAACGTGTAGAGCACCTTCCCTGCGGCTCCTTTCTGCACACCGATCTTCAGATGTTCGTCTCTGTCCATTTGAAATATTAGCTACGTTCTTTTCCCGTTCGTGCTATATAATCACCACTCAAGGTTCGCGAAACGAGAATGACGTTACGTACGTTTTCGGACAAATGTTGTTTTGTAGACTTGCCTGCCTATCGCACTAAAACGATCGATTTGATGAGTTTCAAAACAAACTACCTGATTTTCTGGTGCCGAGGATTAAAGAGAAAGCCGGCTTGTAGGACATAAGTATATAGCTATGACGTGATTAGACGATGATACACATTGTGTTTCCTTCGTCCACAGAATGGTTATGTGCATGTTCGCTTCTAAAAATGGGCGTTGACCGTTGCTGTTGTGCATGTGGAACGCGCACTTAGTTGCACCATTCTTGCGGGGGCTCTCGGCTCCTGTACGTGTACAACAGGCAGAGGTCTTCCGGACGCCATGAAGTATTTTGCTTGGCCTCAAGAAATGTTTGTGCTGCCCCGGCCAGCTACTTAACAAAACGCGTTTTGTGAAGAGGAAAATCTGGGCCATATTGAGCAGAAGTGGCATTCTACTATACATAAACGTGACTGAATAACAGCTTTAAAAGCTATACTAGCTTCGGGTAACACACGTACGTTAATTCGGTGCGAGTTGCGAATCGCCCTCTCAAGTTCGGAGCCACCGCCATTGTCTGCCGAAGGTTGCGGGTGCGACGCCCGGTGGGGCGCCGGTTGCACGCTAGCAACAATGGGTACACGTGCCTCCCCCTGGAACTTGCCTTTCCACAGAGAGGGGAACTTTCGTGGTCGAAAGGATGGAGAGGTCGGCCTGAGTGAAGTGCCCCCGACCCTCTACTCCACGCTGGAGTCTCTGTACGCCTGGCTGTGAAGCCTGCGAAGCTGCTGTCGAAACATGAGACCGGCACACCTCGGAAAAAAGAACAGGGTCAACTCGACTCCAGCGCAACAATTTTTCACGTTGCACCTCAAATGCACCGCCGTAGCACATCGCCGGACATTCTCTAGACGATTGCACTTTTGGTTCGTTGGATGGGGGGAGTTATCTGGGGCTGTTATAAGATACGAACGATCCCTCAATGTCTAGCGCAGTGGAGTCGAGTTAACATGGTCTTGAAACACCGAACGCATCTATTTCATGCGTTCGAATCGAACAGCATACTTCTGTGCTTTGGTTGTTGCTTTTAGAAGGAGCGAGATCGACATTTCTTTCAAGCGGGCTCTTGGTCCGAGCTGTCGGCGCTGGTGACACGTTGTCTTTAGAAAACGCGCGTGTTAACCGCATATGTGACGGTAACCTGGCAACGTATGCTTCTAAATTGGATTGCACGTTCTGCATTGCGCAGTCCTGGGTTCCCAGTTGCAAGAAGTGCCGCGAAAATGGGCGTACAGTGCAAGGAAGACGCTGCGGTGATTTGCGTCGGTCTTCGTTTTCACCTCGTGAAGAGCGCGGCCGAGGTGCGCCGACTGTGGACGTGGGGTGAACGATCGGGCCGCGAGCTTTGTTCGTCTTGCGAGGCGGGAAACGGGGCGTTGGAAAATAAGTTCACGCTGCCGCATCCAGCGAGCGAGCGAAATGCGACTCTCGGTCGAAGGGTGCCCGCTGTCGATGTTGCGGTGCGCGCCTCCGCGTGGGGTCGGCTCGGCGCGCTCTCGCCTCGCGCGGTTCCGCCCTGCCATCTCGCCGTCGCTCATCGCCTCATTGAGACGTTGTGACCCGTGCACACCCCTCGTTGTTCTCCGCGGGTTGTTCCTTTCTTTTCGTAACTCTCTCTCTCTCCCTCTATGGAAGAGCAGAAAATCTGGCGTAAAATCGCGGCGCGCGAGGCGAGTACGTGTTGACTAGGACACTGCCTGTTGGCAGGTTACCAAGTGCTGTCGCGACCGTGCGTCTCTTGTTTTGCAAAAGCGTTTTTTTTTGTTTGTTTTTTTTACTGGTTACGAAAAGGTGATGCAATGTGCGTAGGTGGAGGGCGGTAGTACCACAAGAAAACAAATTAACGGGCCCGAAACTACGTTACGTGCTAAATTGATATTCGTTACTCCTTCTGTTTGCGGGTCTTTTTCTTTCGCATTTTGATTCCACACTGAGCCACCCCATGTTTCAGGTGCAGAGCTCCAGAGGACAGCATTGGCTGCTGGCGAGAGCCGTAAAGTGATGCTTGCGGTTTTACGCGGTGGCGAGTTGTGACGAACGCTGCATGCAAGAACCGCGCTGTAGTTTGCTGAGTGAAACAAGACGTTTCGTAAAAATGTTTGGCTAAACGTGAATTCTCCACGTTAAGGCCGCGGCCTTCCATGAATGGACTCGAGCTGGCAAGCGCCTGCGTCTTCAAATAAGGATCGTAGTCAAGGATACGCATGCCTCTCTCGCGCTTTGGTAACGATCATCCAGTATATTGAATGTCTGTTACGTTGAGGAAAGCCGTTGTGGAAACTACCATCAACTGAACCATTTATGGATGTACAGCGTTTGTCAAAAATAATACGCATGTGTCGTGTTGCTGTTGCTTGCGGTTCACGTGGCGCTCTTGACGCACCGGATTGTGAGCACGAGATTTACTTTCGGCTCCCAGCGCGTTGGTGCTTGTGACGTAAAGCAGGAACTCCCTTAATTAACCTGTAGTCAGTCTGGCGGTCGCAGCAAACGTAACCCGTATACTTCCAATCGACATGTAGTGCTTAGCGTTTAACGTTTAGCGTTTATAACGTTTAGCGTGTAGCTTATTAGCAGCCAGGTGCTTCGCTTAATTACTACGGGGTCGGTTCCCGCTGATCGCAGGGTTGGGTTGCATGCCATCACGTCTCCGCCGTCTCGTCATGAGACACTCAAGTGTGACTAAAGCTACGTATACTGCGGATGTACTTTTATACAACTTCTAGTGCCACCGTTGGGCTCAGATCTTTGAACGAATGTGTTTTGTTCGGGCCATTAGCAACAGTCCCAGTGTCGCGCGTACCTCTTGCAGGCGCAGCGGTCCGTAGTGGCAGGAGGGACGTGCGAGCGAGCCGGTGTGCGCACCTCTGACCGATCAAGCCGCGGCTGATGTCAGCAGCTGTGGCGCTCCGGGAGCGCAGGGTCGTTTTCCGGCCGTTGTTGAAGAACGAGCAGCACGCGAACGGTGATTCTCTCTCGCATAGCCTCGGGATATCCGAGCACTCACTCATATCCAATCGGTTAACCTGTACGCGAATCAGTCGAGCAGTTCCTGTAGCGTAGTCATAGTGTAAATGTACGACATGCAACTTCACGGCAGCCTAACCTAGCTGCTGCTCGGAAGTGTGCGCGCCGTGAAGAGCGTCACGAAGGAGGGATGCGGCGCGCGCGTTAGCGCGTCCGCGCGCCGTGTGCCCTATCGGAGAGCGCAGGTCGCGGGGCGCAAACGCGGCGTGGGCCCGCGTGTTGCACTTGGCCTGCGCCCAGGGCTGGCGGCGGCACCGCTCGTCTCGTTCGGCGTTTCCGGACTCCCGAAACTCGCCCTTCTGCCAAACCAAAAACTGCGCGACTCCTCTGCCGCGCGGGAAACCGCCAGAAAACCTGCGTATGCGGATCTTGTGACTGCGTTCCTACTCCGGGAGCGTGCTAACGCCTGTCTGCGAGCGGCATGAGAAGTTTTTCTTGATAGCGGGCCCAGAGTTATATTATGGGGTTTAAAGTATCTAAGAAACCTGCAGGCTTGCGAGACGTCACACAACGGGGGGCTCCGGATCTGCCGTCTATAGACTTGCGTTCGCCTCAGTGCACGGCCCGCGAATCGAACGCGCAACGTGAACTGTGCACGCAACCTGCGCGCACTCACCTTTTGCGCTGACCTTTGAAAGCAAGAGGATCGAACAGTGGATCGCCTATTCTGTTCAACGTGTGATGGATGGATGTTGAATTCGTGACATGCTCAGTCTATAAAGTGCGGATCGGGTGCTGTCACATCAGCGTGGTAGCCACCACGCCTACTATAACCAAAAGTAATAAAGGGCAAAGGAAAGAAACATAATTAATCCTGTGGTTTTACGGGGCTAAAAACCACGATGTGGCCCACGCCGTGGAAGGAGACTCCAGATTCAGCTTGCCCACCGGTTTCTCCAACGTGCACCTAAATCTAAGAACACGAGCCCGTTTGCGTTTCGCCCTCATCGGAGTGCGCCCGCCGCCATGGTGAGGATCGCACTCGAGTCCGCGGCAGCGCTACCTCCTCGTAGAATGCACTGCGCTGCTATAACACGGCAGGTCACGCGTAATCGCGTGGTCTGTTTGAGTAGCGGGGCATTTTACGCACATGCACGTTGTATCAACGCAAAGCTCTATAGCATATAGTATATACTTGTTAGTACACTGGTGGGAACTAGTGCCGATGTCGGTGGGCCTGTGCTGTCTTTTGCCTGTTTAATAAAGAGAGGCAATATACATTTGTTTCGGATCGACCATGAATATTTTCTATGAAATCCATTCTGTTCGTTTAGGACAAGGGACGTGTTTGATTCTCTAGTGGCGCTTTGGCTTATCGCTTTTGCGATTTGTTGTTGGCCGACCGGTGGTAAGTCTCTCGTAGCTTCTTATGTCTATGGAAACCTGATGCACTCTCAGAAAAAAAGAAAAGAGGGGGGGGGGCGGACTATTTCATGGCATGAATATTTAAGCAGTTTTGCCTGATACTCATTTTTTTCTAAAGCTTGGTTTGCCCCGTGGCATAACGTGATAATGGAGCTAAATATAAGCGTGCAGGCCCGTTTCGTGGAGATACTGCTACAATGACTTGTGAAATGCGTTGTCCATAGCCCATCTTTCATAGCCCTCAGCTAGAGCCCTGCTCAATTTTACACCTTTGAGCACACCTTGGCGTGTTGTCTTTGTCCCAGGGTACGTTCAAAGTAGATGGCGCGCATCCACTGCACACGCAGGAGCGGAGGACTTCGGACACTGGACAGTTCTTCATACTGTTGACCACACGCACAAGTGATGGGTGGTGTAATGGTCTCCCCGGCCCGAAGTCTCCGGAGAGAGACTTCCTCCACCCGACAAAGATTGTGGGGAAGGGAGCAGACGCCGGTAGATGGATCTTCGGGCAATTAAAACGAAGCGGGGTTCAGAGGGAAGTGATAGAGGAGGACTTGCGGCTGTCGAGAAAGAGCGATCAGTGCGGTCCACAAGGTCATTATTGTGGTCACTATCATATGTGCCTGCACCCTGTTTACACAGTAATGTTCACATGTGTAGAATTGTGAGTTTTGTGTATCTGCTCACAAATACGCAACGTTTTCGTTACTTACTTGAGATTTTGCCTCGTTGTTGCATGAAAGGAACTGAAAGCTTCGCTGAAAACACTTGGGCGAGTTGTCGGACAACTCCGGATACGGAAAGGCATACGCCCTTCAGAAGCGCTGACAGCGATCGGCATGTCGGAATCATTCTGTATGGGCGCTTTGCGTGACTTCTGGTGCAGAATTCATTTAGCAAAGGAATATGCTTTAATTCCACTTTTTCGGTCTGTCCTCATATAGCCGCCACTGCTTGGAACAAGTTGCGTATCCACCTAATAGTCACCGCGACTGAAGCGTATGCAAGCAGCGCGGGCGTTTGCCGAAACACCGTCACACTCCTTCCGCGAAGGAGGGATGTGTCGTCAGACCGCCTGTTTGCGTCGTGCTAGTGCTTGCATAAACAGTGTCCTCCTGCATTGCCTATAGATCCTTTTGCTATCGTCAGTGGCGTAGGGCTGTTACACCGCCGGCACGTGCCGATCCCCCTCCCCCCCACACCCGAAATGCCTGTGTTGGACCTGCCTAACCCCCTCACCCGCCTCCCGGTTCCCATTCAAGAACGCCCCCCACCCCCCCACCTCATTAAAACAAAAGATCATTTTGACTAGGCCACTGGCTATCGTGCGTCTACTACGGTGCACTTCAATCGCTACTGTAACGTAGGACTTGTTTAAGTGAACTCTTTCTACAGCGGGTACACGTTGACCTCTACGAGGTGGGCGAGTGTAAACCGTCTCGACGTTGAGAACGATTTTTCTATGTTGATAACTGAGCGATGGGACGGAGAAATGAGTAAGGATTTGTCGAGCCACACAGTCAGAAAAATAGTTCGTAAAAGTGTAGTAACCGGTGCAAATCCGAACAGTCACTACTACTTTTATACAAGCTGTTTAGCACCAACACATCTGAACTGAAAATCTCTCTCTCATATATATATATATATATATATATATATATATATATATATATATATGGGAGCGGCGGCCCGATAATAGCGGCATCGGGGCCAGCGGTGTTGGAGAAGGCGAACGCGCGAGCCGGCGGCTGGACGTTCATGGGCTCTGCTGGCCAGGACTGGGAATCTGCTGGCCGCGCCGTTCCCACAATATGTCAAGTTTGCGCAGCATCATTGTTATGGAAACAAGAGACTGTAACATGCGTCAGTGACTTTTAAAATTAACAAATCTCATTATCGAGCGTGGAGGGTGAACAGTTAGGGACTGGTAAATTATAATACATTATCTTGACCCGTCCACAGCCCTCCGGGTAAAAATATCAGCACTACTTTTGTGTTTAGGAATATGGCTAGATAGTCCCAAGAAACTCGGAATGATGCAAACGGCGCAAACAGAGAAAGCCATTTTCGCGGGAACCGCTCATCGGCAGCCTCCTCGGTAATGCAGGCGTGCAAGGCGCGTCGTGGTGAGGCACCAAAGAGCACATTTACCAACCCTCCTGAAATTTTCGTGATGTTTACGAACTTGGGCTTGACTTAGGATTTAACAAATATTGCGTCAAGTTTTGCGAAAAATACAGTTTGCGGGAAAGTTTCGCGAGTCCGTCTCGGAACTTTCCGTTAAAGGTACTTTGATGATGAAACGAATAAAGCGGTGTTGCGTTTCGCCTGCGACACGTGGTTTTGCCGGCGCGACTGCGGCGGGGCGGCAGACATTTTGGCCCGATCGTCGTCGCCGCAACGCTCCCCGCCAGGTGTTTCCAGGCGCGACTGCGGCGATGCGACCGCAAAGGATCACCCTCTCCTTCCAGTCATTGTGCCCGAACCAGGCGATGCGAAAGCAGGGATCATCCTCTCATTACAGTCATTGTGCCCGACCGGCAGCGCTACGACAGTGTGCTACGACATTGTGCTACGACAGTGTGCTACGACATTGTGCTACGACA
Organism: Dermacentor variabilis; assembly: GCF_050947875.1. NCBI lineage: Eukaryota > Metazoa > Arthropoda > Arachnida > Ixodida > Ixodidae > Dermacentor > Dermacentor variabilis. The sequence continues at coordinate 14,908,762 of NC_134569.1, read as the reverse complement.
TTGTGCTACGACAGCGCTACGACATTGTACGTTCACGTGCTCGTCTATTGAGGGGTTCCTTCTTGCCCTCAACTGCGAGAGTATAAAAACAGCTGCCCCCGGACGCCAAAAGGAGGGCTCCGAGTTCTTCTGTTGAGTAAAGTGCTCTCCCGTCTCTCTACTTCGGTCAACCTGACCGCCAACTCTTTGCAATGTTAAAATAAACAAGTTGTTTTGTTGTTACCAGTCGACTCATGCTTTGCCGGGACCTTCGGATGCTTCCAGTTGTACCCCAGGCCGCCAGGCCAACGCTACCCTTGGGGCTTGCGACCCAGGTACAGCCACGGGCGTCAGCGCCGAGTTCCCAACAGGTCGTACCAGCGGTGAGATCGCCTCCGACTTCAAACAACTGTCTGCCAGCGGTGAGATCGCGACAACGGAGGCCAGCAGCGAAGAGATGCAGTTGACTGTATGCTGAGCAGCTCAACGACGATCCGGGAGCAGTGCAACGAGCCCTGTGTGACGACTGGTTGCCTGCAGCGGAACGACTGCGCGGAATTCCTCCCTGCGAGGTTTGGTGAGTGCGGGACTTTCTTCTTCTGAGCTTTGCCAGGCTTTTGTTAGTGTCAGAAACAGAGCTGGTAATTGTGGTTGTCGTTGCTGCCGGGTTAGTTTGCGGCAAGACAATAGTAAGCAGTAGAGAAAGCAGCATTCAGAGCAGCCATGGATTTGAAGTCGTTGCGCAAACCGAAATTGTTGGAGCTTGCAAGAGAGTTGGGTCTGGATGTCTCGGACAAACTCAGAAAACCAGAACTGCTAAAGGCTATTCTTGAGTTAGAGGCTGAGGATGACGAGCTGTCGGAATGCCTTGAGACTATTGAGGAGAGGTCAAAAAGACAGGAGCGCGAACTTAAAGAGCAAAAAGAGAGACAGGAGCGCGAACTTAAAGAACAGAAAGAAAAAGAAGAGCGTGAACGTAAAGAACAGAAAGAGCGAGAGCAACAAGAGAAAAAAGAAGAGCGCGAACACGCTTTGGAAATGAAGCGTCTCGAGGTAGAGATGGAACGCGCTCGTAATGGAAGTCAGGCACACGGTGCAGGAGAACGAGTATTGTTCAAAATGACTGACCTGATGCGGCCGTTTAAGCTTGGAGAGGACATTGGTTTGTTCCTGGTTAACTTTGAGCGAACGTGCGAGAAGCAGGGGTTCTCTCGGGAAACGTGGCCACAGCGCTTGCTCACTTTGTTACCCGGCGAGGCGGCCGACGTAGTCGCTCGCTTGGATAGAGAGGAGGCAGAGGATTTCGACAAAGTAAAATCGAGTCTGCTAAAGAAGTACCGGCTGTCTGCGGAGGCGTTCCGTCGGAAGTTTCGGGAAAATGAGAAAGGCAGAAGTGAGTCATATACAGAGTTTGCGTATAGGCTTATGTCGAACATGCAGGAGTGGCTCAAAGAAGAGAAAGCGTTTGGTGACCACGATAAAGTTCTGCAGTGCTTCGGGCTAGAACAGTTTTATAGTCGGTTACCGGAGAACGTGCGATACTGGGTCTTGGATAGGCCAGACGTTTGTACGGTGGCTAAAGCCGCTGAGCTAGCCGAGGAGTTTGTGACGCGTCGGGCTCGCGGAGCTAAGGACGGTCAAAAGGGTGAATTTGGCTCGAAGTTTGAGAGGCCGAGGTTCACGCCCATGAGATTAAAGGGGGACACGCGTAGGGAGGATGCGAGTGAAAGCAGTCCGACCAAACGTAAAGAGACGGCGGCAGCCAAACGCAGAAAGCGGTTCGAGATGAGGCGAGCGCGCGTTTGTTATACGTGCCAGAAGCCGGGTCACTTTTCGGCGCAGTGTCCGGAAACAACACCAAAGGTTGTGTTTTTTTCAATAGGCAGCACTGACGAGAACATGAAGCTTCTCGAGCCTTACATGCGAGACCTCCTCGTGAACGGGAAAGAGTGCCGAGTGCTTCGCGATTCCGCAGCTACGATGGATGTAGTTCACCCGTCTTACGTAGAACCCCATATGTTCACGGGCGAGTGCGCATGGATCAAGCAAGCCGTGGAAGCTCATAGCGTGTGTCTGCCAGTAGCAAAGGTGCTTATTGAAGGACCTTTCGGAGCGCTTGAGACAGAGGCGGCAGTGTCATCTATGCTGCCACCCCAGTACCCGTACCTATTTTCAAACAGGTCCGATCACCTCCTGCGCGAGAAGGGGCTTTTGTTTGGTGAAGCTAGTGTTCAGGCCTTAACCAGATCGAAGGTTCGGGAGCTCGCTGCAAAGGCGGTAGTTGCGGGGCCGACGTTATCAAACAACGAAAAAGGGTCAGAGGCGCAGCAAGCTGATACTCAGAGCACGCCCGAACTGAATAAACTTGAGTCTGTAACGTTAAAGGCGCCAGATACTGGAGAGGAAACGCCCGACACGGGAAAGTTAGAAGAGCTATCTACTGATTTGCTCATCGCGCCTACGTCAGACGGACTTGATAGGTTGCTAAAAGTCAGCCGGTCGGCTTTGATAGCCGAGCAAAAGAAGGATGGTAGCCTAGAAAACATACGCTGCAATGTCAAAGAAGGTATCGCCAGGAAAACTGCGCGTTTTGTGGAAAGAGGTGGAGTCCTGTACCGGAAGTATCTAGACCGCAGAGGAGTGGAGTTCGATCAGCTGATCGTGCCTCAATGCTATCGTCAGGATCTGTTGCGCTTGTCACACGGGGGTTCGTGGTCCGGACACCTAGGAGTTAAGAAAACTAAGGACCGTCTCTTGCAAGAGTACTATTGGCCAGGGTGTTTTCGGGACGCAGACCACTTCGTGAGGTCATGTGACACCTGTCAGCGGGTGGGCAAACCAGGGGACAAATCGAGGGCGCCGTTGAAATTGGTACCTATCATAACGGAGCCTTTTAGACGGCTCGTTATTGATACAGTGGGACCTCTGCCGGTAACAGCCACGGGGTACAGACACATTTTGACTGTGATCTGCCCAGCGACAAAGTTCCCTGAAGCAGTGCCGCTTAAAGAACTCAGCTCAGTTGAGATAGTTAATGCACTACTGTCCATATTTGCGCGAGTTGGTTTTCCTGCGGAAATCCAATCAGATCAGGGCACAGTGTTTACTAGCGCTTTGACGACAACTTTTCTCGAAAGGTGTGGGGTAAAGCTGTTACACAGCTCAGTGTACCACCCACAGTCGAATTCCGTTGAGAAGCTCCACTCCGTCATGAAGCGCGTGTTGAGAGCGTTGTGTTTTGAACATCGAACTGACTGGGAGCTGTGTCTGCCTGGGGTGATGTTTGCTTTAAGGACCGCGCCGCATGCAGCTACGGGGTTTTCGCCAGCTGAACTGGTGTACGGTCGCTCGCTTCGGTCTCCGCTTCGCATGCTTCGAGAATCATGGGAAGGCAGGGGCGACGACCCAGTCGTGGTGGAGTACGTACTTAAGCTCCTCGAACGCTTAAGAAGGGCACAGGAGTTGTCAGGTGAAGCAATGACAAAGGCCCAGCAGAGGGCCAAGGTTTATTATGATCGGACAGCCAGGGCCCGTCGTTTTGAGGTGGGCGATGAGGTCATGATATTGCGCACATCGCTAAACAACAAACTAGACGTGCAGTGGGAGGGCCCAGCACGAATTGTTCAGAAACTGTCGGACGTTAACTACGTGGTAAGTCTGCCAGGAAAGCGGAAAGCACAGCAAGTTTACCACTGTAATCTGCTCAAACCTTATAGACAAAGGGAAGCAGTGGTGTGCATGATGGTAAACGTTCCTGAAGAGCTTCCGGTCGAGCTTCCGGGACTAGGCTTAGTGACGAACAGGGAAGACACCGGTCAAGTCATTAGTGACCTTATCAGTAAAGCACCGCTGTCGTCCGAGCAGAAAACCGAACTACACCAGCTATTACAAGAGTTTCAAGGTCTGTTCTCTGAGAGGCCTGGTAGGACTTCTGTCCTTACTCATGACATAGAACTTACCTCCCCAGAGCCAGTACGATCCAAGGCGTATCGGGTGTCACCCCGCCAGAGCGATATTATGGAGGCTGAGGTAAAGAAAATGCTACAGCTCGGTGTTATTGAGGCAGGTGAGAGTGATTATACCTCTCCTTTGATTTTAGTTGAGGTACCGGGCAAGGAACCTCGTCCTTGCGTCGACTACCGCAGGCTTAATTCCATCACTAAGGATCAAATTTATCCGATCCCTAACATCGAGGAGCGCCTTGAGAAAGTTAGTAGCGCTCAGTTTATTTCCACCCTAGATCTTGTCAGGGGTTATTGGCAGGTTCCACTTACAGAAGAGGCTAGTAGGTATGCGGCGTTCATTTCACCAATGGGAACATTCCGTCCTAAAGTGTTGAGTTTTGGTTTGAAGAACGCGCCATACTGTTTTTCAAGCCTCATGGATAAAGTGTTGCGAGGACAGCAAGAATTCGCTTTACCGTATCTAGACGACGTAGCGATATTCTCCGCATCCTGGTCTGAGCATATGGCACACTTGCGGGCAGTGCTAACCCGCCTGCGCGAAGCGGGCTTGACAGTAAAGGCTCCTAAGTGCCAGTTAGCACAGGCCGAGGTTGTCTACCTCGGTCACGTGATTGGTCAGGGTCGTCGCCGCCCCTCTGAAATAAAAGTGGCCGCTGTGCGAGACTTTCCGCAACCGCGCACAAAGACCGATATTCGGTCGTTCTTAGGTGTCGCCGGCTACTATCAGAGGTACATCCCTAGGTACTCTGATATCGCGGCTCCCCTGACGGATGCTCTAAGAAAGACAGAGCCTCAAACAGTCGTCTGGGACGAGACAAAGGAAAGAGCTTTTAGCGCCCTAAAGAGTGCCCTAACAAACCAGCCTGTGCTACGATCGCCAGACTATACAAAAGGGTTCGTTGTTCAGTGCGATGCTAGTGAGCGAGGCATGGGCGTTGTACTGTGCCAACGGGAAAAGGGAGAAGTAGAACACCCCGTCCTGTATGCTAGTCGTAAGCTGACCAGTCGTGAGCAGGCGTATAGCGCCACCGAGAAAGAGTGTGCATGTCTCGTGTGGGCCGTTCAGAAATTGTCATGCTATCTAGCCGGCTCGAGGTTTATCATTGAGACGGATCACTGCCCTCTCCAATGGCTGCAGACCATCTCTCCCAATAATGGCCGCCTCCTGCGCTGGAGCCTCGCTTTACAACAATATTCCTTTGAGGTGCGTTACAAAAAGGGGAGTCTCAACGGTAACGCCGATGGCTTAAGTCGAAGCCCCTAACGTAGGAATCAGCCTCAAAATTGTTGGTTACTGATGTTTTTCTTCCTGAGGCAGGATTTTTTTTAACATATTGCTTTTGTTTAGTGTTTCAAAGTGATGATATGCTTTCTAGTGCAATTTTTCAATTTGTGGACGCGTTCTGAGTGATGCTAGACTACTGTAAGGAACTAGGCAGTGGTATAAAAAGGGGAAAGAGCCTGGCAGGGCTTAGTGAGGGTTGTGCCGTGCTTGCTGACTGAGCGGTTGAGTTTCAGCGTAGTTCTAACGCTTGCCGGGAACGAGAACAAAAATGTGAACTCTCCCGAAGTCACTTTGCAGTGTCCCGTGCGAACCTGAACGAGAGAACGAGGCCTTCTCTGTGCGCTGCGCTCAAGAAACGTCGAGGGACGCCCGACTTCGGTTATGAGCATCATCGAGCGACATCCCTCCGGACAGCGGATGCAGTCCCCTGTCCATCGGGATCTCCTTTCCCCGGCGGGGCGGTCTGTTGCGTTTCGCCTGCGACACGTGGTTTTGCCGGCGCGACTGCGGCGGGGCGGCAGACATTTTGGCCCGATCGTCGTCGCCGCAACGCTCCCCGCCAGGTGTTTCCAGGCGCGACTGCGGCGATGCGACCGCAAAGGATCACCCTCTCCTTCCAGTCATTGTGCCCGAACCAGGCGATGCGAAAGCAGGGATCATCCTCTCATTACAGTCATTGTGCCCGACTGGCAGCGCTACGACAGTGTGCTACGACATTGTGCTACGACAGTGTGCTACGACATTGTGCTACGACATTGTGCTACGACAGCGCTACGACATTGTACGTTCACGTGCTCGTCTATTGAGGGGTTCCTTCTTGCCCTCAACTGCGAGAGTATAAAAACAGCTGCCCCCGGACGCCAAAAGGAGGGCTCCGAGTTCTTCTGTTGAGTAAAGTGCTCTCCCGTCTCTCTACTTCGGTCAACCTGACCGCCAACTCTTTGCAATGTTAAAATAAACAAGTTGTTTTGTTGTTACCAGTCGACTCATGCTTTGCCGGGACCTTCGGATGCTTCCAGTTGTACCCCAGGCCGCCAGGCCAACGCTACCCTTGGGGCTTGCGACCCAGGTACAGCCACGGGCGTCAGCGCCGAGTTCCCAACAGGTCGTACCAGCGGTGAGATCGCCTCCGACTTCAAACAGCGGGGTGCTTGCTTCGAGTAAGCTTATTCGTACAATTTCCCGAAGCAGGCGAAATTGCCGCCGAGCTTTCCAAATGGCGTAGCCGGACACCCTGGGGGCGGCCTGCTGTACCGAGGGCTTCGGAGTCTCCCGCGGTGTCAAACAGGTGGAAGGGGCGAGCTTCGCTTGGCACCGCTGCCCACGTTGCCCAATGGGACGACGCGCCATTCACCGCCGGTTGGCAACCAAACCACACGCGCTCACGCAAAGGCGGCGACGAAGTCTCTGGCTGCCGCGTCTCGCAAGCTCGTTCGCGGCTGCCGTGGTCGTCTCGGGACAGTGACTGATGGCGGCAGCCTGGCGCTCGCTCTTGTAGTCTCTCTCTCTCTTTTTACTCGCGCGCTGTTCCCATGCTTTTGCTTCGTGTTCCTCGTCGAAGAGCCGGCCACGCGCCATCCTCCCCGGTTCGCTCCCCTCTCCGAACCTGGACGGAAGCCGCGCAGTGAAAGGGAACGAGCCGATCTTGTCGCACGCGTTGGCCGGCGTGGGAAGACGCGCACTGCCCGCTTCGGCTGAGTTTTCGCTGCTGAACGCCGGCTTCTTTGCCGCGCTTAAAAATAGGCGGCCCGGTAAACAGGACTGATACCGACGATGAGGCGACGGCATTGACCGTGGCACCGGTTCCGCGGCAGGCGCCTCCTAATGACAGGTTTGGCCGGCTGCAACAGTGCGCTGCGACCCTGCAGCGGCGTGCGCTTCGCGGCCGGCGCGTCTCGGGGCCACACCCTTGCGGCGTGTCTCTCGCTCGTCATTGGTGCTGAACCCAACCGCCTGTGGCGCGCTCCGCCACGCACGAATTTAGCGAATTTAACTACTCCGCTACCCACCTTGCTCCTGCAGTTACAGGTTACAGATAATTGGAACAGGAACAGCGGCGTTGAGACGTCACTTTAGCGTCGGGTCTGCTGTAGACCCGACGCTGGTGATACAAGTCGGAAAATCTGTTTCTCGCCACGGACAGGGTGCGTTGGATCCCGTCACATTAATTCTGCGCCTTTGTAGATAGCTCTCCATATGCATTTCGTCGGTGGTCGGAGCTATATATTCGTATATCACGCAGTGTAAATCCTTTACGCTTACTGATTCGCGTCTTGAATGTCCACGCCGTGCCCATGGATTGAGAAAACGCGACTGTATAAGCCTCTTGGTGTCCGCAAGCTTACGCGTCTGCTGCACGATTTGGCTCCTCCCAGAAGTTGCCGCCGCAATCTCTGCGCTCTCGAACGTGCCCGTCCGGTTGGGGACTCCCCCCCGGCCGGACTCCACCCATGTCGGCCGGGCTCAGAATAACCAGTTTCAGCGCTTGAGACCAGATTACTAGCCGTAGCTTACGGAGCAGGAGCGTTGAAAGCCGAGCTAATCGTCGTCGTGTGCCTTTGTGTCTGCACTCGACGGAGCTTTCAGTTAAGCCTGTTCCTGAGGAAGAAAAACGCCCGAGTGTGAATACCGAATGCCTACCTTGCGAAGCGGTCAATACCAGCCATAAAACTGTAGTCGACACCGGTTTTTGCGTTTTTGTCAGGCGTATGCATAAATTTAGCACTCTGTGCAGCTCTCCGTACTGCACGGCCTATCATTCTCGACCGGGACAGCTGCGTTCTTGCCGCACCCGTTTATCGCCCTTCATCTCCACCCCACCACGCGCGCACTATAACAAAAGGAGCGCATTGCGCGGTTAACCCGGAAAGAGACAAAGCTGCAAATCGAGGAGACCGCGCTATTTCCGTTTTTCACATTCGTCAGTCTTCGTTTTGAAGTCAGCTCGGTCAGCTTCTCAGCTGAGCGCTCATCACGTCACGTTTCAGTGGAACTCGAGCCGCCGTGGCAACGAGCGACCCGCCGCCTGCGACGACCGTTGTCGATTGAACGCGAGGCGACGGGAGCTCCCGCGCAGCTGCCGTCTTTTGCGTTGCTGGCGCCTGGGTGACGGCCTTTGGGGTAACAACGGCCCGCCAGGCAACACCTGAATGCGCGAGCAGTTTGCGCCGACATTTCTGCCGTAAGCTGTCAGCTTTGGGAAGGAGGGGCCAAGGGCTGCTTACCCGACTCGTTGCTTCTCTCCGTGCGCGATAACCGACGCGTTGAGCCTCGCGTCCGCTGAGCCGCGCTTTCTTGACGCGAAGCCTGACAGACGTCGCCGCGTTCGCTCTTATCGGCCTGCACCCACGTTACGTGCATTTCGCATTCTGTATCGACATGGAAAATATCCTTGCAGTGTCCTTTCAAGTCGTGGGCATGGTGATCAAGGAAAAATAAAAGAGGGAAACTTCTATAAAAGGAAGAAGAATGAGTAAACAAGGCGTTAGAGCGAGAGAGATGACATTTTATATTGAGGGCTTTTCAGTATGCTGAAGCCTTCATGTGCGCTCTCATTTAAAGGTGAGGGACCGGACTTGTTTTCCTCAGCGGCGTCTATCGAGGCCAGAAACAACTGGTGCGGCCGCAAGCCCTCAGGCCGGCCTGCCGCAGCAACTACCGTACAGCGGCGCTTTCTGCAGCACCGAGACCAACCGCTTAGCGTATACGATACGCGCCCATTCATGCGGCCAGCGATGTGGCGCCGGTGGAAATCGGTTCCGCCCTCAATCGCGACGCCCACTCGCCGCGCCTGGCCGCGAGAAGCGCCGACACATCGCCGGGGCCCGGACGGCCGGCGCTGCTGCGACCGCAGGAGGCGCCCACGCACTTCGCCAGTGCCGAGCGGCGAGGCTCGCTTGACCCGCGATGCTTATCGCCGCAGCGATCTTTCGTTACGGACGCGCTTGCGGCCTCGAGAGCACGCCGCCGACTTCTTTCGCAGCCCCTCCTTGCCTCTCTCCCCGTCGGCTCATTTTCGGTAATTTCAGCAGGAAGGACACTGATGTGTTCACTGCGCGTGTCAGTTGTGTACATGCTTCTCTCCTGCCTGAACAATCTTGAAGACAAAGGCCGCAAGTAGGTCAAGAGGGACATTCATCGAACGGACACCATGCGTGAGCTGCATCTGCGGTGGCCTTTTGTGCACTTGACCGCCTGAGTGTGCCGTTTTCCTCGCACTGTTCGAAAAACAGCCACTCGCTCATAGCTTCACTGACTGATCGTGCTCGGAGACGTCACCGCAAACCTTTGCGGACCCGACAGTGCGCGGGCTTCTTTCACGCTCCGAAAAACAATCTTGTGTAGCACGTATTGAGCAACAGAAAGCTGCATCGGGAGCTTTTCATGTCGCTCTACAATTTTCTCATTGATACTTTTTATCTAACTATCACACCTGAGAAGTTGATTAATTAAGGGTCGTCATATAATTAGTCGAATGAAAAATAATGTATCTCCAAGCGACGGCAAACAACATTACCATATGCGAATGCAGCTACGCGGCATTCGCACATCTTGAGACCCTGGCTAAAGTTAGCTGGCGCACCCTGTATGCACCCGTCATGTCGACACGCGTCTCTTCGCGGAGCCGCGTCGGTTTGCGGAAGTGTTTCCCGCCCACGGTCTGCCGAAATCGGGGCGACCACGCAGCTCTGCGTGCGCGATCACTCCGCGCCGTCGCATCATCTGGAAGGAGGCGCGCCGTCCCCAAAAAGGAGAAGGGCGGCGGGCGTCCGCCACTTGGGGCTGTCGGTCTGCACGGTTTGAGCGGTGCGAGTCGGCGTTCACGAGAGCGAGACTACGTGTCACGCCTCTCCCGGCGCGGTGCGTACGGCCCCGTACCAACCACGGGTGCGTGGGAAGAGCTCCGCGCACGTGCTGTCAGCTTCGTGCTGTCAACCTGAATCGTCCTACGTCTGTGTTGCTGAGCACGTTTGCATAAGGAACCCCGTTGCGCATTTTTACTCGCTGCAGAGCATGTTGGAGCCCACACACCTTGCGGACAGTGGTGTATAGCCAGGGGGTGGCACACCGGGCACGTGCCTCCCCCGCCCCGAAATTTCTGCGTTTATCCGGGGCCGGCCCAGCCCCGCTCCCCCCCCCCCTCCCCATAGAAAAGAAAAAAAAAGAAAAAAAGAAATTGGCTACGCCACTTCTTACGGACCTGCATGTGGCGGCGATGGGCAAACTATCAGCGGCCGTGGCGCCAACGTTACGCGTTCTGTTCTCAGTCCCCGAAATAAGCTACTATAGTCTTCCGAGAAATAGTAGACTCTTGTTTCTTTCTCATGATGTCCCAGCAGCTACATCTCTCGGCGGGGTCTCCAACTCTTAGAACTTCAATGTTCTCCATTTGTTTTATTATTGAATGTCGCTATGGTGAGGTCACCGCTACGGATGAAAGAGCGGCAACAAGAGATGCCGTAGTTTAACGTAAACTATACGAGGTGCTAGCGTCGTGCGGTGCAGCGCAGAGTATCCGTCGTTCCCTTCTTTTTCCACGTTTGTCTCCTCCCACGGAAACTCAGCCCGGTCGTGCGCCCCCTTCGTCTTATCTAGGAGGTAATCTGCAGCGGGTTCGAGATGGCTGGTGGCCGTGGGCGCCGTCATCGCGCGCGCCTACTTCTGAAGATCGCGTAATCTCAAATTTCGGAGGCGCATTGGAGGGAGAGGAAGGAAGAGCGTTCGCTCCCCTCTGTTTGTGCTCTTCATCACGCCAGCGTTGCGACAGTGTGTCGGTGGTAATGGAGTGAGATCTGTTCATGTTTGCCTGTGTTGGGCGTGACACCATGCTTGCTAATTAATAAGAGAATGTTTACTGCACTTTATACGGCTGACAAAAACTACGAACCTTCCTTTGTGTAGTTGTGTAATGCTTTGCTATCGCTATAGGTGCTTCGCCTTCAGGGCGAAGCTACGACTTCTTCAATTATATACATACGCCGCGCCGCGGTAGCTCAATTGGTAAGAGCATCGCACGCGTATTGCGAAAACGTGGTTTCATATCTCACCTGCGGCCAGTTGTTTATTAATCCACTTTCATTTCCATTTATTTGTCATTTCTTTAATTGGGGGGGGGGGGGCGAGTTAAGAACTGCGGATAATTTCCCCTTTGCTGTTCTCGGTGTCATTGTTTGTTGGCTTATGATATGACAAATAAGAATCGGGCTCCTCGGTTTCCTTTCTTCTCGTTCATTACATAGCGAGGGTCTCGAATCCGGCAGCTTTGATGCCTTCGATAAGCATGTGTGTGGTTATTGAGAAGTTGCCTTTGCCCGAAAAAGTTCACGTAGACGTGACGCGTGCGGCAAAAGGATGCATCCGCGGCCAAGGCTGTGGGTGGTGGCGCTGGCTAACACTCCCGTGGTTAGTTCTAGTAGAGAAACATAACTACCCCAGAAAGTGGGTGGGAAAGAGAGTAAACTTTATACAAAAGAGCACGCGAGCTTAGGTAGCTCCTGCGCTCTGCAGTGGGTGGTGTGCTCAGCCCAGGAGCCCAGCGGCCTTTTCGCTCGGTTGACAAGGTCTGTGGACTCGGAGCTGGACTGCGCTGCCTCCCATCGCCGTGTGGTCGGGTGTGTTGTGGGTGTGAGCTGTGGTGTGCTTGCGCAAGCCCATACCGTGTGGTACCATACCATTGATCGCAGTGTGGGCGTTTATAAGAATACAGCGCAGTTTGTATGGCAGGGCAGATTCTCAAGTACATGTTTGTTTGGAGTTTCCACCGTACTACGGCTTGCTCTCGCGTGAGAGCATTTTGAGGCGGTGGTAGTGTTATTCGTGAAAGGTGACAGTGTCGTAGCATGTGCGTGTGTAGGTTAATGGCATCGGCTCGAGATGGAACTGCTCGGCGTCGTCCCTCTCGCGACTTCCGCAGTGCACGCGCTCGGGCGTAGGCGCGTGCCTGCTGACTGCCGCGCAAGGATGGATGGATGGAAAAACTTTATTTTCGTCAGAACGCATGTGCGGACGATTCCGTGCTAGATGGCCATCAGCTCATGGCTGACGGCGACCTGGGTGGCCCACTCCACGGCCCTGGTCTGGACGACCGGGTCTGAGCTGGCCAACACGGCCTCCCACTGCTCGAGAGAAGGATCACGCATAATATCCGCCGGTGGCGGCGCTATGCTACAGCTCCATAATATGTGGTCATAGGTGGCCAGTTCCTGGCACCATTTGCATTCCGGCTGAACGTCCGGGTAAATTTTGTTTAACACGTATGGGCTATAGAAAGATCTCGTCTGCAATCTTCGCCAGACGCTTTCCTGCGCCTTCACCAATAGCTTGTCCGGTGGAGGGTAAATTCTCCGCTCAAGTTTGTAATGGTTAGTGATGTCGTGAAAGGACACCAGCCCATCTCTCGTGGACCTCCCTGGAACGTCCGGCTCACCTGCTCGGCTGACGAAACCTCGAGCATTCATGTGAGCCGCCTCGTTCCCAGGGTTCCCAGAGTGGGCCGGTACCCAGACAATTTCTACCTCCGTAGTCCCTCGCCCCGTGGCCCGATTTAGTAATCCTGCCGCTGTGGCAGAGATTCTGCCCCTCGCCAAATTTCGGATGGCTGTTTTAGAGTCGCTGAAAATCAGGTCAGCTTCAGTATTACCTATAGCTAGCGCTATCGCCGCCTCCTCTGCAGTTTCTGAGGAGCGGGTTTTGACTGATCCAGAGGTGAGTAAGCGTCCCCGGCCGTCCACCACCGCAACTGCAAATGCGTCCTTGTTCTCATACTCGGCGACATCTACGTAGACTGCCCCGTTGTACTTCCCGTACTTAGCATGTAAAGCTCTGGCTCTTGCCCTCCTACGGTTCTCGTGATGTATCGGATGCATATTTTTAGGTAAAGGTTTTATGTACAAGCCCTTGTGCATTTCTCGCTTCACCTGAATTTTCATGTCCCCAGCTGGAGGATCAACTCCAATGCCGATCCCTTCCAATATATCCCTCCCTACTTTCGTTTTGGAAAGTCTACTGAGTTGCATCGCCAAGTGTGCCTCCCGCAGTTCTTCCAAGGTGTTGTGCACCCCTAATCCCAGCAGCCTTTCGGTAGAAGTATTGTTAGGCAACCCAAGGGCCGCCTTATACGCCTGTCTAATCATAGCCTCCACCTTGCCTTTCTCCGTCGCGTCCATCTTCATATAAGGCGTCGCATACACTATTCTACTGAGCACAAACGCCTGTACCAGCTTACACAAGTCCTTTTCCTTGACGCCTTGTTTACGATTGGCGACTCTCCTGATAAGTCTCACGGTAGCATTGACAGTATTTTTGAGCCTTTCCAAGGCCTCCCTATTCTTCCTGTTAGTCTGCAGATACAGCCCCAGGATCCTGATCGTTTGGACCTCAGCGACCGGTGCACCCCCCACTTTCACCTTCAGCGGTGGTGGCGGCACATAGTGCCTCGCATGTATCCCTCTTGGTTTATGCCTAAGCACAAAAAGCTCGGACTTGGGCTGAGAACACGAGAGTCCTGCCTCCCCCGCTAGCTCCTCCACAATATCCACTGCCTGTTGTAAAGTTTCCTCCAATTGTGCGTCGCTTCCCCTTGTTACCCACAGAGTAATGTCATCCGCATAAAATGTATGTTTAAGTCCCGATATCATTGCCAGCCTGGGCGGTATCTTGATCAAGGCGAAATTAAACAAGAACGGCGATAAAACCGACCCTTGTGGTGTCCCCCTGCCCCCCAACGGGAAAGGATCCGATTTAAATTCTCCGACTACAATCTCCGCAGTCCTATCCTCCAGAAATGATCTGATGTATCGGAAGGTTCTACCCCCCGGTCCTATGTCCGATAGGTTCCTTAATATTGCCTCATGGGTGACATTGTCAAAGGCCTTTGTAAGGTCGAGCCCCAAGATAGCCTTGGTGCCCGTGCCGTACCCAGGATCAACCACGTCCTTTTTGAGCTGTATCATGACGTCCTGCGTTGATAAATTAGCCCTAAAGCCAATCATCGTTTTAGGTATCAACTCCTTGTCCTCCACATAACCCTGAAGCCTGTTGAGGACCACATGCTCCATCAATTTGGCCAAGCAGGACGTCAGCGAGATGGGTCGAAGATTCTCAATACAGATCTTCTTCCCTGGTTTAGGAATAAATGTAATCCTAGCATGCTTCCACTCTGCGGGGATCTCCCCGGCCGCCCAATATTTGTTCATCAAGTCCGTGAGCGCCCCCACTGACTTGAAATCCAGGTTCCTCAGCATTTTATTAGTGACCCCGTCCGGACCCGCTGCCGACGTAGTACGAAGCTGCCCCATTGCAAACTCCACCTCCGCCACCGTAAAGTCCGCATCTAATTCGAGGTTTTCCTCTCCCGAGTAATCCGGCAAGAAACCGCCCGCCTCGCCGTTTATGTAACGACTTCGGAGTTCTTGAATGAACTCCCCAGTCGTGCCTTGATACTGATGAACTAACCTAGCCATTTGACCCTTCTGCGCCGATTTGGTTGCCGCCGGATCTAAAAGGTGCCTCAACAACTGCCATGTTTTTTTGCATCCGAATTGCCCATTCATCCTGTCACAAATCTGCCCCCATTGTTTGCACTGCAAGTCCAACGTGTAGGTTTCGATTTCTCGTTCTAGCTTGGCCACCTTCCTACGGAGGACCCCATTATGCTTTTGTTTCTTCCACCTCCGAAGGAGACTCGCATGCGCTTCCCACATGTGTAACAGTCTAGAGTCCGCCGTAAAACCTTCCTCCACCGTCGGAACCTCTTCTGTGGTACCCTTCACGTCCTGCTTGAGCGCCTCAACCCAGGCTCCCAAGTCCTCGATTTCCCCGCTCACTGTGTCTTTCCTGACTTTCCGAAATCTGTCCCAATCCGTCACTCTAGTTCCTTTTACCCTGTCTTTGTGCTTAGCAGTACGAAATACCGTGGAAAGGATATAATGATCACTGCCCAGTGGCTGTCCCGTGTTTACCCACTTTGCATCCCTAATACCTTTAACAAATGTGAGGTCCGGAGATGTGTCTGTGCTAACGCTGTTGCCTATCCTCGTATGATCGAGCGGGTTATTCAAAGTTGTCCATTGTAGGTCCTGAGCTACCCGCCAAAGCCTATTTCCCTTTGGAGTGGCTCGGATGTAGCCCCACTCCGGATGAGGCGCGTTGAAATCTCCAACCACGATGAGTTGAGCCCTAGCCGCTAGCCGTTGCGTCTTTATCAATAGGTCTGGCAAGCCCAGCCCTTTATCTTTAGGAGAAGAATATACATTAAGTACAAAGAGACTCTTATCGTCCTTTCTTTTGGGCAGAACCTCTAGCAGGACGTAGTCCTCTCTGCTGCTATCTATGGTATGCTGAATCGCCGTGGCGTTGCGATGGACTAGCACGGCCGTGAAGACGCTCGATACACCCCCCCGATCAATCTCTGGCGGTGTAAATGCCTTAAATCCCGGTAATTTCACCCAGCCACTAGCCTCTTGCAAAGCTATAATGTCAGGCTTACTGTCCAGATTTTGTATGTGCAATTGCAGGTTCCCCCGCTTGCGACGGAAGCCCCTGCAGTTCCACTGCCAAACCTCAATTTGCTGGCGAGGGGCCATGATTAGGCACTAGGTTCACTAACATCGGCGCTTGGCCGACTACGGGAGGCAATCTAGCCTGTAGCGTAGCATTGAGCTGTTGAAACATGCCCATAACCTGTGTTTGGAAAGCCCGCATATCATTGGTGAAGGCGTCAAGACGCTCCTCAATCTTGTCTAGTCTGGCTTCGATCCTGTCGACCCGAGCTTCCAACCTATCCTGTCTTTCCTCCTGTTTTCCTATTCTGTCCGCAAGGGCAGACATTTCCCCCCTAAGACTAGTGACTTTAACGACTGGCTGCGGCGTGTCCGCCGTTGAAGTTTCTGCCACTCTTTTTGCATTAGCTCCATCATCCGCCGATGGCGGCCTCTTAAGCTTCCCCCGATTCTCCACCTCCATAGCTGTGCTCTCGCTCTCGCGAGAAGCAGTCGCCTGTGCCGCTTTCAGTGGGGCCTGGACCACCGGCGTCTGTACCCTTTGTCCTTTGTCGCTTTTAAGCGCGCGTTCCATCTCTGCTATCCTGACTTCCATCTTTTTAATCGTCTCAGCCTGCTGCTGCACCTGCCTTTGTAGCTCCTTCTCTCGAGCGGTCTCACTCTGGGAGGCCACGTAGGGCCAGCTCACCTTTTTTCTCGTGGCACTGGGACTTCTTCCATGACTGGAACCCTGTTCTCCTTTGCCACGCTCGGGTCCGGGCAGTGGTGGGAAGGAAGTGGACCGGTCCCTGCTCTTGTTATCGTCTCTCGCACCGCTGGATGACCGCTTCCTGGGCCTCGAGCGACGCTCCTCCTTGTCAGTTTGGCCGTTGTCCTCACTGGCCTGCTGCAGGCCCGTCGGCTGCTTACGGGCTAGACGAAACTTGCAGTTCCGGCTCCCCGTGTTGTGCGCCCCATGGCACACGATGCAGTCCGGAGTGCAGGTCAGCGGCTCTCCTTCCGGTGGCGCAGGATGATCCTTTCCGCAACGGCGACACAGATTAGTCTTCGGACGATAACAAACGTCCGCCCGATGTCCCACTCGTCTGCAGTTATAGCAGGTCTCGACTAACTCTCTGTACGGAATCACCGCGTACAAACAGTTCCAGTAAATAACCTGCCAGGGAACATGCTTCCCCCCGAACGTTATCTGAATCGCCTTCGACTTTCCCAAAGGTCTGGCATCCAAAATTTCTATGCCGTCATTCCTCTTCAAGAATCTCGCCCGAACTTCTGCCAGTGGGCATCCGTTGTACGCGTTGTAAATGACTCCGCGCACAGAGTTCTCCGGCGCCGCCACGTACGCCGAAATCTCAAGGTCATGACCGCTCAGCTTGAGCGTCTTTACATTCGCATATGCCCCACAGCGATGCATACACGGCGTGCTCACCGTCATCGTGTTATTTGTCTCGTTGACCCGCACCAGGTCTTCCTCCGCCGCAGTCGCATTCGTCAGCTCCGCTGCCGCTCTCAAGGCATATCCGAGTTCCCTCGACGTCACCATACTCAAGTCCCAATTCTTGGGTCGGCACACAACCTTGAAGTCCTTGGCTGGCATCTTCAGAAACGGTCCCCGTTTCTTCCACACCGGCGCTTTTCCGCGCTTGACTTGTTCTGCTCCGTGCGTCTGGCGCCCGTCGCTGCCCGCCTGCTTCTCGCTAGGCCTACTCTCGGGATTGTTCCCGTATACAGATTTCTTGAATCTATCTTGAGCCCGCAAAACCCAGGCCCATTCTCCCGCCTCGAACTCTTCGGGCGTTATAGTCTCTCCCTCAACGGAGTACTCCATTGTCTTCAGCCTCACAGAGGCCCACAACCACAAGTCACCGTCCCGGAGCCCGGTGCCGTCGGCGGCGGCTCGGCCTAATGATGAGGCCTAACTTTGCCGCGCGGTGGTTGAGCACGAAAAGCGTGGAAAAACCCCTAAAAAGGGGGCAAACTTGCCGAAATTAGGTGTCCGCAGGGAGAGGGCAACTTCCTGTGGACAACCCCACAAAAAGCAAGTCCACAGCACAGGGAGTTCCACCGAAAAACGGTCTCAAAGCGGGAGCCCATGCGAAGCACGTCCGCAATCTTCGACTTCGTCGTCTTCTCCCCGCCGCGCAAGGAGGAATCATGTCCCGGAGTCCACACGATTTTTTTATGTGGCGCGAGCTGGGGCGTTCCACTCAGAATTCGATGTGCTGCCCTCGAAATTTGGGCCCTGGAAAAATTTCTGCATGCCGTCTGAGAGCCCGTCAGAACTATGACGCACTGCTAGTGCGGTCTCGTCGTGATGGCCGACGCTATCGCTGGCTCCTCTGCATGCGTCCGCAGCGCTCCCGACGACGCACCATTTCGGTGGACGGGAAAACTGTGGTGAGAGCACCGCACGCGTAATGCGAAGGCGTGGGTTCGTGCTCCACCTGCTGCGGCTAGTTGTTTTTTCATCCACTTTCATTTGAATTTATTTATCATTTCTTTATTTCAGTTAAGCGGCCACCGCGGCCGTATTCGATGGGGGCGAAATGCGAAAACACCCGTGTACTTAGATTTAGGTGCACGTTAAAGAACCCCGGGTGGTCGAAATTTCCGGAGTCCTCCACTACGGCGTGCCTCATAATCAGAAAGTGGTTTTGGCACGTAAAACCCCATAATTTTTTTAAAAATTCAGTTAAGAACTTATTCAAGTGAGTGTCTCCAAAACACAGATTATTTGTTTCGACAATCCCTTGAAGAAAGTTAGCTTAAACCTCCCACTACTGGCGCACCGTTCATCTTGTTCTCCTTGTACCTGTATACGCCCGCTCCATTCCTTTCATTTGTTAAATACCTGAGTGTCTTACTTGACAGTGACTTAGCCTGTAATTCCCACCTCGCTTACGTATGCTCAAGGCTTCGTGCAGTTTCAGGTACATTATACGACATTAGATATTATATGCTATTATCCGTTCGTAAAATGATTCTACAAGCACTGGGTTATTGTTGTATACTTCGTTATGGGATTGCGGTGTCTGGTCTCTGCACGATGCGACGGAAAAATAGAATAAATTATATCCTTCTGTCTATTCTGAAAGTTGTTAGCTACGATTGATTAGCCTCAGACACTGACCTTTTCAAAGCCTCAAGGTGCTCAAATTATATAAAAAGCCCTTCTCATATATAAACGGCCATACTGAGGCATTTTTAGTCGCACAAAATGAAGCCGAATATCTTCGTGCGCGTTGTCTCCGACCGAAATAGCGCTTTCAGGCGATTCACTGCTCTGCCAGATGCGGTCAGCGCAGTCGTAATTACTTCATACCTTCCTGTCTCAATCGACTACCAGCAAACGCCTATCGCCTGAAAACAAAATATACACTAAAGCAAATTCTTCGTCGCGTTATTCTTCAATATTCTAGCCCTTCACCTTTCCTTCCAGGTTCATTCCAACCATACATAACTGTCTGGTATGAGAGCCTTAAGAGGACGGCCTATTATTATGGCCACTTCACTGTGCAAGTGCTGACATGTAGAACAGACCGTGAATAGAAGAACATTTTATTTCGTTTTTATTTTGGCGTTCTGTACCATGCTGCTATCGTATGTATTTTTCTATCCCGTTTTCCTTTTCCAGATTTTTTTTTCTTCAAATGTTATGGCTGGTTTTGAGCACGCATAAGCGGCCCTGTCGCGTGCCTTCGTTACGATACACCCTTACAGTGAAATCACTCCGCGGCGCCATGGGGCGAACATTGCAATGGCTGCTCCTTCGCGAGCGTCCGTGCAAGCGGCGCGCGAGGAGACGTGTTCGTGATCGCACAGGTGTGTGAAATCGACCGGTGGAGATGGATTTCCCGGTGAGTCGTGCGTCGGTAGCGGTCGGTCAGCGAGCACGCGCCCCGCTGGGCGTGCCGGCGCGTCTCTTCCATCCCGCGGCTTGAGGAGCGATCGGCCTCCGCCGGATGAACCCGTTTTCGTCGCCGCCGCCGCTGTAGCAGCAGCAGCAGCAGCAGCAGCAGCAGAGCCTACAGGTTGCGAGGTGGCCCGTGGGGCGCACCGCGAGCAGCAACCGCCCGTCGCTCACTCGTTTCTTTTTCCCGCTCTCCGCCTCGGCGCCCCTCCCGGGACGTCCCGGCCGCGCGGTCGGCTCGCTCGGTGGTGGGCGCGCGAGGCTGGTGCCGGCGTCGCACCTGCTCGCCTTTTTCGTTCGCCCGCGGCCCGCACGCTGTGTCCGGGCCCGGCCGAGGTTGGGCGCGCGTCGCCAAGGTCGTAATGGATCGTTACCACCGCTTTGTCTCCGCATCGGGCCCTTGGCGTTGGCCCTGGAGCTCCGAGAGCGACCATCTGCTCCTCGGTCCGGCCGGAAGGGCGCGAAGCCGTCGAACTTTTTTCCTCCTCCCGGATGGCGCTCTCTTTGGGGCCGCGCTGGTCGTCCGTGGGACGACGTGACCCTTTCGGTGCTGCGCTGCTGCCGGACAGCGCCATGGCACCCGCTGTTGCCCCGTGCGCCTTCGGGCAACGCGGGTCACTGCACCCTGTGCGCAGAGTCTGAGACGAGGGTTCCGACGACCGTCTCGTCTGTCGCTCGTACGCGGCGGCGGCTTCGGGAGCGCGGCCGATCCGCAGATGTGCGAATCGGGGCCGCTCGCAAACGCGCGCGGGGGCGGTTGGGGGCGGCTGCACCCTCAGCTGTTTCTTATCCTCGCTCAACCGTGTCCCGTTAGCCTGGGCGCTTAGTTGCCGTGACCCGAGGCGCCGTTTCTTCGTTTGGCCACGTGTCTCAGCGTCTACGCTGTTCTGCTGCCGAATGCCAGGTCACGGGTTCGCTTGCCGGCCACGTTCCGATCAAGCGAAACGCGAAAGCGATCGTGTGATCAGAATGCATACGTATATTATGATAAAGAATCCCCACGGAACCAAAATTAATCGGGAGAGCCGGGGCATTCAACGCAATGTTTTCAGAGTTCATAACATATATATAGCCTTGTGGGTGGCATGCATAATGGGTGCCGGCTTTCTTGTATTCTCTGTAGTTATTGTGTCTGCTGACCCGATTTTACTTTCAAGTGGCCGCCTTGTGATAGACATAGTAGCTTTCGCTGCCAGAGGACGGCTAACTCTGTCGCTCAAGACCGCGGTCGCAAAGTGATCGATGTGCCCGCGCTAGATGGCGGACGTGAAAAAGCTCTCAAGTTGAATTAACCAGGACGAAGGTTAGTTGTAATTGCACGCGCTCGTTGACGAAACACATGGAAGGCAATCCTTGAGTATTGCACGTGTCTCGAACTGCTTTTACGATATTAAAGCAATCAGTCTTACTGAGTAACAAGTATAGAATGCTGCATGATTAATTGAGTGAGTGAGTGAGTGAGTGAGTAAACGTTTATTGATGCGGATATTGCATTAGTTCTGGCCGCCGTCCTCAGTCCAGGAAGCCGGGATCGTCTTGAGTATACAAATGAAGGAAATAAAGAAAACTTCATGGCTCTCCCGTAATCGAGAGCAACTGGCAAACTGGAGTAAGCATGAAATGGCAACTGGCAAAGCAGATTGGTTTGAGATGATACTAGCCACAACCTTAAAATAGGTGTGGTGCGTGTTCGCAACGCCCCACCACACCGTACCACTCCATACAGTGCACTGGCCCATATGGACGCTGCCCAGCTCGAAGAAGACCGGCCGAAGGCCGCACGACAGGCACCGAAAGACGCCAGGGAGACAGGCGCACTACCCAGCTGGAAGAATGAACTGAATTGTGTGGTTTTACGGTGCCGAAATGTGCCCCCCCAATGCACGGGACACGGGCGGTTATTGCGTTCCATCGAAATGCGGCCGCCGCGGACGGGATTTGATCCCGCGATCTCGTGCTTAGCAGCGCAACACCATAACCGCTAAGCCACCGCGGCGGGCAGAAGCGCTTGGAGGAGGCGCCACGCGCGTGGCGCCATCTCTCGAGGCGGCGCAATACCCGCGCCGCAGAACTCGCGGAGCGCTGACGTTCCGCGCTCAGCTCCAAAAGGTGACAATGAAGTGTGTGGTGCCCTATCTGCCTTTTGAATGTCGCTATTGGAAATGACAAATAAAACGTATGCATACCAGAAGTTACAGCTTGAGTGATATTGTGAACAACCATTAGGAAGAACTCAGAAGCAATATTTTTTGTTACTTGTTTGGGCCGTAACTAGCGTATGTAATGCGCTCCTGTACAAAGGGTTGGGAGCCAGAGACCGCATTTTATTAAGTTTTTACTGGTTGCCCGGATGATCTCGTTTTGTTCTCGCAACTTATTGCCCGGATGGCGGCTCTGGATTTTGACTCAAGATCACTCGAAGGTTGCCGGTAACGGGAGCTAAATGCATTTCATGCTTTAAGAACTTGAGGGTGACGTGCTGACAGGATGACGCTGAATACAGCTGAATAGGGCATCAGTCTACAGACTCAAACTGATGCCTTTAATACAGAAATCTCTTAGTTTGATCGAAGCTGTCGCGAACACGAAAGGTTACTCACAATAGCCGAGGCGCAAAAAGAGTGTGTGTAGACGTCAACACGAAGATCTGCTTTAGCGACGCCGCAAGAGCCATGTGTCGTAGTCGGCGTTTTTGCCACATATATATACACACGGATATATATGACCGCAGCGGGGCGCG
Organism: Dermacentor variabilis; assembly: GCF_050947875.1. Taxonomy (NCBI): domain Eukaryota; kingdom Metazoa; phylum Arthropoda; class Arachnida; order Ixodida; family Ixodidae; genus Dermacentor; species Dermacentor variabilis. The sequence goes on along the minus strand of NC_134569.1, from coordinate 14,886,384 downwards.
GGCCTCATTATTAACTCTCGAGCGTTGACGGATTGGCACGTCTGCGGCGGCAGGTGTTCTCGTACGTCGCAACGGCGACCCGCAGCCGATCGTCGCGCCCTGTAATCTCGCTTCAGGCACTCCACTTGCCGCGATGCACCACAGGCGGGCATGGCAGTCGCTCGCGCGCATGCGCGGCACCTCCTTGCGTTATTTCGAGAACTAAAAAGAAGGCGATGGTCGTTTGCATAGGAAGATATGCACCTCTCTTTGACACCGATCACGGCACATTACCCGCCGTTTTTGCTCGGTGGATATGGTGTTGGTGGGCTGCTGAGTACGGAGGTCGCGGGATCGAGTCCCGGCCACGGCGGCCGCATTTCGAAGGGGGCGGTATGCGAAAACACCCGTGTACTTAGATTTAGGTGCATGTTAAAGAACACAGCTGGTCGAAATTTCCGTAGTCCTTCACTACCGAAATTTCCGAAGTCCTCCACTACGGCGTGCCTCATAATCAGAAAGTGGTTTTGGCTCGTAAAACCCCATAATTTAATTTCTAACCTATTACTGCACAGTTCCTTCATCGCATATCCGCCCATCTCAAATCTTTGCTGCCTGCTTCGCTGCATGCTGTGCCTTCGGTGGTCGTGCACGGAGACGTGTAGAAACGTCGACGCGCTATTTCCGTCTGCCCACTGCGGATAATGCTCAGATTATGAGGCGCCCAAATTTTGTTCATATCAGAATGCTGGTTTTGGGAATTCAAGGGGTCAGGCAGTTGCGATGCGTCCTACAGACCAAAGTTCTTTTGAAGTTTGAAGTTGATATGCCCGTTGAGTACATGGGGAGAGGAGTTACCAAGAAAAAAAAAAACAAATGCACGAGCAGCGTTCTTTTTCTTGCAAAAAATGCAAGAAAAATGAAGGAGCAAAGGGGAAAAAATAAAACCGATGTAGGGTTATGGCTGGCGTGAATGAATGGGGAATACGGATGGTCTACGTTTATCGTTGACGTTTTGATTATTTTTATAATGCGTTAACTGTCATCATCACATCATCATCATCAGCCTAGTTACGCCCACTGTAGGGCAAAGGCATCTCCCATACTTCTCCAATTACCCCGGTCATGTACTAATTGTGGCCATGTTGTCCCTGCAAACTTCTTAATTTCATCCGCCCGCCTAACTTTCTGCCGCCCCCTTCTACACTTCCCTTCCCTTGGAATCCAGTCCGTAACCCTTAATGACCATCGGTTATCTTCCCTCCTCATTACATGTCCTGCACATGCCCATTTCTTTTTCTTGATTTCAACTAGGATGTCATTAACTCGCGTTTGTTCCCTCACCCAATCTGCTCTTTTCTTATCCCTTAACGTTACACCCATCATTCTTCTTTCCATGGCTCGTTGCGTCGTCCTCAGTTTTTAAGTAGAACCCTCTTAGTAAGCCTCCAGGTCTCTGCCCCGTACGTGAGTACTGGTAACACACAGCTGTTATACACTTTTCTCTTGAGGGATAGTGGCAACCTGCTGTTCATGATCTGAGAATGCCTACCAAACGAACCCCAGCCCATTCTTATTCTTCTGATTAGTTCAGGCTCATGATCCGGATCCGCGGTCACTACCTGTCCTAAGTAGATGTATTCCTTTACCACATCCAGTGCCTCGCTACCTATCGTAAACTGCTGTTCTCTTCCGAGACTGTTAAACATTACTTTAGTTTTCTGCAGATTAATTTTTAGGCCCACCCTTCTGCTTTGCCTCTCCAGTTCAGTGAGCATGCATTGCACTTGGTCCCCTGAGTTACTAAGCAAGGCAATATCATCAGCGAATCGCAAGTTACTAAGGTATCTGTTAAATGAAATAGGTCCCGCGAATAAAGGCCGCTGCTGCAGCTCGAGTGGATTGTCGCCGCCCTGCGAAGCGGTGTGTGTGTGTGTGTGTGTGCGTGTGCGTGTGCGTGTGCGTGCGTGTGTGCGTGTGTGTGTGTGTGTGTGTAGACGACGCGGAGGCAATGGGGGGGGGGCGGCAATGAGAAGAGATACGCCACGTTGATAAATAGTCCGGGGCACGGGTGCACAATTGGGCGCGATGGGGTAGTGCCCCCTTTCACTGGATCGCCGGGAACGGGTCACGCCGCATAAAACCAATCATTTTCGCAAACAGCCACGCCACTAGCCTCCGTTCATGCTGCCGCTGCTGCCTTCAACGTCGTCTGGCCTGACCCAAGGTCATTCGAGCCAATAAAGTGCTGCCCTTCTGCCCCTAACGGCCCCGCCTGCTCTATACGATGGCAGAAAAGGCAGCAAGCCACAAAGCAGGGAACAAAAATAGGAATAAAAGCTGTTAGAGGACGCAAGGGCCTTAATAGTGTGTGCTTTATACTGGCAGCGAAGTGGATCTGCAGACGACAGTGCAGCTTGCGGATCGTCTGGGGCGCACGCTTGCCCTCTGTCATATGCAAATCGCTGTTTATAGCACAAAATCCGAAACGAGTGCATGGTAGCGGCGGCAGGGTTAAGGCAGCTCGTGCGGGTTTATCATTTTTAAGTTATCCGGAAATTTTAAGCGCCTGTGGAAGATATAGTATAATTATTGTCATTGACCTTTATTACTATAACAGGCGCACATTACTGGCACGAGAAATCAAAACACATATTCAACTAGTTGACATAAATTTAGTAATTAACTTCATTACGGCACATGTTTCAGTTTAGGAACTGTAGGCGGTCAGCTCTCAAGACGTATCCACTTGAACTGAATCGCCAGGATGACGCCAGTGTCGACATCATTTCCAAAAGTGTGGGACGAAATGCATGGGCGTCCCAGTTACTTTGGTGCTTCAATGCATGAAACAATTGCAATAATACTTTCTTGAGGGCTAGCTGGCTCTTACTTGAAATATAAACGTGCGGCGCAAGGTGCACAAGGAAAGAAAATAATGAGGACAGAGCGCAGAGCTCTGTCCTGTCCTCTTTTTTTCTTTCTTTTCTTGCGCATCTTGCCTAGCACGTCTATAATTCAAGCCTAAGACAGCGTATTGCTAAATAAAGTAAGTTGAACAACAGTGCATCCTTAAGGCGAGTTTTGATGGCGCATGTCTCTAAACTTTTAATTTAAGTAATCTGTAAAGAATTTAATCAGCTTTTTTTTATTAGTTGATGTGTTTCGATTTCTCACGAAAGCAGTGTCCGCCTCTCTGAATAATCCAGCGTAAGGACTAAAACTATGTTATCTGCGACAGTCGATGTTTAAAAATTCCGAAGAGTTTAAAAAATTACCACCCTGGATATATAACATTTGCGACTCTCTCTCTTTCATAAGATACATCATCTTCCCATACGACGAAACGAGCTTCTTTCGGCACCACATTACATATCGTCTCGGCTTGATCACCAGCGCAAAGTTGGTATTCCATCTTGTAAGTCCTCCTCCTTCTTACACTCATTTCTCCCGCAGGCAGCTGATGAGTGGAATCACCTTCCTGTAACTGTTGCCTCCATAAGTGATGCTAACCGTTGTAAAGAAACCTTTCGCGACATTTCGTTTTGAGTATTCTTGTTTTCCCTGTGTTTATAACTATGGTGCACTCTGCTTGTCAACGTCCTTTATGCACTTTGTTTATGTAATCTATGCAGGTTGAAATATGTAGTTTGAGTAATCAGAAATAATATTTGCTTACTTTGGTTTGTTATCAGGTAATATTGTATAATTATGCTAGTATATTTTCGTTGTTTGCTGATGGTGTTGTGCATAGTTTATGTTGAACTTAATGCCCACTCGCCTCTATAATGTCATTGGTCCTGAGAGTATAATATATATATATATATATATATATATATATATATATATATATATATATATATATATATATATATATATATATATATGTAAAGAGAGAGAGAGAAACGTTGGCTCATGCGCGTGGCGTGATCTACAGTAACGAGACTGCAGCGCTCGTAGGCAATTCCGGAAACACTTCGTTTACTTAAATTGAGAAGTCTCGGTAACAAACATAATTTGCATACCCTAATATCTGCTGAAATATCTTGATTAATCTATGGTGATCATTGTGCATAACACGATCTTAAAACATAAGCATTATTTAGCTGAACAGTCGCATCAGCGCCTGTTCTATACGTACCAGTAAAAGCTGTGTCACGACAAGAATAGTCTGTGGGAAACGTAAGCGACATCTCACGCATGGTTAATTGGAATGGCGTTCGGGAGGCAGTTTCGGGGATCCTTCCAGATCCCAAGCTGTCGAACTCGGCAGACTCGACCACGCGGACCGGATCGCGTGCCCGTGTTCTCCTCCCGTTTTGTTTTCGTGTCGCCCGGGGTGCATTTCGTTCCCAGCCGCCTTCGCTCGCCGGTGTCGTCTTGCACAGGTGCGCCATCCAACACCGCAGCCGACGCGGGGCGATGCAGGCAGGCCGGCGGGCACGCCGACCACCGCGCGTCTACGTCACCGCGGCAGCCTTTTCGCCTCTTTGTGCTAGTTTCTTGTATTCCTTTTTTTTCTTCTTTACGTTCTTTCGTCGGAGAGGCCATTCTTCCGTGCTCTGCGTACCGGCCGCGCAACGCCAATCATAAAACGACGAGACGGCAGAGGGGGAGGAGTGAAGGCCCGTGTGGACTTTCTTTTTTATGGCCGCCGGAAGCTGGCGCATTGTGCCCGTGGCCATTTCCGGTGCGCCCTGCGTGTCGCCGTCGCGTGCCTAACGTCGCGTCGTCTGCTTGGCTAACGGGGCCGTGCCAGCAGGCTCCACCGTCGTCTGCTGCCGCTCCGTCGACGTAGGTTTCGGGTCACCATCGGCCGCGGTTGACGCCACACTGACGGACCGGCGCACTCTGCGCTTCCACAACGTGGCTGTGCGACTCGCCAGAAAGCTGTGGGCACGCACACTTTCTCTGATCCGGATCATGAGACGGAAATAATCAGAAGAATAAGAATGGGCTGGAGTGCGTTTGGCAGGCATTCCCAAATCATGAACAGCAGGTTGCCGTTATCCCTCAAGAGAAAAGTATATAATAGCTGTGTCTTACGAGTACTCACCTACGGGGCAGAAACCTGGAGGCTTACGAAAAGGGTTCTACTCAAATTGAGGACGACACAACGAGCTATGGAAAGAAGAATGATAGGTGTAACGTTAAGGGATAAGAAAAGAGCAGATTGGGTGAGGGAACAAACGCGAGTTAATGACATCTTAGTTGAAATCAAGAAAAAGAAATGGGCAGGACATGTAATGAGGAGGGAAGATAACCGATGGTCATTAAGGGTTACGGACTGGATCCCAAGGGAAGGGAAGCGTAGCAGGGGGCGGCCGAAAGTTAGGTGGGCGGATGAGATTAAGAAGTTTGCAGGGACGGCATGGCCACAATTAGTACATGACCGGGGTTGTTGGAGAAGTATGGGGGAGGCCTTTGCCCTGCAGTGGGCGTAACCAGGCTGATGATGATGATGACACTTTCTCTCACTCCGCGCTGTATGATACCGTCGGGCTTCTGTCGCACCGCCTTCAAAGTAGCCGCCTTTCTCTATTTTTCTCTTTCTCTTTCCGCGTCTCGGTGAGAAACATGGTAGAATAATATATATATATATATATATATATATATATATATATATATATATATATATATATATGCAAGTGACATTTTGTTGTAGCGAAGACATGGGATATTTAGGAGAGATGTGCTTCGACTCCTCGTAAGATTCCTCCCTGATACAGGGTTGGAGAGCGAGTGGCAAATCGTGGGGGTCGTCGTGTAGTTCGGAAAACGCGCAACGTATTGTGATCCGCGTCAACTCGTTTTTGGTACTCGGTGTCGTTGTTAGCTAGGCTGCCGACTCTTTCAGACCGCACCGCGTTTGATAGGCGGCGTTCAGGGGGAGCAGTTGCCGGCAACTTTTGCTAGGCTAGACCCGCCTGGTGGGGGTGGGGGTGAAAAACTTTATTGCTCTCACAAGAGAAGCACATGGAGGTACGCATATGGGCCGGTCCTTAAGCGCCCGGCCCTTAGGTGGAATCTGTAGTACGGAGCCCCAGTGGCGTCGGCCGCTGCCCGGGCGTGCCCGACCAAGGCCCTTTGGGCCTGCAGGTCATAGCAGCCGAGCAGGGTCGCCTCCCAGTCCTCCCGAGTGGGGTTGGGGTGAAGGGCAATAGCCAGGTTAGATGGGCAGGCCCACACCATGTGGTAGATGTCCGAAGACTACTCCGCACAGTGCGGACAACTGCCCGTGAAAGAACGATCAAAATGTTTGAGTGCTGCCTGCGCCAAGCAACACGCATCCTCTTCCTTCATTAAACAAATTACATTTCGCAAACTTAAAGGAAAACTGTAAACTATATATGTTTTGCATAGTCCTAGACGAGATTTGTCACAATGATCAAGGGACGCGAAAGCATAGCAAACGCGAGCACCAACGACAGTATTCTTTCGCGTCTTTTGCTGGCGTACGCATTTGTCGTTGCAATTTATTTGTCTTGGACATAACTTCTCAGATAGGAGTGCGCGCGTGGAACAGCAGCGTTCGCTTGCGACTTCGTAGTGGCCGTAGAAGCGTCTCTTTGCCATGGATCTTGCGTAGTGTATGTATACTTGCGGCATGGATGAGAGCAACCGGAAGGAAGAAAGGTGAAAGAAAGAAAGCATGCACATGCGAGCACCCATGCAAACGAACTTAGACCCTGTGTCCATCGGCGGCTGCAACGCTTTCTTTTCGTTCTGCGGTGACACACCTTCGGTGTCGCGTAGCTCGCGGAGTGTGGTGTCGTCCCTCGGTTATTATATTTCCTTCTCCAGAGCTGAGAAATGTGCGGCGCCAAGATTTAACATTTCTCGTTCGATATCGTGGATGTACGCCGCTTGTCGCTCGCAGAAATGTGACCTGACATTCCGGGTACAACGATCTATACACAACGCTGCAGAACATCGGTAGTGACTCCTTGTTTGTCACGGTCTCTATACTACTACCAGGAATTGTCCGTCCGCGTCGTCAGAGAGCCAAGCCTTGGTGGCTACACAACGGTCTGTGGAAATTGCTTCCGCATATTGCGCGCTCGTTTCGCCCAGTGGCTAAACCACAACTTTGTCCGTGCCTCCTCCGTTTATATATATTGTCCTTGCCCATTGGAAGTGACTCAACGCGACGCAGCGCTTAACGTCGCTGCCGTAGACAGACCGAAAAAACAAAAGAAAACAAACAAACCTGGACTATACGTCGCTTATTTGCGCGCTTTTTTTTTTTTTCGTGGCTAACACGCCAAACAAGCGCTGTAAAAGCTTTATAAATGGAGGCACGCCTATTTGTGTTCAGTGTACATAGCATACGATTCAAAAGGCCGCGCTAGTCACGAACACGAGAAATTAGTGCTTACAAGAGGAACAAAAGGAGGAATAACGTTATTGGAACTCAGGTTAGCGCTTTCGGACATTTATTTCTCTTTCTGCTTATATCTCTTTCAGTTGTCTATTTGTTTTCTCCGGCAAATATTTACGTACTGTCTCTGCCTGTCTTGCTCATTTGTTAGTTATTAGTTTGTTTGACCTGGCGTATCGATTTGCTAGAGGTACTGTTTGCGAAAGGGAGAAGTAGTAACGGGCATCACCTATGATCCCAACCGCTAATTCACATACATTCTAAAGAAGAAAAAAAAAGGGGGGGGGGGTAGTGGCATATACTATAGTGCAAAAGTTGCGACCAGTGCTTTTCTTTCTTTTTCCCTCTAACACCCCGCATAGCGCTAGTAAACGGTGTACATAGTTTCGTTCCTTCCTCGTAAAACCGCGCATCAAACGGGCGCACGCGTGAGCTGCAGGCTTTTCCGTGCTGTCTGCCGCTCGAGAACGCCAGCCAACGGGGCGCGCGAACGCGTGTGCTTGCGCATCGGCTTTTGCCAACGTCGTCGCGCTTGCCGGGGAGTCGCGCAACTGCGGCGGCGGTGTCGCGGCGACGCTAGCACCGCGTATGTCTGCGACGCGCCGGCGGACGCCAAATGAAGCGCGAGGCCGCCATTTCGCCACGGGCCGCTGCGGTTGGCGTCCCGTCGGCGCCGCGGACCACCGTGCTGCGGGCCGGCCGCAACGAACCTGGCTGCCGTCACTGCCGCGTTTGCGTGGCACGATAGGTAATCACGGGAAACTGCCATTGTTATGCGAAATTGACCCACAATTTGAATTCAACATAGCAGCAAATCTTCCGCGACACCTAGATACATAAATTCGCAGGCTGCGACTGCAAGTGGCGTATGCAAATGGTTTTCTGCACAGTATATACTCAGCTCTATACTCTCCCCTAGTGCTGCTGTGTTCATGTAATTGAGAGTGTTGGCCGCGTTCCACTTGAGTGTTGAAAATGCGGCGCAGAAAGAAGAACGTCAGCGAAAGGACGGGGAAGTTGGGACCTTCGCCCCTTGACAATGCAAAAATTGATTCGACTGTGGCCAGCAAGCCATCTGCAGGAAAAGTCAAACATAGCTATAAACTACTTTTTATTGGGCAGAGAGTTAGAAAGGCGTTTATGATAGGTCGCTAGCTGTTCAGGCGCGTATGAATTATCGACGCGCTATATGCTCTGCATGCACACTGTGGTCGAGACTGCGGGAACATAGCGCAGGGTGCACGGCGTGGCACGTATAGAGTCCCAAGCGCGGGTGTGTGTTTGTTCGTAGTTTCCGCCCCATTATAGCGTTCCTCTCGCGTCGGAGCGTTATGAGGTGATGGTATACGCGAGTGGCACGGAGGCGTGTGTTCAGACCTGCCATCCATTTTGAAGGACTCCGGCACCAGTGTATAAGGACTACAAAGGGCATATGTGATTCCAGTAGCGGCACAGACAGACGTCGGAGAACTCTCTATTGCGATGTTGTAATTATCTCTTCCATTTCATTTTATATTCATTTGTTTATTTTAGCATTATCATGTATTACTTCATTTCTTGCTGCATATACCTCAGAGAAATGGAGTAGCCGAGGCACTCTTGACTTGCATCTCTCCGCGGCTCTGACAACAGGGTAAGCCGCGGGGGTTGCGAGGCGAAGGCCGGGGTTACCTCTCGCTCCATGCTGCTCGTCAATCGCGGTGTCTATGGTGGCATGTTCCATCCAGCTGCGCCTACACATGTGTGTGTGCACCTCGCGACTCGAGTCGACAGTCCCCCTCGTGGTTGTGTCCGATTCGGCTGTGTACGAGAGGTCGTCGGTTCGAATCTGGTAAGACGAAACGTGCCCACCCTTCTCACTGCGCGGTATAGCCAGGCAGCTATTCTTGCAACCATCGGTACCTGCCGTGGTCAGGCTGTGGCGTTCCGCTGCTAAGCACGAGGTCGCGGTATCGGATTCCGGCCACATTTCGATTCCCCTGCATTGGGGACACGTTATATATATATATATATATATATATTACTGTTGGGATTGCGCAAACAATCCGAAGAGTAAAAAGGACCGACGGCTTCACGTTCTCAGCGACAGCGGTGGTCCGCCACTGAGCACGAGGCCGCGGGTTTGATTCCAGCCGTGACAAACGCATTCCTACACATGATGACGGGATATGAAAGCACTGCTGAAGGAAGCCTTCACTCAATCAATCAATCAATCAATCTGGCAGTACTACGCATATTCATTGTAGCGCACTCACCACATGTGCCGTAACGCTGTCGTCCTCGCTTTATTGTAGGAACCAGGCACAGATAATCGTTCGTCTAAATGGCGCTTACGGCTTCACTTTGTCACTGACAGGTTTGCAGACGTGTATTACATAGCAGGAAGTTTGTGTACTTTGCCTGTCGACGCAGCAGGCTTCTTGTCGCTCTATATAAACATTTCGTCACCGTTGCACCTGGCGGGGGCATAATTCAGGGTACAGTATATCTCCAGTGTATACACTGGATATTTCCTGTACACCCGCGGCGAGCCGTTGAGTGCCGGATGGTCGCGGTCGTTCGGTTCCCGCAAACATCGGCGTCTGCTGCTCGCTGGTGGCGACCTCGTGCGGTGGGGCGATGACAGCGCCGCGAGCACGCGAGCTGGGTGCTGCCACCCGGCGACCGGACCCGTGCATTGTGTCTTGATGAATGTCGTGCCAGGATTGCAGCGGCAGCCGCTGTTGGCGATGGGGGGATCAACGCGCTACGCGTCTGCAGACCATCACGGCTGCAGAGCGCAGAGCGGAGCCGACACCCGCCGTTGGGCTGCCAGCGCGAAGACGCGCCGGGCTGCTGCCTTCGCAAAGAGGTCTGGGAAGGCGCAAGCGTAGAGTTCTTGCGACCACGTGGCTTGATGGAGGAAAAATAATCTTACCGCGCTCTTAAAGAACACATTTTGTTCGCATTTTTGACGTTCCGCGGCATTGGCGTTACACCCGCGTCGGATGCATGGGAAAACCGTTGTGTTACCCCAGCTCCTTTCTCTGCCTGGCTTCCTGCGGACCTCCACATTGACTTGACGTTGCACTTACTGGCACCGTGCCGTGAGCCCGACTGCCTCGCAATGGGGAACCAGCTCTGGCCGGAAAGCTCTGCGGCAATTTGAACGTGCAATATGCTGCCCCGCCGTCCGAAAGAAGCCACGAAAATGGCGCGGCATTTTGAACGATACGCGCGCCCGTAACAACGTTTACTTTAGCCCAACGCGTCCGCCGGACCTGTCCAAGGTGTCCCACGGACTTTGCGCTCCTTGCGACAGTGCCCAGTCAGGCCAGAAGCTAGACGCATGTGCCTCAAGGTGAGCGCTGAATTTTCTGACGCGAAATCGCTGCATTTGAAATGACTGAAAACTGTTATGTCCGCCTGCGTTACGGCACTGCTGTTAATGGCGCGCGAAGTTTCAGCGCTGGTAGCAACACTTGCAAATTTTCGGATGCACCAAGCGCGCCTTGGAAGCCGAGCGATAACACGATGATAACGATAACTTGGTGAAAGCAGTAACCGAAAGAATGAAGTATAACGCCGCACGGCGTGGCAGTGTGCGACGCGCCATCGTGGTGCGTGCGTCACGCTGCAAAGGACCAGCTCTGGCAGAAAATGGCGTTTCGTTCGACGACGCGTCGCACGGCGTGTCTGTTCGACGGTGGTCGATCTCCAGACAGGAGGAGGCAGTGGCGCTATCCGGGGTTTCGACGCTCCTTCCGGAAGTGAACGTGCTTTCGAGCTGATTGATCCAGGCCTGCAGGCTCTTGAGTGGTTTCCGCTCGCAGTGAAAGAGCCCTCGATTAGCAGCTTCGTTCGTTAGTCCCCTTTCACGTCTCACTGGCGAGCGGAAAGACCGAGAAGACGCGGCAGGAAGGAGCAGCAGCATCACGACGGCGCTCGGGAATTTACGAGCGTCAACAGAAAAAGGGCCCGCGGCGGGTTGCAGCCTGGCTGCCCCCCCCCCTCCCCCTTTTCTTCTCGAGGACCGGCGCCACTTTGCTCACTGGGGCGCGCGTTGTCCTCCCGTGCGAGAAGGGGAGGGGCGGCCGTCGAGTCTCTGGTGCGTCGCGCGCTTAGCATACGCAGCGGATTTCTGTGCAGCGACAGAGCGGCAAGTAATGTCATTGCCACGCTTACCTAACCTAGCAAACAAACAAAAAAGCCCCGCTTTCTGGGTGCTGGAGCTGCCTTCATAGAAAGCCACGGCCTCGGCTTCACCGAAGTGTTTGCAACTGAGGTGGACAGGAATTCGTTGGCTGCCGCCCCGTGTCGCGGCAACTCTGGGGATTGCCGACATGCAGTGGAGTCCCTAGCCCCGTTTACATGAATGCGACAGTGGCGCATCGCATTTCCAAGCGCATTTGGGAAAGGCGATGCGACACCGTTTACATGTAGCGCCTTAACTCTCGCAAAAACGTAGCGCCATATGGTGTCGTATAAGTGAAGTGCAATCGACTTCCGGTGTAACTGGTTTCCGGTAGTGGGCCGAGTGCTCGTTGGTGGTTGAGGGCCGAGAAATAGACAGCTTTAGTTTAGCGTACGCAACTTATAGCGTACGCTAGACGCTATAAGACGCTATAAGACGCTAGACGCTATAGCGATAGGTAGCGCTGACATCTCGAATGTTTCTTTCGTTAGGCTTCGCCTCGTTCGAAACGAGAAGCGATCTCGAAAACACCACGAGGTTATCCATAATACCAAGTCGTCGAAGCGGCCTGAGACTAAGCGAAAGCCGTTTACACAATCATTTGCTGCGAACGAAGTGCATTTTACAAAAGCAACGCCAAATTCAATTCGAAACGGGCAGCCGGGACCGCCGCCATGTTGGTGGCTAATTCCTTCCCATCATTCCTAATGCGACGATCCTGCGTTTACATGCTCCGCGAGAGTCGACTCGCGCCCGTAAATCTACCCTCGCCTGACGCATTAATGCGATGCGCATTCCTAGCGCATTACTGCTGTTTACATGAATGTGATGCGCTAGAAATGCGATGCGATGCGACACTGTCGCATTCATGTAAACGCGGCTCCTGTAACGTATTTTTCCTGGAAGCTGAAAAAGTAAATTGTTTTAATAAGCGGGAGACGTACTACCTGAACGTGCTGGTGGATTCACGCGACCGTGTTACGCAGTTCGAGAAACCAGCCAGAATTTCAAGTCGATACAGTAAGCTCATTTGGCCGTACTTCTTGAAGAATGATTTCGCTAGATGGTATCGCATGCACCCTCTCAGTCTCTGAGTCTCAGCGGCACAACCGCCATGCGCGTTGAAAGACGGGAAAGAGCAATACTTTTCACAGCATAAGCTGTTATGGGCTCATTCCAATACCCGTTTCGGTTGGCGATATTGTCCGCCGTCGCAGCTATCGCTAGGAATGAGAGAAAGAAAAAATGAAAACCCAGTCGCCGCCGGGATCGAACCCGGACCCGCTGCGGTGGCGTCCGCTACTCTACCACCGCAAGCGAGGCCAGCGATCGCTTGCTTGCAGCGGATCCTGCGCGTCCTAGCGCGCGAGGAGACGCTAGCTTAATTAAGGTGCCTCGAGGGGGGTGGGGCGCGCATCGAGGCACTCCACACGCGACTGCAGCCCATGCGACGTGACATGCGCGCCGCGTGGCGTCGATACTTTGCATTGCAATTGCATATCGCTGCACCAGGTGGCACGCCATGAAGCAGTTGCATAGGTAGCGGTACAAGATAGAGGTTCGAGGAAGAAAAAGAAGATTAAGGAGACGTGTACAAAGATGCTAGAATAAAATAGAAACTTGTATACCTCGTTAAATCAAGCTGGCTTCTCGGTTTCTATGTCACCGCCCCGTTTCAAAGGGGACGTAAATAAGTCATCACCGCAGGGCCGTGCACAGATTCCGTCTCGCCGTCTTCCCTCGCGACCGCAGCGATCATTTCCCGTGACACGCACCAGTCCGCGACACGTAACACAATGCGTAGAAAGAAAGCAGCGGAGGTGGTCTCACAGCTGGCGGTGTCCACTTTGCTTATCTGATCAATAATTTGTAATTCATAGCATTTGTAACACTTTGTAATTGATAGAGCTATTCTTGCACTGCGCTGTTCTTATGACTTGTATAGCATATTCTGAAATTGCGAATGCCTCGTTTTTCAGCATATTCAAATGTGTGTCTGTTTGCTTACTTCTATTGATTTTATTATTTGTATCCACTATTCTGGTGCAATGCTTCGGCGCTGCAGGATACGTTGTAAATAAATAAAGAAAGAAACTCCGGTATTCTTTTAAAAGATGGCTGTCCGGGTGCACAGTATGCAGTCAAAACTCGATCAAACGAAATTCGATTTTACGACGTTCCCGATCTAACGAAGCAATTTACATTAATTCCCCGGCAGGTACGTATAGAGAGAGAGAGAGAGAGACAGAAGGATAGCCAGTGTAAGTACTGTCTGGCTACCCTGTGCTCAATGTACCCTGTGCTCAGAAGAGACCCAAAAATTGAGAAAAAATGCACACCCATACCCGTAGGGTTCAGTGTTATCATCAACCTGAATTAACGAAACAAACTTGGCCGAATTCGATTTAACAAAGTTTTTCCTGAAATGAATGAGTAAAAAAAAAAAAAAAGGCGGTGACTTCTTTGTAATTTTGACACAAACAGGAGTTCTTCTTCGAGCGTGCGCTATGAAGCTACTGCGTTCAAACAGCTAGGCGTCATGGTCACATCCCTTAAGCTTTATTTCTACGATGCTGCACGCCACGCCCATGCACGGAACAGGCGACTCAACACCGCCTCGGTGTAGGGGCGGCGGTGGTTGCTTTCGGTATTTCATAGTTTATGCGACAGATGGCTGCATTTCCGAACGTCCCGACTTACCGAAATAATTCGACCGTGGTCATCACTTCGTTAAATCGAGTTTACACTATATATATATATATATATATATATATATATATATATATATATATATATATATATATATATATATATATATATATATATATATATATATATACAGCTTTCTCATTGACATTTTTTTATGTAATTATAACGTTGGAGAAGTTCAGTAAATATTTAAGACTAATTATGTAATTAGGTAGACTGAAAAACTTATATGAGCGACTTATCTTATTCAAGCGACTGCAAACAACACTACCTTGGTTCTGTCCAGCTACGTGGTGTTTGCGTATTTTTACACATTGGTGCATATTGGGACACCCTGTATTTGTATGTGCACCGGGTGATCACTTGTAAGTTTTACAGAATTTAAAAAAGATCGCCTGCGGCAAATAGCATACTTCTAGTCCTCGAACTTGGAGTATTCAAAGTGGCTGACATTACTTGCACGAGCAGTCGAAACACATAATTAACTCATTAACAAAATTGACTAATTAGCTTCCCAATTAATTATTTGACGGCACATATGTCAACTTACGAATTGTAGCGGGGGAGTTGGCAAGGTATATTCATTTAGAATGAATTTTAAGGATGGCACAAGTTTCGAAGTATTCGTTGCCAAAGTGCGCGACAAAAAACACGGGCGTTCCGGTTACTTTTGTGCAGAGAATAAAAGAGTGTTTTATTTAAAAAAAAAAAGAAAGGTAAGTGGAACAACGTTGGGTTTTTACCGCTGTCTTGATGGCGCATATCTGGAAATCCGTGCCATCCCCCGAATTCACGCCCACAGGCGCACGTATGCGCACCATAGTGACATGCAAATAATTGCTCGGTGTCGTTCTCGGATCAGCAGCTGCAAACCAAGTCGGCAGAATCACGTGACCTTTCGGCTCGCTGTGCCTCGCGTGTTGCTGCACTGCGTCTGCGTCGGCTTCTTTCAGCCGCGTTTCGTCATCGGCGCCGATCACGTGGTGACGGCACTTTCCCGCTGTTTCCGTGCGCGTAATCCGCGTAGCCGTTCTGGTGACCGCACTCGCGTTCGAGGTTGTCTGCAACACTGCGGCCGCGGCTTGCAACAGTGGAGGTTGTCTGCAACACTGCGGCCGCGGCTTGCAACAGTACAGCTGCACGTCTGGGGGGGGGGGGGGGGCGCAGTCGACAGTGACGCGCGCGCGTTTGTGCGCGCACACGTGTCTGTTCGCGTTCTTGACGCAGCATTCTGGCGCGCCGAGTTTGGTGAGGGCGTCGTGGCTCTTGCGAACGCGACTAACGACGGTCAGTTTGTTTTAGCGAACGCTGTTTGTGTATAGTCAATGAGCAGGCACGCGGCCGTGCGCGTCAGCAGCTTTCTGTGGCACGTATACGGTGTCTGTTCGTGGGCTCGCTCTTCTTTTTTTTTTCTTGACTTGTGCTGCTGCGAGGCGAGGTTATGAGTCACCTGTTTCCAGGCTATTCACTCGTTCGGCCTGGCATTCTCGGCGAGCTCTGGCGAGCAATTTATTTGTTCTTTTTTTTTTTCTTAACGCGAACAGTCAGTGGCAGTTGAATCCTACTGAGATCTTCAGCTTTGCATTTTGGAAAGGTGCAGACTGTAGTTTTGCTCGAAGCTGAGAATTTTCCGTCTCGCGTTTCCAGACGGAATAAAACCCTTAACATAGGAAGTGAGCCCATCTATGCTCGACTTCTGCGCTTCGTACGCCAGCCTTGTCCTGTACTCGTCCGTGTACTTTAGTCACGATTCCCGGTTTCAACGAGAGCGACCGCAAACGAATATGCAAAGAAAACTAGCCCGATTGCTTTCGCCGTGTTGCGCGTAAATCTCTTGGGTCGTTTCACGTGGTTTTCCCACTGGGCAGCCAACTTGACGCAACACGAGAGCTGCGAAACCGCGCGAGGCATTTATTTCCCTTTCTTTATAGCTCTTTCGACTCTTCCATCGTATGATCGAAGGTGGCTGCGCAAATCGATTTCGAACACTTTGTCAATGCGCTGTCCGGTGGCCGGAAAAAGCGCATTTCTCCGCGAAGAAGCTGCCGCCGCCGCACGGTGAGTGACGGATTCGACGCGCTGCCGCCCGCTGGCCTCGGCAGCTGGCAAAGGCGGTCCCGCACCGCGCGCGTGTCTGTGTGCGCGCGCGCCTAATTCGCCCCCCCCCCTCCTCCTCCTCTTGTCAGAATGCAGGACGTCGCTCTAGACCCCCGTTATCTAATTACTCGCCCATTCCGCCGCCGGTTTCCGCGCTGCTGTCGCTGCGTTCTGCTAACCCGTGCAGCAGTGCTTAAGCGGGAACTCTACTATAGCTCGATCGGTGGCAGAATGTTCGATGCGCCTGCTTGCTCGGGTTCTTGGTTGCAACAGCGCCGCCGTGCACATCGTCAGGGCGTGCCGCGTCCCCGCGGTTGCCGGTGTCCTGCGTCAACCGAACTCGCATGTCCGCACGTTGGCGCCCAACGCTCCCAACACGGCGCACCGTCGTTCTCAGACTGTGCTTCGCTTTCCTTGGCCACCCAGGTCTTGTTAATATATGCCACCGCATCTGCACGAACTTGCCCTTCCTCGTAACCTTGAATAGTCCTTGACGCCTAATCCGTACTGCTGCACTTCCGCCCATATTGATCACACTGGTCATCATTCGTTGCGTTAGTGCTGTTTCCACAGCGAAGGGCACCGACCTAGAGTGTGTGGCATTCTGCTGCGTACGAGGTCGCAGGTTCGATTGCCGGCCGCGGCGACCGCTCTTTGATTCGAGCAGTGCGCGAACGCGTGCGAGATACCTGAACCTAGCATGCACGTTATAAAACTCCTCGTGGTTAAGATAAACGCTGAGCCCGTTGCTACGGTGTCCGCCGCGTACGCCAGCTGTCGCTGTAGGACGTTAAACTCCGTCGATGAATCAACCGAACATCGCCAATCACGTATCGTCAGCATAAGTCGAAATGCGACTCGAACAACTTTTACGCGTAATTACACGGGAGAGCGATGTGCATTCAGTGCACATTCATTTTCTAACCGTGGTGAAGTGCCAGAAGTACGTTTTGAAGCATAAATTAACCACGATTATTTATTTATTTATTTATTTATTTATTTATTTATTTATTTATTTATTTATTTATTTATTTATTTATTAACACTACAATCCCCCTCTTTGGGGATTTTAGCCCCAGCGTGGCTTACAATATGCAATAATCAACAAAATTTGCACGAACAGCCAAACCATACAGGTTTTACGTAAACCTGATAACGCGACAAAATATATGCAATGCAGTCACTGTAAACTGGGTATAAACGATGTTGGCGTTTGCGACAGCACAGCGTGATTCGTTGGTTAATTCCACTCGGTAACAGTTCTCGGAAAGAAGGAATATTTAAAACAATTACTTCTAGTAGTGAATGGTGTTATTGATAGATTATGACGATGTCTAGTGGCATATCCAGATGAGAAATTAATTTTTTCGTGTCGATGTTAAAATGTCCTTTAATTGATAATGAAACTTCAAACGTGAGCAGCGGTTTCTCTGGCCTAAGGTTTGCAGATTGGCTTTCGACGCTAGACCAGTCATGGATGTGCGGCCGAAACTCAAAAACAAAACCAACAATTTTTGTTTTTGCCAATACTTTCCAGTTTATCAGTATTTGTTTTTGTGTATAGGTCCAAAATAATTACAGCATAGTCAGGTTTCGGTAGCATAATTGTCTTGTATGCTAGCAGACGGACTTGAGGTGTTTGGAGCTTAAAGGGACACTAAAGGTTACTATTAAGTCAACGTGAACAGTTGAAATACCATCACAGAAACCTCGAAACGCTTGTTTCGTGCCAAGGAGAGACTTATTTTAAGAGAAAATGCGTTCTGAAGCGTCCGCGTACCTCTAGCGCAGTTCAAATCGCCCGCCCTTCGATCGAGGAGTACTGACATCATGGTCTCATAGTGACGTTGCGCCATCGGTGAGTAGAACGGCGTCCGGAGACGGCGCTACAGCTTTTCTGCGCAAAACGCGAACGCGCGGCCAGAAACAGAGCCAAGACAGAGCCGACAGCAGAGCGGAAGCGGGAGTATGGTGGCTAGCGGAAGGAGAAACGAATTACGTCGCATATTACGTCCCACGGCACAGGGAGAGTCCGTTTTCGTTAAACTATAGGCTGCGGCGAGCTCGCAGCGTGGTCAGCGTGGTCTATGAGAAGCGACGAGCCTTTTCGCACTCGCAACAGGGCATAAAAATGTGCGAATCGACGCAATACTCGGCCTAGAAACGTGCTTCGCCACAGCCAGGGCTCAATACGACCCAAGCTGGCACGACCCAGATGTCGTTTCCCGCACCGCCACCAGGCGCCGCTACTATACCTCAAACTCCAGCGCAAGACGCCCATAAGCTGGTACTTCATTCTGTGACGCTAACTTCGACGCTCGTCGCAATGGACCCTGACACCGACAGATTGGCTCGCGATGGTGGGCGCAACTTCAGCGATTTGAGCACCGACGAGCGCGACCTGCTGCTGAGGGCTCGCACTGCCGGCATCGTTGCGTACTACGACGGCGGCCTCGACACCGGCTCTCCGGAGCGGGAAAGCAACGAGGGCTTCCCACGACATCACATGGACGTGGCATTCTCGCTGCTTGTTACAAATGAAAGTTTCGCGAGCCAGCAGAACCCTCACAGCACGACGCGATAACGAAACTACTGAAACTCCAAAGCGTGCGCGGCGCAGAGTCGAGCGCGCAGAGTCGAGCGAAAACGAAACCTTTCGAACACCCATATTACTGAAGGGTAACGTCAAAATGTTATTTTTTCTTAGAATCGAATAGACGTAGACAAGTAGCATTTTTTTCCGTCTTATAATCGAATGAAATTATATTTTTAATACGAGTAGTTGAGTATTAGTAACACAAATTATGAGGAGTCCTTTCGTCATCGGGCTAGTACCGGAATGTCGCTGGGGGGTCTCAAATCATGTCATGCATTTACCTCAATTTCTCGGTTACTAAAGCTCTGTTCGCGATTATATTGACGCCTTAGACGTTCTAGAACATTGCTCTACCACTTTAACTTGAGTTTCTGGTAACCTTTAGTGTCCCTTTAAGAGCTCTTCGGAGGATGTACAGCCTACGGCGTGCATTGCCGGCTACAAGATTGGTGTGTTTAGTGCAATGGCGGTTATTGCTAATCAAAACGCCTAAATACTTATGGTCAGTAACCTCAGAGTGGTACGCATTATTAGCAGTATAGACGTACGTTACAGAATTCTTCTTTTTTCGCAATTTTCATAAGGACTGTTTTCTTAAAGTTAATGTACATTTGCCAGGCTTCACAGCATGCACAAATTTTCCGAAAGGCCTCGTTTAGTATTAGTTGATCGGCAGGATTTTTGACAGTGGTGCACAGCACACAGTCATCGGCGAACAGTTTTGTGTTAACCGGGATATTGTGTACAATGTCATTAATAAATTTTAAGAAAAGTAATGGCCCAAGCACCGAGCCTCGTGGCACGCCAGAGTCAACTGGAAGTCGGCTTGACGGGTGATCTTGGAAAACTACATATTGCTCCCTACTGCTAAGATAAGCGTTCAGCGAAGTTACAAGTTGTCTGTTATGTAGTGTTTTTCGAAATTAAAAACAAATTTTATGCGAAATCTTGTCGAATGCCTTTTCAAAGTTCATAAAAATTGCGCAAATTTGGTGTCTGTTATTTATTGAGTTGACAAAGTCATGCATTGTTTGCACAAGCTGCGTGAAAGTTGAAAACCTTCTTCTGAATCCATGCTGGTATTCAGTTAGTATTTTACGTTTGGCAAGAAACTCTGGTATATGATTATGAATGATGTGCTCGAGTAACTTACAAGCCGTGGACTTTATTGAGATTGGATGGTAGTGAGTAATGCAATTCTTATTTCCACTTTTATTAAGGTATCTTAAACTGGCAATCCCTCAGTCACTCGGTACTTGGCCTTCTAGCAATGACTTGGAAAATAAAACATGCAAGTACTTAGCGACCTATTCGGTACACTTTTTCAAAAAGCGAATTTGGAATGTTGTCTGGCCCACGCGATTTGTTAACATCAAGATTCGGAAGCATACTGAAGATACCCTGTTCACTAATGACTACATCTTCTATAGGTGACACAGACAGATCAAAACTACGCGTAACGTTATTGCCGTGCGTAAGTACAGATTTAAAATGTCCATTAAATTCATTAGCAATTTTATTTTCATCATCTACTAGCGCGGCGTCTATATCAAATGCTTCACAGTCTTCATATTTAGGGGAGATTGGCCTCCAAAAGTTATCTGGTGACGCCGAAATAAAGTTGGGCAGTGATGTTCCGTAATAACGCTGTTTGTCTAGGTCAATATCTGTGTTAAGTTGAGAAGAAATAGCAGAAATCCTTTCGTCCTGTAATAATTGGTCTGAGAACGACTGTCTTCTCTTTGTTAATCTTTCTAATCTAAAAAAAAAGATTAAAAAGATTAAACTCCGTTTTAGTTGCAGCATCCCCCGAGAATTTCAGGGGTTATTTCGTTTCCTCCTTCTAGTTCTCGACTGTGCTTCCATTTCCTTGGCCTCCCAGGTCTTGTTAACACACCACCGCATTTACACGAATGCATTACAAACGCATTCGAACTTGCAAACGCAACAGTACACTCTGTGGTCTTTTTCTGCTTGTTCGCGTTTGAATTTATGCTGCAGTGTTTTTACGCGCAATCAGGATCGTGAGTTCTGCTACCGATGCTGCGCCATCCAGGTCTGGCTTCCAGTATACTGCACGCTTTTAACAGAACAGAATGTGTACCGCGCGCACGCACGGCTGCCAGGAAGCCGGGAGGTGTCGCGGCCCGGAGCACTTTCTCCCGCATCGAAGGACGCCCAGTCGCCGCCGTCGGGGACGTACTACTACGCGCGCCACAGTCGCCGCGGCGTCACGTTGGTTACATCACCGCCGGCACACTGCGGCCGTGGAGCATCGTAGGCGGTGCGTGCGCTGCGAGAACGAAGGGAAATCGCGATGCACGACCGTCTGTGTGGGCAACGCAGTCGACGCGCCGTTTCCGTATTTGTCCGCTGCTCTCTCCGAAAGGTGGCTCCGAAGGCTCTCTTCACGCAAGGTCGTTTCTGGCTTTTGACACAACACTCGAGTGGTCGCGTTGGGCGGCCGCCTTCTAGGAGAGCGTGCACGAGCGAAGGCTTCGGTTGTCCATGCCTTCTTTTCTTTTTTCGCGAACACAGCGTTCAGTTTTAATCAGAACCGTCCGTGTGGGGCCTTACCACAAACACTTTGCGAAGTTCAAATACACGCGCACTATAAACGATAAATGATTTACCTACAGACGTAGTGATTCTCCACAATTAAACCCTTCTGTCCCTCGACTCCTTCTGGCCACCGTTCAGGTCTGAGATGATAGTGATCTATAGGAGGAAAGAGGCGCACGACGCATCGTCGTCGAGGTAGAGGGAGTGGGAAGTGAAATTGGATAGAGGAAGAAGCCATGCTCAGAAGCGGACAGGCGGCAGTCTTCGGCAAAGGGGCTAGCGTTGTAAAGGTGTAAGCCACTACATTTGGATAGGTAAAGTGTGGCTAGTAGGAATGTCCTTAGCTCTTTCCTCCTTCTTTTAGTTAATAAATATCCAACTATACCATTATACTACTACTGTGTACAGTATACTACACCCGCCGCGTAGTTTAGTGGCTATGACGCTCTGCTACTAAGCACGAAGTTGCGGCTTCAATTCCCGGCCGTGGTGGCCGCACTTCGAGGCGACGATATGCTTTAACGCTCGTGCACTTCTGTTTATATACAGGTGGTCAAAATTAATCCGGAGTACCTCCCCTCTCAACTACCTCGGTCAAAGCCCCATAGTTGCTGTGAGACCCTGAAACCCTGTTGATCAGTTACTACTATTGCTACTGCCACTACTACTGCTGCTGCTGCTATTACTATAGGCCAGCGCCTCACACTATTCTTGGAAACACTCGCAGGTGCTTTGTTAGCTTAGCACATTTGCACGTGGGCTTGCACGAGTCATCAAAGGCGATCAACCGCACCGCTTTGCGCTGTTCTGAACAGAGCTGCAACAGCCGCCTCGCGTTTCCGGCGCGCTAATACCTTATCAACCATATTCTTGAGACCTGTCTGAAAAAGAAAAAAAAAAGAAGTAAGGAATTGAAAAAATAATAGCTGAGGCGCCCCCACCTGCAAAAAGCGGTACGTATGCAACAATAACAGCGCAAGGTGAGCGTCGTGCGTGGGGCATAAGCAGCACCTGTTGCTCGCGTCGCGATAAGCCACGCGTCGAGTGCACACCTCGGGACGTGACGGGAGCGCAATTCACGGCGCGCCCACGAGGCTGCCTGTGTAAGAAGCGACAGATGTGCGATCGACGTGCAGGAGCTAGCTCCTTATTGTTTCCGGCTTGTCAGTCGCCTTCGCGTATTCCCCAAAACAATAGCGCCCTCGATACATCGCCACTTGTGGCGCATTGTTTATGAAGGTTAGTGTTAATGCACCCTCCTTGCTTTATAAAGCACGAAAGCTTTGTGAATGCATTTGCCCTTCTAATTGTTACGCTTGTGCGAGAACACGGCATTGAAGGCTGTATAGCCTACAGCGGATGACGCACTATATATAGCCTTCATGGACGTATATATACGTAGCTCCCTGCCTCGTCCTCTCAGAAAGGTTTATGTACTTCCGAGAGACATCGTCTGGTCATGTGGTCTGTATAGACTTTATTTTGCAAATAGATGCACACTTCTTTGTGCGCACCTCTTTAGCTTTTACTCACCGCTGCAGGCTGCAGATATGGCTCGAGAACGCGACCAGGCTTGCCCAGGGCCGACTTTAAAGGGGGGCGACGGGGGTTGACCGACCCCCCAATATTGCTCCCTGCTCGCCTCCCTCCTAATATCATGCGTGGACTGCCAAGAGATATAGTGGTCT
This sequence comes from Dermacentor variabilis, assembly GCF_050947875.1. Taxonomy (NCBI): domain Eukaryota; kingdom Metazoa; phylum Arthropoda; class Arachnida; order Ixodida; family Ixodidae; genus Dermacentor; species Dermacentor variabilis. Next base: position 14,863,198 of record NC_134569.1, on the reverse strand, counting down.
ATAGGCTGCCTCAATACTAGATCTCGCTGCCATCGAAGCCCTCCTGCACCTCCAGCAATTATGGAGGATCATGAAATAGCGTCGGCAGCAGTGCCTTATGCACAGAGTCCAACATCCTTTGTAAAATGCTGGACCGATAGCGTCCTGACTTTTGCTTCGCTGTATCCAAGGCTCCCTCGTCTTCGGTGTAAAGTGCGAATGTTATTCTAGCTACAGACTTAATTGGCATGCGGTAAATGGTCTGCGCTCAGGGTGGGATAGATAAAAGGGACTGATGCCGCATTGTAATTTAAAGGCATCGCCTATGGCCTCAATTCGTAGGCCGTAGAAGTGCTTTTATATGCGTGTATAGAGATGCTGACTCAGAGGTTTTGCACAGGGTCTGTACGTCTTCGCAAATAGTGCTGAAAGGGCACTGACGTTTGACAACGTGATCGTACCAACTCGGCCCGGTAACGCGTCCACTCTTGTTGGTATTTACACAGCCGCTAAACTGATGGCGCCTTCGTTGGGTATACAGCCGATGTTGGAAAGGACTCTGCCAGCTGGTGCCTGCGTGCCTGTCTCAACCGGCCGACATGTGCAACAGAAAGCGTGCTCGGTTAAGCCGCTCGCCGGCGCCAACTGCAGAGGCGCTCGAGTGCCCACGTACGACGCGTCGGCTACGACCGTGACACGAACGTCCACATGGCCTCGCAAAAGCGAGACAAAAAGAAGAAAAGCGTGTAGGGCCTCGTGGGCAGCGTCACGTCATGTAAAGAAAGAGGGCAGAACAGAAAGAGAGAGGAAAACACCGAGAAACAAAAGCACGAGAGCGGATTATGGGTGGGCGGAGGCAGCAGCCGGCGCGGTGGCAGATCGGCCTACACGCACCTCCGCGTTTCGCCGGCTTTGGGCATTAGGCGAGGCGCCGTGATTAAACTTGCGCCCACGGAGGCGCGCGCAAGCCAGTAGCCGAGCCGCGGCTGGCAACCGGAGGCTGTGCGGCGCTTCCTTCTCTCGTGGCAGCCAGTCGCTTCCACAGGCGATGATCTGACTCACGAGCGCGCAAGGGGGAAGCCTGCAGGGAGCGCATCGCCATTTGGCCGCGTGGTGCGCGAGCGGCGTGTCCTCCACCCCATCGGAGAACAGACCCCGGATCGGACCAGTCCCCGATAGGAACGCGGGCTCCCGTGACCACCTGGGGTGGTCGGCGGGCTCCCGCCCCGATAGGCACTCATCGATCGTGACTCATCGCGAGGGATCCTCAGGACGTCCCGTCGGAAAACCGCGTGGCGCCAACGCACATTCACAGCTGTGACGTCGGCTGTGATATACTGCTGCTGGGAAAATGGCCACCCCTCCTCCCCCGCACCCTGCGCACCCGTCTCTTGCTCGATTATCCCGCCTGCCGGCGAGGGTGAGACGCCGTGCATCACCGTGCGGACGTCCGCGAGGCAAAACACGCGGGTCGATAGGGCTTGTCTGGATCGTCCTCTTCTGGCTCTCGGTTCAGTGGAGCGCACGAGCCGTCTTCGTGTCCCGCCGCGGTGGCTCGTCCGATACGGCATCCTGTTGTCGAGGGTGCGGGGTTCGAATACTGGTCGCGTTTTTACGGGATCGGAATGCGAAATATGTCCTTGGTATACTGATCAGGTTCCTCTCAGTATACGGATTAATTATTTGTAGCCATTCACTACCCTTTAACTCACAGACCAAGTCTAGCCCTGGGGCGGTAAGCGCCGTTATTTACGTATTAATGAAGTAGGTTGGGGAGACATTGATAATACGCTCGTCCGCAACTGAAAATTCTTGGCACTCGCTTCACTTGTACCTTGCCTGTATACTACTAGGAGGTCGTATTACGTTTGTACTATATTCCAGTTCTTTCAGTTAACAAAACAGAAATCGCAGTTTCGCCCGAAAGGTGAAGTATCGATTGGGATAGCAAATTAGTAGACAGCTATACGAATTAAGGATAGTGGCTTTATCGGCTGTATAAACTTGCACTCGCTTATTAACTAAATTAAAAAGCATGGTGTCACGCGCGCACAAGCAAACATGAACGCATCTCACCCGATGACCGCGGAAACTCACTGCCAAACACTTGACTGAGGAAGCACGGCAGCAGCGGCGAACAAATTGACCTTCGTGCTGCCTCTCGCTTCAACGCGAACTACGCGATGGAAGAGGGCGCGCTTCTTCCCCGCTTTCCTCTGTTGCGCGCACGAAATTTAGCTGTGTTGCGTTTCGCCTGCGACACGTGGTTTTGCCGGCGCGACTGCGGCGGGGCGGCAGACATTTTGGCCCGATCGTCGTCGCCGCAACGCTCATCGGCAGGTGTTTCCAGGCGCGACTGCGGCGATGCGACCGCAAAGGATCACCCTCTCATTCCAGTCATTGTGCCCGAACCAGGCGAAGCGAAAGCAGGGATCATCCTCTCATTACAGTCATTGTGCCCGACCGGCAGCGCTACGACAGGGTGCTACGAGATCGTGCTCGACATGGTGCTACGGCAGCGCTACGACAGGGTGCTACGAGATCGTGCTCGACATGGTGCTACGGCAGCGCTTCGACAGTGTGCGTCACCATTAGCCCATTGTACATTCACGTGCTCGTCTTTTGAGGGGTTCCTTCTTGCCCTCAACTGCGAGAGTATAAAAACAGCTGCCCCCGGACGCCAAAAGGAGGGCTCCGATTTCTTCTGTTGAGTGAAGTGCTCTCCCGTCTCTCTACTTCGGTCAAACCTGACCGCCAACTCTTTGCGATGTTAAAATAAACAAGTTGTTTCGTTGTTACCAGTCGACTCATGCTCTGCCGGGACCTTCGGATGCTTCCAGTTGTACCCCAGGCCGCCAGGCCAACGCTACCCTTGGGGCTTGCGACCCAGGTACAACCACGGGCGTCAGCGCCGAGTTCCCAACAGATCGTACCAGCGGTGCGATCAAAACATCTGGTGGCAGCGGTGGGATCCAAACAACTGTCTGCCAGCGGTGAGATCGCGACAACGGAGGCCAGCAGCGAAGAGATGCAGTTGACTGTATGCTGAGCAGCTCATCGACGATCCGGGAGCAGTGCAACGAGCCCTGTGTGATGACTGGTTGCCTGCAGCGGAACGACTGCGCTGGACTCTTGGCTGCGAGGTTTGGTGAGTGCGGGACTTTCTTCTTCTGAGCTTTGCCAGGCTTTTTGTTAGTGTCAGAAACAGAGCTGGTAATTGTGGTTGTCGTTGCTGCCGGGTTAGTTTGCGGCAAGACAATAGTAAGCAGTAGAGAAAGCAGCATTCAGAGCAGCCATGGATTTGAAGTCGTTGCGCAAACCGAAATTGTTGGAGCTTGCAAGAGAGTTGGGTCTGGATGTCTCAGACAAACTAAGAAAACCTGAACTGCTAAAGGCTATTCTTGAGTTAGAGGCTGAGGATGACGAGCTGTCGGAATGCCTTGAGACTATTGAGGAGAGGTCAAAAAGACAGGAGCGGGAACTTAAAGAACAGAAAGAAAAAGAAGAGCGTGAACGTAAAGAACAGAAAGAGCGAGAGCAACAAGAGAAAAAAGAAGAGCGCGAACACGCTTTGGAAATGAAGCGTCTCGAGGTAGAGATGGAACGCGCTCGTAATGGAAGTCAGGCACACGGTGCAGGAGAACGAGTATTGTTCAAAATGACTGACCTGATGCGGCCGTTTAAGCTTGGAGAGGACATTGGTTTGTTCCTGGTTAACTTTGAGCGAACGTGCGAGAAGCAGGGGTTCTCTCGGGAAACGTGGCCACAGCGCTTGCTCACTTTGTTACCCGGCGAGGCGGCCGACGTAGTCGCTCGCTTGGATAGAGAGGAAGCAGAGGATTTCGACAAAGTAAAATCGAGTCTGCTAAAAAAGTACCGGCTGTCTGCGGAGGCGTTCCGTCGGAAGTTTCGGGAAAATGAGAAAGTTAGTAGCGCTCAGTTTATTTCCACCCTAGATCTTGTCAGGGGTTATTGGCAGGTTCCACTTACAGAAGAGGCTAGTAGGTATGCGGCGTTCATTTCACCAATGGGAACATTCCGTCCTAAAGTGTTGAGTTTTGGTTTGAAGAACGCGCCATACTGTTTTTCAAGTCTCATGGATAAAGTGTTGCGGGGACAGCAAGAATTCGCTTTACCGTATCTAGACGACGTAGCGATATTCTCCGCATCCTGGTCTGAGCATATGGCACACTTGCGGGCAGTGCTAACCCGCCTGCGCGAAGCGGGCTTGACAGTCAAGGCTCCTAAGTGCCAGTTAGCACAGGCCGAGGTTGTCTACCTCGGTCACGTGATTGGTCAGGGTCGTCGCCGCCCCTCTGAAATAAAAGTGGCCGCTGTGCGAGACTTTCCGCAACCGCGCACCAAGACCGATATTCGGTCGTTCTTGGGTGTCGCCGGCTACTATCAGAGGTACATCCCTAGGTACTCTGATATCGCGGCTCCCCTGACGGATGCTCTAAGAAAGACAGAGCCTCAAACAGTCGTCTGGGACGAGACAAAGGAAAGAGCTTTTAGCGCCCTAAAGAGTGCCCTAACAAGCCAGCCTGTGCTACGATCGCCAGACTATACAAAAGGGTTCATTGTTCAGTGCGATGCTAGTGAGCGAGGCATGGGCGTTGTACTGTGCCAACGGGAAAAGGGAGAAGTAGAACACCCCGTCCTGTATGCTAGTCGTAAGCTGACCAGTCGTGAGCAGGCGTATAGCGCCACCGAGAAAGAGTGTGCGTGTCTCGTGTGGGCCGTTCAGAAATTGTCATGCTATCTAGCCGGCTCGAGGTTTATCATTGAGACGGATCACTGCCCTCTCCAATGGCTGCAGACCATCTCTCCCAAAAATGGCCGCCTCCTGCGCTGGAGCCTCGCTTTACAACAATATTCCTTTGAGGTGCGTTACAAAAAGGGGAGTCTCAACGGTAACGCCGATGGCTTAAGTCGAAGCCCCTAACGTAGGAATCAGCCTCAAAATTGTTTGTTACTGATGTTTTTCTTCCTGAGGCAGGATTTTTTTTAACATATTGCTTTTGTTTAGTGTTTCAAAGTGATGATATGCTTTCTAGTGCAATTTTTCAATTTGTGGACGCGTTCTGAGTGATGCTAGACTACTGTAAGGAACTAGGCAGTGGTATAAAAAGGGGAAAGAGCCTGGCAGGGCTTAGTGAGGGTTGTGCCGTGCTTGCTGACTGAGCGGTTGAGTTTCAGCGTAGTTCTAACGCTTGCCGGGAACGAGAACAAAAATGTGAACTCTCCCGAAGTCACTTTGCAGTGTCCCGTGCGAACCTGAACGAGAGAACGAGGCCTTCTCTGTGCGCTGCGCTCAAGAAACGTCGAGGGACGCCCGACTTCGGTTATGAGCATCATCGAGCGACATCCCTCCGGACAGCGGATGCAGTCCCCTGTCCATCGGGATCTCCTTCCCCCGGCGGGGCGGTCTGTTGCGTTTCGCCTGCGACACGTGGTTTTGCCGGCGCGACTGCGGCGGGGCGGCAGACATTTTGGCCCGATCGTCGTCGCCGCAACGCTCATCGGCAGGTGTTTCCAGGCGCGACTGCGGCGATGCGACCGCAAAGGATCACCCTCTCATTCCAGTCATTGTGCCCGAACCAGGCGAAGCGAAAGCAGGGATCATCCTCTCATTACAGTCATTGTGCCCGACCGGCAGCGCTACGACAGGGTGCTACGAGATCGTGCTCGACATGGTGCTACGACAGCGCTACGACAGGGTGCTACGAGATCGTGCTCGACATGGTGCTACGGCAGCGCTTCGACAGTGTGCGTCACCATTAGCCCATTGTACATTCACGTGCTCGTCTTTTGAGGGGTTCCTTCTTGCCCTCAACTGCGAGAGTATAAAAACAGCTGCCCCCGGACGCCAAAAGGAGGGCTCCGATTTCTTCTGTTGAGTGAAGTGCTCTCCCGTCTCTCTACTTCGGTCAAACCTGACCGCCAACTCTTTGCGATGTTAAAATAAACAAGTTGTTTCGTTGTTACCAGTCGACTCATGCTTTGCCGGGACCTTCGGATGCTTCCAGTTGTACCCCAGGCCGCCAGGCCAACGCTACCCTTGGGGCTTGCGACCCAGGTACAACCACGGGCGTCAGCGCCGAGTTCCCAACAGATCGTACCAGCGGTCCGATCCAAACAGCTGCCATCGTCGGCTCTTCCTTGCACGCTTTCGTTCGCACATGCAGCTTATGGCGCGCGGTGACGATGTTGCCCTTCGACTTCGTACGAAACATCATGGGCGCCAACGCCGACGAGGACTACAAAAACGCGCTGGAGTGTCCATATAATTGTTAACATAAAAAAAGAAGAAAAAAAAAACAAACAAACATATGCGCGCACATTGCTGACGAAAGTTTGTGCGGCTCGTGTCATTTTTATTGGTCTCCTGCACTTACCGGACTTCTCGCTGAGTCGTCTCGCCTGTTTTTGATAGGTCGCATACTCAGCGTTGTGAATTAAGCCGGTGTCTACTACAGTTCGTCAATGGTGGCCGAGAATACCGATGAATTAACCTAAGAGAACAGCTACAAGTTCGCTCAATGTACATTGCGGGAGTGTTTTCTTTTTGCCAGTTTTTCATCTTCTTCATGGAGTCTGCATCGCTGCACTGAAACTTTGGCAAGACCGAGCTGTCCTACTTTGTGCCGAGCTGGGTACAGGCACATTAAATGACACTAAAGAGAAACGTAAATTCTGCTGCATCAGTACATTACACTCGTTTGCTTTTTCCTTTTCTGACAATTTCCCCGCGATACCCCAGTGTAGGGTAGCAAACCAGGCGCAACCGAGTTGAATTCCCTACCGTTCCTTTAATTATCTCTCTAGTATAGCGCTATTTTAGCGATCGGCCCCGTATGGGGAGAGATTCTCGATATACATGGCTCGATTTATGCGCGCGTATTTTTTGTCCAGAACCTAGCCATATACACTTTGGCTGTGCAAAAACAAGAAAATAAACTCCGGTTTTTTGACGTCACAATTACGTGCGGGCGCTGGGATTTCGGCGCGATATTCAACAAATGGAACTTCGACTTTCATTTTTTTCTTCTGCTAACTAGCCTCTTGACGCGAAATTGACTAAAATAGGGCTTTTCAAGAATACTTTTATCAGTCTGAGGTAGTTTAGCCTGTCTCTCTTTGTGTTCCTTTAAAACGTCACAGCTCGAGCTCAAAGTGGCACTCGTTCCGTGCGAGTGAGTCAGCCGGCCGCATCAATGTCTCCTCCCCCTCTCCACTGTCTGTGCCCGCATAGCCAGCGCTTTTCTCAGAACCAGAGCAACAAAGCCCAACGTAACGGGAATGAATGGCCGGGCATTCACGGGGCGTCCAACCGCAGCGGCGATTCGCACTTCGCCACACACGGCGGGCTGCTGTGTGTCGAGTCAGTCAGCGCAAATAGAGGAACCAGGGGCGGGGATGAAGAACGCGAGGTGGGTTCAGTTCTAGGGTGTCGGAGGGTGCAAACACGAACGCCGCCCACTTTCCGCCACGGGCGCGCGGTTCTCTGAAACGTCCCGGCGGCAACAGGGGCCGCGGGGTCCCGCATGGTTCGCGCAGTCAGGCAATGCCCCGCGGGGCTGTCATCCAACGGAATGGATCGGATCCTATCAAGCGGCCCTCTCCCCGACCACCGCCTCCCTGGTCTTTCGCGTATAGGCGAAAGGAACTCTGCAGGAACTCCCGGGACTGCGTTATGCAGCTGGGATGCGATCGAGGTTCGTTATCGGGCCAATATCGGAGGGCAGTGCGTAACTCTACGTAGCTTTGACAGGTTGCTCCTAGGAGACGTCTTCATGAGTTCGGAGTAAGGTGGTATAGCGTAATAACTGGAGCCAAAAGTGGGAGGGAGCTAGGTTTCTTCTTTATTATTTATTTGGTTTGTACTGGATTTTTGTCCCGATCTATTGGCCTTTCTCGATTAAACACGTGTTTCAATTTATCAATCCTGCTTTTTTATTTGCGTACTTGCAGAATGATAAAGCCATTTAAAATTGTAAAACTAAGTCAATGGGGCTGGAAGGGGCGGGAGTGGTACCTGCCGACGCTCTCTGGATCGATGGCTCAGGGCCTGGCAAGTCACTAGCCTTCTCGTCTCTCCCCCACCGACCATGGACTCGCGACAGCCCTGGCATAATGCGCCTGCTGATTCTTAGCCTTGTCAGCCTTCTGCGGTCAATAGACGCCCGGTGCAGCAGTGTATTAGCAATAATTATGTAGCCGTTATGTCGTTACAAAGTGTTGCGCATCAGAACCAAATGATGTGCTGCCGTTACCGACCGACCGCCCATCTATATCCGCAAAAATGTATTCGTTGACAGCGCTCTTCTTTTTATGTTCTGTTTATTGTGCGAGGGTGTCGTTGCTAAATCCTGCGCCTTGTTATGTCACCTTGAACCGCATACATATCTCGCTTATGATTTCGGCCTGTATGTCTTCTGTGTTCTTTCTTTTATTCTGCTGAACGGAGCGTGTGTTTCTTGTTATAAGCACGACGTGCGTGTACACCACCGCAGAGGGGATCTGGTTTCTGAGACGAGTTAGCGCGACGCGTCTTAACACACAGCACACGATTGTGCTCCCCTCTCTTTCTTTAACGGGCGGCTACGTGACGACCCAAGTCTGGAGCGCATGCCTTTTGCATGGACACGGCGTGTCGTGTTCGCACTGTCACCCCCCTTATTATTCTTCTAATGCCATCTGTTCGACAAACCAGTGGTCGTCTTCACGGCGGTTTTAGCCGCGCACTTTGTCTTACTGCAGCTAAGCATATCACTATATGCTTTCGAGTGGCAAGCGGCGTCACTGTTTTTTATCTATAGACTAATTATCAGTGCAAGTCCCTTTTTTTCTTCTTCTAACATACGACTGCCGAAATGCTTGGACTCCTCTTCCAAGCAGGGACAAGGAGTCCCTGCTTGGACTCCTTGTCCGCAGTATAGTATAAACAAAATAAAAAGTGCGCCGCACTATCATCATCACACTGATTCTGTCAAGCCCTCCGCAGTGAGAACAACGGCGTGCGAATCAGATAGGGCGCGGTTAACATGCTTTGGATAACTTAAAATTAGATTTCTGTCTAGTAAGATGTGAAATTATTTCCCTTTTAATTAGGCGGCTCAGGCCAGGCGGGCGTGTAACCGCCGACACGGAGCGCGGATGTTCGACCGCCCTCGTTTTCTGTACGCCTGGTGGTGCCGGCGTTGTTAGGGCCGCTCGCCTCGGCGTCTGCAAATGCTCTTCTCTATGGAACGGCAAACGTAGAAACCGACGTCAGCACCGAACATGGGAGGGCGTGTTCGTATACGTACGTCGTGCGTCTCGTATACGCATGCACGGCCAGCCTTCCTTTTCATTCACTTAATTACCATCGGCTGGACCTCGTTTCTTCGTTGCCGTCTTTTCCTCGCTTTTAATTTTTAAGCGCTCTATGGAGTATCTACCCTGCCGTTACGCTTACGCTCTCTCCGCTTTGGCATCCTCGCCTGAAAAGGCCGTGTTTTCATTCATGCTTATTGCTCGCTAGTGACCGAAACACGCCGAGCCTCGAAGGTTTTTTGCGAGGCGCGCCTCGCGTATTTCTATATTACGCCGTGAGATGCGTTGGCGAAAGCAGAGTGTGTGTGTGTGTGTCGTAGTACACGCGTGCCAGCGAGCGCAGGTGGGTGCTGCAGGCGCCCACCTGCGCCTTCCCCAACAACTCAGCAGCGCATACACGACGAGCAGTGCCGGGACGCGACGCCGGCAGCCCACCCCTGTCACCACCGTCGTCCGCAGATCAGTGCGCGTCCTCCAGCGGGGCTGGCGATCACAGCGGGGACGACGTCGCTGATGGCTTCGCGTGCCCTCCCCCCTTGTGTCTCTGTGCCGATGTGACGGCAGCTGTCGAGGCCATCGGGCTGCGCGCGCCTTTTGTCTCGTCTGCGCGCTTGACGGCGGCCGACTGCTCGTCGTTTCCCGAGGAAAACTCGGGTCGTGGCGTTTCGTGTTCGCTTCTTGTTCGCCTTCCGTGTGCGACTTCGACAGCTCGTGTGCAGCTGGCTGCCACGCGCGTCTACGACGAGGCTGCGGGCCTGTCGTACGCCGCGGGTGGTCAAGCTTCCGTGCGCGACCTCGTTTACATGTCTCCGTCTTTCGTTGGGACGACGCTTTATTCGACGTGCTTCCAACGCCAGTGCGCTGTCACGAAACGCGCCTGTTGCGTTGATGCGACGGGCGGCTGACAAGCAACTCTCTTATTAACTTCTTGAATAAAATGTTTCTACTACCACCACCACCACCGCATGATTGGAGCAGTTGTATTTGCTTTGGACATGCAACTGACACCCCCTCCTCCCCGCTCAAAAAAAAAAAAAAAGAACTTTCGGAACACGGAACTCTTGAAGAAATTTAATTTGCTTGCGGACTTTGCAGTGATGTGGTGGTCGTACTATAGAATGCTTGTACTCTTCTAGTCCGCTCTAATTGCACCAGTTTCAGGTCACGTTAGAGAACCACAGGTGGTCAAAATTAATCCGGAAACCTCCACTATATATGGCGTCTCTCATTTGTAAGACCCATTTTACACTTTCTGGACGATAAACTCCGAAATTTAATTTTAGTCGTATCGGGAAGTATGCATTGTGCATTTCAATATGCCCGCTGCATTAACTTATGCGTAATGCACCTCCCTTCCCCCACGAATCCCGTGCTCTGGAAGCTTTTGCGGTCGGGGGCAAGTTACCACTGTTAGGGTTGGCGTCTGACACCACGTGGCGACAGGTCATTCACCCTAACTCCTGAGCCGGAGCCCACGTGCACCGGAGCCCACGTGCGCCGGAGGGGTCGTTCACCCGACCGGATTCGTCGATGAGAGGATCGACTTCTCCTTCCCGTGCAGGAGGAGGGGCCCTCTCTCCGTGCCTGTCACGTGTCATCGATGGCAGCAAGATCCCGCCCACACTTGTAGAGAGCTATTTAAGGGGCTCCGAAATGTACTTTGATATACTTCTTACTTGAGACTTTACTTCATGCTTTTCTTATTTTCTTTCAACTACCTTTGAATAAACAGTGCAAGTTTCGCACTAGCAAGTCGTCTCGCCCCTGCTTGGTCGCCATGATCTACCGGATGCCTGCAGCCCGCCGACAACGCCACGCTACCCAATAAGTAATGTCGGTCGAGCTTCGTTAGGCAGGCGCCGCTACTTCTCGGCAGCAGTACGGTACGCTACCCTGGAGTACGCAACACCACGCGCCCGCATAACCGAGCGAAGCCGTCTGCTTCCGTACAGACCGTGTTGCTTTTCGAGCAAGATTTGTCTTGTGAGTGGCATTGATATTTCGAGGGATGACTAAGTAACGATCATACCTGCGCTTTAAAACGTAGCTTGAAACACTGGAGGCATCCACGTGCCAGAAAGTTATTTGTGAGCACGTGCAGTTTGTTCTGGCCCCGCAGTGATGGTCGTCCAATTCTCACAAACCCGCACCGTGCGTTGCGGCGGCTTAGTAGCATTAGCGTTCTGCTGCTGCTGCGCGGGAGGTTGTGGGTTCGATTTCTACTCGCTTCGGATGCATTGCGAAGGGGGCGGAATACCAAGATGTTGTTTTACCGAGCATTGGCTGCACATTGAAAAACCCCTGGCTGTTGAAATGAAGTCGCAGCCCTCCACTACACGGCGCATCTCATAGAGCCTAGCCGCTCGTGTAAGCGTAAAAAAAAAAAAAAAAGAAAGAAAGAAAAAAGCAACACATGACTATACGCTCTCGCGAACATCTACCGATACTTGGGAAGATTGGATGAGCTTTGTAGACGATCACAAGGAAGAAGACGGGACAGGCGCAAACTAACCACAGCTTGTCCCGTCTTCTTCCTTGTGATCGTCTGCAAAGCGCATCCAATATTTCCAAATACAATGAACCAACTTGCCCAACAACGCATTCTGCTAATCTACCGATACGATCACTACACTAGCCTCTTTACGCCTATGCGCACTGAAAAGAGCAAGCTGATTGTCACAGGCCCGTTTGTGCGCAGACACGTTCACTCAAAGGCAATGTGCATGACGCTGCCGAGAAACAAAATAATAATAAACGACACGAACGCTACATAATATACGTAATTTCCAGAGTGTCCTTATAATTTTCGAACCATAGCGATCGTACCGCGACCCGGCGGGTGTCCAAAGCGGGACGTCAGCGTTGCTGCCCGCTGAGAACTGGGGCAACGCACGCTTGGGCAAGGCCGGCGAAGCACCGAGGTTATAGTGCGCACAAAAAGATAAAGAAGAGTTAGGAAGTCGACGAAAAAAGAAAAAGCTTGGCCAGGCGCTAGCTGAAAGCGGGATGAATGGCGCTGCCTCCAAAATGGCTCCTGCGGGCGCGCTGCCCGATCGACCCCGAAACCACGCCGGTGTCTTCCTCCTCCGGCCAGAAAAGAATTTCTTGGAGTGCGTCCAGCGCACAGGGCTAGCCGGCGCCGCGCTTTCTTGGAGCGGCGCGAAAGCGCGTGACACTCGTGCCGCGGGCGGGGCTGACTGCCCCGGAGGAAGAAGAAGAGTGTCGAGTCGTGGGTCGCAAGACAGCTAGAGCGACGGGCAGGACGCGAAAACTAGGCCGACGCGGAGCAAGAAGACGGCGGCTTAGCGCGCGTCATGTATATACGTATATGAACGAGCCGCTTTGCTCGCTTTCGGCTCCATCGGCGCGGCTGTTTTTAATGCGTCCGTGCGTGTGGCGCGCTCTCGCTTCCGGACCGTCGTCGCGAGGAATGCGCGGCTCTGGGCGACGCGACGAGGCCGGTGCGTGGCCCGGAGACTGTCGCAGGCGCCGCGGCCCCTGCACCTCTGCTCTGGAGAGGGGAAATACGGGCTTTTCAGCCAACACCGTGGCCCGACTGACGTCTGCAAGTTGGTCTCGCAGGTGGCGCGTCCTATGACCCAAAGCTATATAAGTTATGACTATACATGTGTTGCGCGCATGTAGCGAGCGAGCGAGCGAGAGAGAGAGAGAGAGAGAGAGAGAGAGATAATATGAGGGAAAAGCGGGGAGGTTATCAAAGCAGACGGTCCTGCACTGGAGAAGGGGAGAAATAGACGTCGGAAGGAGAGAAGATCTTCGTACACACACCCAATGAAGTGTTCATTGTTCTGTACAGCGCTTTTGCGGCTTTGCACATCGTAAATAGACGCACGAGGACACGAACCCAAGAATCTTCTTTTCTGTAAAACCTAAGTGGCCGCAAACTACCCGAAGGGCGCACGTCTGATCTTCGTGGGATCGGTGGGCAGTGGAAACAACGCAGTCATCATTGGGCATATTTTGTTGGCGTGTCGCAGTATCCGTACTGAGGTAATTGAGGACGTATTTGTGCCCTGATCGAGGCTTTCGCCTTTAAAGATGACGGAGAAAATGTTACTTGAATCTGTGAATAGTACTAAAAAGACAGGGAACGCGCAGAATGATAAGACAGTGCTATTTTAGGACAATAATATATATATATATATATATATATATATATATATATATATATATATATATATATATATATATATATATATATATATATTGAGGCTCCAAGTCATTTTGTTAACAAACCACTGCTTTAGATCGGGATGCTTTAGATGGGGAGTTCTTGTCTAAATACATGGAAACCAAAAAAATAATCTTTCTCGGCAACTACCGCTCGCGAGCGCCACTTATCAGGCGACTCCGAGTTTGGTCTCTCTCTCTCTCTCTCTCTTGCTCTCGCTCTCCATAGATCGTCACGAAAACCACTACGACCGTGCTTTCTCGAGCACATGTCGCTGCAATTTGTGTTAAAAATAAATTGAACACCCTTGCGAATGGCGTTCCCTTCGCCGTAGGTTATTCTGCCAAAAAGTTTGGAGGACTACAAACAACGTTGCTGGCGGCTCCATTTCAATACAAATACACGTGTAGCAAGTTTAGAGCCATCTCTACTACGGTATACTCACTAGTCCATACATGTGTCGTGTGCTGCGCTGGCTTTGTCCCGTAATGATCAGGAATGATGTTCTGCGCAATTATCGGAGAGGATACGGGGCAGGAAAAGAAAGCGAGAGAATGGAAATCGGGGAAGCCAAGTATGCTTAGCCAAAGTCATATTGCCCGCGTGCAGAAGAGGCGTTTTCCAGTGTCAACGGTTGTGTGTCTAGTTGGGTTCCACTGCTGTAGTGAAGAAACGGGGTACTTGCTGCAACGTTTCCTGCAGGAAGTCCTCCGCAGCATCACGACAATCTTGCAAGGGCACGCACAAGAAACTCCCTGATAAGGGGGTTCCGCTTCTGAACAACGTGTCCTGTACAGAGGTCTGACAGATTCCACTAACCTTCGTTGGATTTCAACAACGCGGGCGCGACATCGCTGTCGGCATGAGCTTACCTCGTCTTTTTGCACAGGTGCTTTTCGGAGCCCTACTGATTCCGTGGCCCGGCGGTGGTTTCTTCGATGTGGCTTGGAACCTGCCACCGCCTTCAGTTTCTACGTGGCAAACGGACGCGTGCTTCGCCGCACAATCATCGCCTTTCCCGGATGTCAACGAGCAGCCGCCCACTTTGGATACATTCACTCATCTGGCCTGGCAACCGCATATGTCAACTGATACAAGAGGGGCGGAGGCACTACTTAAGCTACACTTCGACGGACTACTGCCGGGGCGCGACATCGCTGTCGGCATGAGCTTACCTCGTCTTTTTGCACAGGTTAGTTACCGAACCCCTGCATCTTGTTACCGGTGTTCTGACCGATGTGTAATTGCGGTGTCGTGCCCCGACAGCCTATTGGAGTACGTGAGAAAATGTATCAGTTTACGTGCTTTTGCCTACCGTGCTTTCTCTGGATTACATTTACTTCTCTCCGGGGATGTCGAACTAAACCCTGGCCCTGGTACAGATGCTAGTGGTGCTGAGGGAAGTGCTAGTATTGAAGGCATTTATGCTATTGTCCGCCGGCTTGAGCAAGGGCAAACTCGTTTTTTCACCGAGCTAGAAGTTGTCAAGAAGGAACAGTCTGCTCTCGCTCTTTCGCTACAAGAACTACAGAACACAGTCGCTGTTCTTCAAAGTGACCTACTTTCAGCCAAAGAAGACTCCTCAGAAAATCTGCGAAAAATGGTCGAAATTAAAACGTCCCTTGAGGATACAAACAACAGGTCGCGCAGAAATAACTTGATAGTTTTTGGCCTATGTGATTGCGAAAATGAAAGTTGGAGAGACTCTGAGAAAAAAGCCATCGCGTTTTTTCAAACTGAGCTCGAACAGACTATTACAACGGAAGATATTGA
Organism: Dermacentor variabilis; assembly: GCF_050947875.1. Lineage (NCBI taxonomy): Eukaryota > Metazoa > Arthropoda > Arachnida > Ixodida > Ixodidae > Dermacentor > Dermacentor variabilis. The sequence goes on along the minus strand of NC_134569.1, from coordinate 14,847,936 downwards.
ACGTGCTCATAGGCTGGGAAAGTTTCGCGAGGGAAAGAACCGGCCAATTGTTGTTAATTTCTGTAGATTTAAAGTTAAGGAACAACTTTTGTCGTGCGGATCCAGGCTGAAAGATAAGGAATACGCACTTCGAGAGGATTTCAGTCCTGCTATCAGATATGCACGATCAAAACTGGTTGAATATGCTTTAGCCACAAACCTCTCATTTAAACTACGTTTCGATAAACTGCACATGGGCAACAAAATCTTTGGCTATGATAGCGGAAAAAAGGTGGTAACCGAAATAAGATAGCTAAAGGTCAAGCATCGTGCAGAACCTAAAACCTTGCGTACTGGCGCGGAACATAACACTTCTTGTTATCTTACACTTAATCTTCTGTTAGTTAACTGCCGAAGCTTGAAAAATAAGGCCGATGAGTTTGCAGCTTTACTTTCCGCTGTTCAACCACACATAGTGATCGGCACTGAATCCTGGCTTCATGAATCCATCGCCAATAACGAGGTATTTCCGTGTGGTTATGATGTCTACCGGTGTGACAGAAACACACATGGTGGCGGCGTTTTTCTTCTCATTAATGAGTGCCTTCACAGTACTGAACTCCCTACTTCTTTCAATCACTCTGAATCCATATGGTGCAGGGTTAGAATGAGCAATGGCAATTACCTTGCTGTTGGGTCTTTTTACCGGTCTCCTAGTTCTTGTAATCCGGAATCATTTACCGAGCTATCAAACTTTTTAACTACCGTAAATACTGAGTATATACTTGGGGGCGACTTTAACATGCCTGCTGTTGACTGGGAAGATGGCAAACCTGTGTTCTCAGACTCGACTGCCCTATCTCTTGCCTTTTCAGAGTTCATTATAACTAATGACCTAACCCAATTCGTCTCCGAATGCACGCGAAGAGACCATTTTTCTGCCAGCACTTTAGATTTGTTTTTTGCTAGCTCTGAGTCGCTGATCCAAAATGTAGCTGTCATCCCTGGTATCAGTGATCACGATTGCGTTGTTGCCACGTCTAGTGCCGCTTCAGTTAGACCAACCCATAAATATCCTAGAAAGGTTTTTTTCTACGACCGAGGGGATTACGTCTCTTTATCACGAGAGCTTTCAAATTTCTTCCCTATTTTTCATGAGGTCAGCCAGACAGTGGACATAGATGAAGCTTGGATTCTTTTTAGAGATAAATTAAAGGCTTTAATTGAACAATACATACCTTCCAAACTTTTGACAACTAGACGCCGGAAAGATAAACCGTGGGTAGATAAGAAAATTCGCTCGCTTATTAACAAAAAACGCCGCCTGTATGCTTCGTATTTGAAGACTCACAATCAATCGGTTTTCCATGAAATGCGTCATGTGAACTACAATATTAAGCAAGAAATAAAGGTGAATAAACAAAGTTATATTTCATCGCTTGACGCAAAGTTAAGGGATAATCCTAAAGAATTTTGGAAATTTGTTAAAATAAATGGTAAAGTGGACACAACTGTCCCCATTTTATCAGTCGGCGAGAAAAGTGCTTGATGATTATGAGAAGGCTTGCTGTCTGAATTCCTATTTTAAAAGTGTTTTTTCTGAGACATACACTGGTGAACCGCCTGAAATACAAGAAATAGTCTATGAGAATATGCCTATGGTCACTGTCACATATAACGGTGTTCTGAAACTTATTTCCAATCTGAACAACAAATCAGCTGGCGGTCCCGATGGTATTCCGTCGCAGGTATTGAAATCCTGCTCTCAAGAAATTGCGCATTTTTTAGTCGCTCTGTTTAATAAATCATTAAATACCATTTCATTACCTGCAGAGTGGAAGGTAGCCCACGTCGTTCCCATACATAAGAACGGTCCCAAAAATGTACTAGAAAACTACAGGCCTATTTCTCTAACATGTGTATGTTGCAAAACAATAGAACACATCATATACAGTGCTGTGATGAAACACCTTCAAAGCAATAAATTTTTTTCGGATTTTCAACATGGATTTAGGCCTGGCTTGTCATGTACGACTCAACTGGTAGAGTTCGCTCACGATCTCTTTTACTCTTTTGACCTTGGATTTCAGGTAGACTGTATATTTTTAGATTTCCGGAAAGCTTTCGACACAGTTTCTCATGCATTGCTTTTACATAAATTATCTTGTCTCGGTATACACCCTGCAATAGTACATTGGATTGGAAATTACCTGTCTGGACGAACACAGCATGTTTTAATAAACGGAACCAAATCAACACCTGTCACCGTAACCTCTGGCGTGCCCCAAGGGTCTGTTTTGGGGCCTTTGTTATTTTTAGTCTTTATAAATGACATTGTGCACAATCTAGAATGCAAAGTGAGGTTATATGCTGATGATTGTGCCATATACAAGAACGTAGAAAATGTTTGTGATGTTAGTAGTTTGCAGAATGATCTAAACAAAATTCATGCTTGGTGCATTAAGTGGGGCATGTCTTTGAACAATGCTAAATGCCAACTTGTGTCATTCACCCGTAAACGCTTTCCTGTGAGATCAGTGTACAAATTGGACGGACTACTTCTTGAAAAGGTCGAACACTACAAATACCTCGGGGTCTATTTTTCAGAAAATTTAACATGGAACAGACATATTGAATACTTAACCTTAAAATCATCTCGTATACTAAACCTTGTTAGACGTAATTTTTATAACGCCCCCCAGAAAGTAAAAGAACAGCTTTACATAACATATGTTCGTCCGGTACTCGAATACGCTTGCCAGGTATGGGACCCTCAAAGCTCTAAACTTATAGAAAAGCTCGAACGCGTCCAAAACCGCGCTGCAAGATTTGTTTCTGGTAATTATAATTTCCGTAGCAGTATTACATTGCTTAAAGAGGACCTTGGTTGGAAATCACTAGCACACCGCCGATTAACTGCAAAATTAGAACTTTTTTTCCGAATCTACTTTGATCTCACAGGAATAAACAAGAACTTGTACATTTTCCCTCCCCACTTCATCTCTAAACGATGTGATCACGAGCTGAAAGTCCTTGAAATGCGCTGTCGTACTGATGTCTACCGTAATTCATTTTTCCCGCATGTTTCCGCACACTGGAATAGGCTTCCCAGGAGCATTGGTGAATGTAAAACGTGTTCAGAGTTTCTGTCTTTATTGTCACGCAGTCTGTCGTAGTATATTATCCCGTTTTCTTTATATCATTTGGCTGGCATTGCACTTCATGCGATAGTGTACCCTTTCCATTTCTGTCTTGCAAATTTGCACCGCATTTCACAAGACCGTTTTGCCGTCGAGATGACTCATCTATGTTACGTATTTTGTTACTCTTACCACCTGTGCTCTGCTGTATCAAGTTTTTGCCACATGTTCACTTTTCTTCAATTTGTCCCCCCCTGCAATAATGCCCTTGTGGCGCTGCAGGTACTTGTATAAATAAAATAAAAAACAGGCTTTGTTTAGATACCACTTGTATCTCGTTGTGCCAGGAAGAGTGGGCTAACTTCGCTCCCAGGAGGTGAGGCAACGAGAGAGAGGCACGTCCCGTGTTGATGACGAAATGTTGAACCTCGGGGAAGGAACTGGCGGCTTCCCCATTGGCGATATCGACGAGGGAATCACGTGATGCAGGTGGCCTCGAGAACTCTCCCGGGAAGCGTGTGCGGCGACAGACAGCGCTCATCCTGCGCAAGAACAACAACGAAAGCACTCTGCGAGTCTTCCCTGGGGCGCCTATATAGCTGCGCGCTCGAACGTCGTAAACTTTATGGTCTTTTGTACGCGCATACACAGTTCGCTTATTATCTGCCTCGCGTGTTCCGCCAAACCTGGCGCAGATGTTGTGTGATTTGGACGCTACAATAGACTGTGCTGGCCGCTTCGATCACGTGAACACTGGAGAAGCGGCGCGCCGTTCACGCTTGCAACGGAAGCTGCGAGTGGTCGCTGTTGGCGTGTTCACCTCGGTCGGGGGGATATGCCCATCTGTGAATGCTGCCTCACGCGTCTCTATTACCGAATATTTAATGACCTGATCACACACGATAGCGCCTCCTGGTCATCGTCGAATGAGACGAGGAATAGCAAAGTATAAGAAAATATATATACGCTATAAATATGCCTTCGACATTCTACTGGGACTAAATAGCACTGATCGCGCAGCTGGTCAGTATCCACGCGTCCAAAGCGGCGGCCCCTGTCGCCTGTCTGGCCCTGACACACTTTCGCGGAGATCTTGGCAGAGCCCGGCCCTTACGTAAGCCTCGTGTCGCGTGCCCCTTCCGTCGCTCGTCGTCGTTCGTTTCCTTCCGTCCGATGGCCCCGCGGCGGCGTGATCGGTGATTCGCGTCCGTGCGTCTCCCGATGCCGTTGCCGGTGCTGGCTGTTGTGGATGCCGGGAGCCGCTGTGTTTCGCGATATTGCGAGGCCCGTCGGCCGCAACGAATCTCAGACCTTTTCATCGGGCGAGGAGGATAGGGCGCGCGGAGAGCCTTTCCTCCTCTCTGGCTTGGGCCATCCGGCGCGGCGCTGCTTGAAAGTATTGCTGTCGCGTGCTGCGGCACGATCTCGAGATGTTTTAGATGGTACTTTGTGAAATTTACGCCATGTCCGTTCATATAAGGTCGTCAGGGAAGCTTTTCGGTGCATCGGAAACTACAGTAGGCTGTAGTAGGTAACTACAGTAGGTAACTACAGCATAAATATCTCTTGGGGGCGCAAAAATGTGACGTGCTTTATCAGCCGCAGTGTATGTATGTGTTGTGAACTATTTTGCTTATATCGGTTTTAATTCAATACAGAAAACCAGTGTCTCTGTATTAACAACATGAAATGGTAAATCTGCTCATATCTGATCGCTTGGCGTAGGGAGTAACACATAAAGCATAAGAGCGCATGCTCGTGCACGGCCAACCTAAGACAACCACGAAACATTAACCGGCAGGCGCTATCAAATATTTGTGATGCACCGACATCGTTCTCGCGCATTTCAAGTCTAGTAGGCTTCAAATTACCATATGTCTACGCTAGCCTTCCTGCATGAGGCCGATGGCGCTGCTCAGCACAGAAATCACTGCGGTTGGTGAACCAGCACGATACATATGTAAGCTGTGCGCTTCGGCATTGCCTTTTTGACCTGTATACAGCCATATTATATGAGAGGGATCGCGTAAAAAGAATGCCATGCCTATTTTTGAGGACAAAATTTTCGTAATGCGTGTGAGTGCGTCGTAGAGAACGGAACGAACACAACCGAAAAAAAAATTTCGGTTATTATCCTCTTTCTCGAAAAAGCAAGAGAAAATGGGCTAACGCCGCGCAATACGACCTAGCATAGTCACGCCGCACAACGTTTATAAGTATATAACCGCTGATGCCGTATGCTTGGACCATGCGATATATAGAACAAAGATATCTGTAATCCAGCACCTAACACTGCTTAGGACGCTCGCGCAGTTCGTAAAGAGTCGTCCTTTGCTGGACAAGCTTAATTCAGACTGTAAGGTATGCTATTATTGCTTGGCAAAACTGTTTTATTCAGGGGCGGAAACCTCATCCATCGAATCAAGTAGTCACGCAATGTAACCTGCAGCGAACAGTTTGAACGCTTGTCAAAGTATAACATCACAGCTCCTATCGTAGCAGAACGGTATCCACTCTGTTACGATCGTCGCGTATGTTTCATGGCTCCTAAACCGCAGCTTAGAAATAGAGGATAATACTGCAATAAGGTCACATTAGTGATTGGAACATTCAGAAATACACAATTGATCTCCGAGGCTGATTGTACGCTCAAATATGCGCGCACACATCGCGCTGTGTTCCGTCCACCTCAATGCCAGCAGAAATTCCGGCCATGACGCCTTAAACCACTCCAGCACGTCTCACAGAGCCGTTTACCGCGTAGAAGACGCACGTCATACTAAACTGACCGCACGACCGCGAGAACAAACGCCAGAACCTACCGCCGAGCGCATACCTGCCATGCAAAAGACCGCTTTCACCCAAGCCACTGCGTTCACAATATGGCGGCGCCTACGAAAAAACGGTCTATACGGCGCGCGATATGCGCTGCTCCGCTGGCCCGCCTCTCCCCTTCTCCGACGCTGCGAGAAGGACGCATGCAAATTGCCTTCTGCGCCGTGCAATTCCGAGTATCGAGTGAATCGAGACGCGCCGTCTCACTCGCTCATCCGGCGGACACGACTGTGTCATCGGCACGCCTCGATCCGAGCACGTCACAGCGCGTGTTGCAGACCCCCTCGATTCGGTGAGCGGGCGCCCTGTCATGCACGCCTCGCACCGCTGCGGTTCGCACTTTCCGTTTCGAGAACAGCCAGTGCGCTTGAGAGATCGCACAACGGTTGGGTAATCGGCAGCTGACAGATTTGTGCTTGTTCTCTCGTCCGCTTCTGCAGCTTTCATCCTGTAGGCGGGAAAAGAGTGCAACGCGTTTTTAGCTTTCCGCTGCGAAAAAAAGAAGAATGCGTTGGAGGCTAACGTACAAGTCGATGATAAGCTGCTCCCGTCTCGTTCGCTGTTCTTTGTGTGTCGTGATGTAAGAGACGCAGTATCGCCACCTCTTCGTAGGCCTCGCCAGTGCGAGGCTGCAGCCACCTCAGCCCCTGGTTTGGTAGAACAAAACAGAGAGGGTATTGTAACACACAATGGCGTTAGCACAAGCGGCTATCTTAAGCCTCAGGACCGGGCTAGAAGTACACGCATTTTTCACGTATGTCATCAGCAGCGGGCTGCAAAGCGCTGCATCGCTGACGGTTGGCTGTGATGGCCTGGAACGTGCGCGAGTCGTCGGCTGGAGGGTAACGTTACGAACAACGTTTTTAGAACGTTTGCTGTTCTGAAGCTATCCACCAGCTTCGTACGTCCCGAGGAGGGAGGAAGGTAGACAGGGGGGTGGCGTGGATGAAACTGTAATAGTTCTCTACTGAGCTCTGGTTTACTGTGAGAGTTCTGGAAGTGTTGCGCAGTACTGCTGATATCTGAGGACATCAGCGGTTAGTAATTCAGTACACAGAATAGAAGACAGATAATAGAGTTCTAGCCGTGCCGTACTGCCACGCGGAAACACATCTGGCCGTACGGTAATACGGTATAGTCCACCGCAGGTTCGCAGCCGCCCCATTTTTCCCGACGAAAATATTTGCCGTGCGGCTGCATATATTTCCTTACGATATTTTACGACATGGAGGCAACGTTATGCGCCTCCTGCGTCGCGATTCTAATGCTTGCACGTTGACGCGCGGATACATGACGGCGTTGCGCATTTTCCTCCTCGCCGTCGTATTCATGTCGCGTATCGCTACCGTTTAATGACCGCCAGGACGCGGGGTTTTCCTGCGGTGCTTTCGTGCCGTGCGGGGCAAGCATCATCGCACGCGGCGTGGGAGAAGGGAGACCAGGGCGTGCCTCCGCGGAATGCGGCGGTAATGGTGCGCGGGAAGGAGGAAAAAAAAAAAACGAAATCAACAGAGCATGGTTTTTCTGCTGCCGTTAGCGTTGACGAGACGTGCGCGCGGCACGCCCATCGCTCGCGACCCGGGCAGGAGAAGAAGGGAACGATGGCTGTGCCCCGACTGCGGCCGATGCGTCCCGAAGCCCTGATGCGTGTCGGCCGCGAGCCTATAGGCATCGAAGTGAGAAGTGTGCGAATTCGATGCGTGTTTTCACGATTCAGATGTGCCATCGACGCAACGGGGCCGCCAGGGAGAACAGAAAACGGGCAGCGCGTGGACTGTACTCATAATTCAGCAGTTGAATAAAACTATCGATGTACATTTCCGTTCCCTCTTTCGCTTCCGTTTAATGACTGACGAAAGGTATGCAGCGTGGAGAGAGAGAGAGAGATGGGTGGTGGTATATAAATGTAAATTTACAAACTAGACAACGATACATAAAGGAAGATGGCTGCCAAAACTAGTTGCAAGCTCTTCCAGCCAAGTCGCCTTCAAAATCAAATTCAAAGATCGATTTCGTCTTTGGTGCCACTCGTGATTGCTTCGTAACATCACCCCCTAGCTGTCGTAAATTTATTTTATTTTATCATTACATAACTGCCTCGCCCTAACGGGCCGTTAGCAAAGGGGGGGGGGGGGTACATAACAAGAAGTACAAAGCCAATAACATCAAATTTTGTATAAAGCGTGGTTAAAATAAGAACTATTTTCAATACTGACAATATCAGGCGAAAAGCATTCCATTCAGTTATGGGTCGCACAAAAAATGAATATTGAAATACGTCACACCTAAACGGCAACTCACGGACCTTTAATGCATGTCCATATCTCTTCGAGATACAGAATGATGACTTACGCGTAATGTGCTTTTCTCTGTCGATCCCTGTTTTAGAATAATGAACCTTGTGAAAATATTTCAGTCTAAGACATTGTCGGCAGTCTTTTAATGGTTGCCCCGATAATTTATTTTTACGTTCTGTCACTCACAACTTCCCGCTATATTTATTAAGCATGAACTTCGCTGTCTTATTTTGCACTTGTTCAAGCTTATCCGCGAGGTCGTCCGTGTGTGGATCATCTCAACATCCGTGTTCAAGGGAACTGCGCACACGAGTGAAATACAGTTGTTCTTTTAATGTACATCACGTAATATTTAGTGACTGAAATTGAGACGTAGGAACCCAACGAACTCATTGCCTTATTTCTGATGTGCTTAATGTGCCTATTCCACCTTAAGTAAGACTTCATTAAAATTTCCAGATGTTTATATTCGTCGGACTTCTTTAAGGCCATATTACTTAATATATCAGTACATGTCTGAAATGCGCGCTTCCTTGAGCAAGTGGCGTGTACAAATTTTTTAACATTCAGTGCCATTTTCCACTTATGGCACCGAATTCCTACTACGTCTAAATCCGACTGCAGCGATCTAATATCACACTCATTATTTTTGATCCTACAAATCACACGAACATCCGCGAACATTCTGAACGAAGGCGTAACATCAGCTTCAATATAATCAATAAAGAGTAAGGACAATAGACAGCGTCTCGGCGTTATAGCTATGACGAAGGCTGACTTGCAGCAAGGTGTAATGAGGAAGCTTTAATTACCTCGGCGGCTCCCATCTAAATACACGGCAAAGCAGAAATTGATTTTCTCAGCAACCACTGGACCAAATTAGGTGAGGTTTGTTGTATTCGAAGAAAAAATTAAAATCTCGTGACTGTTGTAAGCGGATATTTGATTTAGGCTGTCGGTACTCTTATACAAATGTCAAAAAATCGCGTTTGCCGAAAGCGAAACTATCAAGTTTACAACTCTGTGACTCAGCAATAAGAATTGACATCACAATTCTGTCAACTGCATCTGATAGTGCGTCTAAAGGTGACAAAATGAATGTACTACACACCGCTATGCAGTATACCGTTCTTATGTGAGTATGACTCGCAATACTCTCGTAAATATTGTAACAAATTACTTGCGCTGTAAATAAATATATCCAATTTGTCCGCTTTAGATACTCTAACGGATGCAGTTTAGAGAACGCCAACATCTTTTGATGCAGAGGGACAAATATGGAAACTCCGGGCTACCATTTTTTAAACGTATACAATTGTTAAAAATTCTTTGTAAAGAAATTCAGGCCCTAAATCAATATTTTCCTTCCAACAGGCTCCAGAATTTAACTTTCTCTCTAAAATGCAACAAATCTCGTTAAAGTCGGCCCAGTGGTTATTATCTCAGAAAAGCGTTCTTGCGTTTTGCGTGTATGTGAATAGGCGGCATCGGAGTTGCGCCCGAGCTAGGCTGCAGGCAGCTAATACAGCATCAGTGGGCACAGTGGCCGACAAAGAGCTCCCGATTGCTCCGAATAATACGAATAGTCGGATCGGCCAACATCTCGTTCTAAGGTCTATCCTGACCGCATCAGAGTAAGAGCTGTCGCACCAGATGCCCGCCGAAGCCGACGTCAGCGACACACGTGGTACATTCGATTCGCGTTGCGCTTGGTGAACGAGTTCCCGTCATTCCTTCTTGCTCGGGCAGAACCGGCACTGCACGACCTGGGCGAAGTCTGCGCTGCGTGCAACGAATGTGCGACGTGCAGGCGCCGCCGTGTTGCGCTGGTGAAATGAAGAGCGAAGTGCGGGCGAATTAGATGGACGTGTTTCTTTCACGAGGTGGGGGCGAAACGTGCGCCTTCTGCAACTGTCCCGGCGGAAAGGCAGCGCATCCGTCTCCCTCTGGCGGCATCTTTCGGCGCGGCCTTGACCACGGTGTCGACGAAAGAGTAGCTTGACGCGTGCCGCGCTTCCTTTGCATGGGACACGAAAATAGTCCTCTCCTTGGCTTCTCGTTCTATTCCTTGCGGGGGCTGCGTCTGCGCGTGCGCCCGTCTTAATTCTCGTGGGCTCCGGGAGTGCTGCTGATGCGTCAGACGCGTCATGAGCTGCGGCGCTAACCACGCTCGCCTTGAGAGGCAGGATGCGGTAACGTGCGCTGGGTCACAGCTATACAGAGTATTCCGGTTAGGCTGGGTTAAAAGCGTCTCGGTCGGCTATTGCCCCACTGCGTCTTCTGCGACTTATGTACTGTCGCGAGCAGACGTCGGGAGACCGGCCATCAGAGCATTGGCGAGAAATTAACATTTATTCGAGCACAGCCTTGCGACCTGTAATTGTCTCAGTGGAGCGAATTGGTCGAACCAAGTGCGGGTATGCTGTTAGCGCTTCATTTCAGCCATTTCAGCCTACGTGCCTATGGGCTGCGACGAACAACTGTTTTTTTTTAACGCGACAGCGTTAAGGAGCTCGTGTCGCAGAAAAGCCGGTGTCGTCGGCGTCGGTGTCGGCGGCGTTGGCCGTGAGCGATAAATCCCGGCAGGCACTTCATGAATAAAAAACAACTTGCAAGATGGGCTGGGTGAGAATCGAACCAGGGTCTCCGGAGTGTGAGACGGAGACGCTACCACTCAGCCACGAGTTTTTTTTTTATTACCTTGATTTCAACACCACTCAAACGCGTACAAAGTAGGTCATTTGGTGCAGAAAAATAATGTTACATCACTTCGAGAGACTGTTCGATGCTTCAAAGCGGTACAAAAGCGCCTCTAGTGAATGCGGTGTTGCCTTAGAAACGAGCTCTCAGGCGTGCGCCGCTTGCTCAGGCGCACGTTTCGTTGCCGCGCCGAACGCTGTGTTGCTCGACGCTCACCGCGTCCGATGCGGGGCGCCTCGTAAGTGATCGCTGCGCCGTAGCCCATTGTCTTACACCCCTTGGCGGGTCGACGGGAACGCTGTCGCGTTCCACTCTTGAAGGCGAAGCTTAAGAGGAAGCTTTAGCTCGGGTGCTCCTATCTAAATACATGTAAACGGAGAATTCGTTTTTCTCGGCAACCACTGCACCAAATTTGACAGGGTTTGCTGCATTTAAAAGAAAAACTTAAAATCTAGTGACTGTTGGTTTCGAATTTTAGATTTAGGTCGTCAATTTTTTATAAAAACTTGGCAAAAATCGCAAATTTTCAGAAAACGAAACTATCAAGTTTACAACTCCGTAACTCAGCAAGAAAAAATGATATCGCAATTCTGTGAATTGTACCTGATAGCACATCTAAGGCGGACAAAATTGATATGTTACACATGAACCTCAAAAAATGGCGTAATGTGTAATTGCAACTTTTGCAGAACCCTCGTAAACAACGTAACAAATTCACGTAAGATGTAAACTGACATATCAAATTTGTCCGCTTTGAATCGTCTAATGGATACCGTTTACAGAATCGCGATATCTGTTTTTGATGCAGAGCTATTAGTTTGTAAACTTCGTGCTTCTATTTTTTTCGAACGCCTGAATTTTTGAAAATTCTTTTTACACAATTCAAGCCCTAAATCAAAATTCCGCTTCCAACAGGCACTAGAAATTAACTTTCTCTCTCAAATGCAACAATTTCATTAAAATCGGTCCAGGGGTTATCTCAGAAAAACGTTTTTGCGTTTTTACATGTATTTGAATAGGCCGCGTCGGAGTTCGGCCCGAGCTAAAGCTTCCTCCAATTTTTTTTTCTTGTGGCAGCTATATATATGTCCGTACACGTGACCTGCAATTTCATTCCCGCAACTATAAAAGATTTAGCGCATATATAGTTGCTTGGTTTTCGCTCAAATTCCGCGACAAGATCGAGTTTTTTTTTTTCCCCTTTATCCTTCAGCAAAACACTTGTCATTGTTCGCCTATACAGTTCGTATCCAATCTTATGCCGACAGCCGAGTGAGATCACGTCTCTGAGAACGAGGTTGCCGGTTTAATCACCGGCATTGTTGAACGCAAAATCGTTTAGGGTTGTTAAATAATCTAGTTCGGTGCAGTATTTGGTATCCGTGCACTTCGCAAAGCACTTCGTAGGCTTTAGTGGTTTGTCAGAAACACGCCGGCCAATCGTGGCTCGTGCGGACAAGTTATTGCATTCGCCGAGAGAAACAGCTAAATGTGCGTGTCGGCTCAGATGCATGGCTTCTCCGTAGGTCGCTGCGTTGTCTCCTGCCATACGATATACCAAAATATATAATTTTCGCGGTGGCCTTCAGAAATCTTAAAATATACGCTTACGTCTATGGGCACTTCACCCGTAGGTCCTCGTATGTATGCAGATTATTTTTCGCGCACTTCTGACTTGGTTTTACTGGTTCTCTGCTGTTCCATCGTGCGGTGACTAAATGGCAACAGGCATGCCTGGCTGTTCACCACTACATGGATGTTTTCTTTTTGCTTTTTCAGGAAGAAGCATTTAATTGTTTTCATATCAGAAAAACAGGTAAACAAATACTTGTCGGACCTATAACTTTCCTGTAGGTCCTTACGTTGTTTCACATGTTTTTTATTTATAGAAATACTGCATACCACATGGCCCAAGCGGGGCAAAATACACAGAGCACGATACAATACACTACCATATGATACCTCCTCCCATATACGATACCAAAAGAAATTCGTTCAAGGGAAACGTAAATACGGGAGCTTGCAATGACGCGAAGGTTGTGCTCATTCTGGAGGAAGCTCCAACTTCTCTTGGACTGTTTCGTTTTTCTTATAATAATAATAATAATAATAATAATAATAATAATAATAATAATAATCAGAAGAAGCTGCGTTGTGCAATTTTTTGGAACATTTCGAGTATTTTCTCTCGATCGAGAGCTCCACATAATTCAAAACCAATTGTATCACAGTGTGTTCGAGAGCTATATACCGGCGCTGCGGATGTCCGCCTTTGATGGAGGTGCCGGTTCGCCGTCTGAGTGCGCTAGCGATGTGTCTGGGTCTCTGGACTTTGTAAGCCAAGGATGGACCGCTGTCCATGCACGCGCGCATGCAACGCGTCGCTGGTGCAGCTTGTAACGCGCCTAGAAAATGCCTATTTTGGGAGGGAGCGGAACGCCGTGCCCTGGCGGGGGCGTCGTTGGGCCTCCTATCGGCCGCTGCCTGTTTCGTTCGAACAGGAGCAGACGATGCTCGAGCGATCCCGGCTCCTACCGTCTGCTTCTTGGCCGCATCTTACCGCCGTGCTCCACTCAAAGGCGCCAGCTACGCGTTCTGGGGTCGATGCGGCTTATCTCAAGATCACCTCTGGCTTCCAGTAGGATCGCTAACTGGTCGAGATGGTACGTACTCAGTGAATATTTAACAATGTGCAGACCACAAGGCACGCTGAAAGAAGATGCAGCTAGCTCTGACACACCACTAAATGATGGTGACGATGATGATGATTATGATAGTGACTCCTGGGCTATATAAAATATATACTGCGGGCTTACCATGATACCCTGCTTTAATCCCCCTTTCCCTGGGACCCTTCATATTAGAAGCAGTAACAATAATGAACTGCTGCATAATGCCCACGGTCAGTGATCGGCAAAGTATATAGAGCGTGCTACAGATGTTGATGATAATGACGTGGAAGATCGACTAAGAATAGCGAAGCCTGTACAAAGAGAACTTGCGGTGCCTTAAAATGTTGGGTAAATTTACCAAACCTTGACAGCAAAGAAGAAATATATAACATTCAAAATACACTGGCATGAGGTATATACCTCATTTTGGAAGAAAAGCTACTGTATACGAATAACGTCATCATCTTGCCCAGTCCGCGTAGTGGTATGCGGTGCTCACTTTTCTGTGAAGGCCTGTCAACTCGCCCACATGTGACGAGGGATATTCTGCGGTCTGTATACATTCATTTCTTTCTTTACAGCCCTTCGTGATTTTCCTAATTTATGTGGTCGCTGTTCTTTTTAAATAAAATTCCCTTTCTAGCCAGCACATGTGGCGTCTTCTTTACTCTTCCTTGTGGTTACCGCTGTTCAGACCTATCGTCTTGAGTTTTACGAAACTCTCGCAGGAAAGAACACGAAAGGGCGTGCATGTCGAGAAGGCATGATGCATCAGTGCCCTAACAACATCCCTTACTAGCTTTCTTTTATTGCGATAGCAATTATATGGACACTTCAGACGCATTTCTGCCGTCGGCGTGATGTTCCGTATAAAGTCCAAGAGTGATAACATCGTCGCCTTATATGCTGTACGTGCGAGTGAAAGCGTGCGAGGGTAAGCCGACGACGGTGGCTCACTATCCGCGCGCAAGGGAGGAAAGCGGGGAGGAAGTGCGCCGTCTTTCGTTGCGTGCAAGGCACGGGGGGAAGGGGGGTAAGGGCGTTTGACTCTGGCGGCAGCTGCGTATGGCGCGGCCGCGAGGGCCCTATATTGAAAGCGATCTGCGATGGGAACAGAGTTCACCGGGTGTTGATAGCTTCGTGTGCGCTGTGTTTTAGCCGCTTAGTTCGCATCGAAGCCGAGAGGCAGCACGAAGGTCAATTCCCTCGCTAATGCTGCCGCGCTTTCTCATACCAGCGTTCTGACATCGAGTGAGATGTTTGCTTGTGAGCGCGTAACACTATGCTTGTTAATTTAGTTAGTAAGCGAACGTTTACATTGCAAGGTTATACTTATATTAAATACTATCTTTGCTTCGTATAACTGTGTACTAATTTGCTATCACAATCGATGCTTCGTCTTTCGGGTGAAACTGCGACTTTTTAGCAAACGTGTTCGCTTGAAACTATCTTCTAAGGCTGGCGCCCTTTACTACCATTCCAGTAATAAATAAATACACCGAGCGAAGCGGGAGTTCGAATTTTTTGTCAGCCATTTTCAGATTCGAACACTATACACTTCACTGTTGAGGCTTGAGTATATTGAGAAAAAAGAACTGTCTCTGCATTACGGCAGTGCAAGTAATAATGATTTGTCTGCGGTTTTTTCGCGCTATACCTAGAAACGCCGGCGGATGTTTATTTTGTGTAGCTATAAGGAAACAGCAGGTGGCGCTGTAGTTCTGAACCTGCGCATCACGTGTGCAGGTTCAAAACTGGAGCGCCGTTTTCACGGTTAGTGTACATATGCGACAAAGGGTCGTGCACGGCGATAACGTTTTTCCCAACTCTTCAGTCATGCTGAGCGCCAAGACGCCCCGCACTGCCACCCTCCCCACTATTAAGCATTTCAAAAACAAAAAAAAAACAGAGGACGTCGGGCAATTTGAAGGTGGGCATGTTGCCTTTCAGCTGACGTGGCAAGGTATTAACCTGCTCCGTTCCATGGACGAGCTGAGTTCATCCGCGCGTGTCTGGTTAATCAAAAAGCAAAAAAAAGAATGGGTTGCAGTATCGTTAATAAGCTCCTAAAATGTTGCCTACATTGTTCATTTTTAAGAAGTTGCAGTACAGAGTTCGGCCATTTTGACAACACTTCAGGATAATAGCCATGGCAATTAAAGCGTACGGCAGGTCTCCTCCATCAGTGTCCGGCGCGCACGCACTCGACGAGAGAACAATGAAGACTCGCAGAATGGCTTTTCTCTTCCTGGCCTCCGATTGTTGTTTTTTTTCGGTCGCCACTTTGTGGAAACGAAGGAAAATAAAAATAGAAAAGAGCTAAATGTGGGTGGAGGAGGCTCCTTCTTCTGGCTGGGAAGTTGAGTCCCGCGGACGACATACGGGATAAAAGAGAGAGAGGGAGAGAGCTGTGGGTCCAGGGTCTGTTTTCAGCGAGAGCCAGCTGCCACCACCCTGCTTACTTTTTCACTCGAAATAGCCCGCACTTTCGGCTTCGCGCAAAGAAGCCCTATTTGAGAACGGAGAGCGCCGGGCGATGCGGAGGTGGAAGGGCTTGCAAAAAGATTGGGGAAAGAAAACGAGAGAGAGAGAGAGAGAGAGAGAGTACATCGTCGAACAGCGAGCGATGTCCACGTCGTCAATGAAAAGAACAAAAACAAACTGCGAGTGCCTGTCGGCCGCCTTTCCTTGGGATGTCTGACGGAAAGTGTTCTTGGTCTTCGCAGCGCGCTCACCCGCTTTGCGCCCCCCCCCCCCCCCTCTTCACCCTTGCGCCTCCGCCTTCTTCATACACCGTGTGGCTTGTCGAGCCCGTCAGGTACTACGCAATAAGAAAAGCTACAGGGCCTCTAGGGATGGCCCATGTTTACCTAGCGGCTTTCCAGGTCTTTGCCTATACATGGAGCTCTTCCGACAAAGGAAGGAAATTGGCGACGAAAGCTTTTGCTTTGTTCTGCATCTCCCTCGCTCGGCGACGTGAACAACGCGTGATCGATTGATTGCGCGTTGCTCGCTCGTTAGCGAGTCTCGCGCGTGGAAGCCCGGCTCTGCGCTCGTTGCGGAGCTCGTGTAACGTGACTACAGCGCTGCGACGCCAAGTTGCAACGGTGCGTAATCCGCGTCTGTCTGCTTTTCCTTTCCACTTGTGATAGGCCACCAGCACACAGCTGGTGGCCTGTCAGGTTGCGAATTTTGGATACAGAGGCGGTATATAGTAAACATTTCCTACATGCAGTGTGTGTTCGGGTGTCATCGCCGTGTACCGCAGAACTGTAAGTATTATAAGACGCAGTGGTTATTCTCGGGCAACTTGGTTACAGTCGCAGCGTCTATCTCACTCTCTCTGTCGTTTACACTTCTACTTGGAAATGTTGAGTGTAATGTCAGTGAATAACTTGGTGTGTGGATCTGCTTAAATGAGCGGCTTTGACGTCTTTCAGCCGGGCCGGGCGTGGTCGCATGTTCGAGTGGCAGAAGCAGCGGTCGCGCTTCGACGGCAAGGAAAGGCGAAAACTCCCGTATGTTGAGGTTTCTCAAGCAATAAAAGTATACACTCAGAGTCGTCCCTCATAGCATATATATGCAGTATTTTCTGTAACGTAGGAACAAATGAGTGGAAGAATGAAGGAATTAATCAATTAGTTGCCCGCCTGCATGGGTGTAGCTTTTAGGCGTCAAGCCCAGTGAGTCGACGGTCTCGTGTCAAACGCGACACGGACACGCATTCAAATGTCCTAACCGGTGGCGCTTCTTTTACCGTTTATTCGGCGGTGTCACCACCCTGGTGTCAGTTAACTTTTTTGGCTCGTTTTCCCGCAGAGGTCTCAGTCAGTGTGAAATTTCCCCAAATCGCCGTGATAAGCTTAGCGGCCGCGCCCCTAACATTTAGAGCTAGATTTACGTGCAGCTCGCGCCCTTTCAACGTGCATCGCCGCCGATATTGATGCGAAATCGTCAATTGATCCATCGAGCGAAAAAGCCGGCATCTGTAGCAGCGAAACGGAACACCTGCTGCTGCTGGGTGTGCACGGTTGTGAACCATGCGTGCGATTTTTGAATTTTTAAGCAACACGCTAAACAGGTCCCCCGGACACGTACATATGAGGGCGAATCAGAAAGTCCTTGCCCCTATTTTTTATTAACCAAGATAAGGCACATACAGGTAATTACAAATATACATACTACATACTTTACACTATTTATCCACATCGTCCCCACACCGGTTCAGACGTTTGTCCCATCGCAGCACTAAATTTACGACGCCCCTGTGGTACAATTCGCACGCCCGCGACCTCCCCGAACGCTCATTATCGCGCGAGTCTTCACGGCCTTTTGCGAACTCACGCCACCACCACCTCACACTTCTCAAAGTGAGTCACCTTTCCCCATACGTGGGCTGTACTTGTGGATTTCGATGGACGTTCGTCGCTTGCTCCAAAGAAAATGAATTGCACTTCGTTGCTCGTGCGCCGTGGACGTGTGAAGCACAACCGCCATCTTCAGAAACTGACAGCAGCGCCGTGCCGGTCCAAGAAAGGTCCACCGCTGGGAATGGATATACAGCTGTAATATGGCTCAAGAAAAAAAAAAGGCTGGGGGGGGGGGGGTGCAAATACTTTGATTCGCGCTCGTGCTGTACTGCCTGTGCTCATCGTCAAGGTCTTAGAATATATAGACTCGCTGGAGCACTTTTAGCTCTGGTCGACCTCTGTGTACCTTTCCTCGAATAACATCTGTCTACATCTCTCCTAAAGCCTTCTGTTATGTTCACGTAAGCAGCCTCGCATATGTGCGCCGACGACGAGTGGAGTACCCTTATGATTCGGTTATCGCTCGCCCGCGATAGCTGCTGAGTGCTGCCCTGCCTGTGAAATCGCGATGAGTGTAGTGTCAGTGATGTAATTTAAATCGTGCGGTTAAACGTCCTAAAGCATGGGTGTGTGGTCGGCGCCATACAGTGGAAGTCTTCTGAACAATTTGAACCACGTGATGTATTGGGCGAGGCCGCCGCCGGTGATCGAACCCACGGCCTCACGCCCAGCAGCTGAGCCGAGCCAGGTGGAGTGGGAGCGATGCAAGTGGGCGGCCGAGGAAGGGCGCTGCCCGCGTACGCGCGCTCCAATGGCCGCTTGTGGGCCCCGCAAAACCCAGGGCGACCTGCGCGCGCCCGGACTGCCGCCACGACGCTCTCGAAGAGGCGCGTGTACCCGGAGCTCTTGCTTTGCAGAACGCCCTGCGCGTACTTGTATCCGAGATGGGCGATGTCCCTTATCTCGCGCGTCTTATCGCGTTCCTCGCCAAGGGGCCGAAGTAAACGGCTGCGGACAGCGCGCGATCTCCCGTTGCGAAATGTTTTGCAAGGTCGCTCGCATAAGCGCTCGTGCCTTTACAGCGTTTGTTCTCTTTTATATGCGTTTCTTGCCGGTTTCTTGTAGTTTTTGTATAGTGTACTCTTGCATGCTGAACTTCGGTTTCCTACTACTTGCTGGTAGATCAGCTTTATTGCCACACACGTTGAATGAGCAGGTCCTCCCGACGGTTCTTCAACGTTGGGACCTCCGACTGTAATACTAATATTGCAATTAGTTACCGAATAAGCTTGAACTGCCTGAAGAGCGAACGGACGCCGTAAGGGAGTTCTTTCCTTTGTGCCAGCCAGAATCTGATCCGGCTAACCTCCCGGCCTTTCCCATCCCGTTTATCTCTCTCTCTCTCTCTCTCTCTCTCTCTCTCTCTCTCTCTCTGCCAGCGCATCACAGGTATATCGTTGCCGTCTGCTGAAGCGTTTGCATCCTGTTGTTCGAATAAAAGTGTGTCGTCTCGCCTGATGTTCGTCAGCTCGCTGTGCAGAAGCTGCCGTGCGCCACACCAAAGATGTGTCAGTCTGCGGGTGCAATGGCGCTGCTTTCGCATAGGCGACATAGTTTCTTGTGTCGTAAAAGGAAATACGTGGGGAATATTGCCATTTACGGCGTGTTATCCAGAAAGTATGTTCTGTTTGCAGACGTTACGGCAAGGATGCCGCGCCATGTAAAATGCGCTTGCGTGCAAGTTTTCTCACTCAGCAGCGAGTCACAAACTCCATGCTATTAACACGCGGCGAAATTGTGTTGAAGCAACAGTAATATAAGAAGCATAGTGTTGACGATAATCGTCACCTCATAATTCGCGGCTTATATTTACTGTTGGTGATTTACCAAGTATGGAAGAGCGCAAGCGTAGAAAACTTGAGGAGCCTTCAAATTAAGCGACATCTGTGAAAGTTCGAAAGACAAGAAAAAAAAAAAAAAACGTGAGTCTGAGAGCAGTCAGTCAAACACGATCAGTCCACGGAGATCCAAAACAAAGTTCGAGGGACTGACGATTGATTCATTGCGTCATGTGACGAATTTACCTTGTGTTGAGTCTCTGTGAAAAACGATAACGTTAAGGACGCTGTGCACACATTGCATTCGTCGCATGTCGGCGGTATCGTGGGTCAATCTCAGTATGCAAGAACTTGCGTTCCGCTACGACAGGCAGAATGTTATCAAACTGTATTGGTAAATTGTAATTCTGAAGTACGTCAGCAATAACCGTGGACATATAGTCTTGGTAAGCCAGGAAAGACGCGCGAACGAAATAATAGTGTGGACGCCACGTTGAGTAAAGCGTCTGCTGGGGACTACAGTTAATATTTTATCGACAAACAAAATTTACATTGCGTTCTAACGGAACCAAGGGCTCAACGTAGTGGGCTTTGCGAACTCCTTTTTTTTTTTCAGAACAAAAACGGCCGCAAACCATGGGGGAACACGTTTAAAACCATGACGTCACACTAACGTAACGGCAGCATTCTAGTTCTGGCACGAAAAAAAAAAAAATGTGGTGGGCGACCCTAATCATTGACTTGGGTGCCTCTTAGTGGCACTCGCACCTTGGCGCTGGTGTTCTTTAGGTTAACTTTAGGCGAACGCTACGCATGAACCGAACTCGGAGGTAACTGTTTCCATTAATTAGCCGGTTCAATATCATGCCACCTTTTCTTGTTTCTCTCTCTCTCTCTCTCTCTCTCTCTCTCTCTCTCTCTCTCTCTCTCCGTGTGTGTGGGTGCGGGTGTGTGACGTCAATAGTGACGTCATTACTTACGGGAAACCCTCAATTAGAAAGCGGAATTTCGCCAAAGTCGTGCCCACATGGCGGGTCTGTAAAGTCTACGATTCTGTGCTTTGGTTTGCGGTAATCAGTGATTTATAATTATTTCTAATTATTTCAGACACTTCAATAATTCAACCAGTAACTAAACTTATGCTATGATATCATATCTACAATGAAACACACGAGTATTGTACTTTACTATTTTTTAAATATTTTTTTCTGATTTATTTTGAGTTTCCTCCGCGATCGTCTCGGGAGGTGAAACGGAAGTGCTGCCAAGAAACAAGAGTGTCACTCGATGCTCGTCCCACTAAAAAAGAAAACTGACAATTAACCAACCTTTTTTCGCCGAACAAATGAAAAGGGAGTCTTTTAAGATTGATTCACAAAACCACGTTAATTTAATGTTGTTCGGCGTTTGTCCCCTTTCGGAAGTTATTTTGTGAGCAGCCTTTACATCATTTAGACGTGTACACACGTGCAGCCCGCTGCGTTCACGATGAATGGAACGAATATAAGTATTCTCATGGGGTACCTCACATATTTCTTTATTTTTTCATTAGATGTTTTTATTTAGTTGTTTGTCATTATTTTTAACACTTGTGCTTTCTTAGACAACAGCCGTCAAAACGGCAGAGCTCGTTTGACTTTTGCATGGTC
Source organism: Dermacentor variabilis (assembly GCF_050947875.1). Classification (NCBI taxonomy): domain Eukaryota; kingdom Metazoa; phylum Arthropoda; class Arachnida; order Ixodida; family Ixodidae; genus Dermacentor; species Dermacentor variabilis. The sequence goes on along the minus strand of NC_134569.1, from coordinate 14,826,516 downwards.
GAACTGGTTAGTATTTTGTCTGGATGCGTAGTTCGATGGCGTTTTTTTTTTTTTTTCTGTTCTTCTTCTACGAACATTTAGGAGCACGTAAGCCTTCCTTCCTTCGCGCGTGACCGCGAAACGGCCTGCGGAACTCGAGCTTTTCGCATTTTCCGGCTGTCGCTGACCCGCTTCCTTGCGTTGCCTTCCGTTGCCCTGCGGTCGCTTGTCGGGTGACAAGCGTGCGCAATCTTTCTGGCATTGCGTGCATAACGCGCATGGCAGCGGTATGTTATACAGGCTGGCTCCTTGGTTGGTATTAGGCCCTATACACTGTGCCGCGTTTCGAGAGGGCGATACGTAAGAAAGCGTTTAGGCCGAGTTCTTCAGTCGCAACTAAAGCCAGCCCCTGATCATACAATAAGCGTGAGGACCTCGCAACAGATTCTCCCAGGTCGCGCCTCTGTTCTGAGATACCTCGATGCTCTGCGCGCTCCATCATTGCTCGTTGAAGATTTAAATAGAAAAAGAAAAAGCAGTTAGGTGGCTCGAAGTAATTCTCATTTCCTTTTTTTTTTCCTTTCTCATTTCAATTCCTTTCTCACCCGACAAACGACCGTCGCCGGCTGTGCAGACATTCGCAAGGCAACCGGTCCGCAACAGCCGGAAAGTGTCAAACACTCGAGTTCCGCAGGCCGTTTCGCGGTCACACGCCAAGGAAGGAAGGCTTCTGTGCTCCCAAATGTTCGTAAAAAACAAAGAACCGAAAAAAAAAATCTGCTTCTGGTTAACCTCCCTGCCTTTCTATGCGTCCTTTTCTCTATTTCCTTTTTTAAGCTGGTTGGATCTGTTCTGTAATATCATCCCAGGGAAACGTTGTTCTGTACCGGTGCTTTGCAGTCGCGCAGGTTGCCGAGGTTCGTGTTACCTATGTATGACTAAACGGAACTATATTGCTCTGCGATCGCTCTGCTATGCATGGAAATTGTGGGTAGTATAAAGATGGGTTTGTCGAATATTTTCGTAATGTAGATTCAGGCTTTCCTGTGGCCTTATACGGATTACGCTTCATATTTATAAATTTCGAAGCAATCAAACACGGTGAGGTAATAAAGTCTCAGCGCTCTGCATGAGTTTCGTTGTTGCATTTATAGCCCAATATTTTGTTGAAAACGATTGTTTGCAAAGTCACAAAGCCGTTTGAAGCAACGACGAGGCTTGTGCAAATCCGCGTGCTGCTAATCACTCATTGCCATGCTGACTGAACCACCATGCTCTCGCATACCGTAGACGCTATAGGGCCACATTTCCCACTTGTAATTTTTGTAGGAAACTACGCCGAGGGAGGATGTGTCCTACGGCACAACGTTGACCGGGTGTCGGCACGCGGAGTGGTGCTCGAACGCGCTCCGCTGTCTCGCACCGGCTCGCGCACTTCGCCCCTGTGGGGTGAAAGGCAGGGCGTGTCCTTATCTGGGCCGCCTCCTTTCCCCTGAGGTGCACAAACACCACTCGTGGAACGGCCGTCGATAAGACGGCCGCAGAATTGTCGAGAGACCCCGATATCCGTCGACATTGCTCAACCCTAAAGAAATACATTCAGACAGCTAGTCCATAAATTTTTTTGCTATTAGAATGTCTGTATAGGCCGCCTATATATGGACTTGAGGCTTCACAGTTTTTGTTGACTGATATGTATAGATCTGCTACAAACGACCTGTTTTGTTTCGAGAGAGCGAGCGGGAGCTAAAGGAATTAAGGGAAAGGTAGGGAGGCTAACCACATCGCCATATCCGATTTGCCACACTGCACCGGGGGAGGAGAAAAAAAGAAGACAGAGAGAGTACAACACCATCAGCGAGAGCACGAGAGATGCGCCGAGTAAAAAAAAATTGGAGGACGCTTAAGCTGCTTACAAAAGTGGAACACGATAGCATTAAAAGATCCCTGGCTGCTTCTCGAGCTTCCCGGCAACTGCAGCGTATGCCACCGTTGCGTTTACCGGGAAACGCCGGCGGCGAACGCTATGCGCGAAGGTGAGCTTTCTGGCTGAAACGCAGTTTCTTGCGTGGGTCGATCCCGGAGATAGTGCACAGCCGCGCCATAAAATTACATCGTTTCCAGGTTTCTGTTGTTTCGCACTTTTAATATTTCAGCCTGACAAGATTTAACATAAAAAGCATGTGCTGTCGGTGTTTTGTCTGTTTCATGACATTTGTTTGTAAGCTGTCATTTTCAAAATTCTGAGGAATAACTTTGTCAAGAATGTAAGACAAGGTATGAGCTACTTAAGTGATATAATGGTGTGGCAATACAACCTGCATATACCGCATGTCATGTATCAAGGCGTGGTATATACATACCTAAATATATACCGCAATTTTCGCTCACAGGACGTAAACGCCGGCTACAGCGCCGACGCCGATAGCATATTTTCTGCAACACGGGGGGCCCTTAACGCTCTCACGTTAAAACACGCTCAAGTGTTTATAGGCGCTCGCCCAGGTTGTCCCAAAGACGTGCAAGATCTTTGGTGCTGGCAATCGGTGAGGCCACTTTCGAATTTTCTCTGCACGAAAAGACGGTCGCTTGAATGGGGAGCATTCTACTCGAGGAATGTCAGCACTGCACTCGGGAATCCAGCATACATACATCGCACTTTGAGCAGCTGTAGTGTGCTGGTTGCTTAAGAGTACACGGGTGACGTCCATAAGTGACTGTAGCACCAATATGACTTGTCCGTCTACTGGTAACCCATCAGCAGGCGTAGTGCCCCACAATAAAGTCGCAGTTTCGCCTGAAAGGCGAAGCATCGATTGTGATATCGAATTAGTGGACAGCTATACGAAATAAGGACGGTGGTTTTATCGGCAGTATATATAACGGTGTAAACATAGGCACACTAAATAAATTAACAAGCGTGGTGTCACGCGCGCACAAGCAAACTCGGAACACATCTCACTCGATGACTGCGGAAACTCGCTGTCAGAACGCTGGAGTGAGGAAGCGCGGCAGCAGCAGCGAGCGAATTCACCTTCGTGCTGCCTCTCGCATCAGCGCGAACTAAGCCGCGTAAACACAGCGCATGACATACTTTCTCCATCGTAGATGCCTTTCGAGATACAGTGGCCCGGGCGCGTCATTACAACTGCTAGCAATTACAGCGGCATGTGGCATTTCCCGAGGCGTTTGTGCGCCGGCACAAGTAAGAGCGGGTGCGAGAGAGAAAATCTGGGGGCTTTCGCTCCTGAAATATCTGGCTTTGCCTAGGCACTACGGAGGCGTAGTTTCTTTGCTCGTGTTGTATGCGTTTGTCCCTAGACGTGCCGGCATTGTGGAGTGGGGTCGAGTTTGTTTACCCTCCGACCCCTGCTGCCGGCGCTGTGAAGCAGATGAAGCAGTAGGCACGGGCGCCCCGTTTGGTGATCGGAACGCATTGAACGCACTGAAGAACGTTTTGCGGCAATTAAAGTATTTCTGAAATAGCCTAACTTCGAATGCGTTTCTCAACTTCGATGAAAAGGGGTTCAGGGACCTTTAAACAACTAGTCATAATCATAAGAATATATATGGCAGTCAAGGCAGTCTACTTAAAGGGACACTAAAGTGAAAAATGATTTCTTCTGCATCAGTAAATTACCGTTCTACAACACCAAAAACGCCACTCTTACAACGACAAGACGTTTGGTAAGCCAGAAAAAGCGCAAGAACGAAATACGGGTGGCGACGCCTACTTAAGCTCCCGCACCTGGGGGCTGTGACGTCTTGCATTTTGATGGCACCTTCTAGGGCCCACTAATTATATATAGCGGTACAGATTGACTACATTGTGATCTAAAGGAACCAAATATTAAACATGGCAAGTTTCGGGAACCTTTATTCAGGCAACGCGGTCCAAATGCGAAAACATACTTTGGAATCCCTGACGTCACGCTGACGTACCGGCGCTGAGGTTTCGGCGCGAAATTCAAATACTGATACTTGGGCCTTCATTTTCTCATCGAATAATCAAACTAAGTTTTTGAAATGACTGCCTGAAGGGTTCTCAAACAATGCTTCATTAGTCTAAACTGATTTATTGTTTCGCTTATGTGTCCCTTTAAATGTCAACGGTTGAATGCTCCTTTATTATTCTCAATTCTACACCCTCGCCGCTAACACACCTTCGGGCGTTGCCGCACCCACCCGCCTTAGCCCCTCTCCCCTTTAGAATACTGCGCCACTTGCCGAAACTGTGGCTCCCGCTTTTACCTTGTTCTCGTTTTGCTCATCGTCTTGAATTTCCGCGTGTGCTCACTCAAAAGGCAGACACGCGGAACAGCTCGCAGACGACACGAGCATCTTTCGTCGCAAGCTTGGAAGCCCTTCCTCCAATCGACAAGACCAGTCGTCGGGTCCTGGCGGCGGGGCTCGCGTGTGCAGCGCGCTCCGAAGCTTGCAAGGGCGACGAACACCGCTGCTTTCAGTCTGCGGCTTTGGGGCAACGAAGACGAGAGAGGAAAGGCAGACAGGGTGGCCAGATGTATAGTTCACGGTTTCCTACCCTGCATGGGGGTGGAGAAATATGGGGCTTGAGGTAAGGGAGGAGTAGAAACAGAGAAGCGGACAAAGGAGTCTGGTCGGCTGCAAAAAGCACAATATTATTTTCACGGGCAGCGGAAGCTCTCCGTATACCTTCCGTATGCATGTGCCGCGACGATAGGCCCGGTGACGCGCAGCCATTTTGAGTCTTTTGATAAAGAAAGTGTGTGCATCCGTGCAGTTGGAACTTGATACAGCGAGCTATATGCATAAAGCATGTTTAGCCGCTATTTATTCTTCAACTATTGTGGGGCTGCAGTTTCCCATGTACGGCGTCGACCATCTTTTAAACATTTAGGCGAGTATACTGCGGAAATAACGAGCTCATTTGCTTCCGAGGCTCTACATTGCTGTAACGAGTCTCGACTGTGTGCACAATATAAAAATTCAAAGCTGTTCAACTGCTACCTTGCGCAAAACATTCTGGTCGGTCAGCGGCGCAGGCCGTTCAGGATGCGTTGTGCGACGAATTGCGCAACTTACTTTGGCGCATGGCGGCGGTAAAGCCCCTCCATACACGTTTCCGCCGACCAGGTTAAGTACCGCCAACCTGCCCTCCTCCTCCACGCTCCTCTCCCACTCACCCCCTTAGCTTCCGGCGTCAAGCGGAACTTACGTAGCTGCAGCTTCCTGTTCCGAGTGTAAGTGACACTTTGTTTTTTAGCGTTGTTTAGTTTCGCGCCGCTGGAGAGGCTTTACTTGCACGAGTTGCGGTTGAAACTGTGAATGCGATTCCATCCAAGAACCACCGCCTACTGTAACCAGCGATCTGCTCGTGTTCGCTGCTTCGCGTCAACCTGTGACGGGTTGTGGCACGAGCGACAACATACAGTGGAATGTAGTGCCTGGGCGCTTGGAGACCACTGCCGTTTTTCGTGCATTTGGACAACAGTGACCGCGAACTACTACTTCAGCGGAATACAACAGCTTGTCCCCTTTGCATTCTTCTTATGGTGACTGCCACAGCTCTGCTAAGCATGCGCGGGCGTCTCACCATCGTCTAACAGCAGTCAAAGCGGAAATTCCCGCAGCGCAACTCCAGGAAGCGGAAACGCCGGAACCGGAAATTTTTAAACCGGAAATGCCGGAACCGGAAATACCGGAACCGGATTTGGTGTGAGGGAAAAAGGCGGCGCACAACAAAGGTTGTCACTACTTAAGAAAGCGGCGGTGGCGCGTAGATGCAGGGGCTTTAGGCGGCGGCGGCTCGTGGAGAAAGCGATGGCGAGAGGCTGTGTTGCGAGTCCAGTTGTGCGCGAACGTGTGGAGGGCGCACGTATACAGCGACGTCACTTCCACCCGCCACGATTTCTGGCCGTCCCCCGTCCGGCACCACGGTCAGTTTGTCGAGGATCTTTTCTCGAAGAGCGATTCGCGTGACTGCTTCGCGCACTGCCTTATTGCGGGCTCGTCAGATAGAAAAAAAGCAGGCAATTCTTTTATATATATATATATATATATATATATATATATATATATATATATATATATATATATATATATATATGGACGAACGACTGCTGAGAGGAAGTAGGACGGCGGGTAGAATTGGAAGGTCGCACGTTTTTCTCCTGTACTGCATGTGGGAGCCTATATTTACCGAAGAAGAAAGTATGTGAGGCACAATATTCGCGAATTGATATCATCTCACTTTAATACGGTCGGCTTTAAAAATTGGGTGCAGTTAAAGAAATTAAAAAATAAGTAAACGCCCTATAAAATTCATCATCATAGAGTTCGGAGAATAATGCTTCGTTATTATCATTATTCATTAATGTACTATTATGAATATCTTTTTGTATAATTTTAAAAAATTCCTTCCCAGTTCTTTTTCTTTTCTTTTTTTTACTAGTCACCAATTCGTGCCGTATGCCCGTGGTTGCGCCATATCCCGTAGGATCAGCCAACCAAGTTTACGAGTCTGTGACAGTCGTCGCATTGCTAACTATCCAGCAGCTATGCTTAATCATCTTTTGAGTGCTTATTTTGCAGTCATGTCGGTACTTAATTTGAATGAGCTTCTCTTAAGCTGTGTTTAGCTAAGCACCTGTTCGTCACATTCAGTGTTCCTGATCGATAAATGGCTGTAAATTGAGGCATACAATCATAGAATATGCGTGTGACAAAGTGTCATCTCCGTTTGGTGTAGTATTCTTGGGATATCGTGGCCTTCGTATTGTTAGGGTTGGCGTCTGACACCACGTGGCAACAGGAATTTCGCCCTACCTTCTACTAGGCCGGAGCTCACGGGCGACAGGTCGTTCCCCCTACCTTCTACTTGGTCGAACACCACGGGCGATACGTCATCCCCCTACCTTCTACTTGGCCTGACCCCTCGGCGCCGAAGAGGTCATTCACCCGACCTTCTCCCTGGATTCGTCGAAAAGAGGATCGACTTCTCCTACCCGTGCTCGGTAATGCAGGAGGGGCGCCCTCTCTCTGTGCCGGTCACGGGTCCTCGACGGAAGCAAGATCCCGCCCACACTTGTAGGGAGCCTATTTAAGGGGCTCCGAAATGTACTTGAGAGACTTCATACTTCATGCTTTTTTTATTTTCTTTCAACTACCTTTGAATAAACCGTGCAAGTTTCGCACTAGCAAATCGTCTCGCCCTGCTTGGTCGCCATGATCTACCGGATGCCTGCAGCCCGCCGACAACGCCACGCTACCCAATAAGTAATGGCGGTCGAGCTTCGATAGGCAGGCGCCGCTACTTCTCGGCAGCAGTACGGTACGCTACCGTGGAGTACGCAACAGTATCCCATAAGAGATAACAGGCGTATTAAAACAGGACAAAAATGAAAAGCCCGTACTACGGAACAAGCGCTGGTCCATCGATGCTCATTTCATTCTTTCTTAATTTCTTTCTTTCTTTATATATTTCTTTCGCCGTATCTTCTATAATCAAGCGCGCAACATTCTAAACGTGCGTGCTAACTAGTGAATCCAGCGAACCCTTCGACGCAAGGAGAGTAAGGCTTCTTACGTACCTCTTGAGTTGCGTTGTTCTAACTTGGTTATCTTTGTTGAGAATATCCAAGTTGCGAACAGCTCTGTGAAACAAACATGCATAGGAGAGCCACTGGTGTGACAAGCATTGATTGTTTGGGGGACGCACGGCCTGAGGAAAAATTTAATATTTCAACCTGAGCGCACAGCCTGAGACTCAGATTACACCTGTGATGCGCGTTTTACAAAAAATTGGACTGAAATTTCGGCTTTTTCGCGGAGCGCGCATGCTTCCGACGCCGACTGTGTGTGCGTCCGGCGCCAATGCCGTCCGCGGGGCCGACACGTACACCGCCCGGGCGAGCCGGAACGGCGCAAAGGGATGTATGTCCGACGCGGTGACCTGCTGGTCATCCTTGCGGGAGGGGGCCATTGGCGAGTGCGTGTCTGTCCCGAATCAGCCAGCGCGCGGAATTCCGGCCCTAGCTGGTGCCGCTCCCGGGTCCAAAATAAACGCCGCCGTCGCCCATGCGGCTATTCTGTTTATCGCGGCCGCCACAGTTTAAGCCGGCGCTTCTGTGGGCCAGGGCCGATCGCTTGGACAAACTTCGCTTCCCTCTCCCGTTCTGCTTCTTCTAGCTTGGGTACACCCCACATAGTACAGCGTGCACGTATATTCGAGCGCCTCTACAACGAAATGACTTCTGTAACGAATGAATCATTCTGCCCCGGTTCTGTTACGAGCCATGCGTTGCGCGACCTTTACGACTAAGTGAGCTGCATATAAACGAATGATTTCGGAGGCCCCAAGCACTTCGTCATAAAGGCGTTCAACATAATTGGCCTGCGTAGTTCTTTCTAGCGCATTTGACAGCAAACGTTCACGACGAACCGCGCGGGCAGTTTAAGAAGTGATCTTTTCGTTATCCTTCAAGGCAACACGATAATGAGAGGTGTGTTGTGCACAGCTGTTATTATGATTGTGCCTCATTGTAATATATTCATCGATTTTGCGGGCCGAATGTGCTAGAAAAATTTACTAGCTTTTGTTTTCCATGTCACTCACGTAACGTAAAACATTAGCAGCGGTGGCACAGATTCCCCCCCCCCCCCCCCCATTTTCTCTTGTCGTTCCTGAATTCGCTAGCTTTCCGCCATGGCGCGCGTGCACTTGCATGAAGAGGCCGGAGAACGTATATTCGCCAGCTCCGTGTCTAACTTAAATAAATTCGTGGACTCGGATTACTGGCGCCGAGCTTATTTTACCGTGGCGTGAATACGAATGTGAGCATCATCACGAGCTGTTATTCTTGGTTGCAGGTCCCGTTTCTCTCTCTCTACGTCTTGGGGAAAGGCATATCCCGGCAGACTGCACAGGTGGCAATGACCTGCATCTCCACGTCTTTCGAATGAGACAAATGATTCGACGTATGCGAACGGCTCTAGCGAGATACTTCCTTCGCGATAAGGCGGTGCGTATTCACATATTGACGTGCATATATTCAGTTTACAATTTTCCGTGAAGCTCGTATAGGGAAGTCTGACTCTTCCGGGGCAATTGACTGAAGCACCTTCAGCAATTTCCATGGGGCAGTGTGATGGTCTCTTCAAGTATTCAGCAGTGATGCTACCGCTCTGCCAGTTGTGCCGAACTGCGCCGATAGGCGAACTCTGCTACATTTCAGCAAAACGTGAGAAAGCTGCGCCCACTCTGCGCCGAGAGGGTTGCGCTCGCGCCTGCAGAAAGCGGGACCACGCGTGCTCTCAAGCGCCGTTTTACCGCACCATCTAAGGGGGCATGGCGTGGACTGCAGCGGCTGCATTATCTCCGCGGCGGACCGAGTCAAGGGATCGTTTTGCTTGTTTCATCCGTGGGTTGCTGTCTGTATTGAATACCTTCCATCCCGACGTGTGCGGGTTGCTTTTGGCAACGGGACAGCCTCGATTTTCGGCTGACAGCGAGCGATCGTGCTGGCGCCGAAGCACACCCCCGTATGATCAGCGTGAAAACGGTGGCCGAAGTTTTGGACGCTGTATGGTGTCTCGCACGCTCACGTTGGCGCAGACAAGGCGGCGGTGAAAAACTTTCCCGCCGTTCAATTTGTCGCCTATCCCCCGCTTTTCGCCGCTAGATACTGCCGAAGTGCCGCCGGTTACACCTCGCTGTGTTGTGTACGGCCGTGGCAAAAATTCGCTGCCAGCTGGTGGCGGGCAGGTCGTCGCGACGAGATGGCCGGCAATATGTTGTTCGGGCAACCGCTTCGTTGATTGGGCTGGAGATCACGGGCTTGACTGGTGGCGGCCGAAACCCGAGATCGGGTCCACGGGTGACATGACGACAACGACCGCTAACTCTTTCGTTTGTTTTTGTGCTTACTGGGCGGAATGGCGAAAGCTCGCGTGTAGTCAGAAAGCTCCAAACTTAATTCGGTGATCGCAGCCTCATCCGACAGCGTTCGTGCGCGGCGCACACCGAGCCGCGTGACGAGCGAACGCCAACCGCTCCGGCGGCGCCGTCGACCGCGGGTCGGCGGGTCGCGGCGCGGGGAAAAATGGGCGAACATTTCGTACCGCTGGCGCTACCTTTTCTTTAGATCAGTGCTCCATCTTAAAGGAAACTTTTACAGGAGCAAGATCGCGCTGACGGTTTTCAAAACGCTTCTGAATTCTGCTCGTAGCACGTCTAAGCGCTTCCGTGTTTTTTTAAGCACATCTTAGGACACCACTGCTTCGCCGCAGTCCACAGTAATGACTGCGATAAAAAAAAAAAGGAGGGGGGAGGGGGGTCATTTTTAGTGTTTGAATTTATGAACCACTGACCACTTGCTGCTTTCACATGCATTGTCCACCGTAAAAGCCCCATAAGTATATTTTGCAATCGCTTTCATAAACCTGCTCCGAAAGTCCATTCTATTGCACCGAAATGCACTTTTGGCTTCTCCAAAAGCTGCTTCGAAATGGGTTGGGCATCACTGGACCAGTCATCCGTGAGCAATGTCACTGACACAAAAAGGAGAAAGCACATGCTCCTCCTATAAGCTCACGTGCATATGAGCGGCGTGCAATGATAGCTTGAAGGAAGCAAGGCGAGCCATTCTCTTTCGCCCTTATTGTCTCGTTTGCTGGGTAGATTGACCGAGTACGTTGCACGTGTGGGCTACAACCTTCTTGCAAAATCTTCTCTCGAACACCGTATTCGGACATGCGGACAGCGCGGCTGGCTTCCAACTTGCCGCACCTCTTCAATATATATATATATATATATATATATATATATATATATATATATATATATATATATATATATATATATATATATACACACACACACGCGCGAGGGCGGAAACTCCGCGGCAGATGGTCTGCGTGTTGTTCTGACGCACGGTATAGGCGCGTCAGAGCGGAAGGCTGAGCTAGCATTTTTGGTCGGGGAACAACGGCACAGCTCAGCGCTTCCTGTTTTGACTGCGGGAGCGATTGTTCCTTTAAAGAGAGCCATCGATCTTTGAGTCTTATAGTGACGTTGTAGACACGGGCTCCGCAGCGTGCACTGTGCTCGACTCGCTAGACGGCATTGACCGCTCTGGTGCATGCTCTGCGGTTGTTAGGTTCAGAGCGAGGGGTTGCGTGGCCGCGGTTCGCGAAAAAGGAACGCGCCGACTTAAGTCGTTAGTTAACGGGTCAATGAATTAGTTAGCTTAGGTCAAGTTCGTGCGTGAGTTGAAATCACTTTATAGTTTGAACGATGGAGCACTTAGCCTTTACCGCGTACAGCGCCACGAGCCTGGCGTATTTGCTGTGCGCGTGACTTTATAAACAAATGTGACAGTGCAGTTTTGTGTCTTTTAGGTTGGTAAATTTTCCTAGCATGAGGCGTGCATTCGAAAGTGCACGCCACAAAAGTTCACGGGACACGGGATTTGCGAGAGCAGGGAAAGTAAACGTCCAGATTAATAAGAGGCGATTACTAAGAGGCGAGAGCAGGGGAAAAGTAAACATGTCCGTTATAGAGATTTGTAAGAGGCGATTGGAAGATTGGTGGAAGAAAACTAGGGAAGCGACTAACAACGGAGCCGTACAAAATTGGAGGACGCTTAAGCTTCGCCTTCAAGAGTGGAACGCGACAGCGTTCCCGTCCACCCGCCAAGGGGTGTAAGACAATGGGCTACGGCGCAGCGACTACGCGCCCCGCATCGGACGCGGTGAGCGTCGAGCAACGCAGCGTTCGGCGCGACAACGAAATGTGCGCCTGAGCAAGCGACGCACGCCTGAGCCTTAGAAACAGCTCGTTTCTAAGGCAACACCGCGTTCACTAGAGGCGCTTTTGTACCGCTTTGAAGCATCGAACTCGTGGCTCAGTGGTAACGTCTCCGTCTCGCACTCCGGAGACCCTGGTTCGATTCCCACCCAGCCCATCTTGGAAGTTGCTTTTTATTTATGAAGTGCCTGCCGTGATTTATCGCTCACGGCCAACGCCGCGGACGCCGACACCGACACCGACGCCGACGACACCGGCTTTTCTGCGACACGAGCTCCTTAACGCTATCGCGTTAAAAACAAAGTTCAAAACAAGGTCGGCTCCCCGCGGTTGACGACAAAAATGCATGCTGCTGGCCGAGCGCTACCGACGAGATAAAGAACGCCCTGCCGCTTCCTCGTCGCCAGTCACGATGCAAGTTCACCGAACGCACGCTTGAGAGCAGCACGATACCACTGCGCAAACGCTCCGTCACGTGGCTTCTTTCATATTCCGCGGCCTTTCTTTGCGACCCGGAAAAAGGGACTACGTGAGACGTATCGTAAAGCAAACAACTCGATCGGTGGTTTCTGAAGGCGCTCTACAAATCTGCGTATCATACTTTGGGTCCTCAGCCAATAATTAAATATTTGGCTAATTAAATTTAATGAATTAGTGAGTTATGGAGAAAACACCCCAGATTGTCTGAGTTACTGCAGGCTATTGCAAATAGTATGCGTTCGGTTCAATTCGCTTCCGACGCGCCTTTCATAAATTCCTGGCTCAAGTTATGTGGGGCACCCTGTATATATATATATATATATATATATATATATATATATATATATATATATATATATAATGTCAATTTGTGATTTGCACCCCCCGCCTCTCGGGAAATAGTTTCTACTCCGCTGTCCCCTGTACACTCTTGCACAAAAGTACACCCTTTGGGGCGTATATCTGCCACACAACGATAATCGTCATCTGCCTTGCTTGCGTTTCCTTTCTTGAAAACGCCGCCGCGCCCGCTACTTTCCTGTCGGGAATGCTATGTCATGCTTTCCGGCGGCTGCTGCTCACGGCGCGGCCGTGCGGGAGCTGTATCATGAAAGCGGTCTGCGACGGGGCCAAAGTGCGCCCCTGCGCGGGCCTCGAGCATCTTTAAGGCAATCTGCGATGTTTGCAGAGTGCGCGTAGTGCTGGTAGCTTCGTATGTGCTGTGCTTTCGACGTTTCGTTCGCGTTGAAGCGAGACATGCACCAAGGTCAATTCGCTTGCTGCTGCTGCCGCGATTCCTCACTCCAGTGTTTTGACAGCGTGTTTCCGCAGTCATCGCGCGAGATGTTTACCTGCGCGCGCGTGGCACCGTGCTCGTTAATTTAGTTAGTAAGCGAATGTTTACAAGTTTGTACGGCTGATAAGACTACTATCCTTACTTCGTATCTGCTAATTTGCTATCTCAATCGGTGCTTCGCCTTTCGGGCGAAACTGCAACTTTCTTTTCTTCGTGGTTCGTTGTTGCCATGCTTTACAGCTTCCGAAGATAAACCTCGGTCAGTTATTTCGACCCCCGGCACTGAAAATGGTGGTGGTGTTACAATCAATTCGCTAGAAGCGGCTGCCTGAACAGCAGTTGCACGATAACTTTGTTCTGTGTGATGCACTTCTCCTCGCGCATTGCGTGTATGCGGAAAAGCATACTTTGGCGGAGCGATTTTGCAGTTTTGATGTCTTGCTGAGGGGGGCGGGGGGAGAGAAAGAAACGCTGAAGCACTTTTCTTTTCCCCCTAAGTGTTTCCGCCTATGACGTTTTTGATCATGTTGTTTATTAACTGTCCTTCTGTCAGTTCTTTACTGGAAATGGCGTTCGAATGTAAGCTTTATCAGTATGTATGGGATTCTTGTTGCGTAGTTGTGCAAACGGTGCTAAGATATGCTGTGTGTGTTTTTTTTCTGTTCTTTTTTCTTGCTAATTTGTGTGGCGCTTCCCTTCTTTATGCAGGATGCTGGTAGGAGCGCCTCGAGCTCAGACTAGCCAACCAGGCACAAACCGGTCCGGTGCTGTTTACACCTGCCCCATGACCACTCGCTACGACGACTGCACGCAACTTCCTGTAGATAATGATACCAATGGTAGGTGTAAATATACTGTCATAAGCAGTGCGACACAAAAGAGGGCAATGCACACAGTTTTTTGCAAGTGTACATGAGTGGGTGGGTGTGCATATTTCTGTTACACATTGCTGTTTACTTGTTATTTGCTTGTTGCTCATAGATGTACTGTACGAAACAGCAAGTCTGCTGTCGTCTACTTTGCCTTTTGCTTTCAGCGCCTGACAAAGAAGTGCTGAAAGACGATCAGTGGTTGGGTGTCACTGTCCACAGCCAGCGTCCTGGAGGTTCTGTTCTGGTGAGTTGTTTTACTCTCTGTGGAAGTCTTCTTTCATTTTCATACCTTTGTTCTCATAGCTGGTGCGGTCATTTCGAACCTGTGACAACTCCTTTCTCCTTTTTATTTGTAATATGTGCACCCTTCCATGCATTAAGTAGTGTTCTTGTGGTTACTTTTCTTGACAGGGCTCTTTTCAACTTATATTATGTAAACTGAGTATAGAAGAACTATGCTACAGAATTTTCAACACTAGTGCTCATATTTCAGCAGAAGCTGTAGTAGCATGTGCTATGATGAAAATGTATGGTGCTGAAACAAAGGCATTTAAATAAGGATGCTTAAGAGTAGTTGCGAGTAACAGAGAAAGAGAAAATGGCTAATTATTAGAAATGGCTGCCACTGATGTTAGAGCTGCAATCCATAATGAAAGAAGGTGATAACTCAGCCATACAATGAAAAGGAAGAAGAGCTACATCTGTTTGAAAATCATGGCAAGCAAGATGAGGCTGGAATACAGAAAGATATGTGGCAGGACAAGATTAAGGAAGTCCTTAACAAGAAGTTGAGGAAAGGGTATGTAACTGAATTAGTAACATTGGAGAAACTCTCCAACATAGCAAACCAATGTAGAAATGGAAGGAAGGAAGGAAGGAAAAAGTAGAGAAGGAAAGGCAGGGAGGTTAACCAGTTTAGCGTAACCGGCTTGCTACCCTACACATGGGAGAGGGATGGGTGCGATGAAAGATGGGGAAGGGGGAGAGAGAGAGAGAGCACATAGCACAGCACACAAACATCGTCCGGTAGAGTCTATCAATCTGGCATTGTACGTGATAACACTGTCAGAGCCGCTTGTCCAATCCCGTCTCTTTCAAAAACTGAAGTAGTCCCTTTGTCGCCTTCACCTGCGATGTCTTAAGTCGGCGGCATGTGAAAATCGTGTCGAGGGACAATGGTCTAGTGTCAAGGTGCGCGAGAACGGATGCCAGGGACTGTCGCTGAACATTATATTCAGGACAGTCGCACAGAATGTGTTGCAGCGTCTCCTCGCAAAGACAGGCATTGCAGAGAGCGTTGTCGGCCATTCCAATGCGGAATGAGTAAGATTTCGTGAAAGCCACCCCTAACCATAAGCGATAAAGCAGAGTCGCCTCGCTGCGGCGGAGTCCAGTTGGCATATAGAGATGCATCAAAGACGGCAGGTGGTATTGACGGTTGCTCTGGTTGGTCTGGCTGTTTGGTGTGCACCATGAAGACAGCGTCATCTCCTGTGCAAGCACTCGAAGTCTGCTAGCTGCGTCGGATCGTGAAAGCGGTATGGCCTCTTCTTGTGCGTCTTCAAGAGCCGCCCGAGCTGCATTATCGGCGTCTTCGTTTCCAGTGACGCCGCAGTGACTTGGCAGCCACTGAAACGTCACGTGGTGTCCTTTCTCCTGTGATGTATGGAGTAGGCATCTAATATCGAATACGAGCTGTTCGAATGGCCCGCGACGCAGAGCTGATAGTACAGATTGTAGGGCTGCCTTTGAGTCGCTGAAGATGGACCATTGTCGAGGTGGCTCCCGACTGACGAAACGGAGTGCAGCGCGAAGAGCAGCTAGTTCAGCAGATGTCGATGTTGTCGGGTGGTCAGTCCTGAAGCTGATGGTAATAGCTTTTGCTGGGACAACCACAGCACCGGACGAACACTGGATGTTTGTGGAACCATCAGTATAAATGTGTTCACTGTCCGCGTACCTCTCGTGCAAAAGAAGCAGAGACAGTTGTTTGAGGACAGGCGACGACAGGTCAGACTTTTTTCCGATTCCTGGTACACTGAGATGTACTGTGGGGCTGATAAGACACCAAGGGGGTATCGATGGTTTAGATGCAGCGGTGAAGCCCGAGGGAAGTTTGTCGTTGTACTTGTTGATAGTTTTAGAGAATGATGATTGGTGCCTGTCTGAAGGTAGTGCTGCAAGGTGGTGATAGGGGGCACGTGCAAAATGTCTGATGTGCGTTCTCAGGGCTTCCACCGTAATGTGAGTTCGCATTGGATGGTCCCGAGCAATCGCAAGAGTCGCCTCTGTTGACGTACATCTGGGCAAACCAAGGCAGACTCTGAGTGCTTGAGCTTGTACTGCCTGCAGAACACGAATGTTTGTCTTGCAGGTGTTGTTCAGTACAGGTAGACTGTATCTTAAAAAACCGAGAAAGAGAGCTCTGTAGAGTTTAAGCATTGCGTCTACTGACATCCCCCACGTCTTCCCTGTCAAGTATTTGAACAACTGGGAAGTAGCTGTCAGGCGCCGTTTCATGTAGGCCACGTGTGGGCTCCAACAGAGGTCTCGGTCAATAATGACGCCAAGGAATCTGTGGTTTCGGACATAGGAAATGGTCCGCCCATTGATTGAGATGATATAAGGCGTCATCGGTTTCCGAGTAAATGCGACTAGTGCGCATTTTTCAGGTGAAATGCTGAGACCCTGTTTACACAAGTAGTTCGCTGTCAAAGTGGCCGCTCTTTGAAGTCGCGCACGTATCTGAGGACGTGTGACTGCCGAAGCCCAGACACAGATGTCGTCAGCGTATGTTGAAATCTTGATGGTAGTTGGCAAGCATTCAGCAAGTCCAACAAGAGCGAGGTTGAATAGCGTCGGGCTGAGAGCACCGCCTTGAGGAACGCCCTTGCTGGTATAGCGTCGCGTAGTTGGCCCATCGTCAGTTAATACATAGAATGATCTTGCAGATAGGTAACTTGCAATCCATAAAAATACTCGACCACCTAAGCCAACCGTCACAAGAGCGTCGAGAATAGCCTCATGTAATACGTTATCGTATGCCCCTTTCACATCTAGGAATAAAGCTGCAGATAAACGTTTACGGGACCTTTCGTGCTGGACATATGAAACGAGATCAACTACATTGTCGATGGAAGAGCGGTCACGTCGGAAGCCAGCCATGGAACTCGGATAAATCTTGTAGTGTTCAAGGTACCATTCCAGGCGGCCAAGGATCATCCGTTCCATTATCTTTCCTACACAGCTGGCCAACGCTATCGGGCGGTAAGAGGTGAGCTCTAGCGGGGATTTGCCCTGCTTCAAGATTGGCACCAGGCGGCTCACTTTCCATTCGTCAGGAACATTTCCCTCCTGCCATGAGGTGTTGTAGAGACTCAATAGTGCTATCCGTGCGGATTCTCCGAGATAGCACAAGGCTCGGTAAGATATACCATCTGGACCCGGAGATGATGAGCGCCTGCAGAGAGCTAGTGCCGCCTCGAGCTCCTCCATTGTAAAAGGAAGGTCCATGCGGCAATCACGGGAATGGGGGACGTCAGCTCGGGCTGGAGGATCTGGACGAGCCGCTTGGTCTGCGACCCGCGCACAAAAGTCTTCTGCGACATCGATGTCTTGCCGCCCTTGGAAAAGCGCTAGCGCCTTGAATGGAAAACGCCGTTCCGGAAGGCAACGGAGACCTTGCACCGTTTTCCAAATGTGAGACAGTGGCTTGCGGGGGTCGAGTGTCTGGCAAAACGTTGCCCACCGTTCCGACGCTAATCTATCCATACGACGCTGAATCTTCTTTTGCATCCTCCTGGCTGCCCTAAGGTCATGGATTGATTTTGTATGTCGATATCGACGTTCCGCCCGGCGACGAAGCGCTCGAAGTCGCTCTAATTCTATGTCGAAGTCATTTCGCGTGGAAGAGATCGTCATCATGCGAGTGGCGTTTTGCATCGTCATTTTAATCGTTTGCTCTAACCCAGAGGGTAGGCCCTCGCGGCAGGCATCTTCCATCTCAGATTTGAAGTTGGCCCATTGAATCGTCCGAATGGTATTCCGTGAGCCTGATGTAGACGACAAGCCTTTGATGTTCAGATAGGTGGGAATGTGGTCACTCCCATGTGTCTCAATGTCTGGAAACCACTTCACACATCTGGCGAGAGAGTTGGAGACGAAAGCAAGGTCGAGGCAGCTGCCGTATGTCACGCCTCGAAGAAAGGTGGGGCTACCATCGTTCAGGAGAATAAGGCCATAGTTGTGGGCGATACTTGCTAATATTCGTCCTCTTGCATTTGTCCTTGTACTGCCCCATGCTGGATGGTGTGCATTGAAATCTCCTATGATGACCCATGGGGCGGGACAAACACTCAAGATATCCGCAAATCTTTTGGTATCGAAATTGCTGGAAGGCGATATATACACGCCTATGAGAGTAAACAAGAGTTTGTTCTTTTTAACTGTGATGCATATATATTGATTGTCGTCGTGGGGCGCAATTGGTTGCAAAACATAGGTGAGTTCACGACGAACAAAAACGACGATTTTGCTGCATGCACCGTTTGTTGGTGAGGTAATAAACTCGTATCCTGACAGTCTTATTGGTTTCGACAAGTTGGGCTCACAAATGACGATGAGTGGAAACCCATTGGTGTAGACAAACTGACGAAAATCTGAAATTCGTGATTTTAGCCCTCTGGCGTTCCACTGGATGACGGACGCTGCTTTGACTTCTTTCCGGAAGGATGGGGTAGGAGTTGCCATCTTTCTAGTTGAGGGATGCAAGCACTGGGCTTAAGGCGTCCAACACTTTAAGTGCGCTTCGAGCAGATGGTGTCCTCATGTCCACTAAAAGCGCTCGAATGGCCTCCATGAGAGAACGTAGCACCGAGATGACTTGACGGTCTGTTTTAGGTGAATCATCCATGGCCGGAGAAGGATCAGGTGGGGCCCCGACCTTCTGAGGTTCTTTCGCAAGGGAGCGGCTCGGTAGCGTAGGCCATTCCTCTAAAGATAGAGTCTTCTCTGCTTCCTTCGTGGAAGTGGTGGGCCCTTTCGCGGCGCGGCTAACTGGCACCGCAGAGGAGTGGGTACTGTCACTTCGCGCATGCGTCTTCTTCGAAGACGTACGATGGTGCCGACGTCGACGCCGACGCCGGACTACTTTGGCTGCCTCCCTGTGGGCCGAATTGTCTCTGGCCATTTGCTTGAGAACCGCGCGTTCCCTCTTGATGCGGGGACAGTCTTTCGACGAGGCCGCATGAGGGCCGCTACAGTTAGCACACTTCAGGACCGTGGCACCGCAGGTCTGTTCTGCATGAGGTTCAGCGCAACGGGGACACAGTGGCGAGTTGGGACACACGCCCTTGACGTGTCCTAGCCGGAAACACTGATGGCATTGAAGCGGCTTCTGGATGAATGGTCGGACCGGATGTCGAAAATGTCCGACTTTAACGTGGGATGGGATACAATCCCCCTTGAATATTAATTTTACGCAGCGCGTATTCCCAAGGCGGCGCACTTGCGTAATGATCGTGCCTTCGTATGCCGGCTTGATGAGGCTAGGTAAGTCATCATTAGGAATGGCTATGTCGATGTCGTAAATCACACCGGCTATGGATGTGTCGTCGATCGGGATAAAGGGGCGCATTTTGATTCCGCCTAGCTCCGTGAGCGCTTGAAGTTGTCCAAGCGCACTCGCGTTGTACACGTCTATGGCGAGTATATTCTTGCGTGGATTTATTCTTATATCTTTAATTTGATCCGGCACCGCACGTTCCAGAAAAATGGATAGGGCTTGCCTGTTCAGCAATCGTAGGTTGCTTGATGGCTCTTCCGGCATATAAATGATGACGTGTGGCCAGCGCGCAGGCCTTGACTTCATAGTCGTTGTGCTCGCAGGAGTTGACGGCGCTGTGTTGACGATTTTTCTTCTCGCCCTCTTACTCCGGACGGGTATGAAGCCGTCGTCGGATGAGTCGTCCGACATGGAGTACAGCTCGGTGTCTTCGGTGTCACTGGGGGAGCCAACTCGCTTCCTTGCGGTTGACGGCTGTGATGACGTCTGGCCAGGCGGGCCTCTAGCATGCTCCGCGTCCATGGCTGCAAGACGGGGAGGCGAGGCACCTCGAAAGCCGAAGATTTTACCAAAAATTCACAGAGCACAGAAACAAGTGTTCTGCCAAGAAGACACTTCGTCGTCTTCCGTAGAAATGGAAGTAGCTGACAGAACAAGTGCCATTGTGATTTATTTTATTTATTTATTTATTTTCAATACCCTAAAGGCCCCGAGAGGTATTACATAGGGGGGGATACAATTCACACATGATATTGTAATAAAAATGACTGAAGGCAACAAGCACAAATTTCGGTAGAAGAAACACTTTGTAAAAAAAATGAAAAAAGAGAAAAAAAAACGAAAAGTAATTTGGGTGAGAGTACATAATACAATTCATATTTGCTGTACATGGTACTTTTCAACAAGGCACAAGTGGCAGGTGGGTGCGGGTAAATGGACATTTAGAAATTATACATATATGTAACACAGGCCAGTCAAGAAGTGGCAGCTGAACATTTTATACATTTAAAAATGTTCGTAGGGCTGATTGGAAGGCAGGCGGGTCAGTGATTGTTACAATATCTAGACGTAGGGCGTTCCATTCGTTCACTGATAATACCAAAGGGGAATTTTGGAATTTTTTGGTCCTAGCAAATATGGGAGACACTTTGCATACATGGTCATTGCGGGTGGACAGATAATGGGTGGGTAAGATGGGAGCAGATGAAAAAGATGAACCACAATAGTAAAGGGAGTGAAAAAAAGACAGACGGAAATATTTCCGTCGTGTGTCAAGATCCGGGAGATTAAGGGTCTGCTTTAATGCCAACACACTTTGATATGGAGAGTAGGAGCGCAAAATAAAGCGGGCAGCCTTATTTTTAATTGATTCGATGCAATCAGAAAGGTTAGCTGTGTGAGGGTTCCAAATAATTGAGGCGTAATCGAGGGTTGTTCTGATAAGGGAGATGTATGCACGAAGTCTTGTGTCACTGTTTGCAAGGTACGGACGGTGTTTTAAAAAGCCAAGTTTTTTTATTGCCTTGTTAGTAACATGCTCAACATGCATGGCCCAGCTTAAATCAGACGTAAGAATAACGCCCAGATATTTAAAGGAAGAGGTTCGTTCGAGCATGCAATTGCGTAGAGTGTATACGTTAGATGGAAAGGTTAGCTTGGAAGAAAATGTCATGACCTTAGTTTTATCTGCATTAATTTCCATCTTCCGTACGTGACACCATTCAGCTAATGTGGTTAAATCTTTTTGTAATATGGCAACGTCATCAGGGCTGGTTATCTGTCCATAAATTACACAATCATCGGCAAACAGCCGTATTGTTGAAGTTATATTCGTAGCTATGTCATTAATATATATTAGGAATAATAAGGGGCCTAACACTGACCCTTGAGGCACCCCTGACCTAACGCGGCAGAAAGTAGACTGGTTGTTATTAATAGTTACCGATTGAGAACGACCAGATAAAAACTCGTTAATCCACTGGGTAGTTTTCTCATCTAACCTAAGGCTGTTTATTATCATGATTAGCCGTTTATGGGGAACACGATCGAAGGCTTTCGAGAAGTCAATAAATATTGCGTCAGTATAAAGCAAATTGCGCAAAGAGTCATGTAAGTCAGTGGTTAGTTCGAACAACTGTGTTTGGCAAGACCGGTTGTATCTGAAGCCATGCTGATTTTTGAACAACAGATTATTTGCATTAAGATGACTCGTAATGTGGGAGTAAATTATGTGCTCAAGGAGTTTACAACAAACAGATGTCAGTGAAATCGGGCAGTAATTGCTTGGACATGAGGGGTCACCAGATTTGAATATAGGTATGATATGGCCAGACTTCCAATCATCTGGAACACAGCCGGTATCCAGTGATTGTTGGAAAATTAAACACAGTATAAATGATGATATGTGGGAAGTTAGTTTTAGTAGTTTAGAGTTGATGTCATCCGGTCCAGGACTGGAGCTAAGCGGGAGCCTGTCAATAGCCCGTGATACACCTGTTGCAGTAACGGTGATGGGCCCGCTTGGATGAGTTATTGTAGAAAGAGAGACGGTACAAAAGTGGTCGAGTGGCGGTTCGTCGGTAAAAGCTTGGCTGAAAGTGTTGTTCAAGAGGTCACCACATGCTTCATTGGGCACCATGCAGCCATCTGTGTCCTTTAGGGTTATTACAGTGTCCGTATCTTTAGGGTTAATTACACGCCAAAATTTTTTGGATCAGACTTTAACAAAGTGGGCAGGGTATAATTGAAATAATGATCCTTAGCTTCTTCAATTGTTTTTTGTGATTCACGAGCTAATTCTTTATATTTTTTCCACGCATAATCAGTTTTGGTTCACGAGGCCTTATTATGCGCTCTTTTCTTTTTATTCAGGCAATGTTTGACTTTTTTTGTAAACCAGGGAGCATTTGTTCTTGACGTGTATGAAATCTCAGGGATGCACATATTTTCGGTTTCCTTAAGGAAGTCACGGAACACTATCCAATTGTCATTAGTTGTACGATTAATGAATTCGTTTGAAAAGGAGCTTGCAAACTCGGTTAGCATGCTATTCATCTTTCCAAAATCTGCTTTTTTGTAATTAAGTATGCGTTTTAGCTTTGTTGGTTTATTAGGAAGTGGGAGTGGGTGCGAACAATGTACTACTCTATGGTCACTAATTTCATCAAGGACGTGAACTACAGCATTAGTTGGATTGTTTGTTAGGACTAAATCGAGGGTGTGTTTGCCTCGTGTCGGCTCCTTTACCAACTGAGTTAAATGAAACAAGTTTAATGTTTGAAGGAAGCGAGACACCTCGAGCCGGGCGGGTGTTAATGGCGATGATGGCATTGACCAGTTAATAGCAGGGTAGTTAAAGTCGCCGCCAAGCAACAAAATACACTGTGGATATTTATTATATATAAATTCAAGCACACTGGTCATGTGGTCAACGAAATCGGGTTTGCTGTCAGGAGGCCGATAACATACGCCGATGATGCATGTGCGGCCTTCAAGTCAGGTTTTTACAAAGATCAGCTCAAGAAGGGTATCAACAACTACAAGAGAAGGTTGATACACAGTCCTTATTGCTATCAAGACACCACCTCCTCTAGACAAAGTTCTATCTTTACGAAATATTGAAAAGTAGTCAGGAAGTGATAACTCG
The DNA here is from genome assembly GCF_050947875.1 of Dermacentor variabilis. NCBI lineage: Eukaryota > Metazoa > Arthropoda > Arachnida > Ixodida > Ixodidae > Dermacentor > Dermacentor variabilis. The sequence continues at coordinate 14,803,392 of NC_134569.1, read as the reverse complement.
CTATTGCATGTGTCACCCCGGAGCCAAGTTTCTGTGCCTAGTATAATATCAGCAGAGCACGTGTGAACTATTGAAAGTAATGAATCAACCTTATTTATAATGCTGCGAAAGTTAGCCAGAAGAATAGATAAGTTATTTGCCTTTCCTCTGACAGGCTCGATTCGTACAGTTTGTCATTCTGAGGCACGTGGTTGTGGTGTGTCTGCCTGAATTACACGGGCGGAAATCGCATCATAGCAGTAGATGTGCCCTTTAAGCTTCAGTTTGTTGTGCCGTATCGTGTAGCGGTCATCCTTCCCTTTATTTTGTTTAGCGAAGTCACGCAGCATTTTCCTTGCAAACTGTATTTTTGGGGAAAAATCTTCCTCAAGCCAGATCTTAGGTTCAACATCTCTGAGTTTAGGAACTCGATAATTAACGGACGCGTAACATCAGGTCGAGGCTGCCCGATTCGATGCACGCGTTCAATGTCTTCAGTGTGCAAGGTTATATTTAGGTGAGTGGAACAGAAATCTCTTACTAACTTCTCGCTAGCGTCATAGTCTTCCTTCGCAACTTCAGCTAAACCTCTGATAATTAGATTGTTTCTTCGTGAACGATTATTCAGGTCATCTACAACATCTTCTAAGTCGCAATTCATACGTGACAAAGTCATTTTTACTTCTTCAAGTGAGTCATTAACAGCTTTAACACCAGTGCCGATTTCGGGTACAATAGGTAGATTTTTTTCAACTGCGCAGACTCGGGACCTAATATCGGCAACATCTCGCTGGATTTCTTTCAGAATAGTTGCAGTGGTGCCAGAATTCTTTTTGTTAGCATCCATGAATTCTTTGAGTAGCGCATATACATGATCTACTTTGGGGCCAGGGTTGGCTTCAATTTCCCCAGCGCAGAGCAACAGCAGCGCTAAGCAAATTGACAGGGCCAGCGAGGGCTTCGGGCAGACGACACAGATTAAGCTGACTACGGCTCAGTTAAATCAATCTTATTCCGGTGACAGGTACTGAAGGCACCGATACGAACCCTGTAAGTAACTATGTCAACTCCCGTCACTCAAAGAGGTACAGGAATGTTGGGCAAAAAACAGCAATATGGGGATAAGCAGCCACGGTACTTATTAAAGAAGAAAAAAATAAGGGGTGAGGGGTGTTAAGTGCTACTACATACCTAGAACACAGCAGTGAAATGTTACAACGATGTCGTGCGTGACCACATATCCTGGAGGGCCAGAGCGAAGCAGTGCCTTTTATGCGGTGTGGTGGCGCTGGACCGAGGAGTCGCAGCGCAGGCACAGTAGCTTGCCCTACCAGGACAGCGACGTCAGATGGTCGACACGGGGGCCAGGCCGTATCTTCAAAGTCTGGTAGGTCGACGCACGAGCAGCAGGCGGTGGCGACGGCAGAAATCTAGAACACAGCAGTGAAATGTTACAACGATGTTGTGCGTGACTGCATATCCCCACTAGCTAAGATCTGATGCCCACTAGTGCATCAGATCTTAGCTGTTCTGCTTGTTATGATGTCATTAAAATCATACTGCATCCGCCTAAGCACAAGCAACGTTTTTCGATTTAGCTTCACATGTCTTGATTGAAAGTGTTTCTTTTTCCATCTCATTTGCTTTGTCAATTGACTTGTGCTAGTGATGGTTTACTTAAGTTTAGAACCTGTATTTGTTTGCCTCTTGCAACTTGCAGCATGCAGCAAAGAGAGTTCTTTTATCTTCATTTAACCTTGTGGTTCCTAACAGGTTCACAACAGGTTGGTTGAGCATCGCACGCACTTTGCGAAGACGTGGGCTCATATCCCACCTGCACACCTGCAGTCAGTTGTTTTTTCATCCGCTTTTACTTTAGTTTATTTATTATTTCTAGATTTCAATCAAATAAACAAGTAATTTCTCCTGTGCTTTCTTTGTTGTCATCTGTTGGCTTTATAGGGTTGTGACTTACGATAACCGGGCCCCTCTATTCCCTTTATTCTTTTATTCTCATTAAGGCATGGTAATAAAGCTCAGTTGCTAGTTATTGCTTGTCCTGTCCACTTCTTCGTCTTATGTCCCATCTGAAGTCGTGGTTCCTTTCCCCTTTAAACCCTTTATTCTTGTTCACAACAGGCCCTAACACTTAAGCTGACAAATTTAACATTGATACATTCTGATTGCATCATGCTGATATTTTTTGCTGTGCAGGCATGCGCCCATAGGTATGTGAACAAGGGTGATAGCTACCGGTGGGGCCGAGGTATCTGCTACACACTTAGCCAATTCCTAGACCTGCACCGGGCTTGGGAACCTTGTGAAAACCGGCCTGTTGACAAGGCACATGAGCAGTTTGGTTTTTGCCAGGCTGGAACCAGTGGTGTAATCTCAGAGGTGAGAACACTTTTTTTTTTCCCATAACAATGTCTTCTGTTATATTAACATGATCCATCAGACTCTGTGGCTTCTCTTCAAATGCAGCATAAGTATAAGATATTTTCCGTGCCCATTCTTGTGGCAACAGTTTTCTCCCAGTATCTGCTTTTCCCTTTCGTCATGCATTAGAGAGCCAATTAGAGAGCCATTAGAAGAACGGTTCCTGTAGCCAATATGTAACCAAAGCTCATTTTTATTGGCTCCACAACCGATGTGCCAATTTTGAAAAGTGAATAAAGAAGGTCAAGTCACTAACGCGTAGCTCAAGTGATCACAGCCAAGTCACCTATCAACTACATGTAACAACCTACAAGGAATTGCATAAAGGCCTTGTAATGAGTCAATATATATCAGTAATATGATTAATGACACTTCAGTGTGACCAACCTGCTCCCCCTCTCTTTCACAGTTCTTATATGGACTACCCACTAAACAAAATCTGCAAAGCTGCTCTGATTGTGTTGTTGCAGGACTCGACCATTGTGTTAGGTGCCCCTGGTCCCTACACGTGGAAGGGAACCGTCTTTACCATAACAGTGCAGCGAACACTGCGTGACTGGGCTTGGTCTGTCAGTCCCTTCCTCGACGAAGAGGCACCTGTCGAGAAATACAGCTACCTTGGTCAGTGCTTTCTCTCATTAGCTTGATGCAAGAAAGTTCATACTAATACTTGTCATTCTGAAGGCAGCAGGCTTGAATGTTAATGCCATGTTACGACACACTCTCACATTGCAGTTTCTTTTGGTTGTGTGTGAGAGGTGCTCTGCTTTGATTTTTTTCCCATTCAAATTTAATTCTGGCATGATAGTGCAGTTAGTTTGCAATAATTTGAACATCATTTTTCATAATCTTGTTTAGTGATCTCTAAAGAACTCCTCGTACAGACCTTGCAAGCACCTACTGCACAATGGCTTGGCCAATCAGTCACACATTGATAAGCTGGCATGCATCTCAACTTGAGGCACATATATGCAGGAAGTAATAATATCCTTGAACAGTTTCGGACTGCACTTGACCCTTTCCTCCTAAAGGGACCATGTTGTGTGAGAGAAGGAGTTGTTGCGGCACTTTGAGGATTTATAAAGTGTTCTTGAACAGGTGCAAGGGAATGATCAGTATATCATTCCGCAATGAAACATGAACCCTTGGAAAGAGTGCATGCTTCCCTTTTCACATTTTCCAGTGGTCTGTTTGACACGGGTGTGATTCATTCACATATGCAATAGTTTCAGGCTAGAGTGTTAATGCCATGTTGGTGACACAATCTCGCATCGCAATTGCTCGTGGTTATGCGTGGCAGGTGTTCTGCTTTGATTTTTGTCCCATCCACATTTAATTCTGACAAGACCGCAAGTTGGGCAAGTTGATTTACGTACATGGTGAAAAGCAGCACAAATTGAACATATACAGAAGAAACACACGGACGAGCACTCATCCGTGCATTTCTTTTTTGTGTCTCTGTTAAATTTACAGTGCTTTTTACCACGAAAATTTAATTCTGGTGTGATAGTACAGTTAGCTTGCATTAATTCGGACATAATTTTTCATAATCTTCCTTAATTCAAACTGTTATCAAAATTTTGGATCTATTGCCATGGTTTCGAAACATATTAAAGACAGCTGACTGACTGAACTTTTGGTTAATTCCAACTTTTTCGCTACCACGTCCAAGTAGTGCCAGTTATGCCACTTCAGTGGCCGTAATGGGCTGAAAAGGCATATGTATGTAGAGTTCTGTATTATCAACTGACTTGCGCTTGCATTGCCTTGAAGCCTTTTTGCATTATGTACCTATTAGAAGCTTTATTGAAGCTCATGATGCCTGCTTTGACACACCTGTTTCGGAAGGTTTTGATAATCTTTCTAAGTCTTTGCCCTTTCTTTTTATTTTGAAGTATTTGTTTTTGTTGAAGGAGGTGCACAAAGATGCATTGCTGGCTTGTTTCCTCATATATTAAATTATCGTTTATAGTGTATGTGGTGGACTCTCATTAAATGGAACCTCAAGTGACCAGGGAAATTGGTTCTGTTTATCAGGAGTTCCATTTACTGAGAGACAAAGCTGAACACAATTGCATGAATACAAAACCAACCAACCATGAGGATGGTGTTCCGTTTAAGAGGTAGTTCCATATAAGCAATTTCCGTTTATCGAGATTCCACTGTAGTTCTGTCCTGTATTGTATCTGACCTCCTTGATTATACACATTTGATTGAGACAGTTAACAATTCTTATTCTGTGAGCAAGAATTTGTGGTCTCGCAAAGCTCAAATTAATATGAATGGACTGTATCTGAAATGTCCCGGGATTTCTCAAAGCTATGGCTATTGTAAAGCTTTTAGTTATTGTTTTCAAACATTGAGGAGGTACCTTGCTCTGTCATGTAACCCTCTGAATGGACATTTGATTTCATGATTAGTGTCACTGTAACATATACTGGTTCTTGTTTTTATTGTGTTGGTAAATTTGATAAGGCCTGACATGTGTTGCCCTAAAAAAAACAAAAAAAAACATTCAGTTAGACTGATTTCGTGCCATCATATCACCAGGCATCCAGCTTTTTTATGTGGGTATGTTTGTGCCTTTTATCTGTGAATGAGTTGATCCCAGTAGCTTGGCAAAATGATATGAGAGCACATCAGTCTAAACCAGCAGAAAAAGAAATTGGGTTCAGGTGTCAAATTATCCCTCTGACAAATGATATAGCAGAAGTATAGATAATTGAAAGCAGTTCTCAACAAGTGGGTCATCTTTTGCAGGCATGTCAGTAACATCGGGCAAGTTCTTCAAGAACAGTATGCAATATGTGGCTGGTGCACCTCGGTCAAATGGAACAGGAAAGGTGGTGTTCTTTGGCAAGGAGAAGGGACTTTCAAACCTACGCACACTGCTTATTCTGAATGGAGAGCAATTTGCTTCATCCTTTGGCTACTCACTCACATCACTGGATCTCAACAAAGATGGGTGCGTAAACATCAAGTTTTTCACACAGAAGCTGTTTGGTTTCCTGTCTCCTCTCTTCTTTGTTTCTTTCTTTTTTAAATATGATTCACCCAAGCCTTTGGTCATTCATTTTATTTCTTCATGGGCAAGTGATTGTTTATTAACTGACCCTGCCTTTTTGACAAGGAACTAGCTCTCCTTGTCACACTGTATAAATTTACTGTTGAAAGAAATGCAGTGGCTTCAACATTTCTTTTGGGATGAAAGCCGTGGTACCATATGAGTGAATAATTATTTATTAGAAGAAAGAGTAAAAGAAAAGAGAGACATTGTCTCTTCTCAGTGTTTTCACTCATTCATGCTGTATTCCTTAAGTATTTGCAGTTCTGCTCGTTAGTTGAAGTTGAGAAACTTCACAGCTACACATGTCTTCTTTTGTTTATTGTTTACTCATGAACGAGAAGATGGGAAACGAGGGGCGCAATTTTTGCTAATCAGAACCATGTGAAGCCAACAAATAATGAGGTTAAGGAAAGCATAGGGGAACTTACCTGTAAATGTTAATTGAAGTATGGGAATGATAAGCTAAAGTGAAATGAAAGTGGAAGGAAAGACAACTTGCTACCGGTTGTTTAATTATGTATTTCCTGGAATGTGTTCTTTTCTTGCAGACTAATTGACCTTGTGGTGGGTGCTCCGTTCTATCACGGCAAAGGTGAAGGAGGTGCCATCTACATCTACCTCAATTCGAAAAAGGTACCAGAGCCTCTGACCTTTTTCACGTTTTGTAAGAAACTATCAATGAATTTGAGATTTTATTTTTCAAATGTCACCAAATATTCACATTAAAATTTGGCACCTCTGGCTTATGTTGAAGTATTCCCACTTCTATCTTGCATCACATTAGGGCATATCCAGGGACACAAAGCCCATCAAGCTTATTGGGAAAGATGAGTCCAGATTTGGATTTGCTCTGTCATCAGCTGGTGACATCAATCGTGATGGATATCCAGGTAACTGACTGCAATAGTCGTGCATGCAATTAGTGAACACTGAATAGGCTGCCCTAAATATTAAAGCCAGATAGTTATGATGTGTGATGAGAATGTACCTTGCATATTTTTCAGTGTTCATCTTCCTGTATGACCTCCCTTAGTGGTCTTGTAGATTAACAAATGAAGTGATTAAATTTAAACTTTTGTACTATCATCTGACAACTGCTGATGTCACATATTCCTCTTGGTACACATTCGTTGCATGTAATGAAGCCGCACAATTACATTTAAACTTCACTTTCAGATCTTGCTGTTGGTGCACCATATGAAAGTGGGGGTGGCGCCATCTACATATACTTGGGGTCAGCAGATGGCATAGTCAAGGAACCTTCTCAGGTATGGATATTACCCCACTTGAACCAGTGTATTGTGGCCAAGAGAAAATGCTAGAAATGAATGAATTGGCATAATTGTGTTTTATGAATTAGGGCTGTCATTAGCCATTCTCTGGGAGCTTACAAAGACAAATATGATTAACAGAGATCCCTTTTTCCTTTTCTCTAGCTGATGCAATATAAACAAAATGAACACATGTTCTATTTTAAGAAAGCAGTCCCCAAAGTCATATGTAGCCTTTTGACTTGGTAATGTTGCTTGATTCCTGAACGCGTCTCCTTATAACTTAGCATGCCTGATCGCTAAAATGGCTGATCCATGAGCTGATATTTTATGCTCACTATTACCACTTGCTGATTAGCAGGCTGTTAACACTGTTGCCAAACAGACCATCCACCAGTACAAGCTGGGCTAGGTTGTCAAGCACGCCTTATGTTTGTTCCACACTTTGGGTCCTGAATTATTTTTAATCAGGCTCTCTTTACTAAGCCAACTGGCTCACAATCCCTGTTCAAGTTCAGAAATATTTTTATTGCAATATTCTCAGTCATCTGGGTATTTCTTGCAACACCTTGCAAATTGTACTTAATATACTTGTGTTTGTTCAGGTTATACGTCCACAGGACCTTCCGAATGAAATAAAGGAAAGGGTTAGCACTCTGGGCTATTCCCTGTATGGAGGCATGGACTTGGATTCCAACGGCTATCCTGACCTTCTTTCTGGCAATTATGAGACAGATAGCATAGTCCTGTTCAGGTGAGTTTGGGAGCAAATGCTGTGTCCTTAATCAAGTTTTGTATTGACGAAAGGAAAATGCACATTATTCAGTGGCATGAACATATAGCAGACTTCTTTTAACATAGCTTTTCTAAGCAGAATTTCCATGACAAATACAACCACTGTTGTTTAGTTTCCCACAGATTCAGTGCAAAAGTAGTTTACGACTCTCTTGCAGTACCATTTGATATACTTTATAAATGCATAGCACACATTGCAACTGCTTGCACATATGTTGTTGTGAGGCACAGACCAGCTGACTACGAACCGAATCCCTTTCCTGGTCCCTGGATCAGTCTAAACAAAGAAGGTTGACCTAACAAAGCAACAGCAATGCGCATGATCGTCGAATAGATGGTGACAACTGAATGCATCTCGAGTTAATTGTGCAGGCACTGAGTCGAGTAAACTGACCTTCACACCCCAGGAGATGCCGATAACTACCGTCATCCAAGGAGTGAAAAAGGCAGCGAAAACCACCGAATGGCTGTCAAGTCTCAAGATTGATTTGGCAGCGCTTTGGGAACGTGTGTGAGGAGTGGTAGCGTGGGTGTGAAGGTGAGGGGGGAAGGGGTAGGCCGCTTCATTTCTTGGGGGCGCACCCCCACTCCCCTTGGGTACGTGCCTGATTGTTGCACATATTATCACAGCTGCTGAGCGTAAGCTGGTGATAAAACTTCTTGTTTGTACGACGTGGCATGTCTAACGCATACCTTCGTTTGCTTGCACAAATGGAGAACCTGACACTTTTCCTGATGCCATCCCTGCCCATTTTTTCTCTACAGCATACAAAGGCAGATTCTTTTTTTCTACACACCTTCTCCTCTCAATTGTGTATGCCAACTTCTTATCCATTATGCTGCCTCAATACCATCTGCTGTGCCTACGCTCTCATTTGTGCAAGCCGTTGGGGAAAAAAATGCACACACCTACCAACTCTTTTGACTTGCGCAGAGCAATCCCCATGAGCAGGCAACATGAATTCTTTAGCAAGAATTTTAGTGGTGCTGTAGATACTAGTGTTATCCTTGAGTACTAAATGGCTGAATGTATTGTGTTGTTTCTCTTAAAGTGAGAGATCACAACTAGGAGACGAACACAAGGAATACAAAAGCACAATTATGTTAGTCTGCACCAATAGGTGATCCTTGAAGTTGACAGCAGCAATGGTGCATTGCATAGGCGGAGGTGTTTGCATGTGACACATAGGGACGCACATGCTAAAAAGCTTAGCAATGACTAGCTTTAGATTTATGAAGTTCAAGTTTTAGATGTTGTTCTTGTGAATAACTGTTCCCTTATTTTTGCATGCAGGGCTCGTCCAATCATTGACATTAGCACCAGAGTCAAGGGAAAGCTGCAGAACATAGACCCTGCTGTGCAAGGCTGCCCAGATGACCTCGACAGCCGTTATGTGTGGTTAGTACTCATTACTTTAGCAAATCCTGGATTCTTGTCAGGTTATTGTGCTAACTTCATTTAACAAGACCTCTGCAAATAAGGAAGCAGCTGTGCAAGCATAAAATCTGTGCAACAAGACATGCAGTATTAAGTTTGTGCAAAATAGGAAATCGCATTAACCTTGGAAAATGGCTATCATAAGCTTTTATTTATTAGTGGTATGCAAATGTTCTAAATTTCGAATACAAATGAAATAGTCTTTGTTATTCAATTTGTATTCAATTTGAACCCGCCGTGGTTGCTTAGTGGCTGTGGTATTGGGCTGCTAAGCATGAGGTCGCGGGATCGCATCCCTGCCGCGGCAGCTGCATTTCGGTGGGGACGAAATTCGAGAACATCCGATTACTTAGATTTAGGTGCACGTTAAAGAACCTCAGGTGGTCCAAATTTCCGGGGTACTATGGCGTGCCTCATAGTCAGAAAGTGGTTTTGACACATAAAACCACATAATTTAATTTTATTTTTTTTGCCTTCAATTTGAGAATGCACTACTTGAAATTGTCGAATATTCATTTCTTTTAAATGTGTAAGGGATAGCAAGGCTTATTGGAGGCTAAAAAGAGAGAAAATTATGGAAGTGTGGACCATTGTGAATGATGTCGCAAAGATGCACTTGCTGTGCAGAAGCACCAGTTCTCGAGTGAATGCAAGGGTCAGATAACTATTGCTCAATCATTTTCAGTCATCCACTATCAGTGCCCTACTATTTGACAGCCTGTATGCGAATTTGTCACTAATTAGACAGATTAATATATTATTTGACCATTTCCACAATGTCTCCATCCCTTTAAAACAGTGTGCAGTGCTGTAATATCTTCCTTTTTAAAACTTGCACCAAAATCTAAGTGCACAGGGTGAAATGCAAGAACACCCTTGTACTTAGATTTAGGTGCATGTTGAAGAACCCTGGGTGGTCGAAATTTCCAGAGTCCCCCACTACGGCGTGCCTCATAATCAAAGTGGTTGTGGCATGTAAAACCCCATTATTTAATTTTAAATTTTGCTTTTTAAAACTGACTGAACACACTACACATCCACCTGGTGACACGCTGTTTGCTTTTTTCATTACTGTCATTGTCATGGTACACAAGATGATTGAAAGAAGTTGTTTCTCATTTACAACCTGCTCAATTGACCTGACAATAATTTGCTAATGGCGTTACATGCATATATATATACCTGTAAACAATCCATGTAAATAATGTCAATACACTTGTTTTTTATCAGTCGGACTCCACACCAACTTGATTATGTCACTTGGTTTCGAGATAAAATATGCTATGTTTAATTTGATATTTAGAGGTCATTTTTCTCTAGTATTCATATTTGATTCGATTCAGAAAATACACTATTCGAACACCCTTAGATTTTGTGGTACAGACAGCATTCTGAGAACATGTTGTCAACGTATCTTTTTTTGGCAAAGCAAAAGCAAAGCAGGCTATCTGTAGTTTCTTCTTCTTGCTTCTTCTTTTTGGCCCTTCTTGATTGATTTGAAATAATCTTTAAAAGACATTTTTAAGATCTGAATGCACCAAACAAAGCTGCTTCATATCAAGTTTCACTCCGCTTTTCGCAATTCCTCTCGTATTTCGCTTTGGGAGAGGCAGTGGAGGTATGGGCCAATATGTCTGGCATCTTTTTGGCTCAGCACACCATGCAATAATGGATTAAATGGAGGAATGGTGCACTTGGAAGACTATGCTGAAACGTCTTGTTATAATGCTACAAGAGTTGGCCTAATGGCAGCTCTTGTAGCATTATAAACAATATAATGGCAGCTTCACTGGTGCATAATATTTGCTTTTCCCCATCTTTTCTTTAGCTTCTCCTTTGAAGCCTGCTTTCAGTTTCTACACAGCACCATGCCTAAGCTGCGCAATGGCACCGAGGCAGCACTGCTGCTCAACTACCGCATTGAGGCTGAGACATTCACAGGCAAGAAGTACTATCGCGTCCGCTTTAATGCATCTGCCAACTCGGAACATCCCAACATTGTCGAGCGGGAGCTGGAGGTTCCATGGTATGCTGCAGGCAGGGAACATTGTTCCAGGGAGCTGGTCTACCTCAAGGTTTGTCTTTCTTAAACAAGCACAAACACATATTCTTGTTCAGAGAAATGCATAGATTAGGCAATGAGTGTGATTGGACGGTTGAAACACTGGAGGCTGAATCTTTGCATGACCTCAGCTTATGCTTTGCCCATGACTTTGCACCTGTGTATTATACAGAAACCGAAAATCAGGCGTTGTAGTACACAATAAACACTGAAACAAGGAATAACATGTGAACACTTTGACAATGTAAGTCGTTCTTGTTATTAAATATTTACACACCTGAAGCACTAAATTTGAACTCTGCCAATCAGGATAGCAGAAACAAAGTTTTCAGTGATGAAGCTTTAAGTGTGTGTAAGTTCTACTTCATGTGCAGTAGTGCTTTTATTGCATTACTAACTGCAGAAATGAAAGAAGGAGATACTAATTGAATTGACATATAGAGATTGAAAAGATCTGATCTGAACACTGTAATGCTAAATTTTAAATATGTACATTGCACAAAACCACACTACACTTTCAGCAGCTTCTGGCAAGTGCTTTTTTTTTTTAGGTGTTCACCATTCTTCCTGTGTGACTTGTGTTTCTATCTTTTTCGTGTTAATAGTAAGCTAACAGTACTGATGCACTCAGCTGTTATTGCACAGACACTGTGGACAATGCAACAATGTGTCTATATTTATGATGCACTTAAACCAATGGGAAGAGCCAAAAGTCAAACTAAGGAAGAAAGGCCAGGATGCAGGGCTAAATAATAACGATGTGCTTTATTAAGGTGACAGCTTTAGACGGCTTATGGGATGAAAAATTCGATGTCCGGCATTAGGGCACCAAAATTCTTAGGGATTTGAACCCTCGACCTTTGGTGGGAGTAGAACCCATTACTTATGGTGTTACTTAAGATTAATTTAATTTAAGACCCACGACCTTTGGTGGGAGTCAAACCGGCTGGTTCTACTGAAATGTTTTAGCTGGTACATCTCATGTGCTTGTCCTTTACAGTAGGAGTTGATCACAACATGATGATAAAAGAATCCAAGTATTTTGTCTTTTTAACACTTGATGACAAGATTGCTGTGAAGGGATGTGGATTGGCATGCTGCTTTTGATTATAGTATCTTAAGTTTTTGCACATTTTTATACGCTGCTACTGAAAACAATGTTTATGGAACAGTATCTTCTTGAATAATACACTGACAAGATGACCCCATTTTTTTCTGTATGTGTGCTCGGCATGTACCAACATTGAGTATACTAACTTGCATTAAACTAGTGACCACAGGCTGGTCTAGCCACACATGTTTCTTCAGTGAAGGATGATATGTAACATATAATGCAAATTCATTTTTCAGGACAAATCTGACATTCAGAGTGCAATAAAGATGAAACTGAGCTACTCACTGGTTCAGAGGGTGCCCCGTCTCCCAATTCCCGGAGCTTCCCTACCAGACATTGATCGCTTCCCAATACTGAACCAGAAGGAGGCTTCTAGGGTCTTTGAGGTAAGAATGTCTTGTGCAAATAAGAGCCTTGTATGTTCAACTGCTGTTTGCATCCCAATAATGTTCGAGTTTATTAGCAAAATCGTATGCAATTTTCAGTTTGCTTATTCATTGTTCAAAACAAGTGGTCAAAGAAAGGTCTAGTCAACATTACTTGGTTTGTCGTGTTTGTCTTCTTGTTAGGTTAAACTGTGTAATCAGCTGCATTAGAGATGTGCAGTTTAACTCCAACTCGTTTTGAACAAAGTGGCATGAACTGGTTAAAGGTACTGGCAACTAAAACTTAAAGAAAGCTTTTTTCATAGCCATTGAAAGCTCATTCTAAATTTATTTTATCTCACGATTCCGTTGAAGATGCTCGAAGAATTATCTAAGCACACCTTTTCACTGTGCAAGTCCTCTTCATTCTCATTTGAAGATCTACGATGCTGCATGGGATGGCTAAACCAAGCCTTCTCATTATAACTCGTGAGCCACATAACCATCGCTTGATGGCCATGTTTCACACCAGTGCACAATTTCTGAGGAGCAAGAAGGACACTTAAGTGATTGTAAGTGCAAGGGCTATAAAGAAATTGTATACATTGAAACCAGGCACTCTTCACTTTTCATATAGTGGCTTTTTGTCATCACACTGTGCATGTACTCAAATGCTTCCAAATTATCACCATAAAGCATCATTTTCCTTTAATTTTGTGCAACCTCTTTTCACAGTTTGAAAATATAATGTTTGTTCAACTTCGAATGTCATGGTGAAATCTCTTAGTACACCATCAGAATAAAATTTTCTACATAGTAACTTTCTGAGGTGTTTAGTCTGTTATTGGCCCCTATAAAAGTAGTGTCAAAGAAAGAAAAAAAAATGAGCATTTCAAATGCACCGATCATCTGAGAAAAATTTCATCGTAAGTTACCGTTCTTACGCAAAAATATCTCAAGCATGACTATAGGTCGACCCCTATATTTTACACTCGCTGATAAACAAATAAAATATCTTTTGTATATAAGTTGACCCATATCATTTTAGAAAACCGAAGAATTTTAAACATGACACACCTTTAATTACAATAAGCTCAGCTGCTAAATTTCGCTAGTCAATGCCACAAACTTCATCGTAGTCGGGAACTGCCAGAGAAGTCCTCGCATTTCCTCGACACCCTAAACAACGTCTTCCTCCGAGGTGCTGTCATGTGTGTTGGATATGCAGCATTTCAACACTCCAACCTGGATTTAGTCTGGACTGGCACGGTGGGCACAACAGAGGAGCTCCGTTAGCCCGGTACTTTTGTTAGTCTTGTGCACGTATATAAGTCTAGAATCATTGTTGGAGTATAGGTCAATAGCTCTTTTTGGGTAACGTTCCTAAAAAAAAAAACTATATTTGAATAAATACGATACTTGTAATGTTATTTCATATGTTATTACCTTCACCAGAACAAGCTATTATTTTTATAATTATATGTAGGCCATTTCATTGTGTGACTTAACTGCACTGTTCTTGAGTGCCTATTTCATGCTGTATTTCTTAAACCTGGGAAGTGATTAAAATTCTTTATCCTGTTTGGTTCACACTTATGAAAGCCAGTGCATGACATAGAGTGTTGATAGAACTGACACATTTTGGTAAGTAATGCATTATGCCTACATGGGGTCAAAGTGTCTCTGAGTGGTATTCTTCAGATCACTGTGGTATGTATTTGATAACCAAAAGGATGAAAAACTAGTTGAGTTGGAACAGGTCCATGGTTTACAGCATGAAAAGATGAAGACGAGCATAAGAATGGATGACATGAGTGCGGTCTTGCAACTGAAAGTTTATTGGAAACTGGAGACAAATATACAACAAAACAAACAAGAAAGAAGTGAAGTGACAAATTCATCTGTAACAAGCACGACGTAGTGTTATATATTATCTAAAAAAATGAACTCTTGATTAGTTAAAGTGACAGATGCTGGCTGACACACGACTGCACATTTTTACTAATCTGGAAAGCTTTGGTGATTTCACGGATGCACTGGCCACTGTAGTCTGATTTCTCTTGGGTGTACATTAGCATAAGAGTGATGATCTCATCACAGAAAATGTGTTATACACTGTAATCTCATTTGGGCACTCATAATGGCTTGTACAATCTCAGAATGGTTATTTTTGTTCTCCTTTCATGCTCTAGGCTCGCTTCCTCAAGAACTGTGGAAGCAACGACATTTGTGAAAGTGACCTCCACGTTCAAGCTAAACTGCTTCTGCCCACGTAAGTACATGAGCAAAACTGAATCACCTGCATGCTATTCGCACCGTTTGCCACTTCATCTGCTCTTGTCCAGTCATTGTCTTAGACACACAAAAACTCTTGGGCCCATGTTGTGGGACACGCTTTGGCCACCTCATTTTCTTTCCACCACACATTTTTCCCAGAACCACTGCTGTGATAGGACATGTGCAAGAAGGTATTTGTTTTAAGATTATTGTATTGAGTCTTTAAATTGGGTGAAAACTTAGAATATTAATTTTTGATGGTCAGTGCACATACTGAGGCCTGGGAAGCTCTGTTGAACTAAGTTATCCAGGACAGTTATGCATATTTTAGTGCATTTAAACTGTTTGTTTTTAGCTGTTGCACAGATATTTTAATTTCACATAAGCTTATGGGAGCAGTAAAGGAAGATTTCAGCTCATTGGAAACACACAGCTGCCACTTTGAATTTTTTTCAGGGAGGAAGGTGTTCCTGTGCTGTTCCTTGGTGAAGAACATGTCAACATGTCAGTAGAAGTGCACAACCGGGGTGAACCAGCCTACGATGCTGCTCTGTACATCTACCACTCACCTGCATTAAGCTATGTTGGCCGCAAGGTTGTGTCCACAGTGAGTTAAGAAATATTCAACTTGAAAGGTTATTCTTCAGGACTAGTATACTACGTAAGATGACTTTGACAGGTCTGGATACGTACCATTGTTGTTGAACTTTTATTTTACATTGCAAACGCCCTAGTGAAGCGTAACTATATAGGATGTCTCAGCTAACATTAGCCACGCTGTTCAACAACAACAAAAAAAAAAAGATGAAAAAGACATGGTGCCAAAATACGGTCTTAAGACCTACCGTGTTTAGTCGTCAGAGCTCTGGCAACAAAACACTGTAAGCTTTATAATTGTATCTTGCACCGTATTTCTTAAATGTTTCTTTTTTTTTTTTGTTGTTGTTGTTGTCGAACAGCTTGGCTAACATTAGCAGGGAAACACTGTATAGGCACTTGAAATCCAGTTTACTGTAGTAGGACTACTACATCATTATGTAATGGTGCTCTTACATAGAACATACCTTGTAGATGTAGCATATATCTGATGAAGGGTAGAGGCATCATTTTTGAAGACAGGTGCATTATGAAGTATCCAGATGCAGTGCATATTATATTAATACAGTAATCTTGTATGTGTGGGCGTACACAACAACTTGAAGCTGTAAGTGGTAAAGTAGGCCTCTGCTAAATCTACAACTGGTGCTTTTCTTGAAGGAGTCAGTATAAGTGATAACATTTTAATTTGTACTTTTTAAAAATACTTTTATATAAGATTCTTCACTCCTGCTTCTTTTTACAGAATATTTCTATGCACTTTTATCATCTGTGTATGCTTTTATTGTGAACTTCTTTACAGCAACTCTTATGTTAAGTATACTACTAAATTGTACAAAGTCCATTTTGTCTATTCCTCCATGACCGTTATGCATACCAAACTTTTCTACAAACAAGGATTCTTGCTCCATGGTATGCATCCTTATATAATCAAAATATTTGCAAGATTATTGAGGTAGCACTTGCTGCACAATTATTCCATTATGAAATCAGTCATTCTACCAGATTTTGTGCATTTTAATAATATAGAAGCAACTGACACTAATTGAAGGTACCTCTTGCTTAATATATTCTGCAACTATTTTAACTCATGCACATTTTAGGGCGTTGATGTGGTTACCGCATGATAATTTCATTATCTGTGTGTGAGTCCTAAGGTCTCGCAAGAGTACCATTCACCATGGGTTCAAGCTTAGCGAGCCACAGGGCCACCTCAGCCATCGCCTCTCGTACGTGTAGCGTGCCGCTATGCGCGCTCAGCCCTCCAAAGCAGCTACCAAGTGCTACACGTGCAAAAGACACAGTATTGCCCTGAGTTAGCGGAAACCGTTTATTGTCTCCGGCGGCACCCAACGTTGCACAAACACACAGCCTCGAGGGTTTGCGGGAACCGGAGGGCTTCCTCGTCAGGGGCGAAAATACAGACAGGGGCACCGATAGCACATCGCTACGAGTGCAAAGGCTCCCCACAACACAATGCTGGGAAAAGTCCCCATGGCTATGCTGCTTGCTCTCACGATAACCAATGGGCCAACTTGCGTTGGCTCGGGCAATCTCCTTTGGCTTGGGCCTCCGATATGTGCGGCTTGGCACAGTTCGACCACACGCAAGCACTAGGCAGCATTCTTTGGCTTAGCGTCCAAAAGAGGATCAACACAATGTACGCACTTGCGGTATGGGCAAAGGCACCATACGCGAGCTCAAGTCCGAGACACAAAAGGTCCATTGGACGAGAGGAAAGCATGTACGTTCCCAGTGCAATCCCGGAGAGAACTCCTGTGCCTGCGAGCCGGGCAGCCGCCAGCGGCCGCCAGTGACATGAGCGCTCCCACCCCGAACCACCACGAGCATAGTGCAACCACCAACAACCATTGCGAGTGAATAGGGAATAGGTGTAGAGGCAGCGGGGCATACCTCACAACTGTCATGCTACCACGATTCAGTGTGCTTTGGCAATTTAGCAGTCTCGCTAAAATTCTGGGTTAGTCGGTGCTGGTTAGGAATAAACCTTGCACTACATAGTAGACCAAGGAGAGGACAACAAAACACACAGATGTTCTCATCCTCTCCTTGCTTGTCCATTTCTTTCTCCACTAGAACAATGTTTAATCTCACCATGATGCAAATCAAACTTTTCTTACTTTAGATGATCTGTGACTACTTCAACCTTTACGTACCTCTTAGGGTCTGAATGTAGTTGGTGAATGATTTTATTAAGTAAGCTGTCACGCCACAGACTTGGTGCGCTTTTGTGATGTAACATTCGCTGGCACAAACTAAAGACGTCCCTTTCCTTGGATACCCTACAACTGTAAACTGTTGTGCACCTTCTAGGGCCTGGATGTGGTTGACTGTGTTCCTCATGCCACACATGTTAAATGTGAACTTGGAAATCCACTAAACCAGGGCAAGGTGAGTGATCATTTTTACTGTAGACATAACTTCAAAACATATCCATTTAAGATGAACATTATATAAACATAGAAAATGCATGGTTCGCCTTAATGAATTAAGCACAGGTCTTTCTTTCTCTTTCATTGGTATTCTAGTCGCCTATATATTGCAATGCACAAGAATATCTAAACATCCTTGAAAAAATCAGCACCAGACATTCACCAGAACTAAACTTTTGTTTGTGTTTATGTTAGTCCCAATGATGCTGGCATTTCTTGTATACAGCTAGTTAATGTTTCTTACAGATGGAAATACTCCTTCGGTTTAATACTCGTAGTGAGGCTGATGCCGAAACTAGCCTGAAATTTTCCATCAAGGCTAATACGTGAGTTTCACTATATTATTCTCATTGAGAAAAGCTGGTTAGCAAGGGCGCATCAAGTGCTCACTTGAAATGTTCTTTTTATCTCCCTCATTAGTACAAGCCAAGAACTTAGCCCTGAGGAAGACCTGGCCATACACGTCAATGTTGTGCGTGTTGCAGAACTTGAACTCAGAGGGTAATTACATTTTCTTCTTAGTATGTACTACCTTTTTTCTTCTTGTATACTTGGGTGGGAGCTCTCACAGAAATTCATTGCATGCTGGCTAATATTTCTTTTTCCATTTTTCCATGATTAAGTCTGTGTGGATGATTTTGTAAGTGAAACGACAGTGAATCTTGTACAGTTTTTCACACTCAGAAGCACTAAAGTTGAGACCTTCGTGCTTTTCAGAGCCACACAGCCAGAACAGGTTTGGTACGGAGGTGCTGTTGTTGGAGCACATGCCATGAAACATTTTGATGAAATCGGCAGCAAGATTACCCACACTTACCAGGTAGGATTCTCTGTTTTGTACTTTAGCACATAATTTCTTGCTTTTGTTTTGGTATGTTGAAACTGTCGAGCAGTGCAGCATAAAGATACATAAGTGCCTGAGCTTGTAAATGCACATTGAAACCTGGAAGCAACATCACATTATTTTCCTCTGATTGATCTTGTTGCTATTTACTGCTTGGTCAGCAGGCTATCCAGCTGCAGTAATAACCTGGGTTCGGTTTTCTTTGAATCGTGCTTTGATTATAAGGATTCTTACATATTATGATATCACACCCAAGTAAAAGAGAGAATTTATGTGGACAAGATGCAAATTTTTGTTATTTTTATTCTAAAAGAGTGCAGTACGCGTGTGTTTGCCACTCATGTGAAAATAAATGTGAGAACTGTATCACTCATTGGTATCACTCATAATACCATGATTATTGCATCCAAACTAGACTGAAGTTTCGCAGAAAAATTGAGGCTTGAAAAAATCAGCAGTCTTTGAACAAAGAATTCCTTGTTCAACCAATGTTGAATGCTTATGGCATATTGTGTATCCCTACTGCCTCAATGTTTCAGCACTCTTTTTGAGGAGCAACGTGCAGAGCTTCATTTCGTGTACAAATATTGATACACAAATAAAACACAAGCTGTGGCTATTTAAGCCATGCCTGTAGCACTATTTCTGTGATGTCCTTGTAAATGAAAAAAATATTTAAAAATTACCGACGATTACGATACTCCCTAATGCAAAATTTGAGCGCAGCTCTATATGTGTTTTCATTTCGCGACATATTGGATGGCGCAGACAATCTGTTCTGTGCTGCACGTTGCAAAGGCAGTGAAGTGTGGCGCCACGGCCTCACTGATCAGGAGATCGTGAGAGGCAGTGTGTGAGCGACGCGGGGGCATGATTCACAGCAGCCGCCGCATACAGACCTCTGATGATGCAGCGCTTCGTTCCCATATGTGATATCAGTGGGCGCGCTCGCTGCATGCCTTATTGACGGCATCATCAGTAAACAGATGATGTTCACTAGTCTGGCGCCATCTCGTTGTAACCGCAGAACATATTTTTTCCAATGCTTTTCTTCTAATGCTTTCGCCATACCCTCCTCCTCATGCTGTCGTCTCTGTTGCCATATTTCATCCCCCGCTGCGCTCTGCGTTCACTCTTTCACACTTCGCTGTGCTCGTTCGCTTGGTTACGCCAGGGTACGTTGAGGGATGCCGACTCCCAATGCAGGAACGGGTGCCCAAGAGGTGCGCTCTAAAATGCGTGCAATTACTTCCTATTTATAGAGATGATGACGGCAAACTGTGTCACGCATGAGGATATGCAAATAAAATTTGATTAATCGTGTAGCTGCTATGCTACTGAACTCACAGTGAGGAATTCAGCATAGGAGAAAAGAGATGTTGCATCTCCAATAATTTGAGTTCATGTTTATACCAAAGTAAGTTATCATTTTGTGGGGTCAACAACTTTTTACAGGTGTTCAACCATGGTCCTTGGGCTGTGCCTTCCCTTGATGTTGTTGTTTCCTGGCCATTTGAAGCTGAAAACCAGCAGCAGCATGGAAAATACCTTCTGTATATGACTCAAGTTCCTCAGGTTCGTTATCAGGCTGCACATGTGTTGTAATGCACAGGTCTTGGGCTGTCACTAAAAGCTCACTACCCGCCGTGGTTGCTTAGTGGCTTTGGTGTTGTGCTGCTAAGCATGGAGGTCACATGATCAAATCTCGGCTTTGGCAGCCGTGTTTCAATGGGGGCAAAATGTAAGAACATCTGTGTACTTAGATTTAGGTGCATGTTACAGAACCCCAGGTAGTCAAAATTAACCCAGAGTCCCCCACTACTGCGAGCCTCATAATCAGATCGGGGTTTTGGTGCATAAAACCCTATAATATATATTTTATAAAAGCTCACTAAATTCAGTGGGTAAACTGTCAATAAATAGATGTAAGAGGCTGTATCATATTGCACTAATTAGTGATGTCTTGTTGCCAAACAGACTTGCAAGCATTCAACATCTATCACCTAATGCTTTGTACTTGGAGGCTGGTGGCGAGATCTGAGTGCATTGGTTTCTGATTCTTTTTAGGTGGCTGGAGATGGCGAATGCTTCATGGAAGAAAGTCAGGTTAATCCACTTGGACTGAAGGTAAATTACTCATCCTATGTTCTATTGTTAGGGTAGGATAGGGTATTACATTCCACTGTTAGAATCGTGTAGGATACTATGTTTAATGAAACTGCTTAAATTTGCTGCATGGAAAGTTCTAGCCCATCATTTCTTGTTCATTTACATAATAAAGAAAATTCCTGAATGCAAGAATCACAAACATAAAAAAATATTGCTCAAGAGGTCGTTTTACTACCTACAATGATGATGGTTGCCCTTGGTAATTGTGCATGAGCTACAGAACTGCTAGCCTGTGTTCATACCGTAACTCACCTCTGTTCCATTTTCTGTAGGACCGACCCAGTGCCATCACTGCTGCTAGTCGCACCAAGAAGCGGGAAAAGAGGGAGATAGTTATCTCTCCAGAAGAGGTGCGCCTGGAGGGGAAGACTGTTAGGCTAGTCACAATGGTGGGTTTCCGAAACACATCCTGTGTCGCATGAGTAGACTTGTGCCTAATCCTCTAACATAGAATGCGGTTGACATGCAGCTACATGGTTAAATTTTGTGACATTAAAATTTAATATTGTTAGCAGTGCACTTTGTTCTGATGTGTTGCTATGCTATCAAATGCATGCTCATTCCTGATGTTAGTGTTTAGCATGTTTAGGTGACTGAAAACAAGTAGGTAATGTTTTGTGCCTATTTGTTGGAGGAAATATCTTTTCACACAATTGAAATAATCAGGGTTGCTATAATTTGCAGTTAGACACCCTTAAAGTAACAGGTGGAATTTCTCTTTCAGGATTTAACCAGAGTGGTTGACAAGCACACGCTGACACAATAACAATGCTTTCGCAAACAGAAACTCACCTTAGCATAAGCCTAATAAATTAATACTTTTTAACAACACTGCTCAGACATTTAGCCAATGCATAATATTAAATTTTTAAAATTGTTTTTCCGTGGTAATTCTGCATTTACATCAGGTATTGATGTTTGTGACATGATGTTTATGCTGCCCATATGCTGCACTGGTTGCCAAGCAGGTGTTTCCCCAGGAGTTGAACTTAGAGGGTTGTCTAAATGTCTAGGGAGGGGTTGAGGGTAGAGGAGAAGTGGTAGTCATTTTTAATTTTTTGTGTCGATGTGTCACGTAGGACTAGCAACATTTGTGACTCTAACACTCATGAGAAAGATTGGAAAAAATTAGTAATGCACTTTACACAAGAATAAAATTGTGTTTATGATCAGACAAAACAAAAGATCATGAGACGACCTATGTGTTCGAATATAATGAATTTGCAGCTGCTACATACAACAATTACTTTGTTTAGTGCAAAACAACAGACACAAGAAAGACGACAGGACAAGGCGCCTTGCCCTGTCGTCTTTCTTGTGTCTGTTGTTTTGCGCTACACAAAGTATTCATGGATTCGCACCAACTAGCTCGCCAACGCATTGTGCTGAACTATACAAGTAGTTGGATATGTACTAGCACAGGTAGGTGTTCGAATTTAATGAATTTGTGGCTGCTACATATAACCATTAGTTGAATATGCACTAGCACAAGTACATCGCACATCCCAGCTTACTCAATAACTAAACTAGTAAAACAAATATAAACCAACATGTGAGCATCTATGAGCTCCTGCAAAAAAAAAGAAAAAAAAAAAGCTTCACAAATGGATGTGCCATTCTCAACCATATTCCAAACAGTTACATTCGCCTGGATTTCTTGTTATACCATTTCACCACTCACGATAAAATCTGTAAAAACAATTACCAGTGGTTACAATACTCCCTAATGTGAAATTTCAGTGCAGCTTTATAAGTGTTTTCATTTCGCGATATATTGAGGCATTGCACCGATTACCACACTGGCTGGCAGAGCTTCGGTGCGCGGTGTTTTATATGGACTGGTCACACAGTTGCCGCTTCCCGGCAACTGCAGCTTCCCTGCAACTGCAGCTTATGCAACCATAATCTTTACTGGGAAATGCTTGCGGCGAATTCTGCGTGTGAAAGAGAGCTTTTTGGTTCTTTTTTTTTTCTTTCCCCTGCGCAGCCAGTGCTGCCGCTGATGCAGATGCGTGGGCGTGAGCGCCATGTGGTGGTGCTTCAAGGTGGCTTCTTCAACTTTCCTTCTCATGCTTCTGCACCCTCCTCCTCTAATTTCCTCCTCGCACTCTCTTTGCTCTTGCCATCTTTCATCCGCCGCTGTGCTTGTTCACTTAGTTACGACAAGGTACGATGCCGAGGCATGCCGACTCTCAATGCAGGAACAGGTGCTCGAGAGCTGCACTCTAAAACACGTCGGTCATTGTCACGGCATCTGGGGCGTCTGGTAGTTCAGGACCTTTACTGGTGATATTCAGTAGCCCATTCACATGGTTAGGGAGAAGGCAGCTTCTTTCTGAAGACAAAACCCAGTTGAGGGCCGAAAAATAGTGCTCAACCATGGCTGTGGTGATTGGTAGCAACAAAAGATGACCAACAACATCTTTCAAATGGGGAACATAGCGATGAAAGGGGTAACAACGAGGAGCAAAGATAGAAATGCTGTGGATGTCACATCGTCCTTCAGTCATCGGGAGATGTTCCATCTTGCATCTAAGTTTTTTCAGTGTTCTTCGTTTTATGGCAAACTGACTGCTGGAAGGACTTCCCTCCTGTTTACTGTCTCTTGTTTTTGCGACAGGCACACATAGAAAGTTCACAAAGTGCTGGTGTGGTCAACAGGTCACTGCCGGAGGTTTTCAAGAATCAAGTATTTGTCGTTGTTTAACTGACGCATGAGGCTGTCCTTGTTCCTGCCACTCAATTAAAGTGCAATTTTCAATAAGCTTCTCTGCCGACACGTGTACTTCTTTGAGTACTGCTTCCACAGAAAGCTCCGCAATTGCCTCCGTGGTTGCCTCAATCAAAGGGCAAAGATCCACTGCTGTCATTGTAGTTGGCTGAATGGCATTGTCTAGAGATGACAATGGTCTCGGGAAACGATCCACAAGTGTAATAAAAGCAATCATATTTTCTGTAGCTGTAGTCCAGCTGCACTGCTCATGTCAGTACCATCTTGGTAAATGCTTTCCAAAGTGAGTAGCAGTGGCACCAGTACTTCCACGATCACAGCCAACGATCGCTCATGACTGAGCTACTGAGTTTTGCCTGGCTGGACTAGTTCCAGCTTCAACTCGAGGGCACCTTCTATGTTTTTGAGGACACTCGGGCATTCAGGAATCTTACTGAAGAAAGAGTAGATTGAGGAGACTGATTAATGGTCCTCTCAATTTCCTTCAACGACTCTGCAGCACACACTAGGGCAAGCTGGAGTAAGTGACCTCTTTGGTGGCGGTAACAGAGGTAAGAGTTGCATTTTTGCTTGAGCCTGTACCCTTCTGTGCCAACCAGAGCCATCTTGGTCGAGTCGAGTTCAGATGTGCTGACTCATTCAGGATATGCGTGGTCGCAAAAGAAGCCAATGCGTCACAAATAATTTCGACATCGAGGAATGCACCTGTTGGTTATCCATTGACATCAAGATAGCATATGGAGTGACTCAGGATTTGCTGTCCATTGATGTTGGTGCACACATTGGCCATGTAAGAAAACTTCTTAAAGGAGCACTGACACAAAATTTTGAAGCGGAGATAACGCGCGAGATCGATTTATGCTGGCACACACAGATTGTCTGCAAAATATCAGCGGCAAATATAGCTTAGAACATATTTAAAATCAATTTTAAAGTGTGTGCGTGCAGCCAACCGCAAAACGTAGCACCTCACGACGTCGACATCAAGAAAGGATTGTAAACAACTGAGAAAATGCTACATCACGAATTTTTGTTGGCTACCATGCTGCTTGCATGTGCTCTTCTCCTCAGTTGTTGCTTGTAGTGGGACGTTCTCCGTGTCACTGCAACTTCAGAATTAAGCAGCAAATTTTGTCCTGTTTGCAAATTTCCCGCACTACCAGCTTGACTGCGCTGCACTGACCCCTGAACGTGGCCGATGTGAGTGTCTTGAGGTTCGTCTTCACTGTTGCTGGCTGCAATATCCGAGTCGCTGCTTTCTAGTGGGTTGAATCGAAAGTGATAGGCCACGTCTAACTTGGTGGTGGCTGCCACCCGCAGGAAATTGTCGCCACTGGATGACGAAAACAAGGATGATGATGAAAGTGACGATGACGATGGTGGTGAGGGCATCACAAAGCATGTGCAGGCATAGCAGACGAACTAGCAACACGAAAATCATGCACCTGCGCGCATGCTGGCGTGCATGTCGGAGCATACATCAGAGGTTTTTGCCATCACATGCCCAGCTGTGTTTACATTCCTTCTCTGGCCCATCTCGTCGCTCTCTGAAGCTGAAATTTGGTCTGGTCGCTACAAACAAGACTCCAAATAATTGCCTGTCGCGCTTTGAAGTAAATGAGGTTTCATGCCATGATTACTTGGTCATTAGCTACTCATTAAAACAGAGAAACCAGATCAAAATTTTTTGTGTCGGGGAAATAGAGGTTTGCACCTTTTCAAGAGTTAATTTCTTCGCCGTCGCCCCGCATGCTTCCAACCAATCAGTTGAATTCCTCTCAGAAAGGTAATGCGCATTTGTGGGTCTTTTCATGAACTACTGCTCAATTTCAGGATTCATAATGGAAAACGTACTTAACAAGGAAAGGATCCCAATTTTGTAGTGTGGATTATTTCCTGCTTGAAAAGGAAGCACCCACATTCTTTCTCATACACTTGCTTTGATCATCAGGACTTTTTGCAGCCTCATTTATTTCTGTCTGCGACTGGTTTATAAATGCTTTCAGCGTATTTGTGTTGTCTCGAGGTGTCGTGCTTTGTGGCCTTTTCGCCAAGCTTGAATGCATTGGACTTGCTGATCGGCCTGATGATACATGCATTGCCTGCTTTTTCGCTCCTGCTGTGGAGGAAGTCCTACACTTTTTCACTTTGCTTGGGGCTGCTCAAAACAGCCCCCACACCTGAAAGGCACATATTTGGCAGCACAACACACATTGGAGCAGTGGGAGGTGCGACTGTCCAGCTCTGACCTGGCCAACTAGCAATCGCTGACCGTCCAAGGTGGTAGGGCGGCTAAGACCAGTGGGGCTCTCGACTAGGGCTCCCCCATAAGAATAATCTATTTTCATCATTGAATAAAAGTTTCTTCTATCTCTGTCTCCATCAGTAGTAAGCTTCCCTTCATTATATGCCCGTCTGCAAATTTTGCACCAGTAGCCCTCTTTGGTAACATCGATGAAAGTGAATCTCTTCGCCAATGCACAATGAGAATGTCCTTTCAACTGAGTGCACTCTTCGGTGGTCGGTTCCACTTCCGGGTCTTCTGAAGGGAGGCCCCCAGGTACAGTAGTGGAAGCGTCCAACGGTGTCGCATTTTGATCTTGCTTTCACATTTTCAGTGGAAGAAAGACGCTCTGGACAGGTTGTTGCTGCTTCATTTCCAGCATAACCTACTACAACAAAAAAATTAAGTAAAACAAGCACGATTACATCTTCATTGCGCTCACAGGCACATATGGTTAGGCCCTTATACTACATACTTAATTTATGTGATACAAGCATTTCTGCTTATATCGCATCCCAATGCTCCTGCTGGTCTTGGAAGCATTGCTGTGTTGAGAAATGCTAGAATTTCATACCTGGAGGACACTTTGCGTATCTGAGCCTCCAACGATGCAGCAATTCATGCAAGGCATTGCAATACCCTTACTATTGCAATTAAGCACAAGGCTCTATTTACTGCAGCCTGACATCAGTCTTCTGTTGGGCGTGCACCAAGGTGGTTCAGTGATAGAGAACAAATCGCCCCATGCGTATGCAGAGCCCTATTTCGCGTTGTGTGGGACGTGCATACGGTGCATCCATGCTTACGGTCTGGCCCTGGCACTTTGAAGCCCATGCGGTCACCATATTTGCTGTGCTTTCTTTCGTGCAAAGGTCATGGTTTTTTCCGCCACAAATCGGCCATGGACAATGTGTCCTTTTGTGTACAGGCCCTTCTTCCAGCTCAGCAAAATAAAATTCCCCATTGCAAGTAAAAAAACAATTGCTACAGATTAAGGGGCTGCCTCCAGGGAAACAAGGGGGTGTAGGCAAATCTCTGTTATGAAGTTAATGAGACTAAGGAGCCCATGGCCATCGAATGTTGTAAACCTTGCCTCTATGGCACTGGTATTAGTAATAGCTACGAATGTCCACTAAATGGCAGTGGTAAAACATGCTACCCCATGGCTTTCGCATGCTGGCCAACTACGGAGACTGTTAAAACACATTAATAATAACGGGCGACATTTCAATTTCATGGCCCCAATTGTTCGTGAATTAGCGGCTTTGAGCTGGAGCAACAAGGTCACATGCAACAATAGACTTCCCAGTTTTCAGGACATTTGCCACTCTCAAAACTACTGGTGCACGATTGACACAATGATCTGTTATATAGAGAATATGATCATCCCATACATGAAGCAGCAACGCAAAAAATTCAGGCTGCTCTCTGATGCCAAGGCCTTGTGCTTGTTTGCTGATTTTGTGGTTCACCAAGCAGGCACTGTTCTCTGAAAACTGAGACGCGATAACATGGTTTACATGTTCACACCTGCTGGATGTACAAGCCACCTGCAGCCCATAGATGTGCACTATAACAGCATGTTCAAGTCCAAACTGAAAGCCATATTCATTTATTAGTACGCTAGCCCAATCGCAATGCAGCTTAAACAGGGCAGAGATGACCAAATGCCTCTAACGGCCTCTCCGATGAAGCCACTGCACACCACCTGGCTCATTGAAGTGTGGCGCTTCCTCTCTGTGATGCTGGGTATTCCCGATTTAGCATTTGACAGGAATGGCGTAGTGCAAGCTTGCGCACCCGAGTAAATCAAATGTGCCACATTTTATTGGTATAGCCAGCTGAACTAGAAGCAAGATAATGTTTTCATTTTTAGCATTACCCATAGTTCTTGCGTGAAAATTGCGTTTAAATATAGCAAATTTTTCATTTGCAAAATTCCGTAAGTTGAGGGTGCACAGGAATAAAAGGCTTACAATATTCTGTTTTGCTGATTTTTAGCATTTACAAATGTGCGAAATCGCAGGATCTTATCACAAACTTTTGCAGTGAATGAGATATGCAGTAAGCAATTGATTCTGAACTGTTGCTAAACACTTGAAGAGATGTATCATATTATGAAAATTTTGAAAATTCTGAAATGAGAGAATGTGTATAATCACAACTGATTAGGTCGTCTTTTGCTAAACAGGCAGAAATCTGAGTGTGTCATGAAAATGTTTGGATCCCACTGTAAGACGTATACTACCTCCAAATAGAATAAAGCACTTTGTTTTCAAAACAGAACTGCCATCGAGGCAGTGCCAAGTGCTTCAAGTTCCGGTGCAGTGTTCGCAACCTCAAGAAGCAGTCATCTGCCACAGTCACCATCTCAGCTAGGCTGTGGAATGCTACCCTTGTGGAGGTGAGTGGACTCAACTTTTCTCAGCAGTGCAACATGAAGCCATGAATGGCAATGTGTATATGCAGCAGTTTGCTGCCATTACTTTTCTGTGAGCTTATTCCCTCTCTGCTGTTATATGTACGTGCATTTGTGCTTTGAAGCTGTTGGTATTAGGATGGTTGAAGGGCATCAGCTTCAGTGAAGGATACCTGTCACAGTTACTTAGCGGCTGTGACGTGCTGAACACAGGGTTGCAGCTTCAATTCACAGACGCTGTACCAGTGACATTCTCATCAAGGCCAAATGAAAAAGAAAAAAGAAAAAGAATCACTTGCCTACGGAACCTCGGGTGCATGTTAAGGAACACCAAGTGGTCATAATTAAACCGGAGCACTTCAATATTGAAGTTTATTGACATATTTACAAAGAGGTGACAGATTTTTATCTAATCCATAGCCATAGAGGCCAGTACAGGTTTAAGGATATAAACAAACAATATGTATACAAGTATATGATATGTGGCACTGTCTTATCACAACAAAAGCAACACAAATGAAATATGACAAAATTACAAACACTCATTAATGTTAGATCGTTTTATCTGTTATATAGTTTCAAAAACTATGGTGTCAGTCATAGCCCATGTGTTGATTTGGGATGTAAACCCAATCAATAAATGAAGGATAAAGATATGGGCATTGACGCCATGGAATTTTACACTCAGTATCGTCATTCTTAACACATTTGACATCTGCCGCCTCCCTTAGAAGTGGCAGCAAGCAAGAGTGACGAAGAATTGGTGCACCGTTCCTCAGCAATGATGATCATGATCAGCTCCAACAAAAGGTGGACGAAAAAAATTGCCGATTTATCGTCTCTCTCAGCCACCGAGCTGAAGCTGTGGACGATTGCAACGACGCTATACGACAGGGACTCATCGACATCAGCCGAGACGTACACGTTCGTCGACGTCACTGTTGTCAACAAACTGCTTTGCAACACTGTGTGCCGGTAGTGTGGAGGTATTGTTTCAATCTCTAGAGGTGCAAGTGATTATGGAATCGTGGTGCAGCTGAGCCTAGAATGCAACTTTTGGGACTGTTTGGAAATGAAATTGAGCTCACGGCGCATGTCGAAAACGGCAAAATCCAACCAGTTTGAGATAAACATCCTCATGGCCCGTGCAAAGTACCGGAAACAGGCAAACAGCGCTTGACTTATGTTCTGCTATAGGGGTATAAACCTCATGAGGCCTGTAAAGACATTTTAAACAAACAAACAAACAAATAAACAAATATCTTCAACTGATCAGTACCCAGATGACACCCATGGCCCAAGTGGTGCCAACTCGTAGTGAAAACAGAGTGCTGCTAACAGAATGCTGCTACTACTAGAGGAGAACCACTTCCAAAGCACCGGAGCTTGCCAGAGCATGTTAGTAAGGCTCTCGTGCCTGTCTATAGATGAACGACTTGCTGACAAAAACTCTTGCAGTGCTGCCCCAGAGGCAAGACACAAAGTGCAAACGAGTCACTGCATTATGTCTGTGATCTGGTCGCTCACATCAAAGACCCAACATGCCTCCCTTCTTGCACTGTAGTTTCTACTGCAGTTGCAGAAGCAGTAATGTGGTACAGTGCAGGGATGGAAGAAGCCTCGCCTTGTACTCTGTGAAAAATACAAATACAGCAAAGCAGCAAGGGCACACAAAGAGAAGATGAAAAAGACTGTCACCATCCCACTAGTGCAGAGTGAAGGCGGGCAGATTCAGCTGCCTTCCTTCATGCAGAAAAGCAGCGACACCAAGCAAAACCATGCACCGATAATTCACCTGGGGCATATTAATGTGCCAACTATTGAATAAACTCTTTTTGTTGGTTGCACAACTTCTGAATATAGTGCTTTACGTTTTGTGTGATTTTCGTTGTTTCTTTTTTTTAAGCCAGTGCGCAATCTGCTGATCAAGTTTTCTCAGCTTCCACAAGTCCAATTTTAATAATTCTTCCTTCATTTAGAACTTTAGTGTTTGGCAAGTGCCATAAGACTACCAAATAATGCAAGATGAAGCTATGAATTAAAACAAATGACAATTTTTATTGTAGTAATTATGCCTGTACTGCAAATATAGAGTTCAAATGCTTACAACGTTTGTTCTGGACAAGCTAGAGTGACAAAACTCATCTTACAGCTCTCCCTGATTAGTTTAGATTATAATGGTAAAGAGCATAAAAAAAAACTATGCAGTATATTTTTTTAGAAACATGCCAATGCATTTTTACGAATAAGTTTCTGTTAAGAAAGAATGGTATGACATACTTTCAAATAAGCTTTACATTTAAGGCCAACACATAAAACTACATAAACCTGAAAATTTTCATGATTCTATCTCAATAACTATTAAAGAAAATAATCTTAAAGCCCACATGTCCCCTTAACTAAAAAAAAAGAAAAAGACACTTGCTTTGAATTTTTATATATTTCAGCTGTGTGTAAGTGTACAGTGTGGTCCTTTATGAAACGAAACTCACAAGTGCATGGCCTGTGCTCTGTGGATGCTGGTTAGAGCGCCAGCAAGTGGCAGCAGGGAGAAGCACGTCCGCTTGTGGCGTCATCTATTGGCGCCCAGAATAACCAGGCATAGCTGAGAGGCAAGCGCCTGCTAGAATTAGCTGGAACCCCCCTCGCATGACTGCTGTGCAAGGAGCAGGGCCTGCAGCGCAACGTCTGCTGCTAGCAAACCGCGTTGGGTACGCAAGCGCACTGGACATGTGGAAGCGCCAACATACGCCTGGAACTCTGTCCGTCTGTCGCTCCGTTTTCTGTCTGTAACGCATGGCATGATGCACGGCATGCATATTATGTTTACATGAGGTCCTATAGAGGTGTATATGAGAATGCCTTATGACTACGCATGACTAATAAGATTCATGATTATGTATATATATTGTCAGTACTGAGAGGTATGCGTGTAAGTGAAGTTAATCAGTTAATAAAGACTAATGAGATTAGTTATGATAAAATTAGTCAAGCATAATGACAATGAATTGAGGGTAACTAGGAATAGTGAGGATAATTAACATCAACTTATGTTAAATTATTAAGTAATCAAGAGTTACTAAGGTTAAATCAACAAAACTTAGTCATATAATTAATAATATATTATTAATAATGATAATTAAGGTTAACTTGAGATTAGTCAGACCTAATTAAGTAATCTTACTTAATTACAAACTTTTCAAAATTACAAACGTTTCTGTCACAACTTTAACTAAGGCTAATATTAAGTGATTAAGCCAATGTTGTCATTATGTTTATTTACCTAAGCTAAAGTTTCACCTGAGTGCACTTCTCTCCTAAACCGCTCCGAATCAGGTGAGGTTTATTCAAGTGATGGGGGTGTGGGGAGTCAGAACTCCGTACTGCAAAAAAGTATGCAGAAACTCTACTGGAGTTGTCAAAGTGTGCATAAGCCTACCCCCAAATTTTAACTTGGGCCGCTACCAAATTTAAGTTGGCCCACCCCCAAATTCATGTTGGCCTACACCCAAAGTTCAAGTTGGCCCACCACCAAACTTCAAGTTGGCCCATGCCTACTATAGGCTTCACCATGCATTTTCTGTGGACCTTATGTATGTCTTTGGTTAGGCTCTCTAATCAATTTCTTTTTTCAATCGTCCCTTATCGCTTATAAAGCTACCAATCATCTACATTTACGGCATTACAACAATTAAATGTCATAACTTCGCACATTACACATGTTTGTGCAGATACAAGGTATCATACTTTTCGCGTGTTGGACAGATCTTGCTGCAGTATTCGCCAAAGAATGCTTATGCATTAAAATATGCTGGGAGTGCCTGCTAAGTGGCGGGCATATGTTGACACTTCCACATTTCCAGTGTGCTAGCGTACAGAGTGTGGTTTGCTAGCAGCAGACGCTGCATTGCGCATCCACCTGGCGTAGGTGACAGTCCAGCAGCCGCTTACCTATCAGCTGCGTCTGCTTATTCTGGCCACCAATAGATGATGCTACAAGCGGATGTGCTTCCCCTTGCTGCCTGTTGCTAGCGCTATAAGCAGCCTTCACAGAGCACAGGCCATGCGCTCGTGTGTTCCCTTTCATAAAGGGCCACGCTGTACAAGCAGGCATCCTTGCACTTCCGTGCAGTAAGAAGGCAGAATAATTATAACTTGAGATGCCAGATGTCAGATAACTTGAATGAAAGAAAATAGGTGGCAGCCAGCACACAAAATGGCAGCACCATGTGTGTGCACAGTCAAAGCTAGCTTTCCAACATGGAAAGCAAGAGCGGCTCGGTGGTGCATGGAGCATACTCGCTACACAATTCGATACAATCTATAAAGTACCAGTTGCAATGACAACATAAGTGTGCATGCTTTGGCAGCCATGCCCTTATACGTCCTTTCTCACTCTTTCTCTTTTGTCTTGACTGAGGTTCTTGAACCTCGTTTGTTGCTCCTCACCTGTGTTGTATCATTAGCTATGGTAAATGGAAAACAGTGGGCCATCGTGGAATGCCATCATGGAATGTCTGTTTCCAGTGCATAAGAAAGCATTTCAGTCTTGCAATGTTGCTTGTACAGCATCTATTTTTCAAGCGTAAACCATTTCCAAGCATGATGGTGTGTGCTCACACGAGTTACTACCGCTAGGTATATTATGTAAATGAAGGTTTTGTTGGACATTGATTCCAGAAGTGCCTTTCAGTTTGCTCCTGGCAGCCGACTCTCGCAGAAATTGTAGTTACTGAAACATATTTTTATTTGACAGCATACTAATGGTTTAACTCCTGCTCATCATTTCTTTGCAGGACTATGCAACAGTTGACCAGGTCAGCATATTCTCCTCAGCTGAAATTGTTCTTGATTCATCCCTGGAGATTCGGCAGAAGGAAGAGGATGACTATGCTGAGGTATGGATTAAATGTGCTGAACATGTTTAATTTTACTTAAGAGAAAGCTTTAGCTCGGGCCCAACTCTGACGCCGTCTATTCAAATACTTATAAAATGCAAAAACGTTTTTCTGAGACAACCTTTGGACTGATATTAATGAAATTTGTTGCATTTGAGAGAGAAAGTTAAATTCTAGTGAATGTTGGAAGCGTAATTTTGATTTAGGTCCTGAATTTTGTTACAAAGATTTTCCAAAATTCGTAAGTTTGAAAAGTATAGAAGCACAAAGTTTACGAATTAATAGCTCTGCATCAGGAACAGATATCGCGGTTCTGTAAACGGCATCCATTAGACCATTGAAAGTGGACAAATTCGGCATGTCATTTTATGTCTTACATGAATTTGTTACGTTGTTTACAAGGGTTCTGCAAAAGCTGTATTCCCATATTACAAAACTTTTTTAGATTCATGAGTAACATGTCAATTTCGTCCGCTTTAGATGTACTATTAGATGTAATTTACAGAATTGTATTATCATTTTTCGTTGCTGAGTTACAGAGATGTAAACTTCATAGTTTTGTTTTTCTTTTATTTTCGGTTTTTGCCATTTTTTAATTAAAAAATGAGGACCTAAATCGAAAAGTCGAAACCAACAGTCACTAGATTTTAAGTTTTTCTTTTAAATCCAACAAACCTCGTCAAATTCGGTGCAGTGGTTGCCGAGAAAAACGAATTCTACTTTTGCGTTTATTTAGATAGGAGCACCCGAGCTAAAGCTTCCTCTTAAATGATTTCTACCAACACATTTACACATACAGCCGAACCTCGTTACAACAAAGTTGTATCGTACATGATGATACCTTTGTTATGTCCAATATTTGTTTAAGCATACACACAGATATTTGCGGAGGGAAAAAGATTGCCATCAGATCTGTGTGGAAGCAACATAAGCAGGGTTCCCTCCAATGGGCCAGCATATGGTCTCCTGCGGATTTTGATGACCCATTGGCATCTTGCTGTGCTGATACAATGCACGGAACAACAACAATAAATTGCTTAGACATGCTTTGCACAGCCATGAATACAGTTACTCAATCATGCGATTGATGCTATCATGTGGCATTGGCACGTGGGCTTGCAGACTGTGGTCCAGCCAGCCAAGTTTCCGGCCAAAATGTGTGTGCGCGTGCTCCAACAGACTTATCGGATGTGGAGAGGATCGCACATGGATCCATACTCAACTACGACAACTGTCCGTCTAACTCATGCATTTGAACTCACCCTCGATTGCCAATAATGTCTACGAGTGCTAACATATTGGTGGCGAGCTTACCGCGACACCATGCCCCCTAATGCACTACTCAGACCACTAGGCCTCACCAATGCTGCTTCGTTGGAAGTCTGCAGTCAGAGTTGCGGTTCATGGCAGTATACATGACGGCTACTCCATTGAAACAAAGCATGACCAACCAAATTTTATATTTACTTTGCTATATCCAGTAACCTGCTATATTCATGACGTCCATTATATCGAGGTGCGATTTATTAAAACAACTGTTTGTTATCTCAGGGAAGCAGTGTACAGTATGTTCCATTCTTAAACTGTTCAGTTACTCTTTTACCAAAGCTACAGCTGAGGTATACCTATCAGGGGCCAATTAAGTCAATTAAAAGGTTATTTTCATCACATTTCTTCCCTGTTCAAAATTGTGGAAAGGATACCACTGCACAAGAGTTATTCAGCGATATTTGACAAGTTTGCGAAATGTTGGCTCCTAACGAGAACTCTCTACAGGGACGTAATATATGAAAACGTAACTATTTCATGTCTAGCATACTTGGAAATGGCCTATCCAACTACTTTAAGACTACGCCTGATGTAAAACACTGTGAAAAAGGAACAGGCCTGCGCGGCGCACGCAGCACAGTCGCAGCATAAGCTGGAGGAGCAGCTTCATAGGAGCTGCATCTTCAGCAGCACACACCAGAGGGTCTTTGTGGCGTAGTCGCTTCATGTTGTTTTCACGAGAATGATCTGAACTGTCCGTTCGGCGTCGACGACGAGCTGCGGCTTGTGGTGTTTTCTGCACAGTGGTCTGCTGAGCCCAACATTGCCTGGTTACAGCTGCACACATAGCTCTACAATTTGCTTCTTCAGCAGTGGTTCGTACCTTGCTAGGAGGCGCCATAATGTACACCAAAGAGTAAACTAGGGGATTAAGACTACGCGGCACACATGTCACATCCCTTGACCCGTGGCACAACAAGATGCTGTTGACTATAATGATTATGATTTATTGGCATCCCATCTGAAACTGGGTGGTGACAAATATTCGCCTAGCCTGCTTGAGTTAACCAGGTCCATCTACAT
Source organism: Dermacentor variabilis (assembly GCF_050947875.1). Classification (NCBI taxonomy): domain Eukaryota; kingdom Metazoa; phylum Arthropoda; class Arachnida; order Ixodida; family Ixodidae; genus Dermacentor; species Dermacentor variabilis. Next base: position 14,767,838 of record NC_134569.1, on the reverse strand, counting down.
GCACCATGGAACTGCCACATGCAACTGCTACATGTCGGGACACCTGGTGGAATACAACGCAACTGTAATGCAAAGGGCGCACGACTAGATGCTATGTGGCACACATGTCACATTGCTTGACAAATTACATGATGCAATGCTAATGGTAATCATGATTATTTATTTGAATTCCCTTTGAAATGGGACGATAACAAACATCACCTAGGCTGCTTGATTCAATCAGGTACACAAGACATGTCTTTTTCATTCTAGCATTTTAGTATATGTCTCCTTAACCTTCCTTTTCTTCCTCCAACCTTCTCTATCTACCTTGTACCGCTACCTATTCAACTGCTACATGGCATACCACCTGGTGTAACAACATGCAACTGCAATGAAAAGTGCGCACATGTCGACGCCTACACGGCGCGCATGTCACATCGCGTGTTTTCTCGTGTGCTAGGATGCGTTTATATGGCATGTTTCCATCGCAAACTAGCAAGCACTGGTGTGGCATAGTGGTAGAGTAGCCGACTCCCGCACAGTGGGCCCAGGTTCAATCCCGGTGTGAGCTGGGCATATTTTTTTCTCATTCCCGGCGATAGCTGCGACAGACACCAGCGGCGGCGGCAGTGGTGGACAACATTGCGAATCGAAACGGCTATTGGAATAAGCCAATAACAGCTTACACTGCAAAACAGTAGAAGAAGTGAAGCTTCTACATGATGGCATACTGACACTCTAAGAAAACGCCCACCCGTCTACCTTCCAACATGTTTTACAAAACACCTTATACATATTATTGAAACTTGCAGCACAAGTCCAATCAGAAGTGTTCCAAATATGCTTTCCTCGCACAGTATATGTAAGTGGGGTTCTTCTAAAAAAGAGAGGGTGTAAGGCGGGTGGGTGCGGCAACGAGCGAAGGTGTGTCAGCATGTCGAGTTGAGAATAAAGAAGTGCTGTGCACAAGGCCAGTGACCCGGCCGTCTGTCAAGCACGTGTCAACGCCCACGTGTTAGCCGGTGGGTCAACGGCGTCTGACACGCCGGCTGGAAAAAAAAAAAAAAAAAAGAGAAGGAGCAAATATTTAAAAAAATAAAAAAGCTAAGAAACCAAACTAAGTGTTGTTGTCTATAGCTTGAAATTTAGCATAGCGAATAGATTCTAAAGCTCCCATTGAAACGTTTACGCCTATTGGTTGCAATGTCTTGAACTTATGGATAAGGTTTGATTCCCTGTATTTTCCAGGGTGTCTACCAACCGGGAAAACTGGGAAAACCGGGAATTCTCAGGGAATTTGAATAGTCTGGAAATACTCAGGGAAAACTCATGGAATTTGTGCTTTTATCAGGGAAAATTAGCTGTAACATTATTGAAAGGGTACGAAAGTCGTGTTTATGCTGGCTCCAGTAACAGAGGAATTGCAATGAGTCGTCATTGACGCCGTATCGTCAGCACGAGGTATTGCCAGAGTAATTAACAACCGATTTTCCAGACGCCCGGTTTTTCGAAGATGCCCAATAATTCACACGGCTTTGCGGCACCGCCACGTACTACATATAGTCAACATATATTGCCTTGACTGCAGGTCTGAAATGGCATTAATGAAAGACACCACCACCACCACTTTGATTATCTTGTCGCCTCGAACCCGCACTCTCACACACAGATCCGCTGGCAGCCGTAGCCACCACCACGGCAACGTTAGGCCTAGCTGCTTCTATGTTCGCTATTAAGCTTCTTGCCGTGTGGTGCTGTGTTTTTCACTGATATAATTCGCCGCTGTTAGCAATGGCACCAACTCCGCCTTTGTAATCCTCGCGATTGGCTTCGAAGCTACTTAATTAGCCATTTCAATCACTTTCACCCGAGTATTAAACTGCTCATCATTCTCATAGTCAGATCAACTTCCTGCACACGACGGTCTACATAGAAAACGGAAAACTGAGAACGACACTTTACCGGAAGCCTACGGATAGCCAGCAATATTTAGACTACAACAGTCATGACCCGCGACACTGCAAGCAAGGAATTTTTGTCGGACAAGCGAAACGAATAAGAAGAATCTGCAGTGAAGACCACGATTATATCCACTACCTAAATGACCTTAAAACAACGCTAGCAGAAAAGAACTATCCCGAAGTTGCTCTCGATAGAGCTTATGATGCCACGTCAAGATTGGAGAGACAATCGAAATTGGCGAAGAAACAGCCCACACCAGAATCTCACAGACCACTGGCCTTTATAACAAAATATTCTAATGCACTCCCAAACATAAACAACATCCTACGAAAATACCCACCAATATTATCAAGTAATGAGCGTCTGAGAAAAGCGTTCCCGGATGTACCTAGGGTTACCTATCACCGCAGCAGGAACTTTAAAGACACGTTAGTGCACGCAAAAGTCAGCCAACAGCATTCCCCGAAATAAAAGCATGTTGTCGCCCCAAGTGGGAAACCTGCAGCCACCTTCAAAGTGACATTAAAACTAAGAGCACCGCAAATAGTTATACACACGAAGTCATATCTAGCTTCACTTGTACAAGTTCAAATGTGATTTATGTCCTTGAATGTTCCTTCTGTAAGAAACAATATATCGGTGAAATAGGACAATCAATGAACGTCAGATTAAATGTACATCATGCAGACACAGCTAAAAAGCTTCCCAAAGCTGTCGCCGAGCATTTCAACCAAACAGGTCATAACTTTGATGAACTTAAGCTCTACTTCTTACAGTCAAATTTCTGCTCTGAACGAAAAAGAAAATACAGAGAATCATAACTTATCCATAAGTTCAAGACACTGCAACCAAAAGGCATAAATGTTTCAAAGGGAGCTTTAGAATCTATTTGCTATGCTAAATTTCAAGCTATAGACAAAAACACTTAGTTTGGTTTCTTAGCTTTTTCTTACTGCTTAAAATTTTTTCCCCTTTTCTTTTTTTTTCCAGCCGGCGCGTCAGACGCCGTTGACACGCTGGCTAACACACGGGTGTTGATACATGCTTGACAGACGTCCGGGTCACTGGCCTTGTGCACAGTGCTCCTTTATTCTCAATTCGACACGCTGACACACCTTCGCTCATTGCCGCACCCACCCGCCTTACACCCTCTCCCCTTTAGAAGAACCCCACCTATATATACTGTGGCGAGGAAAGCATATGTCGCCTTGAAGAAGACATGTCCACATGTCGAAACGTTGGCTCCTGCTTTCACCTTGTTCTCGTTTTACTCATATCAACAGCAGACAATCTGTCACAACAAATTCTTCTATCAAACTGTGCAGTGCACAACCTAGGCTTACAAAATAGGCTTTCGCACATAGGAGATACATAACTTTATACATGTATTAAAGTTGATGGTTATATGTGCTATAATGTGCACCATGGCTGTGGTTCATGGGTTACGGCATTCCTAAGTTGAACCAAGACATTAACTGCTCTTCTGATTTTTATTGGTAATCAACCATTTTCTTGAGCAAGAAGAGTAACTGTGCCAATCATTCTGCACCTGTTGCATGGCCTCACATGGAGAGCAAATTTTATGGAAGGCAATGTGCAAGCTTGAACCAGTGGGAACCAAAAATACATAGTTGAAATGGCATGATACTGCTTCATGTTGTTTTTTGGTGTTCAATTGTGTCAACAGCTAGGATAATTAATTACATGAGCTAGTCATGCCTTCCTGGAGTCATCGCACAGTAAGAGCTTCTGCACAATGCCATTGCATAAAACAATCCACATCGCAATGTTTTCCACTGTTTCTTGCTTTGACAAGAATAGCTTGTCATAGCTCCGAAACTCCTGATGGAGCAAAGACAAATGCAGAGATTTGCTTCCTCATGCAGGCGGAAACAAGAGCTTATCCCGATGCAAGCCTTTACCAGAAGACAGAAGGTGTGGCTCTCTGGATCATCATCCTTGCCATTGTTGCAGGCATCCTGCTACTACTATTGGTCATCTTCATCCTCTACAAGGTGAGCACTCTAATGCACTATTCAAGCAGTACCGTTGAAGCTCTGGGTTATGCTGCTGTGTGACTGTAGTAACTCAGTGTAAGAATATACACTAACCAAGAGCTGCAAAAAATATTTGTAGCAGTGTAAATGAAAGAAGGGTGGGAATTCTAGTGACACTACAGTTCTCGTCCACTGGTATGTAATAAAATCATGCTGGTGTGTTTTTACTTGAGTAAAGATTTTTTTCTCGCATAATTGAAGCCATGCCTAACATAAAACAAACAGCCTGTTGTATTACCTATGATCTAATATAAACATTTTTTTCATGATGGGAGGCACTGAGAGTAAACACATCTGTGATGCAGATGAGCTACACACAGCGACTTCATACATTGGTTGCACTCGCATAAAAAGAACTTGATTACGCTTGCTGATGTAACCACCATGCTGCTAAATTATGCTTAACAGTGTTGCATAAATAAATGTGCCATTGCTAGATGAGTAATGGCCAAGCACATTTAATCACTCTTTTAGAATCACAGAATGTCTGAGTTTCATGAGAGTGCTTGACTTCTTGTGTATTATATAAGGAAGCCATTGTAACTTGGTCTAAGCCTTATATAAAATTAGAGTATCTGATAATGTGTCCTGGTTAATAATCTAAACTTCCTTAATCCAACTTTGATCGAACGCACAAGTATGGTTAGGATAATCCAGTGCTAGAACTAAAAGAACATGTTTACAGTTATGGTTCCCTTCTGTAACTCTTGAGCAGCATTTGTTTAAGGTTTATGCATTTAATCAACATAAAATTAATTAATTTTAACTGCAGGGATTGTAACTGGCTTTTTTATGGACACAGGGTCAATGGCCAGCAGCGTGTGGCTTTCATGTGTGAAATATGCGAGCTCGACACTTACATTGTCTGCTCAACATTGCAATCTCAATTTTAGTGCATAAAAAACAATTATGATATGGTTGTATTCAATGTTTCTTTCTCTTAAGGTTTCAGATTTTTATTCCTCTATTATTGTTAAAAAGTCTGTTAATGTTGACAAATCATTTTAGTAAAAAGAAAAGAACAAGGCTATCACTTCTTTGGGTATTGTATCAATTGTCTTCTTTCCCCCTTTGATCAGGTTGCTTATGGCTGCTTGTATGTCATAACATAAAGCAAATAAGGCAAGCAACCTACGGTATCTCTATTTTTCGTAGTCTGGATAACTTGAACCAAGTCTCACATGTGCAAGTGGGACTTCCGTCACTGTCATAAAATTTGTTTTATGTTATACTGTAGCTTCTATGTGGGGCCTTTGTTAGTGCAACAGTACAGCAGCTGTGATGAATTCTTAACAAGTAATGTACGGCATGTACCTAATTTTTAATTAGTATAATTTGATTTTTTTATAAAATGCATCATAGCTGTCATTGATGAGACAGATTAAGAGCACTGGCTGTGAAACATGATGACAGAGCCTGTTTACAATAACACCATTTGTCCGTGCAGTTGGGCTTCTTCAAGAGGAAGCGTCCAGCTGATGGCTACTCACCAGCACCTACATCGGACAAGGATTTTAATGGCACGTAATGGAGAGATGATGTGCGCAAACAACATCCGAGCCAAGCGGAATGAGTGTGACATCCGTCCGGGCGTGCTATCCAAGTGCACCTTCCTAGCCGATCTCAGGTCGAGGTCTGCAGATAGCTGCGTGCCCAGCGGTGCCTGTGTTAAGCGTTAACCTTACTCTACATTCATTTCTTGCTCTTTTCACCGCCTTCATCTTCAGTAATTTACACCCACTGGGGAGCCATCTTGCTCTAGCGTTTTCTTCCGCAGCTTGTGACTTTGAGCCAGTTATATGGACAATGATGTTGTTTCGTGTATGAGATGTATTGCTGGTCTTACACAATGCCTTTGCCTTTGACGATGTTCACACCTATGCACAATGGTAAACAAAGTGCAGGATGGTGTTCCATCACTATAGGTGCACAAACCATGCAAACATCAGGTGGCATGACTGCGACTTATGTGAACACTCTGAAGGTTTCTTTTATTAAGCCTAAACTTAACTAGAGAGCCACTCCTATGCACTGTCTACCTTTGTATCTTGATGTACAGTCCCAAGCGAAAGTCTGGAGCCCACAGCTGCCACAAAATATTGTTTTTCTTCTTAGCAGCTTACTCTCTAAGAACAGTTTACACCCTTTGGCTTGCCCCTTCTGCCACACAAAAATAATCGTCATCTGCCTTGAGGCGTTTCCTTTCTTTATCGCTGCGAGCCCAGAACTTTCCAGTAACGAATGGCACGCGCGTTATCAGCATAGAACAGTTTACACCCTTTGGAGTGGCCCTTCTGATAACGCGCGTGCCGTTCGTCACTGGAAAGTTCCGGGCTTGCAGCGATAAAGAAAGGAAAGAAAGGCAGATGACGATTATTTTTGTGTGGCAGAAGGGGCAAGCCAAAGGGTGTAAACTGTTCTTAGAGTGTAGGTATGCCAGCTGAAATCATGTAGTACAGTCTATGTGTGCCTGTTCGACCAAGATATTGCATTGACACAATTCCATGTTGCACAGCAGTGCTAGAAGAAATTTTGCCGTGGCTGCTAGACTTTCACTGCTGACTGTACATGGTGCACAAATATGAAAGAAAACACCAGATTTGCAACCAACGCCCATACTGTTCCTCATTCTTGAATTTCAGTACAAGATGTTCTACACGGCATAGTTTTCATCGTGAGAACTATGTTGTAGATAACAGTAAGTGAGGCTTAAATTTGCATGTATGCAGCAATCATCAACTGAAAACAGATCGGTTGTTCATATTGGTGCACTCTTGTGCCATCTCTTCTGAAAATGTGCAGCCCACTGGTACTGCAGCCAGAGTAAACAGAAAACCTTAAGGAACTGCTCGACTTTCTGGCATTAGCATGGGTTGAGAATATTATGGCCTCTGCAGCCTGTAATCTTTTGAATATGTGAAAGCAAAGCCGGTGCTGGTCCTATAAGACCTTGCGCACACTGGTGCCATGGTAGCATTGGCCTACACATTTTTCTGGAATGAATGGTGCATGCTGAGCAATGCTGCGACACTGCTTAGTAGTCACACCACAGACTGTGCACCATAGATGGCTAGCTTTTGATGTATTCCACAAGGCAATGGCACCATTCTAGATTTACAAGCTGTAAAAATCACATTTCATTCAGTTCTTGAAGTTTCATTGAGCATGGCTCTTAACAACAAGCTGCGTTCATGCTAAGCAACAAGATGTAACCACCTTCTTGCATTCTGTGAGTTTATTTCTTCCCCACTATTTAAATTTATGTTGCTATAATTTCTCCGTTCCTTGGGGCACATGTTGTAGTGATAACATAGATTCACACTGACTTCAAGGCCATAAGCCAACGATTTTTCAAAGTAATACTTTGAGTTGCTGGAAACAGCAGAACTCAAGTGGTGCTGTTGTCAGGGTTTCTCATGTCTTGTTCTCTCTATCATTTTTTTTTTTGTGTTGTCCTGTACAGAAAGAAATCTATGTTTATTTATTTCAATGCTAGGCTTTCTAATCGTGGAGATGCGCATATGAATGTGTCGTTTACAACACATGTATTGTGAGCAATGCACTTAGTGCTGCCCTAAAATTTCTTCACGACGAGGGCTGGAGCCTGGTGATTTGCACACAGGGAGGACATCTGGCATCCTCCCAACATAGTTCACTGCCATGGTGTTTCCAGAAACAGTGCCGAAATGCAAGTCCCGTGATGAGGGCCTCATATGATGAGTAAATACAAACAGGCAGCTCCGATGCATTCGCCATCCATGACCAGACTGCTGTTAAACGAAGTTCAGCACCACACTGCCGCTCTTGTAGATGTAGGTGACGTTGGCATGGGTGCAGCCATTAGGAAATGGCATTGTGCGCTTACAGGTAGATGGGGGGAGAAAAATCAAAGTAAGCTTCTTAATGAACTCTGGAAGATGATGATATAGTGGTCGTGCACTCAAGATCGTTTACGTTTCATTTTTCAATTATGTATGAACGAGTATTGGACAGTCCACATTTCGTGCAGTGCCTTGAGAAGGTTGTTGTTAGCAGTTCCAGATTTTATTCTTGTAGAGGGTCCAGCAAACAATGGAGAGAAAAAGATGCACACTGGTACACGAGGCATGACTATGTGGAAGAGCAAGGCTCATGTTGAACAAAATTTGTTTAGTTTCATATTCTGCTCTAATTTTTAAAGATATGGTTAGGAGAGTCCTTTCTGTTCCACTTTCAAGATGGAGGTGGGACTGTCTGTGTGCCTAACAAAGCACACTTTGCATAGGTCTGTCAAACAGATGCTACACTCTGCAAGGAATTGGATTTCAGCCTTTAGGAGCAATCACTGTTTTCCTGCAGGAACCATGTTGCAAACATTTTTTGTTTCCACTTTGGACATCGAATTTTCTTATGTAAGTACTCTTAAGTTGTGACATAGGCCAGTGTTGTACAGTGTTGATTTTAGCCTATTATACTGGTTAAGGGTATGTTACTCTATGTTCTGGAAATATGAGCAAATTCTTGGAACAAAATATATTATCTTTTAGCCAAGCTGAATGTCATCAAAAGCGTGACCCCATAAACACTCCTACAATAGTAAGTGCTGTTGCCAACCGATGCTGGCACAGTCTTCCGTTTATTTCTGCCAGCAAACCAGATGAGTGAATTTACATCAGCTATGTAGACTCCTGAACAGCAACCATATTTTGACCAATTCAAGCTTCCAGGAGGGCAACAGCACATGGTGTTGCTATAACTGAAGTCCAAATGCTACACTCTTCTTGGCCAATGGCAACAGCCTTTGACGCTACACTAGTTAGTTAACTTCTGAAGTAGCTCATATGATGTAATGCCACAGTTAAAGGATGCTGATGCCAAATATTATTAGTGCTGCCTTGCACATCACAGGACTTTCTTTCTTAAAATTATTTTTGCTGCACAGGTGCTACCTTTATTATCGTGTCATTGTGACATTTTGCTGTAACTAGCTTCATTGTAATAGGAGGATGAATGGAAATTTAAGGGCGAACAATGAATGCACATTTTGCTTATCTTCCTTTCATGTGGAAATGTACATAGGGTCATTGCTTTGCAGGTTTTGTAAGTTCTCGTCTTTTGTTGTTGTTGTTGTTTACATATAACCACAACTATTTATTTACCAAGTTGCCAGTTGTCACAGTATAGAAGGCTGCAAATGAATTTATATCTAAATCAAAGCCATTGGATTTGTGCACCAGACAATAAAAAATGGTTTTCCCAGCTCTGCTTAACACAGCATGATGCATCATTAAACTGTTATGCAAAGCGAAGCTTGCAGAATTAAAATGTGTGTGTCAGCAAGTCTTCTTTTGTACTAGTGCAATTCTACTGCACATAGGCTTTCAGGCAAGGTATGGAGATAAGCTGTCATTGCCTATGTAATGAGGAAAGCATCAGCGGTAATGCAGTGTATGTTCTTCCAGTTCCTGTCCATTGCAAGATGTGCACAGTGCAGTGCTGTTTTACATTTAACTGTGATTTAATAGGCTGCACAGTTGTTCTGCAAGTTTTGGGATGTACAAGAGGAATTCCACTTTTTGAATACTTGACAAATAAATTAGTGCATAAGTGTGTCTCACGGGAACTGCTTTTCATAAGGTTTTACAACAGTTCATGAAAAAAAAAAATGCCAAAGTGAGCAGTGTTCCTGCCTACTGTAGTCTTCCTAGCTCCCCTACAGTTTTGACATTGGACTTTGCGTTGCATTGTTTTAAAGCTGGTCTGCTACCATGCCAAGAAGCAAAATATTCATAAAGACTGTATAAATTTCCCAGTCCAAGTAACTTAATCTGGAAGAAGACCGTTTCATAAGATTGCCTCATATTGGATATATATGTAGTACCCAGGCCAGCTACAACTTTATTTGCATTGAAAGTGTACGTTTGGTACGATTTCTTTTTCTCTATTAATTCAGGCTTGTGCTAAACCTACCAGTGCTGCCTAAATACATGCTGCAATGAAAGCGGAAAGTTTTTCCAGACTTGAGCAAAGCATTAAGAACTGATTTCCTGAGTAACAAGTCATATGCTAAAGCACTATTCTTAAATATTACCATGTGATTTAGCAATAAACATGCAAGATAAAGACTTTAGGTATGTTAATTGGCTGCTGTGCGTTCAGGTGGTTTTCATAAGAGTCTTGTGTAAAAACTGCTGGGCACATTTTCAGTATAACAGTACTAACTCTCCTTTTGTTTTTATTGTTGGAATGCCGTTGGAATGCTGAGAAAAAAGAAGCACAAGATGATGTGTTGCACATGCCTTGGAACATATGAAATGATGAGTGCAGCAGCTGGTAACAAACTCATGGTGTCTATCAAACTGCCTGTTCACCTGCAAACATGACACAGTTGTTTGAATGTCCCTCCTTTCATTTGTTGGTTTTGGGCTTGACGGTTATATAGTGGCTGAATGAAGTGCAGTCATGTGTACATCTCTGTGAAATAAACCTTTTATCTTTTAAATTGCACTGTGTTGCGTGCATATATACCTGCATGGCCTGGCACAGGGTGCTGCATCAGATTTGCGATGATTGAGTGATGGGGTTTAATGAAAGTGACGCAAGGGCTCTAAGAGTTTTCGTAGTATAGGACTTCGGATTGATTATGGCTACCTGGCATTCTTTAATGTATGAATAGTTTCCTACAATAATTAATAGAGGGAACTGTGGCACTGTAATTGTTCAGCCATCATGGGAATGATGGTTAGTACATGGATTCTTCTGAGCTTAGTGCTTGTGGCTTCAGACATTCTTGTGGCCTTGCTTACTACACTTTGCCTGCCTTTATTGGCCTAAATTTCAAAGCAATGTATAATTTTTCTAAGTACAGTATGCAATAAGACTGAGAACATGCATAATCGCTGCTAATTGTAGTGGTTCCGCTTGTTGAGGTGGCCAAATCAATACACGCCAAGCGTCTCAATGCACTGGTTTCCTCGTGACAAATTCTTAAACATGCTCTATGCTGCTTGTCGACACATGCGTTTGTGGTGTAATGGTTTCAATATCGGGCTTCTGTGGTAGAGGTCCTCCATTCTAATCAGGCCCTCAGGCAATTGCAATTGTTTATTTATAGCACACTACTCTTTTGAAAATGAGCAGCTTACATAGTCACGAAGTCGTTTACAGACGGAAGGACGAAGTCTAGGAAGCCCCATGTACTAGCCATCATCCCCATGCTGGCTGATGTGCCTTGCTTACAGCTCCTGTAGACAATGGCGGCACAATTCCCTCTAATAATTAGTGCATTAAACTTTATGCGTTAATGACCACTCAGAGCTTGGTGCACAAATTATTTACGACAGCAGTTGCAAGGCTGAAAACTAAGTTTGCCATGTCTGTCCAGCCATCCAGCCTTTCCCTTATACTGATGACAAATGACTGCAGTCATCATTGTCAAATCATTGCCATTCCTCATTCATAGATGCCATATTTGTGCCAACCACTTCAGCAGTGCCATTCTTATTTGCCATCTGGACAGTGGTTCTTGTTATTATGCAAGGCCCCACACTGCTGTATCAGACCATGGCTATCTGGCCAAACACCCATATTCCTGTTTTGCATCCCCCATATTTACACCACCTGCCACCATTTAATTTCGTTTTGTTTCTTCATGTGAGATTGCCATTGAAAGGGAAGCTTCATAAAGGTATGGTAGAAAACAAAACTACTCTAATATGATAGAGAGCATCCAGGGCTGCCGGGGCAGAGCGCCACCTTGACCACTCATGAATGCAAAAAGCACCAAAAAACATTAGCATTGGGAAAAGGCATCGCTGCAATATCGCAGCCCAGGCCTTCTCTGCTTGCTTCCATGACCTCCGGAAATGGTGGCAGCTGTGCGCAGATAGCAAAGGGGAATACTCTGACGAGACCTGGAGTAATTCGTTTGCAAGTTCATTAAATTTTACAAGCTCAGTCCTGGAATTGTTCCACAAAGTTCATATTTTTTGCACTAATGAGCGATAGAATAGACAAGAGGTAACACCCACCATCTGAGGTCCATGCACACGCTTAGTACTTTTGACTAGGACATTTTGCAACAGCAGACATAGGCTTTCAAGTTGAATGTAATTTTCACGACATAAGCCTTTGTAACATAGTGTGAATGTTTGAACAGAATTTTATTCATTAAAAGAACTTGTTTGTTGCAAACATTACTTTTGATAAGGCACAATTCTCAAATCTTTGAGTGCAAGGTAAACACACGCACACATAAGTCCTTTCCCTTAAATTTCAGTCACCGCTTTGTACACAGATGTATGCAGGGCCAAAAAGGAAAACAGAAAAAACTGGAATGCACAAACTGACTAGAAAAGATGGAATGCTACAAATTTTAACAGAAGAGAACCAAAGCACATGCGACACAGCAGCTGCTATATTTAATTTTAAAGAGTAGACGAAAGCGATCTCCCAGAGCCCACACCACCTTCAAGAAAAAACAAAGAAAAAAAAGCCTAGAGGAGCACCTCCAAGAACTCTACATATAAAAACCCACAGAAACGTTCTCTCCCCAAACACCCTGATGGAATAAACTCTCTCTCTAGGTTTTCTGGCCATTTTAGTGGGACGACAACCAAAAGCAAGCAGTTCATGTGCAGCAATTTAAACAAAAATACTTATGGCTATAAACTCTGGCAGCACAACTTGCAAATGGCTCACGTGGTAAAAAAACATGTGCTTTTCATTTGTCTGTGTATGTGTGCTGAAACCAGAGGGCCACTTGTAGCGCACAGCTAAGCTGCTGGCAGCCCACTGCACATAGTACATATTTTTCTTTTTTTGCAAAAATACACCAACGAAGTGGTAAATTTGTTACACAGTCTTTGCGGGATGCCTTGGCAATAACAATGTGCTTCAGTCTTTGCAGTTTGCAAGGGCATCTGTGCAAACAATAACAGCAGCAACAATGACACAAAAAGTCGATTGAATAATAATAAAAAAAAAACACTCAGCAAAAATAACACTCAGCACTCATCAAAACATGGATGAAAAAATTCACAGATGAGGCACTGTTGGCGAAACGCTTGCAGCCAGTCAGTTGGGAAGCACCTCGAACTTCCAACATTTTTGATTCTTGGCACTTCGTAAGGGTGCTCGGCAAAATCTTCTCTCAATCTGCCAACTGTAGAGGATGGAGGCCTGTGGTGCATACCAAATGACATCCTTATAAACGCGGTGGCCACCAGAATTTTCTTTTGCCTCCGTTGGCAGGAACCTTGTGATGATATCGAAATGACAGCTGATCCAGCAACAAAGCAAACATCAAAGCGCGAGTCCACTGCAACTGAAGGCCTGGGCCACTATCTTGCATGCATTCGAAAAGCCACCATTCAGTTTCGTCGCACACAATTGTCCTACGCCGTGCCGATATTGCGGCCTAGGCCAATATAGGCCGTGTGAGGTGAAACTGCGCGTCGGCTTTTCGAACGCGCACAAGATAGCGGCCTTGAATTCAGCTGTAACTGAGCTGAGGAGGCAGATGAATGGAAAGGCAGCCGGGGCACCCTCCCGAGGTCTGGCCGAGGTGATGTGACCGATGAGCTGATGCACTCACGACAATTGCGACACCGTCAGTTCACTGCTAGCACGCACCTTTAAATTGTCTACATTCCCTTTTTTGTTTTGTTTCTTATGTTTGTCTTGACTTTCACTTCATGCACAGATATTATGAGGTCCTGTCAAGTGAGAAATCCCTTGCAGCAGCAGCTGGGTTGTTCACGGCAACCTAGTGGCCCCGACTGGGAATCTTGATGGCCTTGGTCTTGTTGTAGTTCTGGAAGATCCAGCTCTGCCTGAGACTCCCAGAGCAGATCTCCATGCTGACCTTTTGGCGGTCCTCTGACATCTCCAGGCACTTCCGACTGCTACCATGCTGAACTGTGCCACTCTGTATAATGCAAGAGAGCATGGTATTTGGAGTAAGTGATTTCCAGCTAAAATCACTCATAAAAAGAAAAAGAAATCCATGCCTTTTGCATTAATTCATGACCACATGGTCCTGATGTGATAGCAGTTCGCTAAGTAAAACTGCTGTTAATTTACTATCAGCGAGATATTTAGTGACCAACATTTAGTACAACTTTTCAAATTACCTTCATAACTTGGAAAGTACACAAAGCATCATCAAGCATATTTTTTGCTTTATATAGTACCATTAACTAAATGTAAGTGACAACTTTGTTTAAAGGAGACACTAAAGGCAACTACTAACTCGACGTGGACTGTTTAAATACCATCCCAGAAACCTCGCAACACTTGTTTCGTGCCAAGAAAAGACTTAGTTTGCAAGAAAATTGCATCTGCAGGGTCCAAATACCTCTATCGCAATTCAAATCTCCCGCCACCAAACTGAGGAGTGGTGACGTTGCATATGCCATCACTGCACTTTGCAGGCTTTTACGGCCGTTGGTGAGTAAACGGCACCTGAAGGAGAGCAGTATGGTGTATTGCACAAACCGCAAATGCCCGGCTATGGAGAAACTAAGCCACGACACAGCGGTGGATTCGCCGCTGCAGCTCCTGCAGGTCAAGTAGCGTGGACTGTTCGGGCATCCCGCGACATTACATGGAAGTGGAATTCTTTGCTATTTGCAGTTTGTGAGAGATTCGCAAGCCAGCAGAACCAGCACAGCACAGTATCCTTATCGCGTAATAAGGATACTGAAACACCAAAGTGCGGGTGGCACAGCGTCGAGTGAAAACGAATCCTTTCGACCGCCCGCGCTGTTGTCAAGAGTAATGTCAATAAGTTTTTTTTTCTAAAAATTATATATAACTGGACAAGTATAACTTTTCTTTGTCCTATAATGCAATAGAATAACGTTTTTATAATGAGTGGTCGACTACTAGTGACAGAAGTTAAATGAGGAGTGCCTTAAAAAAAGAAAGCGTGGGGTTTTACGTGCCAGACACCATCTGACTATGAGGCACGCCATAGCGGGGGACTCTAGATTAATTTTGACCACCTGAGGTTCCTTAACATGTACCTAAATGCAAGCATTTCGCTCCCATTGAAATGCTACCGCAGTGGCCGGGATTTGAGAGGAGTGAATTCGTCATTGGGAAAGTACTTGAATGTCCAGGAGGAGTCTAATCATGTCCTACATTTACCTCAACTTCTCGATTACTGAGGCTCTGTTCGAGATAATATTAACGCCTTAAAGATTCTCAAGCACTAATCTATTACTTTAGCTTAATATTTGCCTTTAGTGTCCCTTTAGCTGTAAGGCAAGAATATATCTATGCCAGATAGAGCTCTTCCAGTTTTGATTACAAATGTTCAGAGTTTTTTAAAATTCTATATTACCTTCCGCAGTGACTGATCCCACAAATACAATGTGCAGCAGCACGTGTATGGATGTGTATGATTGCGCTGAGATGACAATATTGATAAAAACTGGTAAGTGTTGACGTGTACGAGGCAGTGAAGAGATAGAGAATAATGACTCATAAAAGGAGCTATCAGAAAATATGGCTCTTTTTGTTTTTACTAAATTGCTGTAGAGCTAAAAAAGAACAAAAGGGACATGCACACCAGACTCCAATTACAAATCTTTGATCCTTGAACTCAATTTTGATCCTTTAACTCAATTAGGTACCGTGAACAATTATGGGTCCTCACAACACATTGTATATTCTATAAGTCGCTTTTCCAGTATGTGTACGAAACAAGCCTACATGCTTATATTTAATTTCATTCTGAGATTATGCTGTGTGGCAATTCAAACAAATGAATAAATAAAAGAATCACCGCCCAAGCACTCTGCACAGATAGTTAACCAGCAAAGCTAAACGTGCGGCCCTGGTGTTTCTCACTGAGTTAATCCTGACGGTTCATTATACAACAGCTTGGTAGGCTGCCGGATCCTGGGTACACAGTTGCTGCTCGCACTCGGCTGCACGAGACTGCTCTTATGCCTGGGCTGCAGCATTGGCACGGCATACATGAGCTCGTTCCCGGTTCTGCTCGCGGCATTGCCGATCGAAATCTGCCTGCTTCTCAGGAGTACGTATGATGCGTGGCCTACCCATTTCAGAGCCGGAAAGAAACTGCTGCGTGCTCAATCAGTTGCGACGGAGAGCAACGACGTCACTACTGGAGTAGCTAATCCAACACCACCTAGATAGCACAAGGCCTTTTCACTCTGATCCATGATGTCACATTAGCTGACTCGACTGCCATAGAATCTCATGGGGATGCTCCCAAGTAGGCAACAGCGATTTTGACATCACCGCTTTCATCACGCCAGCCTTTTCAATGGAAATTTCGGGCCAGGTAGCGTGACGTTATGGATTGGAGTAAACAGGCCTTGTGCTACCTAGGTGGTGTTGGCTAATCACGCGGCTCTCTTTCTTTCTCTCTCTTTTTTTTTCACACATGCACATGGGGTTGCGCCAGAGGAGTTTTCAGCATACAGGTGACCGACAGATGGACGGACGGACGAACCAGCTAGCCCCGCCCCCCCCCCCCCCCATATATACAGCTTCGCTGTAAAAACTAAGTATGCATGTAGCTTGCGTGCAGCAACAGACGTGCTAATCACAGCATCATCTATATACAGTCAAACCTTGATATATCGAACACAGACATATTGAATTATTGCGTATGTCGGAGACTTTCTATATAACCTGGAAAATCGCATGCATTTCCAATTTTCAATTTTGAACGGAGTCGGACGTAAAATGGATATATCGAACTCCGCCATCCCAGACCACATGCGCTCTGTTGACAGGCGGTGAGCTTTCCCGCAATACCCTCGAAGATAGCGGTGGCGCGATGCGCGTTCCCGACGCCGAGGGCCGCATTTGAACGTCGACGACTTGCACACGCGGCGGCTTGGCTAGTTCGACAACGTCAACGACGCATTGCATTTATCGCACTGACTCCTCGGTATCGCGCTCGGTGCCGCGTTCTACGCCTCGCAAGAACTGGCGGTTTGCATCCACAACGATGCGCGACGATGCACGCTCACTGGGCTCACTCATAGATGCCTTGGCAGATGCCACTTAATACTTTGTTATGGACAGTGTTTCGAAATGCTTCATTCGATTGAGGGACGCGGGGATTGCAGCGGTAGTTGTGGCCAAATGAAGACGTTGCCGAGGTTGATCCCGCAAGCGCTGATGTTGAACCGCTCCCGACTTCAAACTGAGGCTGTAGCTGCTTTGGCCCTTCTACGCCGCTACTGTGCCGCAATAGAGGGCACTGGCCTATCGCTTGTGGATGGTTTAGATTATGTTGAGGACTCCGTGTTTAAAGGGGCCCTGGACCACCCCTCGGGCTTGGTGAAATAACGTAATCTGCGGGTAGCATACGCTGTTGTGAACATCTCAGCCAAGTTCTGCTGTCGTACGCGGTCCGTGGAGCTCGCAAGGGGAGCGCGAAGTCACCTTTGTCTCAAACGCTCTCGTTTCAAAAACCCCATGCTCCTCACGCTTTTCTGTGTGCTTTATTTCGTCATAAGGCACACTCCAATATACGGCTGCTATTATCGCTACGCTCGGCTACACCGCGGACGCCGCGAGGTGCTGCCACGAGTCCAGTGGCTAAGCGCACTGAGGCTCTCTGAGGACAGCCGCGTTTGGCTTACGTTTAGCGCGACGTAGGCATCAAATCGGAAATTTGAACTGCGCGCCACGGTGACGTCTCCGCCGTAGCCTTCGTAGTGCAAGGCATTGGAGGAGGAAGGGGAGCACAGCTGAGGCCGTGTTTGACTGCCGATAACTCCGCTTCTGCTGAACGCACTGAAGGACTTTTTGCGGCGAAGTGGTTCTGAAAGAGCCTATCTTCACTTGACATGTATTTCTCCACTTCGATAAAAAGTGGTTCAGGGCCCCTTTAAGCACACGGCTGCCAATAAGAAGCAGGATACACTGCTGCAGTACTTTTAGCCAAATGAATAAATACTTTGTGTGAAGCTTCAAGTGAGTATTTACTGCGCCACGATTGGGGCGCAATCGGGGATCGTTGTTCGGAGCGCGCGATTGTCCTAGACTGCCCCGACTTCGCGTGGCGGACATAGTCGGCGTGGCCTACGCTAATTGCGCGCGGCGCAACTGAACGCGCGCTCCGAACAACGATACCCGATCGTGCCCTTGGTTCATTGACTGATGTGCAGAAATTTCTGAGGCATTCTTTACGTGATTTTATATATCGAATTCTGGCTATATCGAACTACTTCAAGTTCACCGCGGTGTTCGATATATCGAGGTTCAACTGCATGTATTTGCAAACAGGATACGTAAGATGTATGGTTAGTGGGCCCTCCAAAATGTGGCCTTTACCACGCTTGCATTAACTTTTGGTGCTTTGTTTTTTAACCTTTGTTATACAATCCTGCCAAGTTTGCAGAAAGCACATACAGTTCATAGGTTCTGAAAAAAAAAGGGGGGGAAAAGAAGGCCTGGAAGAAACGTACCGACCGGGTAAATGTGTGATCCCAAGTCGTGAAACAATCTGGCAGACTCCCCCCCCCAACTGTAGTTGACATCTACATAAAGCAAAGTGTTGCGCAAATCGTTACACAAGATGCCAACGCATGCCGAGCTAGTGGGGCCCAAGCAGCTCGAGATGCGCATTGTCGTTCTTGCGGCTTCAGCACGCCTAAGTTTTGCGCTGCTGGCCTGGATCAGCAGCTCCTTTGAATGGGAAATTTTGGCGGAAGTTTTGACATGCCCACTTCATGTGTATCACTGTGGCACGAGATGCTGACGCGTGTCGAGCTTGTGGGATCCAAGACGCACATTGTTGTTTTTCTATTGCGTAGTCTTTAAGACAGGGATGGAAAATTGAAGCGAAATCGAGCTGGTGGGCAACGCCAGAAGAGACAAGAGATACCTACAATGCCGTCAGAGCAAAACATGATGCCTGCCTTTGCGCTACCTGCAGCAGGGAACGGCAGCACATTTGTGTTATCGCCTATTAAAAACGTGCAGCATGTTTCGAACGCCACTACACCCCACGTGCTGTGAAATGGATAGGTGAAAATGCTTATTGCAATAGTTCTTTTTTTTTTAATTCTGAGTTTTACATGCCAGAACCACAATCTGATTATGAGCACATCGTAGTGGGGAACTCCGGATTAATTTTGACCACCTGGGGTTCTATAACGGGCACCCAGTGCACAGTATACGGGTGTGTTTGCATTTCGTTCCGATCAAGGTGCGGCCGCTGTGATCGGGATTTGATGCCGTGACCTTCGCTATCTGGTTGGTGGCGATAGCTGTGAAGGCGACAACCGAGGAGGAGTTTTGCTGGTAATGGAATAGGAAACTAGCCAAATGCGCACCGGCGTTTTTATGTGCCACGGGCGAGTGAGTATTGGGGGGAAGCTGTTGTGGCGGGCAGCTGCTGTTCTCTATCTCGCATGCCTCGTGCCTTTTCTTGTTTACATGATAGTTAGTGGCCGTAAAACGTATCACAGAATCGCAGTTTGGCAATGTACTGAACGTTGGTTCCGAAAGATTGTGTTTTCCAGAAACATATTAACTGGTAAAAAAGAAGTGTAACCTTATTGAGTAATTTTTTTTCACTCTCGATTGCGGACATTGGTGCCGGGAAATCATACATAATGGGATCGTATCAACAAGGTTCTACTGTATTATCTGTTCACGTGCCAAAGAGGCATTTTGTAATAAAGATAGCAAAAGAGGCCATCCATCATATGGTGGTTCGAATGCTCAATTTGAAAAGGCACAGTCATTGATAGGATTCCAGGTGGAATATCTCTTTTTATGCCACATCACTGTGTGTATAAACCAAAAGAGTCGGTTTTCTCGAGAGAAGGCCCAAATGGTATCAGAGAGAAGCTGCAACAGATTGAATTTATTTTTATGCCTATGCTAAATGCTGGAAGTACAATAAAAAATGCCAGAAACAATCAATATATATATATTAGCAAAATTTAATGCATCTGCCCCTAAAATATCATATTGGTATTGGACTTAAAAGCAATGATGATGGCTGGACTTTTGCTATGCTATGTTGTAGTTACTCTGTTCATCCCCAGGAAAAAATATGGTTGTTTGCCAGTCGTAGCTGCTGATATAATCAAACATTACGGGGAAAGTTTTAATTCTAAAGCACAGCTTGTGCAAAAGGAAAAGGAAGAGCAAAAGAAGAGTGAATACACTGAGAAGCACAGGATCAAAAAACATACCGCATCATCATAGATCCAGAGCTGGTTACCCTTGGATCCATGGCATGGGTAGAGGATAACATCAGACCCAGCATAATCAAGGCATGCCTCATCTCTCCGGATCTCACCCTCCTTGCTGAGCATCCAGTACTGCAATGAAACAGAAAATAATAAAAAAAAAAACTAGTCAGGAGGGCTGGCTCCCCTCCCGTAAAACTTCAGGGGGGCTCAGGCTTTGGAGCCCCTCATAGTTGGCACCTAAGCCTGTATCGATACCAGATATGCAAGGTATTTCAGAAACATGGTTTCAAATCACTATGGAGAGCAACAGTCTCATTCTATTTCTCTAGCTGCTAAACTTTGTTTTTGCCAATGCCTCTGTCACCCATACAGCACATTTATTTGAGGGTATCAGGTTCCGATCTGACACAGGAGATGACAGGCTCTCCTAGTCCCCTTACATGCAGAACAAAGCGACTTTGAGATCGCCACTTTCTTGAATGTCACGAAATCCTTTCTTTTCAGGATGAGACAAAAGTTCATGGCCAATTATCACCTGTGAAAAAGAAATAAGCGCTGCCAGTGATCAGGCATCATTCAGGCAGTTGAGTTTCTCCAGCAGATAGAGGCCATGGCGAGTAAGAATCTTGAAATGTCATTGCGGCCATTGCAGAGCAGCATCAAGTGGCAGATTCTGCAGTTAGGCTTTTCATGCATGATTTCATTAAGCACTGATCCTAGGTAATGAATTTACTCACTCCCTCAAGGCCTGTGCAAGTCACGAGTGGCTGGCTGTGAACTTCTGCAGGCATGTCACCCTCAACGTATCACCCTGGTTCCCTGCTATGCTGCTATGTATACGGGTAGTATCAGAGAGAAAGAAAGGGAGACTAACAAGTAGCCACATCAGGATAGAGACTCACTAAAGACTGTTATTGTGAAATGGCTAGCCAACATCAACGTGTACTGTCTGATCCTAGCATACAGCCATTATTGAATTAGAATTCAGTCAATAATTGAGGATGAAGAGGGTGTTATTTAGCAGTCGTAGAAAACAGTGGTGAAATAGGTGTAAAGATTTTTGAACAAATATTTTGATTCTGTTCTAAAATATTGTTGCTATTGATGAAGTTGTCATTAGTCCTCAAATACCTTGTGCACCTGGTATATTTGGTAAGACATATATCAGTGTCTGTGACCAAGATGGTGTAGCAATTCTATTCTAATGCTATTTATGTTCATGCTTTGTCCGAGGTCAGAGTGCCACTCCACCCAAGTTATCACTGTGATCGGCTGAAACTAAGAGAAAATAAATACAAATAGAAAGAAACAGGGTTGGGCAAGAAATATTTGCACTGTACCGGCCTCAATCCCTGATATAGCAGATAAGGTATGATATATAATGATACCCACCTGGTTGCCTCCCTGTCCATGGCATGGGTACATGCCGACAGGCTTGTGCATGTTATCCCGACCCGAAGGACTGTCCAGGCAGCTGCTGCCACCCTGTCCTTTGTTGCGAACCTGAAAAGAGAAGGACAGGTTGAGTCAGATGGCGGCCACAGTAGCATGCACCAATGGGTACAACAAGTTATCACCCTCCCATTTTCAATCACTCAAATTCAAATAGGAGTGATCCGAAGCTAGGGCAAGGCTGTTGTATGCACAAGATCAGTAAAATATACAGCATAATGGATAAACATTCTTCAAAATGAACCATTTCTATAGAGAAATGGTTCATCTGCGTGCAACATCTTAAGCAATAAAATACAATCCCACAATGTTCCATCCACAGCAGTGCTATGCTGTATGCCAGAGTCATCTTAAAGAGACATTTAAGAGCAACGCAAACATAGTTTTCTAGGTGGAGCATTCTTTCAAGATTGTATACTTTCAGTTGCTTGGCAGAAAAATGGTGAAGAAAGGAAAAGCTCTTCGTGATGAAATTACAAGGCAGATGATGATACAAGACAGAAACCATTTTTGAACAGCATGCGCAGGCTCGTGCGCCCTCCAAGAGGACAACGGCGTATTGGTGAAAAAACAAAGACGAAGACATAATGGCATGTGCATTCGCCGCACACACTTGCATCGTATGTCAGCATAGTTGGGGAATACTAGAAGAGGTGGAGTGCAGCGCAAAAGAAAAAAGAGAAGAATGCGTACCTATCTCCTGTTTGGAATGCAGCAGTCATCTTTTTATTTACTCCCTGGGCACAAGTTAGCCCACAATAAATAGTTGTATCTGAACTCCTTTAAATGTTCATTACAATACAAACCACAGCACCAATATGTCAGTGTGAGTTAGCCGAGTTCATTTTAGTCATCTTTGTTCAAAAATGTTATCAAAATTCACTACATTGAGTCTTTGGTATTCTTTGCAATGCAATCCAATCCTTGTTCATTTAATAAGCTAGTTGACTAGTTTAGACAGTTTGAACATCCTGACAACACAACTACTTAGTGTGAGATTTACAACCGAAGTGACCTTATAGCCAATTTTTCATTTTTACAGCTTTTGTGGATTATGATTGAGGTGGAACCAATATGTTTCTGGTATTCAAGAAGCAAAGTTCACCAATCCAGTTTAACTTGGCATTTCTCTCTAGATTAAAATGTCCAAGTGCCCAGAAAAACGACACCTGCCACAAGGTTTATTTTCATAAGAGTTTGGGTGCGAGCTAGTTGGTACGGATCATTCATATTTAAAACAGTGCCAAAAAACACGAACAAGGGAGGACACAGGATGAGCGCTGTCCTGTGTCCTCCCTTGTCCGTGTTTTTCGGCGCTGTTTTAAACATGAATGGTTTATTTTCATGCGAGGCCAGTGGGTACATCACATACAAATATTCACGCAAGCACTGCTTTTGCCAATAAAACATGCACAATGGTAAGCTAGCTCTCCAGCATCACTGTAGGCCAGCATAATAGTGTAGCTATGGCAAGTAAACTCCTAAGCAGCAGTTAAGTGTGTCGCCTGATAAAAGGAGTGCCAATGAAGTTCCCACAAAAGCATACTACACAGCTGTCATATGCACAAACGTTACCTTATACGTTCAAATGCACGTGAAAATTAGAAATCTTCACGCTCCAACCTTAACTGAATAAGTTCTACTTGCATTTATAAGAACTGCCTGTTCAGACACCTGAAGCTAACAAAAACTACATGGGGTGATAGTTTCTAAGGGTTCCGGAATTTTAAAAATAGCCTGTTGCACATAACACAATTCCAGTCCTTGAGCTAGATTATTTAGAGAGGCAGACATTACTTGCATGAGAAATGGAAACACTTATTAAACTAATTAACAAAAAATCACTAATTACCATCTGATTTAATTATTTTACGGCACACATTGGAATTTACAAACTGTAGCCGATGACTTTGCAAGGTGTGAACGAATTTCCAGAATGATGCCAATAGCAGCCACAAAACCTTTAGATTCCTGTCATTTTTATGCCTAATACAACAACAGAACAAAAGGCAGATGTGTGCTGAAAGACCCAGCTTTGTTGCAGACTCATGGCTCAGAGAGGATCAAAGTTGCAGAATGAATCATTCCTACAGGAAATATTTATCAGCGCTGATTAAAATTCTTATATATCTTGAAAGAAGCAAATAGGCAGTTGTGCTGGTACTGACCTCTCCAGAGGCAACTGCATCTCCAGGTACAAAGAGCTCCGGGTAGATGGTGCGCACGTACCAGTCAAATGAGCGGCACTTGAGGTTGTCCCTAAGCTGCTTCCTGGCGCTTACGTCACCAAAGTCACCCTGCAAAATGAAGGTTGGCGATGCTGCTGGCATGATTGCTATTGTGTCTGCAACCATGACTGCCAATAGCGTAAAAATGCTTCTCGGCAGGGAACAAATAGCGAGTTAGCACTTGGGAACGGAGCAGCAGATATTTAATTGGTATGTTCCCTTCACCTCACAGATGATGATTACAAGAAGACAACGAAGTAGAGGACAGTCTTTCCAAATGCAGTTCTTTTTTTTTTTTCCGAACAATCCTCTGTACATGCTGAAGAAAAACGGACAAACAGGAAGAAAAAAGCATTGAAGAAGTTGTGGTCATGTCTTTGGCATTGCGGTGGGAGAAGCAGTAGTGGCTCATTGTGGAGAACTGGAGGAAGTTTGAAAATAAGTGCTGCTGCCTCATTTTCTCCTGACTGGAACGAGCAACAAAACTTGGTTACAGAAGCATGTTCCGAAAGTGCTCTGCTATTTGATAAGGCACGTGAAGCAATGCTCAACACTGGGCATGTGCTGGAGGAGGCATAGAGGATAGAATGTAGGTCAAAATGAGAAATGGACAACAACCAGAAAAACTGCAGCAACTGCAAGCAAAACATGACGCAATAAGGGAGCACAAAAATTGCCTGCAAGCCTCTGTCAAGGAAGGTTCTTCCACTGATGAAGCTGTTCAAATGAAATGCAATTCCATGGTTTCAAATCCTTGAAGAAGAAAAAACCTGACCTTGCATGTTTCTTTTCGTGTAAATGATTGAATTTATACTGAACATTATTTCTTGTTGCATCATTTTCAACCATAATGCTAGAGAGCATGATCCATTAAAGAATGCCACTGTACATATTTTTTAAAGTAAGACTAAGGAATTCAGTGGTACATATTGTCACCTACTATGTATGCCACCTTTGTTATATTTCGGAGCATGTGTACATTGTAAAAGATCTCTTCTGGAGATATATATATATATATCAGTGAGTAGGCACATCCGGCTGTGCAAGTAAATTGGTAAAACTGTATTAGCAATGGGTTGATGTCATGCAGTAACAATGGTAACAAATGGTAATGTAACAAATGGTAATGGTCATTTGGCATGTCAAGCTCCTTCTAAACAAAAGCTGTATGCATTGAGATACAGCTGCTCGTTGAGAGTTGCCGTAATGATGAGGCAGTTTTTGCCAACGTGAGCACATAGTGGCTCAATATCGCCCTGCTGGACAATCTAGTAAACCTACAGGCACAGTTGTATTTTCACTCCATATCAAGAAAGTATGAAGCGCACATTTCATACCATCAAAATACAAACGCGGAGTATTCAGACATAGCTACCGGACCACTCTGTGCACGCCTGTCTCTGAAATGTGGAACCATGGCGGTAGCATTGAAAACTAGGCACCTCACGCTGCCTCTACGTAACGTAACAGGCTACGCTCTGATACTTTTGTTTTTGTTGAGCAACTTGGCTAAAATGAGGGATGCCACAGCACAGATCAAAAGTGAACACCCTAGCTGCACTCTTGCTAGCCTGTCCTCTTGCTTGCCTTTCCCATGACCACGTTTTGAAGAGTTGCAGGAGCCAACATGTCTATGCAACAGAGTCTGCTCCTCATTTTGCACTTCACAAACGTGCATGCCTTTGAGATGTGTAGCATTGTGATGTGTTAAAATTGTTACGGATGGGATGGGTTTATTTACAAGATGACAGATGGTTAGCGTAGAGCAAGGGACAGGACAGTCATGCAAGGCCAACAGGCAGCCGGCCAGCTCCTCACGCACACCTCTACTTTTTCTTCCTTTGGCTGTGTCGTGCCGCGTGACAGCTTCTCCGGGGGTAGACGAAGCTCTCCGAGCGAGTTATGTAGCCCGATGGTGGTACAGTTTGAGTCAGGCGGCGTGCATGACTTGCGTTTTACGTGACCGCCGGTTGTGCAAAGTCACTCTTGCGATTACGTATGTCACGTCACTCAAGTGTTTCAGTGTGACGTGTGGGCCGGTGTATCGTGATAAAAATGTCATGTACAGCCCCTTTTTCCATACCGGTGTCCAAAGCCAAACAAAGTCCCCAGGAGCAAATGTGATAAGCATATGTCGAGCATCATAACGAGCCTTCACACGATCTTGAGAGGAGAAAGTCCGGAGGCGGGCCAGTTGACGAGCTTCTTCGGCACGACATAAAGTCTGGCCTATGGAACCTCCTATGAACACAACAAATAGTACATGACCGGGGTTGTTGGAGAAGTATGGGAGAGGCCTTTGCCCTGCAGTGGGCGTAACCAAGCTGATGATGATGGAAGAGTTATCATGTGGAGACCAGGGGAGGATGGTGTTGATGAAGCTTTGGGGGTTGCGAGCATACAGAAGAAAGAAAGGCGCATAACCTGTGGCTTCATGCTTGGCAGTATTGTAAGCGTTTGTAAGAAATGGTAAGATAGAATCCCCATTCTAGTGATTTGTGGAGACATACATGGCAAGCATGTTGGTCAGGGTACGATTCGTGCGCTCAGTGAGGCCGTTCATTTGCGGGTGGTAAAGGGTCGAGTGCCGGTAATCACATCTGCAATGACATAGTAGTTCAACAACGTCCACAGTAAACTGCCGTCACGATCACTAATCACAATGCGTGGAGCACCGTCACGGAGAACCACGGAGTACAGCAGGAAAAATGAAATGTCAGATGCTGTAGCCAAAGCAAGTGCCGCTGTCTCAGTATACCGGGTCAAATAGTCCACACACACAAAAATCCAGCGACATTTACTAGTACACTTGGGGAAGGGACCCAGCAAGTTGACACCAACTTTTTCAAATGGCAAGGTCGGCGGCTTCGCTGGCTGCAGGGTACCCACAGAAGGCGTCATTAACTGCTTATGTCGTTGGCAGTCTCACAAGCGAACAGCAATTTACAATAAGCAGCGAGGCACTGCATGTGGTAAGGGAATACATTTACTTAGGGCAGGTAGTGACGGCAGATCCGGACCATGAGACGGAAATAATCAGAAGAATAAGAATGGGCTGGGGTGCGTTTGGCAGGCATTCTCAGATCATGAACAGCAGGTTGCCATTATACCTCAAGAGAAAAGTGTATAATAGCTGTGTCTTACCAGTACTCACCTACGGGGCAGAAACCTGGAGGCTTACGAAAAGGGTTCTACTTAAATTGAGGACGACGCAACGAGCTATGGAAAGAAGAATGAAGGGTGTAACGTTAAGGGGTAAGAAAAGAGCAGATTGGGTGAGGGAACAAACGAGAGTTAATGACATCTTAGTTGAAATCAAGAAAAAGAAATGGGGCATGGGCAGGCCATGTAATGAGGAGGGAAGATAACCGATGGTCATTAAGGGTTATGGACTGGATTCCAAGGGAAGGGAAGCGTAGAAGGGGGCGGCAGAAAGTTAGGTGGGCGGATGAGATTAAGAAGTTTGCGGGGACGACATGGCCACAATTAGTACATGACCGGGGTTGTTGGAGAAGTATGGGAGAGGCCTTTGCCCTGCAGTGGGCGTAACCAGGCTGATGATGATGCTGATGCTGCTGCTGATGATGATGATGATGTCATTGGCAAATTGCACCTGGAAACGTACTGCTTTGCTGTCTTCCAGAGCTTGGGCCAATAGAAATGGCGCAGTCGGTGAAGCGTCTGAGCAAAGCCAAGGTGGCCTGACGTGATGTCATCATGCATGGCCTGAAAGATCATAGGTCTCAATGTTTGTGGAACCACGAGAAGAAGTGGAGCACCGTCAGCAGAATAATTAATCTTATACAATAAACTGTCAGCAATAATGAAAGGTGAGCCCCGTGCTGGTGACCGAGCGGCGTCAAGAATAGGTCTAATGGAAAGGTCATGCTTTTGCTCACACTTGAACGCGGTCGCATCAGGTAACTGTTCAGAAATGGCAAGGAAGTATTCATCTAAGTCATCGTCCATATCTCACATGCTTGCTGATGGAAGGCGAGATAAACAGTCAGCATCGGTGTGACAGCGACCACTCTTGTATGAGATGGCAAAGTCACATTCTTGAAGCCGTAATGACCACCGAGCTAATGGGCTAGATGGATCACGTAGTCCAACCAACCAACAAAGACAATGGTGGTCTGTCACTATCGTGAAGTGGCAGCTGTACAAGTATGGTCGAAACTTGTGGGTGGTGAAGACTACCACGAGGCATTTCAATTCATTTACAGTATAATTCCGCTCAGCCTTGGTAAGGGTACGGCTTGCATAGGCGACGACTTGTTGGCGTCCGCCATGTATCTCTACAAGTACTGCTCCGACGCCCAGAGCACTAGCGTCGGTGTGAAGCTCACTTGGGGCCTCAGGATCAAAGTGGGGCAAAATTGGAGCTGAGGTGAGCAGAAATTTTAGTTGATGTAATGCAGACTCACACTCAGTAGTCCATGTAAAGGGTGTGTCCTTGTGAAGGAGTGCCATGAGCAGCTCAACTAGGCGTGCAAAGTCCTTAATAAAACTGCGAAAGTATGAACATAATCCCAAGAAACTACGGAGGTCTTTCGCCGTCTTCGGCTGGTGGAAGTCACGAACGGCTGCAAGCTTCTGCGGGTTGGGGTGGATGCCTTCTTTTTTGATGAGGAAACCCAAAACAAGTGTTTGACGCTCACCAAAATGGCACTTCTTGGAGTTTAATATCAGTCCAGCTTGCCGTATGCAGTCAAGGACAACTTCCAGTCGTTGGTTGTGCTCGTGAAATGTCTTGCCGTAAATGATGTCATTGTTCCGGTAACACATGCATATTTCCTATCGAAGTCTGCGCAGAATCGTGTCCATAAATTGTTCGAATGTTGCCGGAGCATTACACAAACCAAAGGGCATTACGTTAAACTCGAAGAGTCCATCCGGCACTATGAAGGCAGTCTTCTCCTTGTCTGGGGGGTGCATAGTATTACGATCGGCCTGCAGAGGCACAGAACTGCAAACCTTTCACGGCCTGCTGCAGTTGTTTCAATCGATCTGCGGTGTTAGCGATTTTCAGAGAAGCGACCTTCGAACCTTTCCTGGCCCGCAGCGATGACTCGCTTTGTAAAGCAGACAATGAACCTCCTGCGGACAGCCAGCGGCGCAAGCGAGTCTAGCCAGTTCGGGGAACCGAGTATTGTTAGTTGATTCGCTGTCGCCTTCACGTCTACTTGGAGCAAAATAACTCCTGGAAAAGGGTGTTTTAAGGTGCTTTCTCACGGGCCCCAGAAGTGGTCACAGTCAATGGACAGACTCGGCGGCTAGCTGCGGGGTCAGCTCTGGGATCAAGAGGTGCCTGCTTGGGTCAAGCGTATCAACCCGTCTATGATGACCCACTCTCCTCGGTGTGTTGAGTGAAACCAAAGTGCGGAAGTGAGTGTGTGAATCCTCCCCCTCAAAGGTGGGTCGACTACAATGACTTTGGACGCTCCCATTGGACGAAGGTTGAACGGCAGTTTTCCCTCACCTAGGGATCTAGGGAGGACAGAGGGTTTTTAAGCAGCCGTTGTCGGCTGTTCAGTGTGCTTTCCCTTTCAGTCATGCTAGACTGATGAAATGTAACGTTCTCCACCCTTCATGTAGATATCGGAAATAAATCCCATATTCCTCATTCTTGATAAGAACAAGTCCCTCCCTTCAACAACGTTCTCAGCGTGGATGAGTCGGACGACGGCATGGGCTAGCTACCACTTATTTCATGCCCGACCCCAACTCTTACAAGAGGTATCTGCCAGAAGCCTAAGCGCAGATCGACAGAGGAGAAGTGCGAGGTAGAATGCAAACAGTCAATGGCATCATCTATACGTGGGAGAGGATACACATCCTTCTTTGTCACTGCGTTTAGGCACCTCTGGGCGACGCAGAATTCGCATGAGTCATCTTTCTTCTTGACAAATAAAACTGGAGCCACCCACGGACTATTGGACTCCTGGATGACACCTTTCTATAGCATGCCTGTAACTTGCTCAGTGATCACCTTGCGCTCAGCTGAGGAAACGTGGTACGGCCTCTGTCGTATTGGTAACGCTGTTCCAGTATTGATGCGGTGGTGTACGCGGGAGTGCGGTGGTGAATGTAGACGCTCTTGCAAAGTCAAACCCTGAAGCATAGCAGACAAGGAGCTCCTGGAGCGCTTGTTGGTGGGAAGAAGGAAGTGGTTCACTAATCATGCTCCTAAATTTTGAAGAGCGGTCGCTGAGCGACAAGCTTGCGTCCGTGGAAGTAGCAACTGCACGAATGCTCACAACACTATCTTCCTTGAAGCGCGCTACTTTCAGTCCTGCAAGCAAAATAACTGACCAAAGTGCCTGTAGTGAGGGGTGGAGCTAGGCCAGAGCTCTAGAAGCTATCAATTTCTAAATGAACAAGCTTGTGTAGTCGGTCAATGGAGAGATCGGTCAATATGTAGTATTGTGCAGATGTGTCTGCATGGCCAGAATTGAGCTTCCATATTGACATAAAATGGAAGACCCAAATTGAGACCTTCCAAATAAACCTAGGGCTGAGTTATTAAGCATGAGCATAAAAGCATCTGTGCTCTTACATTGTAAAAACTGGATCATGAGACCAAAGCAGCTTGCACGTACCAGGTCATCACCGATACGCTGGTAGTAGTACTGCTTGTATTCATCAAGCCAGACTTCTGCCAAGCGCACGGAGTTCCGCCGCAGTACATTGACACCTGATCGCCACTTGTAGGGACTACGCTTGCGGAAGATGTGGCCCACATGTGAGCATGGCACAATTTCCAATGTTCCTCCACACATCCATGTCTGAAAAGTGTACAAAAAACAGAATGCAACAGTTTGACAGTCAACATCCACAGGGCAGAGACAAATTGTACAGTTTCACCAAATCTGAAGCAAGAAAAGAGTGTCACCTAAACTGAGACGCAGTGATAGCAATAGCTAATGCACTATTATACGCACAATGAGACTTTCTGTCTCACATAGTACTACTTGCAGCATATTCTGCAGAGGTGTGTAAGCAATCTGTGCATGCCTTTCAGGCTGAAGTCGGGGTTCAAATGCAGCTGGCCAGAAAATACAAAGTAGAGTTGGATGGTTCAAGGACATGTCCAAGGCTGGGACAGATGTGGCTACATGTATCTCTACTGTCTTAAGACCTGGCAGACGTGTGCACTGGCAGCACTACAATTCGTTTCATACGTGGTACGCAACACTACAAAAGTTAGAGAGACATGTCTCACTGCTGGCAATCTGAACTAAAATATAATGTGTCATATACATAAGAAAGATATATGCATTATGTATTTCGATGTAAGATTAAGTCTCATACTTTTATGTCACAATATATGACAATTACTGCATGAAAGGTGTTGCACACCGGAACCAATTTACCACAAGCGAAAGGAATGACAAATTTCCACAAGCAGTGATCACAATGCACTACTTGTGCTCGCAATCAATACATGGAATGTCGCATGCTGCAAGCATAAAGGTGTACAAATAATGTGCTTCGGCATAGCCTCACGTCCACAAGTTGTAATTTGTGAAGCAGGTCTGCAGGAAGTGACACATTTCAAAAACAACTGCACTGCGAGGCACACAAATTAAGACGCCTATGATGGCACTAGTGCTTGCATGTCTTCTGCAATATCGCCAGCTAAATATGAAATGGAGTACAAGCATGGAATTTTTATATTTTGTTTTAAGGGCTATATCAATAAATTAGTCATCAAGAAGTGTATCAGCATTTCCCCTGTGCCAATTTTTATGTCACTTTGTTGGGTAGTAAAATTGCCGCTGAAGGTCCCGCTGCTGATCCTCAGCTTGAACCGCTTGTGCCAAAGCAAATGAGTTGACGTAATCGCCACATGGCCTCCCTCTATGGCGCTCTTTGTGAACCTGCCAGTACTGACATAACAGGGGAGGCACCATAGACCACAAGAGATGATGCCACTCCAGTTTTCCATTTTTGTCATTTTCTTATTAATAATTAGAGAAGCCTAATCATTTAATGTAGCTCGACAATACTTTCCTTCAGAGACCTTTTAAGAATGGAAATGCTCATGCAGAACCATGTAGTACTTAAGATAGTCTTTTTGTAGCTGCATATATAGTACTCGATGCAACTGCTGATCAATGTGTTTTGATGCTTGAATGCTATAGCTACACTAAATTTGCAGTACCACAAGTATTGCTGTCCAAATTACTGTCGAAGACACTGGTATGCAGGACCAAGTCACCATCTGTGAAATTATAATAATTTGTATGTGGTCAATAACTTAAAACAAGAAGTATGTAAGAGTACCATACTTGGTAATCATATATGTATCAGTGAAGAACAGTGCCTGCATGATTTGAATAGTATAACAGTGAGTCAAGTAACACGTGCCTAAATTACAACATCCATATCTTGCACTAATATGATATTTATGCACAACTTCTGCATAAGAGGTCATGTGTTCTAATGTGGCATGATGTCATAATGTCTAACTGCTGTCTTAACCGTTGCATTAATGGAGGCAACTCAACATATAAATGTGAAGATTAGACCACCATACAAACAGGCAATGGGATGAAAGAATGAAAATTGAACGGAATATAATGGAAAGAATATACAGCAAAAACTGGCAAATTACATGGATCACAAAGAACTAACAACAAGCTAAATACTAGAGAGTACAAAGGCACCTTGAAGGACAGCTCCAGATTTTCTCCACCCCAGATGTCGAAGCCACTGTCATAAGTGCCTAACTTCTCAAAGAAAGCTTTATCTATGGAGAACAGACCTCCAGCCATGGTAGGAGACCTGCAAAAGGACAACATTTTAACCAAGAATTTTCACCAGATAGAATAACGCTTGTCTGCTATCCTAAGGCAGAAGAAATAACTAAACAATTATATCTGTCTTCCAATTCAACACTAATTTACCAGCTATGATCATCAGCAAAAAAAGAAAGGAAGTGATACTGCTTGCCTACAAGTAGGCAAAGAGGTCACCTCCCTTCGGTGCAGATTTTGCAGTAATACACGATCACAGTTGGTCAAAATGTTATAGTAAATACCAGGCATACCTTCAAATTTCTTATTTAGTGTGGTATGCCTCCGCAACTTTTCATTCACTAATTATCTGCTTTACTACTGCACACTTCCACATTAATCATAAGCAGCACCTCATAGCTTTTCTGCTTCAAAATGTGACTGGGGCCTTAAGTTTTTCAACACATCCATGGAGAAGAAATGTTACAAAGTAGAAAGTATACGAAATGCTATACCAAATACCATGGTGTTTTACTTTTCAGTGATTTGTTAGACAGTTTATAAGTGATTATTTTTATTTATTTCTGCACTTGACTCTGGTGTTGGGTTGACTTCTGCCTGTTATACGTATACAAGTCGAGAGACCAAAAAAAGGTTAAACAAAGTGCATGTTTAATATCATGAAAGTTGAAAGTCTAGTTTGCTTAAAAACGGTGCCTGCAAGCTGTGGAACACAACAATGCACAAGAACATTTATAATTGCCATGCAAGTGTCCAATGAACAATCCGCCCACCAGACAGGATCCCAAGAGTGGTTCCTACGCTGACGTTCTCGCTCAGGAACAGCATGCCAACTGAACTGCAGGTTCCAGTCAAAGCCACCAACGTTCACACCTCCAGAGTCCCTGTAGTGATACTCGAACGTGCTGTCGCTGATCACATCAATCACAGGGCAGACAACAGTGGTAGAGTTCCGAGCTATCCTGTCCAGCAGGGGCTCCAACCAGCCTAAAAGTAAGAATTAAGTTATAAAAGACTGCATCACTGAATCACACATATATGAGTGTGAGCTAAACCACAAGTACAACTGCATAGAGTCAGCACTGTTTGGGGCAGTGACGTCAAGCAATTGAATTGATAGCATGTGCAATCTCATGACCGACTGAAATCAGCTTGGGCAGGCAACATATCACAAGTCGCTCTAGTGGTAAATATGTCTTTCAATCGAAACAACAAACAGGTCAACAAGTTCATCTGAACCACAGCTACAGGACGGAAACAAGCACAATCTCCAGGTGCTTGTCAATGCTCCTGGCTACTTCTGTCTGTGCGATTGCTCCATCTGGTGACTGCACTTCTCACCTTCAGTGCACTCGCAATGAGAGTCCAAGTAGGTAAGCACGGGAGCTGTGGCCGCAGCAGCACCCAGGAGCCGAGCCCGAATTAGACCTTCCCGCTTCTGAGCACGCACTATTTTGACTTTTGGGAAGTGAGCAACGTAGTCCTCCAGCTTTTGCTTCAGGTGCGCTGCATCAGAGAAGCAGAAGCAGACAAGGTGCATCAGAATCCATCGCCCTGAGCAGATGGCTGTGTACAACTTGTTTTGCAAGCAATGAACATGCTCCTTGTTAGAGTGAAGCAATGAGATAGTTTCTATGAAAAATCATTAGCTTTCCCATATTTTTAAACTCATTTGATGTAAACGACATAGTGCCATCAGAATACCTTTCATATCAAGCAGCAACCATCCACAGCTTGTTGTTATATTGTCTTTCAAGCCTACTTTTAGTTTCTCACCTCTTGCATTTTCAGAAAACTGGAAATGCCTTGCCAAATAACTGTCCCTATTTCTACCAGTTATTTCATAATGTAATCAATGACTATTGTGCACTATCACAAAAAAGGGCACTATTTCCTTTTGTTTTTGTGTGTAGCTGCCCTTAAGGAAACCGTGCCCCGAAGCTCAGTTGATGCAATGGCATTGTAAGGAGCAGCAATGAGTAGAGGTTTCATGTCCTGCTTGTAAGGTCGTGGGGTGCTCTCATAAATGTCATGCAAGAAACAGGCATCCCATGCATACCATGTATAAAGCCACACATGGTTTACAATATGGAATGCATACTAAAAGGAAGGAAACAGTGCAAAAAGAAACACACAGAACAAATACGCTATGCGTGTGCCCGTACTGTGCATGCACTATGCAAAGTAGCCCTAACCAGTGCTTTAATTACTAAAGGATTGTAAATAAATGGTACCCCTTAATGACACCTGTGTCTGACTGAGCCAAGAAATTACTCACGCATGTCCGAATAGTCGTCCACCAGGATGATCTCATGTAGAAGCTTGGGGGGTGATCGGTCAATGATGCTGTGTACAGTCCTCAGCAGTACACTCCAGGCCTCATTGTGGAAGCATACAATCACACTTGTTGAGGGAAGGTTTTTAAGGTAGCGTTCATCCTTGCACCTGCACATGGCAGAAGTTCAAAGACAAAGCTTTGTAAGCATCCCAGAAATGCCTACATGCATTCAATGTCTTCCCTCCAGAGTTATACAAGGCATCTTCAAGATAAGATAGGACTTTGAACAGTACATGAACTGGTAGAAATAGTAGTAGAGCTGGGCAACAGATGGAATCCTGCGACTGTAAGTACTCAAAATCATGCCAGTTACATGGAATACTGTGCCAGTATGTCAATTTGTTATGCTGGTAGTTCAGTAAGCTAATGCCCAATAACAATAGGAATGACTGACCACACCACCCCAAGTTAGATGTGTGCCACTTACTCGCTGTCTCGAACATCTGGCAGAGACCGATGAAGAGAGATCATGTCACTGATGTACTGGTTGAAGGCATTGCGGTCCCAGCCCAACTTGACCTTCGCTTCTTGTTCCTTGGTCAGGTCCTTCAGCACGACAGGCCGACCCATTTCGCCAGGGCCATCAGGGTTCTGAGGTGGAGCCAGCACTCCCACAGGTGCTGGAGCATGGTCCACTTCATTTTTCTGTTCTTCATTAGAGAGCGCCTTTTCCCGGTTGGCACGTTTACGTGCCAGGGGCGCTACATGCTCGTCTTCATGAGCACCTTGTTTCTCAGGCAGGAGATCCTGGCTCTCTTTTGCAGACTCGTCACCCTGCATAGCGCCACATGCAAACTTTTAGGCTCTAGAGCCAACCTTTCATTTTCATAGAAGTGTTTCACTGACCAAAGGCTAGCGCTGCCGGTATATTGTATGTCTCCTAGCTTGCTTCAGCTATGACTATGCACAAAACTATGTAAACATTGCATGGGCCCTGAAACTTTATTCACTTGCAGCAGCTGCACTAATGCGCCACATCAAAGACAACAAGATGGTATGCATGGCTTTGAAGAGGAAGCAAGTAAAGCAGCAGCCTCTAGATTTCTGGGGCAAAGAAGGGTTGTTTAAACTTGCACCACAGCCTCTGTTTTCCTATAAAACAAAAAGATAACTAGGAAAGACAAAATATGGACAGTGCACACAACACGTAATAAACGCAACAAATAGTAAGTACAAGCATAGTAACCCCCCTTTTTCAATGAAGTGGTTTCATTTGGTAGTTTTTCTGATGGCCTGGCAGCTCATTGCTGCAGACAAAAACAAGGAGGGGAAGTTGTGAGGTTTGGTACCACCTTGTACAATATTGTCACAATAAACAATGTAAGCGTGTCAATATACCTATTGATGGTGGATGCAGTCATCACACTTTCCTACCTGAGGCTGAGGCCTGTGTTGCTGGTCTTGCTGTTGCTTTGGCGGTGGTTGCTGCTGCTGTAACTGCTGACCCTGGTGTTGCTGGACGGCACCTGGCTCAAATGCCACCCTACTTTGAGGTGTCTGGACCCTGTCCGTGTAGGTCAGCAGGAGCGTGATGACAAGCCAGGTGACTGGCACAACCAGCAGGACCTTGACCACAAGGCCGCGCCGCCTCGGAAGCAGCCACATGACAGCGACTGCACCTGGGGCCCGCTACCACCTCTCTCCTCGGGCCACCTGCCTGCCAAAGACAACAAAAACAGGCACTTTCAGAAAAGTTAGCACACTCCCAGGAATACACATGCGTTCAGGTTTTGGACCTATTTTTTGTTTTCTTGCAAATTGCAATTACTATTTGGTCCTGCTCCCATTTCACAACACCAACACCACAAGCAGGATTATGCATACAGGACAAAAGGCTCCTAGAGCTCTTTAGGCTGCAACGAGCACCCACACTCTAGCTGTAACTGCCAATTTCTTAATATCATCCCTCCATCTTATCCTATCTGTTGCGACTATACATACAAAAACAAAGGGTGGCGACAAAACTTCATGCCACCGTTGCTGGAAAGTAGACATGCCACATCACGCATCTACGGAGAGTCCTGGGGTGTCCATTAGGGCCTAAGAGAAAACTACCATACTGCACAACCTCTCATTCACTGCACAATTTCGCTCCCTGGATAGAAGTTTACAGGCTCTCTCTGTGATGGAAGAGCGCTGCCAGGCAGCGGCGTGGCCAGAAATTTCCTTTATGCGTCCCTGTGTGTGCATGAGGAAAGAGGTGAGGGGGGGCGACGCATTTGACCGATGGAGGAGGGTAGGGCAAGCGTGCGTTACTGTCACACGTCGTTTTACTAACCTCGTTATTATCCTCGGTACAGAGAAATTTCGAAGGGGGGGGGGGGGCGTCGTGCATTTGTGCCGCTCCTTGGCTACGCCTCTGGCGTCGCTGTAGGCGCGCTTGCTATAGTGCGGCAAAAAGCCCACGCCAACAGGCAATGTGTCGCGGATGATCCAGTGCAGCGACATTACTCCTGAAATGCCCAAGAAATGCGTCGCTTGCTCCGAGGGGTTGGGGAACACGTTGCCTTCCGTACGAAAGAGCCACGTTAGGCTGCCTACGTGTCCTAATTTCTAGCTCGCAACGCGGCGGGCAAAGCTAAATGGTGTAACAAAAATCAGGGCGCGAAGGTAAACTTGGCCACCAAACGGTGCGAGTGGCGACGCGCGCGGTTCCACAGCCAGGTGAACCGAGCCTGCCTATGCTGTGCACACTTTGTTGTTCCGCGCCCATTACGCGCCCTGGCAGAGGGCGCGGTAGGCCGTCGGGGTGCCCGCCCGCCACGCGTCTCCGGCGGGAGGCGGCACTGCCATACCGATAGAGCAGCGCGTCTCTCATCAAGACAGCCGTCCTTGGCATATCTGCAGTGCACTGTAGCATATCCAACAGGCGGCAACGCAAGAGCCCACAGCGCGATAAAGCCGTGGTTCAGATTGGCCGCCGACCCGTGAGGTACCCGAGGGAGCGGGAACCCCACGCGACGCCCATGCGACGTTCCGGCAAAACGCGGACACCACTCAGCGACGGCGCGATATATATTAGAAGCGAGGTGGATCGGCTGGTTCGTTTATCCCGTGCTTCCTGCTGGGGTTACTACATATATGCTAATTATCTATAATGTGCTAGGCAAATTACTGGGGTCTGCGACTCGAATAGAATATAAATAAGGAAAGTTTTATCTCGAACTTCGTCTCAGTGGTGCTCGCTCGAGTGGTGTTTAATTGAGAAATAGCTCTCAACTGACATGCAACACTCTAAACTCGCCGCGGTAGATTAGGCTATGGCGCTGCTGAAGTCGAGGTCGCGGGTTCGAACCTGGCCGCGCTCCGATGGAGGCGAAATGCAAAAAGCGCGTTCGTGAACTTACATTTTAGGCGTACGTCATTAAGAACCACAGGTGGCCGAAATCAATCCAGAGGCCTTCACTACGCATGCACCATAATCAGATTGTGGCGTCAGCACGTAAAACGCCATTTCTTTTTTATCACTCTAGAAAATGAAAACCAAACTTTCCCCTTTTGAATATCACGCTGGAACTTATGCGTCGTCATGTGGCGCCATGGAGTTGATAGAACCGGAGCCGTCACAGGCATAGATAACTGTACACTATAGATATAGAGGTTTTGATCAAGAAAGAAAAGTTAAAGGATATGTCTAGGCAATATGCTACAGACTGCGATAGATGTAGCAAAACCTGATTAGATCAAGCACAAGGTCATGCCGGTCATGCCTTTCGGTCTGCGTAACGTGCCCCAACCACATTCGAGCGATTATGATGGACTCTCTGCTTCACGGGTTCAAGTGGTGTACACGTGCTTGTGCTATTTAGGTGACGAAATGACTTTGTCGCGGGCCCGTTTCAATGGGGTTGGCAATAAACATCATCGTCATCGAAAGTACTTCCGGGCATTCTGGCCGTTTTAGGGAAGAAAAAGCTACCTAAACTTGCTAGGTTGAGCCTTCGGCTCCTTTAGGAAGCAGTATAGTTATTCTTTACCAATCAACATTCAAATGGATCCACGTAGACGATGTCCAAATCTATGACGTCACCGCGAGCTGGTGGCCTCGAACGGTAAAAATAATTTCTTTATTGCAAAGGCGTAATTTATTAATGCCCATACTACTCTTCAGTGCCCTTTTTAGTGAAAAGGTAGGGCGACAGACCCGGGCAGTAACATTAGTAAAATTAAAAGAGCGCGAAAAAGGACGCAGACAAGACTGAATACCACTAAAGCCCCTCCATACACGTTTCCGCTGACCAGGTCCGTGCCATTTCCAGCGCTCTTTTAATTTTACTCTATACCATGAACTAACTGGTCCAGTAACAAGTAGTGTTAAAATAACGTTTGTCCTGTCATTTCTCGTAATTCAACGGGCTTGTGTCAACATCTTATGTAATCGCATCGGCATAAATTAAAAGAAGTCCGAAGACCTCAAGTACATGCACGGCCCACGTTCATACACGCCTGTCCTACAAGTTTCGCACAACACCCGCTGCGCGGTGGTACGGACAACACGCGTATAACTCGCGTCACGCCTGTGCCGCGTCAGTGACTGCTCACGACGCTGAAATCCCTTCGGCACAGCGAAGGTGCTACGAGTCAACAATGTTCTCGGGCCGATGCGCACCCGATCACTGAATTCGGACATAGTCTGGCCAAGCTGCCGACCGATTTCGCGGTGCGCAGTCGTACATACCCGAGGACAGGCCCACTCGCAAATCCGACGAGCGCGGCTTTATGTGTGCGGTATGGTGGGATATCTTTTGCGACTGCGCACTTCGCAGCCGTACACACCGTTCCCGAGGTGAAAAAAAAAAATGGCGCAGCAGGGAACGAGTAGAGGCTGACAAGCAGCGCGAGCGCGACGCCGAAACACCAGCTACCTTTTTCTGGCAGTGCCACTTCACGTGCTGTACACCGCATAGTACGTCGATTACATTCGGTAATTTCTCCCACGGAATGTGTTGCCCACGTCTCTAATGTGTCCAAAGGAACCGCTCAGGCCGACGACAGCGAATCACGGGCGGTGCGCGATGGGCTGCGATGGCATATACGCACGCAGCAGCGGTCAACGCAGACGGAGGCCAGCTCGGCGTTCTACGAATACGGACTCGCACGAACTTGCATCTCTCGCGTCTGTCTGTTTCGGAAAGATATCAATCAACCACGCTGACGGCTCCGGCGAACACATCACGAGTAGCAACAAACCAGCGCGTGCGGCTCCGAGCGCCGCGACCCACAATGATTCGGCAGTCGCTGCTGCATATGCGAGGCGAGGCTCGCTCTCGGAGCGCGTTACGAAAGGAGACGGGAACCTCGAGCCGTGCCTACCTTTCTTGAACCGAAACGAGACGCGGGACGTAGTGGCCGTCGTGATGACCTCTTGTGGGGGGCCTTTCGTCCGGACAGCTCTACCGTAGACAAAAAACTCGCCGAAAACGTGGCCTTGCACTTCGTCGTCTTTCACGCGAACGGCAGCGCTATACTGCTTCGGCGCCACGTGGACGACAGCGAGAAGAGGAGAAAAAAGAATGTTGCAGAAACCAAAGAAGATTGTTGCAAAAATAAAAGTCAATAACCTCATCCGCAGATCGATCGCAAGAATCAAATAGACACTATAACAATTAATACTTTCCAAGTATACTGCCGAAGTCGATAACGGTGTTTGATGATGGCGGCACAAATTACCGTCGGCATGTTTTGGCAGATGGCATAAAAGCGTGACGATGATAGCGTGATAACAGCTGCTCTTTCCTCTCCGTTTACTCAGCGGAGGCCGTTAAAGTCAGGCAGAGCCCACGCACTTCGGAAGTCTGTGGTGAGCCGGCAAGACGACATGGGGTGTCTCGACCAGAGACGTGCATCGTACTATGGCGTCGCGTTTTTCCAACCCAGCCGACCAAACACGGCTGGTGGCTCCGAGTATCGCCGAGGGCCAGAGACTCCCGGCCACCCTAAGCGCCCCTCAAGCACAATAAATGTTTACCACCGTCGCCTTCTTCGCCGCCCAGGCGGCTGCAGAGAAACGCGACACAGCGCCACCACCAACCACAGCGTCCAAGTTGTCTAAACCTTCAGACACCAAAAAAACTTTAGCGTCACAGCATGCGTACTTAATGTGCCCTGCAAGCCTGCTGATAGCTTTCGCGTGAAACTGCCCTTTCCCTTTAGGCCCAGCCAGCGTCCGACCATGCACGGTATAGCCAACGAGAGCTATTCACGTTCGCAAATCCGGCGACTTCAGAGAGGCCGCCGCTGCCGCATGTTACTATATACGGTGAAGCGCAATAGGTGGGACAAAGGCAGGCGAGACAGACGGGACATCTATCTGTCCAGTCTATCGCGCTTCACCGTACTATAATGTGCATCACCAACGGGCCCAAAATTGTACTCTTCTAAAGTGTGAATGGAACTTCGGGTCACCAATTCATGCCGTCATGCACCTTCAAATATGCCCCATTAACTTTTAGGCGTAGGAGAATCATTGGACTGTATGAGATTACGCGTTAATCACGTTTCGTCAATGCCTATTTACGACTCATGTAGAAATAGCTCAGCTTCCAGAAAACAGTGAAGGAGCGAATTGTGTGTCCGTGTCACACAACAGTGTGCGCTTGAGTGTTGTGTGCTTACAAGTTTTGCTATTTTATAAGCTTTCCTTTTGACTTAGCTTGCTGGCTTGCTGTTCACTGTGTACGACTCTATGAGCAGTACTGCGGCCGCTGGATTTAAAAAAAAAAAAGAAGAAAAGAAGCACGGCTTGCCGCGTGCACCGAACACAGTGTCATCCGCCGCGGCGCCACCAGTCGCGGAACGCCGTTGCCCGTGGGAATCGATGTTATGCAAAGCAGTGAGCCGCGAGCCTACCAAGTTAACGAAAATTAACGACCATGTGAGCATGAAAACATAGGCGGCTGTTTCATGACCTACTTGACACGCATGTCGTTATATTCATGTCATGACCGATCATTTATGTTCGCCATATATAGACTCTTGTCGTATTACGCCAATTTTGGTACATACCGAGACGTAGGCGGCTGTTTCATGAGCTACATGACACGCACGCCATGACATTCATGTCGTGACCTATCATTTATGTTCGTTATACACTCTTGTCATACTATACCGATTGTGGTACATACCAAGTTAACGAAACGGCCATGAGAGTGCCAAGACGTAGGCGGCTAGGTAGATACTCTCAAATTGGCAAATGTTCGCCAAGAAATGCTTCGCATTTAATATGAACGGACGTCGGAATTACCATCGGGCAAGCCAAAGCTTGCGTGCCTGACGTGTCGGAATGGTAAAGAAACCGGAAATGTGAGGACAGTATTACGCCAGATGCAATGTGGCTCTGCACCCGTCGCAGCCACCGCTGCACACGGGACCAACGCGCGCCGCTAGCAGCCGTGTTGATGGGAGCTGTGTGCGAGGTTACAAGTTCCCTCCCGTGACAGCGTACAAAAAAAATCCGTTCAGCCATACGTTCAGCAGCACGATGGCAGCGCTACCCACAGATGTGACATCACGTTGCCACGACCGTCTCGAACGCACGCCCTTCACACTGACGCGCTGGCAGAAGGCGACATCGAGCGCGCGAGCAGAACGACCGCCGTTCCAGAAGGCAGCAACCGCACAGCGTCTCCGCACGGTACGCCTGTTTATATATCTGGAACGTCATTTGGTCACGATGTAAAATTTCAAAAGCCAGAGGCACCAGCTCCGAGCACACGGCACTGAGTCAGCGGGTCTCCAGCTTCCTGTCGCCGCATCCTCCTACAGACAGCTCCGGAGACAAAGATAATCCGCCCCACAAAGGCGCGCGCTACAAGTGTGCCTTCAGCCGCAACTAGAAGGCCGCCGCTCCCAATCTGCCATCGAGACAAGCACGTACGAAGATCGCCGCCCCGCGCGGCTCGTGCGTCGAGACAAACGGCCGCCCTCCTCAGTAGCGAAGACGCGCCGTGCGTGTCTGCTGCAGGTCCGGAAGCGATGACGCACCCGCCCCGATGGCTCGTGCTCGCACGCGGCGACGGCGCAGAAGTCGTGACGCTGGGCCGGCACGCTGGCGGTCGCAACGTGCGTACGACCAGCTGCAGTTCACTGACGCCTACGCCTATACACGTATAGCGTGCAGCGCCATTGCTACAACCTATAGTTTGATGATGGCAAATCTTTATTGCAGCAAAGGGCTGGCTCGAAGCGCTTGTCCATATCGTTTAACCTTCGCGCTGTAAACTCGCGATAATGGTTCACCAACTAGCCCATTCAGCATGCAACCTGCTAAGCTGTACGGGGGATGTACGGGAAAAGATCGCAAACGGAGGTCAGCGTGCATGGCGCGCTGTTGTGCCACAGTGCGTGCCTATCATCGAGGCAACGGGCGCCCCCCCCCCCCTTTCTTCTGAAGTGGTTGCCCTGGTGACGAACTGCAAAGTTCCAGGGAACTGTCACAACCATTTCTGTGGGTCGAACTGAGCAGTCCGGGTCACAGAGCACCACGACGAATCCACTGGCATGCAGACTCCAGAATTCCACAGACCCCTTGCCGTGGAGACTGGTGGTATGCAGCTTGGACTCCTCCCGCGACGGAAGAGGAAAGCGACACGGTTGACGTCAGCACCGATCCTGCCTCGTTCCTGCCAAAGGGATTTGAGGCAGAACCGGCTCATTGTGAGAGATACAGTCGCCACCAGCCGCCACGTCGGCGCGGTGCGCTCTTCGGCTCCGCTACTCTTATGATATTACCCGCTACATGTGCATATTGTATAAAGCTTTTCGTCTTCATCTTCACCTGCTCCAGAGTCCGCCTCTCGCCTTCGACCCAAGTCGCAATAGCGGGCTTTTTGTTGAGCCAGTCTTTTAAACTCTGCATTAAGGTGCGGCTATATTTCTGCCCGATGCTTTCGTAGACGGGACACTCCGTCCACAAGATATGTTTAATCGTCTGTCAAGCGCCACTGTGGCCCATAGAGCAGGTGAGCACGAATGTAAACGGATGGTGGCATTATGTCGTACGAGTGGTTTGGCTGCATCGCTAGCGTGCCTGCTGGAGTTGTCTGCTTCCTCGCTATTGCTGCAGTCGAAAGCGTCATGGCGCTGGCCTTCCTTCCGATGACGTCACCTAGTCAACACGTCCTCTGCAGGCCAAAAGCCACGCGCGCACACCTTATGAAAATACTTGGGCGCCGTGTGGTAGGTTTGACAGCAATACGGGTGGTCGTTCGTCGGAGGCATTTCTTTGGCCACGCTAATGCCTTCGGCCGGGTCTTGGCACTGGATCGTTCGGTGAGGGTAGGACCATGGAGAAAGAAGGAAAAAGATAGGAGGGAGCATATCGCAATGCCACTGAAGCCAACCTGGTGGCCCAACACGTGATCTCATGTCAAAGTGCGCGGTAGGTTTTAGTGTTCCTGCTCTGCAGGCAGAGCCTCGGCAGGGCAGCCGAACAAACGCGCATCGAATGAAAACTACTGGCATAGCTAATAGGAACCAAACGCATCAGAAATCTCGATTGTTTCTCCGTGATCTCGACGCAAGAGGCCACGTGTTGGGCCACCACTGTGGCTTCACAGAACGTTCGCTCGCCAAGGCTGGCTGCGTGACGTAATGCTCCCTCCTATATTTTTCCTTCCTCCATAGCTAGGGCAGTGCATGCGCAGCCTCGTTGCCGACGCTGCCTGCGTGTACCGGTGGCCAGTCCACCTGCACTTCCAAGTCATGGTCCCTGCGGAGCCTGCCGTTCCAGATCTGTGTTCCCGAGAATGGTTACGATTCTCAGCGG
This sequence comes from Dermacentor variabilis, assembly GCF_050947875.1. NCBI lineage: Eukaryota > Metazoa > Arthropoda > Arachnida > Ixodida > Ixodidae > Dermacentor > Dermacentor variabilis. The sequence goes on along the minus strand of NC_134569.1, from coordinate 14,723,113 downwards.
GCCCGCGAGTCGCTTCAATGCGCCCTTGCTATCAGTGAAACAGATCACTTCGCCCACCGGTGCAAACGGGCCCTCAATCCTCGCGGATATATTGATATATCGGCAGGGGGCGGAAGTTGGCCGAACCAGGACGTGCGCATGGCCGCGGTCCCAATCTGGTGCGCGATTTTCTTGTCGCCTTTCGGCGTCACCACCGTCACCTTGGCTTGTGGTATGCCGTCAAGGCCACATAGTAAACACCGCGTGCGGTTAGTACGTGAGGCTGGCGCTCTCGGTTCATCCGCATGCCTTTGCTGGCGACACTTGCGCGTCAGGGGCTTAAGTATTCTGAGCAGGAGATCCTTCCCCGGCTCAAGGAGTCTGGGAATTGACTGCTGATTAGGTGGTGCCTGGGCCCGGTGATTGTCGTGGGCCGAAGCGCACGTGCGGGGACGCAAGGCGAAAAACCTTCGACTGGCCTCCTCGTTTTGTCTCCGCACGCCATGCATGGTTCTTGTTGCGCGACTCAATGATAACCTTGAGTTATGGTAGTCCCACATACCTGCAGAGCATGGCGTTCCGCCAGCGTCGCGGCAGATCCGTATATTGGCGCGTATAGTGTTAAGCACGGCCAGCTGCAGTGCAAGTTTGCCAGCCAGTTACGCCAGCGGTCGTAACCTCATCTTGGAATGCCGCCGGCAACCTCTAGCCTCGTCGCCGTTGCGAGTGAAGGAGTTCGACGAAGCAGGCTTTGTGCTGAAACCGCCAACCTCTAGCCTCGTCGCCGTTGCGAGTGAAGGAGTTCTACGAAGCCCCTCTGACGTCGGCTCCGAACCTTTACACCTGTGTGTGCGTGCGGCACGTGTATGACAGCCCTCATTCTCCAAAAGGGCGGGTCATCTTGAATGACGTCGAACTATGACGTCGAGCAGAGAGCTTATAAGCAGCGGTTGTCGGCTGCTGGGGGTGCTCCTTGTGTGCTCGTCGTGGTGAGCTGAGTGCTCGTCGTCATGCTCGAAATGTACTAGTGAGCTGTGTGCTCGTAAGCTGTTTGCTGCATGTTAGTCTTGCGGGCTCCATATGGGAGTCACGCTAGACTGTCGGTGTATGTCTTGTCTAAGATGTGAATAATGCAAATAAATCCTGTTCACCGAGTTCCTCTCTACGACCTTCAACTCTTTCAAATGGTGGCAGCGGCGAGATCGTCCGACGAATCTAATAATAGGGGCTAGAGATGGAGGACTTCCAGTTGCTTCAAGCCCACGCGTATATGCCGTTGAGATGGAAACACGCACAGCTCCACATATAGCAAGCCTTGAAAGTCACAGTTGCCAACGTTCAAAATGTGCGGGTTCCAGCAATGCCGATGTGGCTACCGATTTGCCGGATCAGGCGGAGCTGCAGCGATTACTTCGGTCAGCCAGTCTCGCACACCAGGACACCCAGGATACGCATGCTAGACTACTGAGTAAGATACTATTTTTACCTTACGATGGGCTGGACGCACTGTAGGTCGATCGGCAGGAAATCAAGGTTTAGGGAGATCCTAACCCAACCTGTCGCATGGCAGATCACTAAGAAAAACGTTTTCTACGAGGACGACTGCACGCATGTATATAGTGTTAGGTTTGGGGGCTCAATCCCATCGCTCGTAACCAGTTGCCAAGATTGGAGTCGGGCATGAATTAGAAGGTAGCTGGCCCATGCCGTCGTTCAACTTATCCACGCTGAGGACGTTGCTGAAGCGAAGGACTGCTTATCATTGAGAACGACGAATATGGGTTTATTTACAGTATCTACATAAGGACATTGCAGTTCATCAGTCTAGCATGACTGCGAGAGAAAGTGCACTGAGCAGCCGCACAACAGTGGTTTAGAAACACTCGGTCCTCCCTCGATCCCAAGGTGAGGGAAACGTTCGACCAGTCATCGTAAGCGAGTCGCCTCTCCGCGGGCGGGACACACACACTCGCACACTTCTTTGCGCGAGGTTCACGGTCCCCAACCGAGGCCAGACGGGCTTCGTAGAACTCGGGGCTTACGTCAGGAGAGGTGCCTCTTATTCCCCGAGCTGAGCCCCGCAGCGCGGCCGGTTGCCCATTGTCTTGCGTTTTGAACGGCGCGTGGGAAGTGGCCTCCGCAGACGTTCCCTCGGCAACTCCCCCGCTCATAGCAGGTCGGGTCGGTCGTGGCGGGTTCAGGCACAAAGCCTGCTTCGTCGAACTCATCTTGGCTCCAGCGACGGAGAGTCGAGGGCGCGCGCATTGTTCTCCACACACAGTCGACTTAGTGACGCCGTGGCTAGAGGTTTGCGGTGGCGTTCCAGGAAAGTTGACGCCGCTGTCGCAACTGGCTGGCAAAACTTGCACGTCAGCTGGGCCGTTCTTAACAATAGGCACACATCAATTATGTCGAGCTGCAGTGTCGCGGACTTCTTCGCCAGCAAGGCTGGTGTCTTTTTTATCCACTCATATTGCGATGTCATCGGCGTAGAACGTCAAGCCAAGGTTACAGAGATTCGACGAAGCTCCGCTGCCTGGCTTCGTGCCAAGTTCAACAGAACTGGCCTCCGTGTGGTACGCCTCTGGCGTTAGCGAATAAGGTTTGACTGGTTTGATATCTCCGCTCTCGCTGCCCGGTCTGGCTAAAATAAACGCCGAGTTGGCAGTGTTGCTGCAATCGCGAACAGCGGCGGAGCGGCCCATGAGCGCAGCACACGGTGGGTGTGCGTCTGCCGGCAGGATTTCTACACATTCGAACTGTAGAGACACGTTATTGCATAAATTAAATCGAGTGGTTCTTGTTAAGTGATGCAGCGCGAAGCAGGACACAGGAAAGACGAGCGTCCCTCTGTCTTGCATGCTTCGCGCTGCACCACTAAAGAATAATGGAAAACCAACTACCCAAACCTTCTCTGTTGTTGCGCTGCACGAAAAGATAGCGTCACGGTGTAGTGACGGTTAAGAATATACATCACGAAGTGCGAATATGATTCTTTATCGGACAAAGAAAGAAAAACAAGACTTAAACGACAATGACAACGGCGAACACGGTCACCATGGGTCATATACATGAAACAAGTGGCGCACTCCATACAGCAATCGCGGGTGCTAGGTCCGACTAACGTATGTACCTGGCAATGTGTCCACTGGCACTTTCAAAGGGGATATTCGTAAACTTGGTCCATCCAGAAAGCAGGCAGAGCACCGGCAGAGCGACTTAAACACTAAACACACTTTCCCTTGAGGCCGCCCTGGATCCACTCCCGAGTAAGGCAGAGTCGAGGAATCGATTTACTTAAGTGCGGCCGAGAACGTCTTGGCGTCAATGCAATCTCGAACGTGTCATCGCTGCAGCCTACGGCGTGAGGTGTCGCAGAGATGGCTGTTGAAATTCGCGCAGGTCTCCCCTGTATTTTCAACAACCTTGGAACTTGAGCAGTGCGCAGCAGCCTCGCGGCAATGCGGCTTGGCCTCTCCTCGACGCGGGCTACACGCCGGCGTGGTGCACCCGCGCGCAAGCTTGCACGCAAAACGCTCGGCCCCTCTGCGCGCACGCGGCGACCTTGAGCCGTCGCGGCCCAAAAGGGGGCGAGAGAAGAGGCGCAATATGCATAACAACTGGGGCGCAGGCTGTCCGCTAACGAGACGTGACCGGGTGAACCGGCCATACGCGCGACGACATCTCGGGACGGCCGATAGGCAGCGACGATGGCAGCGCGGCGAATAAGCTTCGTGGAACGCATCCGATCACCCGTTCGATTTCCCATATAGCCCGCGTGCGCAGGTGGTTTTCAAAGCGGCATCACGACGGTGAGAGACAGACACGGAGTTTTGCGACGCGTGCTGAAGGACACTTTCGCCAGCGCGCTTTCAGCGAGGCTTCTTTTGCGCCCATGAACGCACCCCGGAAAGGCTACACTTCTCCAACAGCTCCTCTGTGTGTCTTCCTCGGTATTCACCGTGCATATGTTAGGCCAAATCGGGGTCTCAAACGCAACTCAAGCACCGGACTGCACAGACAGCACGCCGCTGTCCTGTCGCGTTTTGCCAAAGCATTATACGTATAACTCTGAAAGCAGGGAGAAAAAATACAGAAAAGTCAAGGAGGCCGCGGGTTCTATCTAGACCCACTACTGGCGTATCATCCGGCCCGGTCTCTCTCCATCCTTTGATGAGAGGCATCCATGCGGATTCGCCCCTGATGTGCCCGCTAGCATACACTCGTGAGCAGTAGTAACGGACTCCCCATCCAGTTTTTGCTTCAATTTGTGCATCAGCTATACCAACATGTCGTCGTTTGTTTTTACATAGAGGGTGCTGGGCTTACCAAGAATTAACGGTTTTCTTGCAAGTGATACCGGTTCGACAAATGCTGGGGAGTTCCGTTACTTTGCTCGCGACTCCACAATACACGATGTCATCGCCGGCTTACCGTTACTGCGTCTCTGTTCTCGGCAGACGAGGCGGTATCCGGTGCGCGTCGGAGCGAAACCGCGGGGAGGCAGCAACGCGAACGCTCAAGGCTCGCCGCAGGGAAGGCCACGTGTGTGCAGTGCTTGAGCGCGGAACGGGGTCGAGGCGACGGGTGCGTCTGACAACGCCAACCTGAATCGTGCGTTAACGAAGCTCGATCCCTTAACCCCAATCCCACGTAGCACATACGTATGTAGTGCATAGCTGCATCTCGCCGTTCACGCAAAACGTGGCATTTTAGAGCGCAGCTCCTAGGCGCCCGTTCCTGCGGCGAGCGTCGGCGTTGTCCCTCGTAACCGAGCGAACGAGCACGGCGAAAGTTGAAAGTGAACGCGGAGCGCAGCGGGGGATGAAAGAAGAGAGCGCGAGGAGGAAATCGGAGGAGGCGGCTATACAGTGAAAGCATGAGACGGAAAGCCGAGGAGGAGAGTATGGTGAACGGAGGAAAGCAGAGTGCCTCACGAGACTACAAGATGGCGCCATAACACTTGTAATCTCACTGTATGCGCGACGCGAATGGTGTAGTACTTTCTGGAAAGCACGCGGTCACCAGCGATTGCAGTGGAACCTTCGACGTGTAATGTATAAACAGCCGACGCGTTTGACCCGCAGATCAGACGATCGCCGGCTCTGCTATAGCCGGTATGGTTGTGCTTGAATGTTACCTGTTTTGGATGCAATGTCGCTCCATTTGCAACGTGCCGCACGAGACAGATTGTCAGCACCAGCCATCATATCGCGAAATGAAAACTTAGAGCTGCGCTCAAATTTCGCACTAAGGAGTCTCGTAATCGTCGGCGAATTTCAATTAGTAAGCGAATGTTTAATGCAATTTATATGGCCGAAAAAACTACGAACCTTATTTCGTGTAGTTGTCTAGTATACTTTATTATCGTTATAACTCCTTCGCCTTTCGGGTGAAATTTTTCGTCCACTTCAATAAACGCTATAACAGAGTCAACTTAACATGCTATATATATACGCTGCAGGGCTTGCTGGTTTTTCATTACGCGATACCAGCGCTCGGTACCAGCGATACCAGCATGTGCCAGAGTTGCGTTGTGCCGCCTTGGTCTCGCGTCTAGTCCCCTATAGCGCTGGTATCCGCATAAGAAAAAAAAACAATTTATAAGATTGCGGCTTCGCTTTTAATGCGAGAGCGTTAAGGGCCCCGTATATCGCAGAAAATCAGGTGTTGGCATCGGCAGAGTTGTCCGTGAGCGAAAAATTCTGTATATAGCATTTAGGTATATATGTATATGCCACATGCGGGTTATATCGCCACGCCATTGTATCACTAAAGTTGCTCATACCTTTTCTTACATTCTCGACAAAGTTATTCCTCGGAATTTTGAGAATGACAGCCCACTGTTACATCTGAACACGGCCAAGGGTACTAATTAGACGTTTGCCACGAGGCAACCCCACCAATTCATCAGCGCCTATCCATAAGTCAACACAACGTTGACGCAGACTATACCGACGGTTCAACAAACGACTCCTCTATCTGCACCTGACAACCTGAACTAATTGATGAAAAGGGCCAACATCGAATTCTACCTTGGGAACGGCTTCGACCTCGGTTTCCCAGGTTGCTAAATATGTGGGGGCGAAGGTGCAACATCGGAGGCAGAGTTCGACTGAACAGTGCTATACAGTGTAAAATATTTACACCTTTAAAAGTGGAAAGGGTGCAAGTGTGTCTATAACTCACACCCTTATGGTTTCAGTTATATATATCACATCCTAAGGGTGTGAGTTATAAACATATTTACACCTTTTTTCACTTTTAAGGATGTAAATTATTTTACAGTGTACGGGATACTGCGACCGATTCTACGATTGTGATTGGCCTCTAGTCTAGTCACCTAGGGAAGACGACGGTACTAAAAGCTGAGACCTTTCGTGCAGTGCGGAGGATGCTGACGTGTCCTGATGTGAACTAAGACGTTGCATATGCTCCTGCATAGAGTGGTCTTCCGTATCTGGAGCCAGTGTAAATAATGTAAAACAAAACCCTCTTCCCTTCATTCCTATACCACCGGACGTACTCGTCGATGGGCTTGGCAGATTCCTGGCCCAAACGTCCCCCACCTCAAACCGCAACACTACAAATGGCACGAAACAAAACATCGACAGCACATGCCTTTTGTGTTGAATCTTTTCAGATTCAAATATTAAAAGTGCGAAACAATAATAGAAACACAAAAATGATGTAAATTCTTTGGCGCGGCTGCGCACAACCTCCGGCATTGGCCAACGCAAGAAGCCGCGTTTCACCAGAAAGCTTGCCTTCGTGCTTGGCGTTCGCCACAAGCGTTTCCCGGTATTACGGTTACATAAGCTGCAGTTGCCGAGAAGCGTGAGTAGTCCGGGATGCTTGAACGCCATCGCGTACCGCTTTGAACAAGCGTCCCCCCCCCCCTTTTTTTTTTTTGCAGTGCTCAAATCACGAGTCTGAAGCTTGAATTTTCCACCCAAATTTTCCGGTTTTCGTCTATACTTACGCAAATCGTCAAGAATCAGCTCCAAGCAGTCAATATACTAAACTTGAAGGCGTTTCCGCAAGATGCATTCACCGCAACGATGTCACATTCGTTCGCAACACCCTCCAAGAACCACACCGTGCGTTCATTTTGCACCGTCATTCCTTTGCAGCGAGACGGAGGAGATGGGACACGGAAAAAAAAAAAAAAAATCACCGATGATTACGATACTCCCTAATGCGAAAGTTGAGCGCAGCTCTATACGTGTTTTCAGTTCGCGATATATTGAGGCAAAGAATGCAAGAGAAGAGTCGGTCATTGCCGAAAATCTGATCTACGGGTCAAACGCGCCGGCTTCTACACGACTCGTCGAAGGTTACAGTGTAATCGTTGGTGCCCGCGTGGTTTCCACAAAGTAGAACACAATTCGCGTCGCGCATACAATTCAAAAAGATTAGATGACAACAGCCAACGGATAGAACTATCGATAACATTCGATAAACTTCTGATTCATGCAGGCGCGTCGTGCGCCGAGGGATATGGTTTAACATTTTTTAGCCGGTGAAAAGCAGTGACCGAAGAAAGAAAATTGGCTTCGGCTTAGCTCAGCTAACCCCGCATATGCAAAGCGAAAGCTTGGTTTAGCCTGGTTAAGTCTTGGTATCACTTGATTAACCTTTGATTTAGCTGTAATTATTATACTTAGGTATACAATCATCGTTAAGATAGGTAGGACGGCTGTGCCTAGGCCGGTGGCTAGACATGACCGTGATTAGGCTTGGCCAGACACGCATCGTTCGACGGTGCGACGCCTGTTGTGCCACAGGGAAAGCGCGAGTGCTAGACATGCAAAGAGACGCAGCGAACATGCGCAGCGTCGAAGCACAAACGCACAGGGAGCGAACGCGGTCGCTACATTGATCTCGGCGGTGCGACGCCTGTTGCATTCCGGACCCTCTCCAGTGAAGCAGTTCGCCGGGCAATATCCGCGGGATGGTCAGACGCCGCTTGGCGGCGACTCTCAAAGCCTCCCGTTCCCGCGCAACGCTCAGAGAAGACAGCCTGGCCTCGCTCTCATACATGGCCACGCTCGCACTGACTAGGCGAGCTCGACGAGTCACGTGGTGAGACGGCGATCCAGCTGCGGAGAGCGCATGCGCCAAGCCGGTGGCGGCGGAGCTCGGCGAGTCACTTGATGCGTTGCCAATGCTACGGCGCAGCTGAGGTCAAATGAAGATCAAATTGCTGGCGACAGCGAAACTCGCCTCGACTAGGTTAGTACAGCTTTCGCTTTAATAAAGAAGCCATCGTTGAAAAGACAACGGCGCGCTATTCTGGCACCATCTTGTAGCGGTCGTCGCCGCAAAGCGTCTTGAGCGGGACCACGCCTTTCTTCTCACGCTTTCGCCATACCCTATTCCTCCGCTTTTCCCTCACCCTCCTCCACCGCTTTTCTCCTCGCGCTCTCTTCGCTCGCGCCCCCTTTTTTATTCTCCGCTGCACTACGCGTTCGCTCTTTCATCCGCTGCGCTCGGTTACGCCGGGAACGCCGACGCTCGGCGCAGGAACGGGCGCCTAATGCCCCAACCACTGGCACGCGCCGGAAAGCTTCGGCACGCGCTGAAGCGTCAAAAGCGTCGGTCGGGAATACGGCGAAGCGTGACGACGCGCAGCGATTATGTCTACTGCCGATGCCAGAAGTTTGCCGACGCGAGGCGACGCTGCGCCGGCGTGCACCAATGAGAGGCTGCGACGTGTCGCAAGCGTCAACCAATCGGAGGCTGCGAATCCTCCGGCTGCTATGCCTATGATGGCCGACCGTGCGAAGGCGCCGGCACCAACGATCGTCCGAGTTCTTTGGACGCACGACGCGCGCGACAGTGTTCCTGAAAGACAGTGTTGTATTAGTAGGCCGACAACGACACGACCGACCGACCGACGACCGTGGATTGTGGCAGCGCGACGTGGATCCGAAGCGACTTCGAACGACGCCGACTAATCGAATCTGCCCACTGGGTTCCGCCGGGGCTCGGTACGATCGTCGAATGGAGACATGTTTACGAGCTCCGGAGTCTGGACAACCAGCACTCGCCTATCGCCGATGTTTGCGTTACGCGCAGGCCTAGTGCGTCCATCGCGTTCGTAACTGGGGAGTGAAGGAACCCAGCTGAGAAACTCTGTCGAAGGAAATTAACTTTCAGGTCCGTTTGGTGCTGCAGTGATTTAAAATATGGCACTCCTGACGTCGTGTGATGCGTGATGTGGTGAATGAACCGTGTGGAACTTGGGGTGGTCAACCGCGGCGTGTTTCGTGTGCTGTCGGGTGACTCAAGTTTAACGGGCAAGCTCTGCGCTGTTTCCAGTGGCAAAGATAACTTCCGAAAGCGAAAGACACTAGCAGCCGAACTATGGGAAGTACTTACATTATCAGCCGTGCCGCCCGTTTCAGCCGACACTGCGCTCGTCTATTCGGCATGTGAATCCAGTTCAGTAGGAGTTCACTGTGCTCCTTCACTCACTTCTTTGAAGTGCATCCGTCTTTTGGGCTAATTGGAGATAAATCGCTCGTGTAGCAATCAAGAACACTGGCGCACTGAAGCACACGTGACAACGCAGTCATGTTTGACTCAGTGTGTCCTTATACTTGAGCACTGCAAAAAGAAACCTGTTTGCAACGTGTGCCCCGTGTGCAGTGCATAGCAGGACCTGCATCATGCAAGACCTATGCATGTAGCAGCGTATACCATGATTGCTTCGATGCCTGCTTCAGAAGCAGCAAGTACTGAGTCAGTGAAAGCGTAATTGATTTTTTATCTCACTTTTTGTTCATGGAAAGTGTAGCTGATGTGAGTGGATTGTGTGGGTGCAGTCAATATGCTTAAACTGCTGGAATCCCTTCAGCTTCTACTAAAATGTTTCTTGCTGCGATACTATAAATTGTAGTCAGGACAAAGATCTACTCAAAACTAAGTTACTGATGCATCTACGCAGAATGTGTTTGATTAACGAGTTAACACTTCCACAACAACAATATGCCGATGCACAGCATATGTGCTTGCAATAAATACATTCCGTAAAGGTGAACGACTGGGCATACAATAACAAACTTTGTAGTAGCACTGCGAAAAGTGCTTCCATGCGTATCAGCCACAACAAAACTGCTGCACGTCCAACCTACTTCCATGGAGGCACCTCTATGAAGACTGTTCGGGCCCTTCCCATTCTGGGTAGAACATTTAGCTCTTCTCTCAACTTTTTCGCATATGTCACCAGCACTGTATCTAAGCATCGGCCCATTCTTGGGTTTGTGTCCCGTGTCTCCCTTCCCTGATGACGTAAGGTTTTCCGAGCACTCTACGCTTCTATCATTCTGTCACGACTCGAGTGCTGCTCATCAGTATAGTTCCCGTACCAAACTCGCCATGCTAACAAACCTAAGCTTGTTCAGCGCCGGACAACACGCACCCTCTACTCTAGTCTTTTCGGTTGTTGCAAGCTCATGCCAGCCTACGAGGATCGCCTCAAACCCCTCAAGTAGCACACCCTGCAATACCAGCGCAACATTGCACTAGTCTATACTGCAGGGTGCTTGACGGCTCTCTGAACAGCACTAATCTTTCTTCAGTTCGTCTGAACAAGTGGTCAGCACAGCCCGAGCCCTCATCACGCCTCTATGGCCCGACACCACAACTCCGTGATTATATCTGGCATACAGAGCTTTCTCTTCACCCCACTTGGCCATTTGGATTCTCCTTCCTTGGAACCAGACTGAATTGGCACTCCTGTGTGTTGTGCACCCGTTGAATGTGTGTGTGTGTGCTGTGCTGTGTTATTGAGCAAGTGTGTGTGTGTGCGTGTGTGTGCACGTGGAGGGGAAGGAGGTGTCGTCTGCATCCTACAAATTCCTGCTCTAGATGGCTGGTTATCAGACGCTCTAACCTACAGGCATCAGCCTTTTTTTTTTAGTCTAGAGTGCCAAGTTACCACTAATATTATTATTATTATTATTATTATTATTATTATTACTATTATTAGAATCATCACTACGACCACATTGATTGTGCTGACGCCAGCGTGACACATAATTCAAAATATTTCTGGAGCTTTGTGCGCTTTCACTCTTCTAAAAAGAGTGCCAAAGATGTACGTCTTCTTCATGAAAATGGTGGTGTTGTCTCGAACACTGCTGATGCCTTTGCAGAACATTTCTGTTTGCTATATGGTGTGAAATATGCTTCAAGTAACCTTCCTTCTCAGTTTGGCACAGTGTGTACGCTATCAGTCAATGAAAACCTTGTTTTCAAGTGTATGAAGTGCCTTAAACCTTCGCTTTCCTGTGGTGTTGATGGTATTTCTTCTGCAGAGCTTAATTAACCCTTTGAGACGCTGTCTACACAATTGTGCACAGCAGGAGAGTGCATCAATAGCAAAAACACTGATGAAAGTAATGGTATTTCAAATGTGTTTCATACATCTTGAAACATTTATTATTGGAACTGTGCTGCAATTTTGAAAAACGTGCAGAATGTTTTAGCGAAATGAGTGGGAAGGTAGACGGCTGGGTGTTTTTACTCTCTGTCAGTATGTTGTATGTAGCGGGTTCACTTCTTTCATTGTTTTTTACAATGTCATCCACCAGGCATAATTTTCAAGTGGCTGGATAAGTGCTCTTCAAGCTTTTCAAAACACGAAATAGTACATGTTCTCATATGTTGTGTTCCTGTAGTGAGTTTTCGCATGGAGTTGAAATTTTGTAAACTTGACAAAATTCGCTAAACAATTGAAAATCCTGTACATTTTCTACGATTCTGAAAATGCAAAAGATTGGGTGAAAGCAACTTTTCAATCAACTGGATAAAGTGGCATCTGAAAGGGTTAAGACGTATGGAAGATGTGGGGATGCGCGACTCTCGCGAGTCCCCTGATATGCTTTTCCCGCATGGCGCGCCTCTTGTAATCCGGCTTCGGCGCGTGGCCTGCGTGATGCCCGCGGCGGTTGTGTGGTTGGGGCGCAGTGCGAGAGATGGCGCGAGTGTTGCGCTGCTAACGCCGCCTCACGGCAGGGTTACTTGGGGGCGCAGGGCAGAACGGGGTGGGTCTTCCCCGGCGGGTCGGCGCGCGGCGTGGACATTCCGTGCGCGCGGCGACCGATGCTTCTGCGAGACCGCCTCGCGTGGCCGCCTTCGAACGCGCCACGATTCGCGTGACCATACACGCGAAGGACCAGGCGTTGGGATCCAGCATGGGGCGAACATATTCGCTCGCTTCCGGTCGCGGTGAGTCAGACTTCTAGATTTGTCGCGCGCCCATCGGCATGTTTTGTGGATAGCAACTCGGCTAGCAGGCACTGATCTATGAAAGGTGCAATAAATGCCCTTGTGATTGTTTGCACTACTGTGTTGTCGTTCCTTTGTTCCAAGAGCACGGTGGAGAGACCCCACAAAGCATACTTGTTCCCTGTTCTCACAAACATTTTCAATAGTTCCCTAAAGTCTAGTACCTTTTCTAGCACTCGGAAGGTAGCATGGACATTGCCTATGCACAAATCAGGTGCTAGATGTGCAGTTACTAACTGCCAACCTATATCTATCCTCTGCAGGGCGTCAAAAGTGTTTGAATCAATAATGGATTCCTTGCTTTCTGTTAGTGCTAAGAGCATTTTAATAAATGAACAGCATGACTTTGTGTGCCAACAACTTAAGACTATTTGAGACTGTCAACAGTGTTCACCACTGCATCGACTTCCAAAAAAATATTTTTTCACTCTCAAACTGGTGCATAAACATTAAGTACTCCTAAATGCTTCCAATACTATGACATTAAGTTATACGCAGAAAACGCACTATGTGAAATTTTGATACACCCTATGTGATGCTCCACTCCTTATGGTCATGAAATGAAAGATCTTGGTGTGTACTTCGACAAATGCTAAGCTTCTCTTCAATAGATAATTACACAACATGCCCTTCACGCACTTGGAATTGCATGCCATATATTGCATGATTTTCACTCGCCTATTGTGTTTCTAAGATTCTGCTGTGTGCCGCCAACTACTAGAGTATGCCTCTGTAGGAGGGGGTGCAACGGGCAAATCTAATTCTGACCTCATTGAACGCATCCAGAATAAATTGATATCTATCTTAAAGCACCACTTTTGCCATTCTGGCGACCACAGTTGAGCCTTCTCAAGTATACTTCAACTCGCACCTCTAGATTCAAGACTTAATTAATCACGCTTTTTGTTCCTGTATAAGGTGGTCCATGACATTATGCATTCCCTAAAGCTTCTTGATCATATGCATTTGTTCGTGCCGCAACAGTATACCAGGCAGCATTCCACATTCGTTGCCTGGCCTTGTTGCAAGATTGTGCTGTATAAGACTCGACTCCAAAACATACTTCAGAGTTCGTTTCCTGTGTTTTGTGTATCTGTAGATAATCACGCCGGATTAACTCCCATTTACTTTTCCTCTTTTCCTTTTTTCGTTATTTGTTTCTCTATCTTGCATTTTTTTGTCTACCACATTCATGTTTCCTGTACATTTTGTCTTGCATAGTGCTCGTTAAGTGCACCAGTACAAAGGCTTTCTAGCTGTTCCTGGGCACTACAATAAACATTTGAATGATTATTATTATCGTAGTATAAAATCGTGCTTTTGAAGTATGTACTAGTATACTATTTCAGTGCAGTAGCTTTTGTGCAATTAAAAAAAGGGCATGCATTAAAAAAGCGCAATAATAATATGCTATGTGCCTGATCATATGCATTGTGCTATTCATTTCGTCTGAGTAATAATAATGGTTAGCTACTGTATCCAGTGTTGTGCAATAAAATATGCCACAACAATTATTGCATGCCTCGCAGAACAAATTGAATATATCTTTCTCAGTCAAAACATCATAGCAGGCTGAAAACAATAAAACAATTTCTTTTTGTGGTGACGAAGTGTATAAATTGTGAAAATAACCTGTTTATATATTTCTTATACTATGCAAATGAGCTGCTCCCATACATTCGAATAAGCGCTTCAATAGTACGACTTGGCAAAGGGCAACGAAAGACCCCTATTAGAACCGTCCAATTCTCAAACTTGTATTATCTGACCGTATGCCACTTCAGTAATGTAAACAAAGACAAACTTGACATGTGGAAACCAGTTACAATAGAACATGGCCCTTACACTGTGAAAATGTTTTGTAGCAACACACTCAATGTGAAGGCCTCGGGATGCGGTGTTGATGCATCAAAACAACCCAGAATAATAGAGGTGATCCATGGGCTTGAATTAACAGAATCAAGGATCAGGGGGAGAGAACCTACGAATTACAAAAATTTTAGCTATTCTAGATTTTTTTTTTTTTTGTGAGTGCTATAGGTGCTTCAATTCTTTTTTGCTGACTTTCTCAGAACCCACTTTTTCACGTTGCTTTCATGCACCAACAAGCATAATTATATTGACACGGATGCTTTATCTGTATCCGGTTACCGTATTTCACCGGCTAAAAAATGTTAAACGTTATCGCTCGGTGCAGGACGCGCCTGAACGTATAGGAAGTTTCGCGAATGTTATCGATGGTTCTGTCTGTTGTCGACGAACCCTGTTAATCTGATTGCATACGCGAAACGAAATGTATAGTAGTTTCTGGAAGGCGCGCGGGCACCAGCGAATAGGCTATATCTTTCGACGACTGATGTATGCAAACCGACGCGCGTGACCCGCAGACGAGATTTTCGACGATTGTCGAGATTGCTCGCCGCTATCATTGCGATTGAGTCTGCACTATTTATTTACCGTCACTACTACGTGACAATATTTCCAATATAGATTTTTTCAGTGATACTTTGCACGCCTGATTCTTACATAGTCGGCTGTGCAATGAGCTACCAAAAAATGAAATGGTACAACAGTTTTTGATGATATGGCATCGTCGTGCAAGTATTTGCAAAGCGATCTTGCAGACGACTCGTGAGCGCTGATGTCGATATTTTGTGCACTATTCTTACTTCAAAAATAAAAACAAACTGTTGCGGCAGGCGTATATTCATTATTCAAACGTGTTTTTTATATCTAAAAGCGCATACAGATCACTAACTTATTGTTTCAAGCTTAGTTTACAGCAGGCTGTTTTAGGCCGGGCTTTGACGGATGAAGAGAAAATAGTCCAGCAACAGTGCGCCGCAGCCGAGGAGCGAGCTTCGGCGCGCGTCGGAGCTACCATAGCTTCGCTCCATCGCTTGTCGGCGCGCGCCGAAGCTTGCCGACGCGTGCCAGTGGTTGGGGCATAAGAGCTGCGCTCTAAAACGCACAGATAAGAAGCGTGCTGGGAACAATTGTCCACACGCGCACGTCCTTTTTGCGGGTTTCCTGAGTCACGCCACGCACTCGTTAGCCTGCGCGCTGGTAGCCCGTGATGCGCCATAAATTACACGATCGACTCGTGACGTGTTGTTCACATTAGCACAACTCAAAGCGAGTTAACGTAAAGTGGAAGACAGGCTTAGAGAGCAGACACTGGCACGCTAAACTTAAAACTGTTTGTTTCGTGTCACCTATGATTTGACTTTACACTCAGTGAACAGCCACACAAATAATAATAATAATAATAATAATAATAATAATAATAATAATAATAATAATAATCAAACCGCCACCCTTGTGAACAACACAACGCAGCTTTGATGTCTGATCGCGCCAGGCACACTAGGCTGTATGTTTACCGGCCGGCCACACAAGGATCTTCGTACGCGGCGTCGCTTACGCACGCGAAAACCTCCGAATCCGGCCTCAGGTGCGAAACTGCTCGTCGACGAGACCGCCTCGATCTAAGCCGTCCGTTCACAGAGACATCACATAGGCAATACACGAGAGGCGCGCTCCACTGCAAAGCGCGAGCCAGAAAGAAGAGGGGCAAGGGGAAGACGAAACGCTTATTCAAAGAAGTGCCGTCCTCGAAATACCGTATGCACAAGAAGTGTTAAAATTGTCTCGAGCAACAGTGCGCCCTGGTAGAATCGAACTACCCCCCCCCCCCTTTTCTTTTACTCACTTTATTCGGCATAGGACAGGTCTGAATATCCTGCACATATCCTCGAGGGCTCACATTCGCGCCACATAGGAACCACGAACAAAATGTGTCGTGTGAAGGTTCTCCGGTGTATCCCTTGAGCCGACGAAGGCGCTTGCGAGCACAGTCCGAGGGATACACGGAACGTCGCAGCTTTACAAGAAGGGGTAAAATAAGCAGCAATGCTGCTGCAGCGCACGGACGAGATGTGTCATCACGAAAGCACGAGCGATGCATCGCTTTCCTTATTATATTTTTCCCTGTCACACACACACGCGCGCGCGCTCCACGCGGCGCGCACCAGTTCACATCAACTGCGTTCCGCAACGCGCTAAATACGCTACAAGAAAAGAGGTGCGGCTTTGCCGCATTACCCCGCGGGAAGCAGGGGAAGCCAGCTTTGGGTTCGCGACGCGCGCGCTCCGCTTCCGGAGCGAGGAAGGAAGGAAAGCGTGTGGCGTAGCACATCTTCCGGAGGCGAGCGCTACCTCAGCGGCTCGACGGCGCAGCCTGGCCCCGCGCTCGGCGAGACAAAAAGAATCTCGCCCAACGGCTCCATTATCGCGAAGCGAGGGCCACTATCCCAAACCCCTCTTTTTCCACGAGCTCACACACACGCACACAGGAACCGCTGCCAACAGTGGCTAAAGAAATCGCAGTTTCGCCCCAATAGCATAGCATCAATTGCGACAGCAAATTAGTAGACAGCTATGCGAAGTAAGGACAGTAGTTTTGTCGGCCGTATAAAGTTGGAAACACTCGCTTACTAACCGGATTAACAAGCATGGTGTCAGTGCGCACCAGCAAACATGAAAACATCACACTAGGTGAGCGCGGACACATCCTGCAAAACGCTGGACGCTGGTGAGAGCAAGCGCGGCAGCAGCAGCGAGCGAAGTGACCTTCGTGCAGTCTATCGCTTCAACGCAAGAGCGGCGAGAACACGGCGCGCACAGAGACACGAGCCGTCTGCTCATCCTTTTCAAGGCATACGGCGCGCGCGGCCGTGCAAAGTACGCACGTTTTAACTAATTACCTTCGGCACACATTGCAATTAGAAATTGTAGCCGGTGAGACAGCAGCGTATATGTACTTGAGGATAATTCTGTGGATGACATAATTTTCGAGATATGCGCCATCAAACTTGCGGTAAAAATGCACTGTCATTCCACTTATATTTTTAACGAAACGCCGTTTTATGCAAAGAAGCCCAAAAGTAACTGGACCGTCACCGTATTTATTCGCAAAGTTTTGGAATCATTATATAAAAACTGGTGTCATTCTGAAAATTTGTTCCAAGTGGAACCGCCCTGCGAACTCCCTGCCTACAACTGCAACATTTGCAGTAAGATAATTAGTTAAACACTTAATGGGCGATTTTTTGTTAATTAGTCATTTATGCATTTCGATTTCTCGTGAAAATAAGGTCTGCATGTTTGAGCAGTCCAGCTCAAGGATTTGAATTGAGCTATCTGCCACAGGTGATTTTTTCAAAGACTAGTTAAATGTCTTCGCAGAAACAGTGGGTATATACGCATGCCTGGCAAGTTCGCGCATTCAGTGCCGTTAGTTTCGTGCTGAAGGCAAGTAACAAGCCAGCCGACAAATGGCGTGCCGTTTATAGGGGATTATGCTAACAAAGGGATCACGCTTTCAAATCATGCTATATAGGCTCGCTTGAAAGTATGATCCCTCTGCTAGTCTAGCCCCATATAAATAAATTCTCATTTGTCTTTATAGCACGAGCCTTCCGCACAAAGCAGCAGCGGTATGAGGGCCAA
Organism: Dermacentor variabilis; assembly: GCF_050947875.1. NCBI lineage: Eukaryota > Metazoa > Arthropoda > Arachnida > Ixodida > Ixodidae > Dermacentor > Dermacentor variabilis. The sequence continues at coordinate 14,705,326 of NC_134569.1, read as the reverse complement.
AAAGGGGGAAGAACGACATCAATAGAGGCGCGTGTCGTTAGTTTTTCTTTAAATCGTTATAGTTCTCGTACGTGTCGTTTCATTTCGAGGAGACGTCCGTTAGATATTCCGTTCTGCTTGACTTTCCTTAATTATGTATATGGTGACTGCTCGAGTTCTACCGCAGGCTCTTTGCGGGATATTCTCGCAATTTTTTAACATAATACAGAAATGACTGCGCCAAGCATGTCAGACAAATATTTTTCACGTGTAATGGACTCCCTTCACATTCTGTTACTATTTAAAAAATTGTCAACGTTATGTTGTGTCGAGGCTGGCGATGAAAATTTCATCTATCAGCATCTGCATTCATGGTGGATCCCGTATGTAATCTACGAAGGTGCGCTGCAACAATCCCAAGCAGATGCGCGTTGTCATGTGGGAAAAGCGTGTGCACGTTCTCCCATAGCTACTTCGTCAATGCGGTGCCGTAAAATGATTAATGCGTATAGCCAATGCATATATCGCACGCCGTTCGCACCGCCCACTCATTCGCTCAGCATGCTCTTGAGTCACACAAAGACGAAACGTGCGCCTGAGCAAGCGGAACGAACCAAAGAACTCGGTGTCTCGGAGGGAGAAACGATCCACGCGAGCCAAACGTCGTGATCGGCACGGACAGCCGGGCCGGCCGCAACGCGCCATGAAGGCGGACGCGACCATGGGGCTGCCGCCTCTATGGGATCGTCCTCTACCAGGCTTGGGAGCATCACGCAGACGCATGACTCCTCGCCAACAGCACGGCACACATCGCAGGAGACGCTTTCCCACCAGACGCGCTACGGCGCAGCGATCACGTCAGAGGCGTCCCGCATCGGACTCTGCACCTAGGAATCGCGCTGCAAGCGGAAAGAGGAGTCGCGTCGCCTAAACACGAGGGTTCGAGTGACGCACGCTGGAAGTTGGAAGGGGAGAGAGCGGGAAGACTTATTAAACGCAAGGGTATTGGGGCATCCTCGCACCGGTCCCCGCACGGCCCCAATGCGCTCAAACGAGACGAAGGGGAGAAGCGGGCGAGTGGCGCGCCAACTGTCGGGGCAGCGCTGTACATAGCGAGGAGGGGGTCTTCTGTGTTTGCCGCAAGATGGCTCTGCGCGTGCGCCAAGCGCAGAAGAAATGTAGCGGAAACGCACTTCGCTACGCGTTTAACTGCGACTTCTGTAATTTACATGCTCATAATTACCGACATACACCGCACTATAACTTTCTACGGCACGTTTTTAAGGCAACGCTGCATTCACTAGAGGTGCTTTTGTCCCGCTTTGAACCGTCGAACTCATGGCTGAGTGGTAGCGTCTCCGTCTCACACTCCGGACACCCTGGATTCCCACCCAGCCCATCTTGCAAGCTGTTTTTATTTATGAATTGTCTTCCGCCATTTTTCGCTCACGGCCAGCGTCTCCGACGCCGACGACACCGGCTTTTCTGCGACACGAGCTCCTTAACGCCGTCGCGTACAAATGGTCCAATACAGCAAGGCGTCAGTATATAGCGTCGCATGTGCGGGAAGTCAGAATTATCACAAAGAAGCCCCTGCGCAGCCTACTCTTCGAGGCTCCTTCAATCGTGCTCTCTCTTCAATAGTACTCGCCGGCGATTTATCACTAATTCTGAGCCATATGACGTCACCTGAGTACACCTCGGACACTACACGTTGCGGCACCACAATGGAAGTCGCGAGCTTGATTTTAACCTACGGCGGCTACATTCCTATGGAGGAGGAATGCGAAAACGCTCGTGCAACTGTCTTTCGGCCCACAGCAAAAATCAATCCGGATTTCCCTCCTCGAGCCTCACGTGCTGACAAATTTCTTCTACCACATGAACCAACTGCATAAGGCATATAGCTAACCTCCCTGCGTTTCCATCCCCCTTCGGGACCCAGGTAGTTCAATTGACTCTGACCGAAGATACGCGCGCGCTACCTCTTGTCCGCTCCAGACTGTCACCGATTTCTACGCCGATGCTGGCATCGACTCGCCTTGTATCTTTTCCCAGAAGAGCGTCGCGTCATTATGCATTTCCTGCCAACGACATGCGCGGCCCGAATGAATCTACACACGGCGAACGCGCATGCGCGCACACGTGCGACTTGCAGATTCGCTCGGCATCGTGTCACTGCCAAGGGAGGCGCCGTCGACGCATCGCGTTTGTTCAGCGGCGAACGAACTAATGTCACGACGGATATGGGCGCGCGAAAAGTCAGACGTGAAGTCGACGAAACGCCGAGACGGCGAAGGAATGCGTGACGATTTCGGTGGCCGTCCGAAATGACATCGCTGCCGCCACCAGCCCGGTATACACCACGGCACTGCTTGCTTGAACGCGTGTGCGTACACAGGCATGCCGCGCGCGTTGCGACATGCGCTAAGCGCTCTTAGTCAAGTTTTGGTTACCGCGCGATAGGGATGAGAGAGAGAGAGAGAGAGAGAGAGAGAGAGAGAGAGAGAGAGAGAGAGAGAGAGAGAGATGCCTGGGAAACCGCGTAAGCTCTCTGCCGGCGCGGTTCTCGCAAGGACCAACACAAAACGCGGCGGCCGCGTACATCACGACTGTGGGCTGCGCCACCGTGACAGCGCGCACGCGTATTAGTCAGTGTATATAGTAGCTGCGCACAAGGGCATCTGGCAAGGTTACGCGTAAACAGCGAGCTTCTGCGAATCCTTCCACAGAGGGTCGGCTAGACAGTAAGGCTCGCTGGCTTAGCGTGATCACGCTCAACAGTAGCGAGGAAAGAACAGCAAGAGCGACGAGCTTGTCGCCGGGTCAACACACGAGATTTTTTCGTGCACGCGTAAGGTGTGGCCTTGAGAGCAGTTTTCATTCGAATCGGTCATCGTTACGGGATGCACGCAGAAATAAATGAAGCGTACGGGCGATTAATTTTGACCGAGGCGCAACTCACCAAAAGAGAAATATACAATATCTGCGGCTGCTCACACAATTGAGCATCGCTGTTTACGGATCGTGCAGCCAGTTATCGCACGACACTGAGAAGGCCTCTCCGCGGTGCCTTCCTCAACCACACGCTTACAGGCGAGGTGCAGGGGCTTCAATTGTCGTTATTGCACAATGTTAGGCAAGGCTGGTGTGCAAGGTGGCATCGCAGACGTTATTACCGAGAATACAGAACGCACTGGCGGATTCAGCTCCACGCGCCCAGCGGATATATCAGCATCCAGCGTGATGAAATCAACATCCTATCGGCTTATCCGTACGAAGGACTCTCCCTATCAAGGTGTTAATGTGGTGGCTCGACACGGGAATGCATCCTTGGGGCAGGTATACTCAGGCGTGTTGCATGCCAGAGCAAAAAGAGGAGTGTATACCGCGACAGCCACGCACAAGTCCCAAGAATCCCTATTCCCGCTCCCAGCGAGAATTTGATATCTTACCGACGACGTACCACGCGCAAGCAGCTGAGCATTGTACGTCAGTTACATGGCAGCGATTCAGTTACAGAGCCAAATCGTCGCCATACGTCATCCATGGTGCGAAACAAATGCAAGCAGCGCAGCTCCTCCGGGCTTTTCTACACACAACCGTCGGCGTCAGCTCTTGGCCGCGCGACATTATCTGTTGTTTGCGTATAAGTGGCAAGACCCCCCCCCCCCCATTTTTCTCTTTCTTTTTTTTTGGGGGGGGGTGATATATTAGTTGCATCAGTCTAGAGTACAATGCTCTTTGTGTACCAAGCTGTTACTGGAAACCCCTTTCGAAAAGCGGAGTTGCCTGTTCTAGCAGCAAACACCAGACGCTCGTATTTGTATACGAGCGTTTGTAACACATTCGACGAGTGGCGTCTACCGAGAAAGTGGGGCCGACCAACAATGTAAGGCTCTCTTCTCGGACTCGTCAAGAAAAAGGATTAAGGAGAACCAGAGATGCAGCTCCTTCTCCGACGGATGACAAGAAGTCGACAGCAGAGGCCGCAGTCGGTGGTAATTATGAACACATAAGTCAGCCGGGGGCAACCTATATATGCACGTGAACCTACACCTCGCAAGCTTTCCAGAGCGCGCAGCAAAGTTATACGGCTCAAAGGGTACACATCGACGACGACCGAGCTTTGCGTTACTGCGCTTTTCGGCTGTACGCGTTTTCGTCACGGAGAACGAGACCCTCCTCTCTGTACTGAGGCGCGGGAGTATACAGTGGATCGCGCGACTGCGTCTGCAGTGTTCTTGCGCGGGGGTTCGCGCGCAGCCAGAGAGCGGTATGGGGACGCCCAGGGCACTCCCATTGAATATGTTTATAGCTGCTGGTTTATGTTTGCAGGTGGTGCCGCCGCAAACCCTAGGATCAGGATGGATGGATGGATGGATGCTATGAGCGTCCCCATTGAAACGTACGTGGGTTGCGCCACCAAGCTGGTTCTTAGTTTGCCTAAAGTCCTACCACCTATTGCACACACAAGCACACACACACACAAACACACACACACACACACACACACACACACACACACACACACACACACACACACACACACACACACACACACACACACACACACACACACACACACACACACACACACACACAGAATTTCCAGCATCAAACTCGCTGGACCATTATTGGCAACTTTGTTTTGTTTTGTACGCCTCCGTTGTCTGTAGTCTCCTTACATTTATGCCACCGCACCTCCAATCACATTTTACTAATGTCTACAGGGTACATGATTACTTTACTCGTGCTATCCCAGAACCCAAGGGCTTCAAGGAGGCCATCGGAGCTTAAATCGACAGCTGGGTTCACATTTTCGCATTCCATTAAAACATGTTCAAACGTCTCGCTAGCTTTACCGCAGCAAGCACATGCTGCTTCTTCCACGGTGTACCTCGCTTTATAACTACGCGTTATAAGGCATCCTGATGTCGCTTCTAGAAATAACGAGCTTCCTTTTGAGCTATCATAAATCGTTTCTTTCCTGATTTCGTCAATCCTAAATTCTCACCTTCCTGCCCACAGATATTACCCAGAGGTTGCATATTACTGTGTTTGTGAGCTAGCAATACAATGTCGTCCGCATAAAACAAACCTGCAAGCTGCTGCTCTACTACTGCACCCGCCTGCTTGTATGAGAGACCAAATCCGACATTACCTCTTTCTAGCGCCCTTTCCATCCTTACCATTGGGGATAAAGGGCACCCCTGCGTCAGTCCCTTGTTGATATCAACTTTCTCCTCGCTCCTCATCTTTCCCCATCCCTTCTCAGCCCTGCAACAAAAAGCGCCCTCTTCTGAGCACTCATAACTGCGCCCGTTCGCCCACCATAAAGTGGCATTACATATATAGCTGTGAAAACACAGTTGAAAGTTCACCGCTCAGCTTCCCCGTTAACGGAGCACACTGACTGCTTAGCTTTCATTTCCACAAACGAGAAATATAGGAGGGTGGGCGGGACACGTTTGGAAAGAAAGGCTACAGCTGGCAGCTTCACGGGTACTGCATGGGCCGTTCCTTCTTCATCGCGGAGCTCTCGCCTGTTCAAAAACGAGGACCTCGACCGAGGCACGAAGAAAGGGCCTGCGACTGAGACTTGCATGTATATATATCTACATAATGCATGCAGCCACCTGTTGCACCACTATGCACGCACGGGCCACAACTATGGCAGAGACGCAGGTCGCGACAGTGCGACCGGATCCAAGTGCCAGAGCTGGTGAAAGTGTGATGCAGATTTCGGACGTGCAGACGCGACTGCATGGAGCAAGCCCTCCGCAGCAGCACCAGCGGTACAAAGCGCGTCGCCTCCAGCCACGTTCAAACGGCGAAGCAAAATAAAGCGAGCAAGAAATGGTCGAGAAGAGAGCGACAGCCAAGGCCGCAGACGGCGGCACGCGCATAAGTTATGCGAACGCGTGGCTTCCATCTGCATGCGCGCGAGCGCCATTTACTTCGACAGCTGCTGCGCTGTATGCGGCAGCGCTCTGCACGCACGATCCGCAGACGTCGATCTCGACACGGGGAGTGCGTCAGGACAGCGCCCACACTTGGCTTCGCCAAGAGCGCGCAAGAGCGGGGAGCGCAACAGAACTGACCAAAGGTTGAATGCGCACAGCCCAGTCGAACACAATCGGGGCTCCGTGATTGCTCGGCGGGTCGGCCGTGACCTACTGTGTACAGTCACAGCCTACTGTGACTGTACAGCGCACTGGCACTGGGTCAGGCCGGAAACACCAAATTCGCAATATGTTCCTACGTACAAAACGGCTTCCAGAATATTCGGCCCTTCGACGGTATTTTTTCCGTTAGAACGTTTCTTCTGTGGTCGGAGACATCTGAATTCGCTATGACGACTGGCCGCACAGCTTGTTTCGGAATGAAAACGCTCCAAGCCCCAACCACACGCATCACGTGGTCCTGCGTCGGCTCAGGGCAGTTCACGGCCTCAGAGTGTTCGGTGGTCCAGCCACGGTATATCCACAGTGTTGTTCTACAGACTGTCGAACGATGTCGTGTTATTGAATTATTTTGTTTGAACCGATGAGAGAGGATGCGACAACCCTTTCGCCGTCCACAGCGGACAGGACGGCGAATAGCACGCGTACCATCAGGCTATTTGGTCGTTTGAGTCGGCATCCAGCAACAGCGCATGCATACGACAAGGGGTATAAACCAGGCGGCAGGACAGCGCCCGTGTAGTTCGCCTCGTTGTCCCGTCGGCTGCACCGCTCCTGGAGCGCCCCGAATAACGCTGCGGTGCGACATAGACGAACCAAGTTGACTCTGGCCAACGCGACGAAGCCATCTTGGCGCCCGAAAATCGATGCATACATGTGGCGTGTGCGCGAACAATAAACGCAACCCAGAGGCTCAGTGCTTATATAGCCAAGTACGGCAACCACGCACACGACACCAACAGTCGATGCGGCCAAAAAACAACGAACTCAACAACACCTCTAAAATCATGCTAAGTATTCGAAGATATAACTAATGCTCGACAAACGAACTAATGAACTAGCTAAGAAAAAGTAGAAATGAAAGTGGAATAAATGACAACTCCGCTGGTAGGAGCCGAACCCACGGCCTCTGCATGACACGTATGCGCGCGGTGCGCTCCTATTTGAGCTACGACGACTGTCCCTCGATCCATCCACTATAGCCTGGATATTAATGCGCATGCGTGTTTTCAATTCAACGGACAGCCAGACGATCTTGACTGCAGGGCTTACTGCTTTATTACCCGCCGTGGTTGCTCAGTGGCTATGGTGTTGGGCTGCTGAGCACGAGGTCGCGGGATCGAATCCCGGCCACGGCGGCCGCATTTCGATGGGGGCGAAATGCGAAAACACCTGTGTGCTTAGATTTAGGTGCACGTTAAAGAACCCCAGGTGGTCAAAATTTCCGGAGTCCTCCACTACGGCGTGCCTCATAATCAGAAAGTGGTTTTGGCACGTAAAACCCCAAATATTATTATTATTATTACTGCTTTATTCGACGCATCGACTGCAGCGTCTCGGCACAAGGCACATCATCACATCAGATACTGCCGGCTTTATAAGACGGTTTCGCTCGCGCGATAACAGCAGCTAGAGTGCGGCCCCAAAAAACTTCTTCTCACGGGCCTTATTAGTCTACTGCGTTGGAACACAAAGCTGGTTTTTAAGACGTTTCACTGTGCGGAAAATCTATTTTTAGGTTTTGAGACAACAGACATGCGCATTACGCCTCAAGACTATCATAAAATTTTTTGTATAACTTACGGCAACCTTGACTTGTAAAATTGTCTTTATGTACAGAGGACAAGTGTTGGAAATCTGCGGGCTTAGATTTCAACGCGCTCTTGCTACTCGATGGGTGTGTTCCAATTGAGGCCAGCATCAGAGACAGTCTACGTAGACAGCCAAGGAGACAGCTTCGAGGCCATGTAATGGAACGCGTTTCTAGCCGTCTGGAAGACGCTTCTGCGACGTGACGCCACCTGGCGGCGGCAAGAACAAGTTGGAAAAAGCACACAATATTTCTGTATTTTAAGTCTTCAAGTCTGCGAACATGACGTAGCATACAATAAGAGCGTAGGATAGCGTGCCTGTCTTGTGCGCAGACAACCTTTCTGTCGGCTTTACAAACATCCTGCTCAGCCGCCATTTTGTTTGCGCAAAAAAGTAGCTTGCATCGTTTTTGACTTCGATGCTGCCTTCGCGAAGCTGTCGACTTTGACGTGTTCATGAGAATTGGAACGAGACTTGAGGTGGCCGCTCTCCGCTTAGCCGTCTACTTTGCCGTCTACGGTTAGTATTGGAACACAGCCTATATATCACCGCCAATGCCTTTCTTGCTCGGTACATTTAGCGGGCTACGTCAGTGAGCAAAACCGGAAGCCGTCCAGGGTCTATGTTTGTAAACAGCGAAAAGGTCTAGTGCAACATCACCGACGGGCAGATAGGCGCGCAGACAGGCGGCACGGTCGCCCGCACCGATCTCAAGCATCGAGCCCGCGTAATGCCGAAAGGCCGCATACGCCGGAGTATTCGGATGTCATCTTGGCTACTGTCTCTTGGCTAATCGTGACCAACTCGCCCAACAAGACGTCATTTTAAGTCATCATCATCAGCGTGGTTACGCCCACTGCAGGGCAAAGGCCTCTCCCATACTTCTCCAACAACCCCGGTCATGTACTAATTGTGGCCATGCCGTCCCTGCAAACTTCTTAATCTCATCCGCCCACCTAACTTTCTGCCGCCCCCTGCTACGCTTCCCTTCACTTGGAATCCAGTCCGTAACCCTTAATGACCATCGGTTATCTTCCCTCCTCATTATATGTCCTGCCCATGCCCATTTCCTGGAAGTATGCCCATTTCATTTTAAGTATAACATGTTTAACCTATAGCACTGCAAGTGATGGATACCGACGCTCGTGGCCATGGACGCGGAACGGGTATACTGCCGTCGTCGTGCAGTACGTGATATCCCAGCTGAGCCCTCGAACCAATAAGCCTTCGTACATCCAACCTCAAGGCTGGAAAAGTTGGGACCTTTGCTACGCGTTGTTCGAGAGGGAATAAGCGGGACGGGTCGATATTTAGTCGAGTAGCACACGAAGACAACAAAGCAACATCTGTTGGCTGGGCTTCGCGAACGGTTCTGAGGCATATATTATATATATATATATATATATATATATATATATATATATATATATATATATATATATATATATATATATATATATATATATATATATATATATATATATATATATAGAGAGAGAGAGAGAGAGAGAGAGAGAGAGAGAGAGAGAGAGAGAGAGAGTGCTGACGTCAGTCTTCCCACTTCGTTGGGCCGTTTAGGAATAAGGCAGCTCAACTGCGTAAAAGACGAATAATAAATAAAGAAGATCCTGGCGCAAAGGCGAATTACGCGCTCGGCCGTTGTATACGACGCGCGCGCCGCCACGCACGAGGCCTCGCCGTGTGTCAATCAGGGCGCGCCGAAATAGCACCACGAAGCGAACCCAATCAGCGACCGCCGATGACGAGAAATCAGTGCGGCCTCGCGAAGACGACTGCGAGCGCGGAGTAATCAACCGCGCCAGCACGAACTATATTTGTGCCGGTGGTTGTGTATGTATAGCGCACGTCTGCACGCGTGCCGAGCAGCGCAGGCGAAGGACGTCTCTCTCCGGGAATGGCGGCGGCCCGCGCGACAGAAGCACAAGCAGAGCGCGCGCTCGTATAATAAAGGAGGAGGAAACCAGCCGCAGAAACCTAAACAAGGCGGAAGCGCTTTTGTGTGGAATTGGCGTGTGGGTACGCGAGACGTGGGGTCGCTGCCGAATTTGCACCGCAGTGGATGCAATTAACCGGCCCGATTCCGCGCTGGTAGTACCGCACCTCTTCGGTGAATGCTGATGCCGCTTCGGAAACGCCGAGGGGGCACCAAACATATCGACCGTTGCTTATACGTATGGGGGCGCGGTCATTCAACGGCGATAACTGCGTTCGGCTCTTTCCGTTGGTCAAACTAATTTACGGAGTTCAATGCAACCGAATACGCGCCTCAGAAGTATTTAAAGAAAGAAATACCCTTTGTGATGATTCGTAACGTGGGTCCGATGGGCGTCGGCAGAGCGCGCGAACCGTGAGATCACGTAACCAACATATATTGCGGTTATTTGAATCGGACTGCTGGTACGATCTGTTGGGAACTCGGCGATGACGCCCGTGGTTGTACCTGGGTCGCAAGCCCCAAGGGTAGCGTTGGCCTGGCGGCCTGGGGTACAACTGGAAGCATCCGAAGGTCCCGGCAAAGCATGAGTCGACTGGTAACAACAAAACAACTTGTTTATTTTAACATCGCAAAGAGTTGGCGGTCAGGTTGACCGAAGTAGAGAGACGGGAGAGCACTTCACTCAACAGAAGAAATCGGAGCCCTCCCTTTTGCGTCCGGGGGCAGCTGTTTTTATACTCTCGCAGTTGAGGGCAAGAAGGAACCCCTCAAAAGACGAGCACGTGAATGTACAATGGGCTAATGGTGACGCACACTGTCGTAGCGATGCCGTAGCACCATGACGAGCACGATCTCGTAGCACCCTGTTGTAGCGCTGCCGGTCGGGCACAATGACTGTAATGAGAGGATGGTCCCTGCTTTGGCATCGCCTGTTTCGGGCACAATGACTGGAATGAGAGGATGGTCCCTGCTTTGGCATCGCCTGTTTCGGGCACAATGACTGGAATGAGAGGATGGTCCCTGCTTTGGCATCGCCTGTTTCGGGCACAATGACTGGAATGAGAGGGTGATCTTTTGCGGTCGCATCGCCGCAGTCGCGCCTGGAAACACCTGCCGATGAGTGTTGCGGCGACGACGATCGGGCCAAAATGTCTGCCGCCCCGCCGCAGTCGCGCCGGCAAAACCACGTGTCGCAGGCGAAACGCAACAGACCGCCCCGCCGGGGGAAGGAGATCCCGATGGACAGGGGACTGCATCCGCTGTCCGGAGGGATGTCGCTCGATGATGCTCATAACCGAAGTCGGGCGTCCCTCGACGTTTCTTGAGCGCAGCGCACAGAGAAGGCCTCGTTCTCTTGTTCAGGTTCGCACGGGACACTGCAAAGTGACTTCGGGAGAGTTCACATTTTTGTTCTCGTTCCCGGTAAGCGTTAGAACTACGCTGAAACTCAACCGCTCAGTCAGCAAGCACGGCACAACCCTCACTAAGCCCTGCCAGGCTCTTTCCCCTTTTATACCACTGCCTAGTTCCTTACAGTAGTCTAGCATCACTCAGAACGCGTCCACAAATTGGAAAATTGCACTAGAAAGCATATCATCACTTTGAAACACTAAACAAAAGCAATATGTTAAAAAAAATCCTGCCTCAGGAAGAAAAACATCAGTAACAAACAATTTTGAGGCTGATTCCTACGTTAGGGGCTTCGACTTAAGCCATCGGCGTTACCGTTGAGACTCCCCTTTTTGTAACGCACCTCAAAGGAATATTGTTGTAAAGCGAGGCTCCAGCGCAGGAGGCGGCCATTTTTGGGAGAGATGGTCTGCAGCCATTGGAGAGGGCAGTGATCCGTCTCAATGATAAACCTCGAGCCGGCTAGATAGCATGACAATTTCTGAACGGCCCACACGAGACACGCACACTCTTTCTCGGTGGCGCTATACGCCTGCTCACGACTGGTCAGCTTACGACTAGCATACAGGACGGGGTGTTCTACTTCTCCATTTTCCCGTTGGCACAGTACAACGCCCATGCCTCGCTCACTAGCATCGCACTGAACAATGAACCCTTTTGTATAGTCTGGCGATCGTAGCACAGGCTGGCTTGTTAGGGCACTCTTTAGGGCGCTAAAAGCTCTTTCCTTTGTCTCGTCCCAGACGACTGTTTGAGGCTCTGTCTTTCTTAGAGCATCCGTCAGGGGAGCCGCGATATCAGAGTACCTAGGGATGTACCTCTGATAGTAGCCGGCGACACCTAAGAACGACCGAATATCGGTCTTTGTGCGCGGTTGCGGAAAGTCTCGCACAGCGGCCACTTTTATTTCAGAGGGGCGGCGACGACCCTGACCAATCACGTGACCGAGGTAGACAACCTCGGCCTGTGCTAACTGGCACTTAGGAGCCTTTACTGTCAAGCCTGCTTCGCGCAGGCGGGTTAGCACTGCCCGCAAGTGTGTCATATGCTCAGACCAGGATGCGGAGAATATCGCTACGTCGTCTAGATACGGTAAAGCGAATTCTTGCTGTCCCCGCAACACTTTATCCATGAGACTTGAAAAACAGTATGGCGCGTTCTTCAAACCAAAACTCAACACTTTAGGACGGAATGTTCCCATTGGTGAAATGAACGCCGCATACCTACTAGCCTCTTCTGTAAGTGGAACCTGCCAATAACCCCTGACAAGATCTAGGGTGGAAATAAACTGAGCGCTACTAACTTTCTCAAGGCGCTCCTCGATGTTAGGGATCGGATAAATTTGATCCTTAGTGATGGAATTAAGCCTGCGGTAGTCGACGCAAGGACGAGGTTCCTTGCCCGGTACCTCAACTAAAATCAAAGGGGAGGTATAATCACTCTCACCTGCCTCAATAACACCGAGCTGTAGCATTTTCTTTACCTCAGCCTCCATAATATCGCTCTGGCGGGGTGACACCCGATACGCCTTGGATCGTACTGGCTCTGGGGAGGTAAGTTCTATATCATGAGTAAGTACCGAAGTCCTACCAGGCCTCTCAGAGAACAGACCTTGAAACTCTTGTAATAGCTGGTGTAGTTCGGTTTTCTGCTCAGGCGACAGCGGTGCTTTACTGATAAGGTCACTAATGACTGGACCGGTGTCTTCCCTGTTCGTCACTGAGCCTAGTCCCGGAAGCTCGACCGGAAGCTCTTCAGGAACGTTTACCATCATGCACACCACTGCTTCCCTTTGTCTATAAGGTTTGAGCAGATTACAGTGGTAAACTTGCTGTGCTTTCCGCTTTCCTGGCAGACTTACCACGTAGTTAACGTCCGACAGTTTCTGAACAATTCGCGCTGGGCCCTCCCACTGCACGTCTAGTTTGTTGTTTAGCGATGTGCGCAATATCATGACCTCATCGCCAACCTCAAAACGACGGGCCCTGGCTGTCCGATCATAATAAACCTTGGCCCTCTGCTGGGCCTTTGTCATTGCTTCACCTGACAACTCCTGTGCCCTTCTTAAGCGTTCGAAAAGCTTAAGCACGTACTCCACCACGACTGGGTCGTCGCCCCTACCTTCCCACGATTCTCGAAGCATGCGAAGCGGAGATCGAAGCGAGCGACCGTACACCAGTTCAGCTGGCGAAAACCCCGTAGCCGCATGCGGCGCGGTCCTTAAAGCAAACATCACCCCAGGCAGACACAGCTCCCAGTCAGTTCGATGTTCAAAACACAACGCTCTCAACACGCGCTTCATGACGGAGTGGAGCTTCTCAACGGAATTCGACTGTGGGTGGTACACTGAGCTGTGTAACAGCTTTACCCCACACCTTTCGAGAAAAGTTGTCGTCAAAGCGCTAGTAAACACTGTGCCCTGATCTGATTGGATTTCCGCAGGAAAACCAACTCGCGCAAATATGGACAGTAGTGCATTAACTATCTCAACTGAGCTGAGTTCTTTAAGCGGCACTGCTTCAGGGAACTTTGTCGCTGGGCAGATCACAGTCAAAATGTGTCTGTACCCCGTGGCTGTTACCGGCAGAGGTCCCACAGTATCAATAACGAGCCGTCTAAAAGGCTCCGTAATGATAGGTACCAATTTCAACGGCGCCCTCGATTTGTCCCCTGGTTTGCCCACCCGCTGACAAGTGTCACATGTCCTCACGAAATGGTCTGCGTCCCGAAAACACCCTGGCCAATAGTACTCTTGCAAGAGACGGTCCTTAGTTTTCTTAACTCCTAGGTGTCCGGACCACGAACCCCCATGCGACAAGCGCAACAGATCCTGACGATAGCATTGAGGCACGATCAACTCCACTCCTCTTCGGTCTAGATACTTCCGGTACAGGACTCCACCTCTTTCCACAAAACGCGCAGTTTTCCTGGCGATACCTTCTTTGACATTGCAGCGCACGTTTTCCAGGCTGCCATCCTTTTTTTGCTCGGCTATCAAAGCCGACCGGCTGACTTTGAGCAACCTATCAAGTCCGTCTGACGTAGGCGCGATGAGCAAATCAGTAGATAGCTCTTCTAACTTTCCCGAATCGGGATTTTCCTCTCCAGTATCTGGCGCCTTCAACGCTACAGACTCAATTTTATTCAGTTCGGGCGTGCTCTGAATATCAGCTTGCTGCGCCTCTGACCCTTTTTCGTTGTTTGATAACGTCGGCCCCGCAACTACCGCCTTTGCAGCGAGCTCCCGAACCTTCGATCTGGTTAAGGCCTGAACACTAGCTTCACCAAACAAAAGCCCCTTCTCGCGCAGGAGGTGATCGGACCTGTTTGAAAATAGGTACGGGTACTGGGGGGGCAGCATAGATGACACTGCCGCCTCCGTCTCAAGCGCTCCGAAAGGTCCTTCAATAAGCACTTTTGCTACCGGCAGACACACGCTATGAGCTTCCACGGCTTGCTTGATCCATGCGCACTCGCCCGTGAACATATGGGGTTCTACGTAAGACGGGTGAACTACATCCATCGTTGCTGCGGAATCGCGAAGCACTCGGCACTCTTTCCCGTTCACGAGGAGGTCTCGCATGTAAGGCTCGAGAAGCTTCATGTTCTCGTCAGTGCTGCCTATTGAAAAAAACACAACTTTTGGTGTTGTTTCCGGACACTGCGCCGAAAAGTGACCCGGCTTCTGGCACGTATAACAAACGCCCGCTCGCCTCATCTCGAACCGCTTTCTGCGTTTGGCTGCCGCCGTCTCTTTACGTCTGGTCGGACTGCTTTCACTCGCATCCGCACTACGCGTGTCCCCCTTTAATCTCATGGGCGTGAACTTCGGCCTCTCAAACTTCGAGCCAAATTCACCCTTTTGACCGTCCTTAGCTCCGCGAGCCCGACGCGTCACAAACTCCTCGGCTAGCTCAGCGGCTTTAGCCACCGTACAAACGTCTGGCCTATCCAAGACCCAGTATCGCACGTTCTCCGGTAACCGACTATAAAACTGTTCTAGCCCGAAACACTGCAGAACTTTATCGTGGTCACCAAACGCTTTCTCTTCTTTGAGCCACTCCTGCATGTTCGACATAAGCCTATACGCAAACTCTGTATATGACTCACTTTTGCCTTTCTCATTTTCCCGAAACTTCCGACGGAACGCCTCCGCAGACAGCCGGTACTTTTTTAGCAGACTCGATTTTACTTTGTCGAAATCCTCTGCTTCCTCTCTATCCAAGCGAGCGACTACGTCGGCCGCCTCGCCGGGTAACAAAGTGAGCAAGCGCTGTGGCCACGTTTCCCGAGAGAACCCCTGCTTCTCGCACGTTCGCTCAAAGTTAACCAGGAACAAACCAATGTCCTCTCCAAGCTTAAACGGCCGCATCAGGTCAGTCATTTTGAACAATACTCGTTCTCCTGCACCGTGTGCCTGACTTCCATTACGAGCGCGTTCCATCTCTATCTCGAGACGCTTCATTTCCAAAGCGTGTTGACGGTCACGCTCTTCTTTTTTCTCTTGTTGCTCTCGCTCTTTCTGTTCTTTACGTTCGCGCTCTTCTTTTTCTTTTTGCTCTTTAAGTTCGCGCTCCTGTCTTTTTGCAGTCTCTCTCTCTTCAATGGTCTCAAGGCATTCCGACAGCTCGTCATCCTCAGCCTCTAACTCAAGAATAGCCTTTATCAGTTCTGGTTTTCTTAGTTTGTCTGAGACATCCAGACCCAACTCTCTTGCAAGCTCCAACAATTTCGGTTTGCGCAACGACTTCAAATCCATGGCTGCTCTGAATGCTGCTTTCTCTACTGCTTACTATTGTCTTGCCGCAAACTAACCCGGCAGCAACGACAACCACAATTACCAGCTCTGTTTCTGACACTAACAAAAGCCTGGCAAAGCTCAGAAGAAGAAAGTCCCGCACTCACCAAACCTCGCAGCCAAGAGTCCAGCGCAGTCGTTCCGCTGCAGGCAACCAGTCATCACACAGGGCTCGTTGCACTGCTCCCGGATCGTCGTTGAGCTGCTCAGCATACAGTCAACTGCATCTCTTCGCTGCTGGCCTCCGTTGTCGCGATCTCACCGCTGGCAGACAGTTGTTTGAAGTCGGAGGCGATCCCACCGCTGCCAACCAGATGTTTGGATCGGACTGCTGGTACGATCTGTTGGGAACTCGGCGCTGACGCCCGTGGTTGTACCTGGGTCGCAAGCCCCAAGGGTAGCGTTGGCCTGGCGGCCTGGGGTACAACTGGAAGCATCCGAAGGTCCCGGCAAAGCATGAGTCGACTGGTAACAACAAAACAACTTGTTTATTTTAACATCGCAAAGAGTTGGCGGTCAGGTTGACCGAAGTAGAGAGACGGGAGAGCACTTCACTCAACAGAAGAAATCGGAGCCCTCCCTTTTGCGTCCGGGGGCAGCTGTTTTTATACTCTCGCAGTTGAGGGCAAGAAGGAACCCCTCAAAAGACGAGCACGTGAATGTACAATGGGCTAATGGTGACGCACACTGTCGTAGCGATGCCGTAGCACCATGACGAGCACGATCTCGTAGCACCCTGTTGTAGCGCTGCCGGTCGGGCACAATGACTGTAATGAGAGGATGGTCCCTGCTTTGGCATCGCCTGTTTCGGGCACAATGACTGGAATGAGAGGATGGTCCCTGCTTTGGCATCGCCTGTTTCGGGCACAATGACTGGAATGAGAGGATGGTCCCTGCTTTGGCATCGCCTGTTTCGGGCACAATGACTGGAATGAGAGGGTGATCTTTTGCGGTCGCATCGCCGCAGTCGCGCCTGGAAACACCTGCCGATGAGTGTTGCGGCGACGACGATCGGGCCAAAATGTCTGCCGCCCCGCCGCAGTCGCGCCGGCAAAACCACGTGTCGCAGGCGAAACGCAACACGGTACACGGTTCATAAAACACGTAACCAGTAATAAAACCGATATACTTATAGAACGTTCCTTGGTCTTAATTTGCCGGAACGAAGTGGCCGACGTAACGAATTGGCTGCAAAATTACACACACAAAAAAATCAGCCTGTGGGCTTTTACGCCATTTCTCAGCAATGGTCGATGGCGAAATACTAACTGCAGCTTTCCGTTAACATTACAGGTGCAAGTCGTACAATAAAACTTGCGGCCAGTACATGCCTCGTAAAACCCTCCGCGGTAGCTTAGTCAATATGGCGCTGAGCTCGAGGTCGCCGGTGCGATCCTACCGCGGCGGCCACGTTTCGATAGGGGCAAGACCGCTCGTGTGTACTTGGGTTCAGGCGCACGTTAAGGGATCCCAGGCGCGGTCAAAGTTACTAAGGAGTCACCCACCGAAGCGTCCCTCGTAATGAGAAAGTGGTTAAGGAACCCAAGAACTTGTTAACTAATTCCTTGTCATATGTCACGATCACCACGACCGAGCACATTTTTTTGCGAAGACGCGTACATCCCGACTGGACTGTCATCAAGCCACGGGGAGAAGATCGGACGACGCCAGCGATTCCTTGCGGCTATAAACTCGCCCACTGCCCGACAGCAGTCACTCGCATGAGCCTAATTTTGGTGGAGGCATAAAGTATATTCGGTGCGGCCTCGCCGAACTGTTTGCAGCGTTGCGGCCAGAGATAGATAATTCAATGTCCAACGAAACATTTTTAGCATGTGATTTAGATCAATTACATGTATAATGAAAACTGCACGTTTCGAGTGGACCGGTTTAGGCGAAGCCGCCACAAACATACGTATCAACTTGTGCCTCTATAGAGTGGCCTGCAAACTGCACGCACGTGCTGCTGCATACAAGGAGAGACGCACTTCTGGAGAGCACGCGCACGTATGACGTGCTCAGCGCCGCAGCTACTGCACACAACAGGCGGCGCTGATACAGACTGCGCCGAGCGTGTGTGCACGCATGCGCGGACGCGTGCTCGAAAGAAGATGACGCGCGCTTACGCCGGCGGGGGGCTCCACCAACACGCGCGCTGCGCGGCCTCGGCGGCGTTCCCGTGCACGGTGCGTGACACGCCGGGTGCCCCACGTAACTCGAGTCGAACAATAGAAAGATGTGCAAACGCCACGTAGCTGGACAGAACAAAGATAACGTTGTTTGCCGTCGCTCGGAGATACCCAGATCACTTCTTGCATTGCGCCTAATTACGTAATTACTCGCAATTGATTGCCTACGCAAAATTGCCGCGCGACTGATCGCTCGAGGCACCCTTCGCGCACTGCAGGGTTTCTTTCATGCTTGGGAAAACACTTTCATGCAGCGTGTACTGAGCAACAGAAAGCTGTATCGGGAGCTTTTCATTTTGTTCTACAATTTTCTCACCGAGACTTTTTCATCGAATTATTCAATTTGAGAAGATAATTAAGATTAATTATGTATTTAGGCCGAATGCAAAATATGCGTATCTCCGAGCGACGGTAAGCAACGTTATCTTGGTTCTGTCCAGCTACGTGGCGTTTGCATATTTTTTTATTGTTTGACTCAAGCTACGTGGGGCACTTTTACATATCATGTACGCGTGCACACGGACGCCACCTCGAGTGCTCGGCTTCTTTCTTTGAGCTGTGGTGGCGTGCGCGTATCGGATATTTATTTATTTATTTATTTATCGCAACTTGAAAGCTATGAAAGCAGAGGCAAAAGAAGAAAGAACAGCGGTAAATTCATTTGATTTGCCCTCGAGTGCGAAGGGCAATGAAATGCGTACAACCTAAATGTTTCACTTCCTCAACCGCCAAAAATGAACACGTTTCGGTCCTCGCTGACGCATTTCAGACCCCCTCCCCCGCCTTTTTTTTCCCCCGCCGCGTTTAGTGGGAGAGAGAGAGAGAGAGAGAGAGAGAGAGAGAGAGATAACTTGTCCGCAGGAAAGAGTGAGTACGCCGCGTGCCGAGCCCCAGCGTCTCCCCGCTTGCTGCACTTCTTTCAGCTCGGGGAACGTGAGGGACCAACAGAACACGACAACCGCGAGGACCGAAGAAAGAGCAAAGAGCGTCAATTACGCGACACGTCAATGGCGCCGTGCGCAATCCTGCTAGCAGAGACGAGTATACCGCGTCAGAAAGTGAAACCTGGCCCAACGCTGCCGACGGTGAGACGCGAAAATTATTATTATTAATAATAATAATAATAATAATGAAAACGAAACCAATCTGTTCATTAATTAAACTATGGGATTCGAAATCCTGACGCCGTAGAGGAGGGCTATCCGGATTAATTTTGACCAACTGGCCGGAGTTTTTCAACGTGCACCCAAGCACGCGTTATACACGAATGTTTTTATATTTCCGGCTCCATCGGAATGCGATCACCGCGGCACGAGAATCGAACCCGCAACGTATATTGCTCAGCAGCGCAACCCCGTATCCTCTGAGCCACTGGTAAGTGATCAGTCAATTCGATGACGCCGACTAGATTCGCACGTTTTCATTTACTGCCTTTCCCGAATCAGTAGTTTGTCGCATACAAAGCACAGCGAAGCAAAGCAACGAAAGAAAGAAAGGCGAACGCACAGATGCGAGGCCACGAATGGGTTGTGAGTGAGGCGACTGCTCGTTAGCCGCGACGTACACAGCTGCGCCAACGAGGTCAATTTGGCGCGCCAAGCCGAGCACGCCCGTGCCTGACTGGCCTCGCGGTTACGACGGCGGACGCGCCGAGTACACGTATTCACAGACGACGCCGGGTCTCAGGCACGGCGACACGCGAGGGCGGCATTCTGGCTTGGCGGCACACGCGCAACAAGGTGCTGGAAGTGACGTCAGCGAGATGCGCCAACGCTGTCGTTAGTGCTCACATATGTGTTGCCCAGTACATAGAAGCCGTGACTGCGATAGCTTGCGTATATAATTATTATCAATTAGTGAGACTATAGGTTCCTGTATTAGTTTAGGAAAGAATCTGCAGCTGGAAAGACCAGCTGGAAGGCACCGGACTGAGATGTTGGCCGAGCAAATCGGAGCTTCTCATACTCCCACGTACCAAAAACAGCAGAGGCAAGACCAGACAACGCCAATACGAAGAAATGAGAATCGTAACCAAATCCGGCAACGTGATCCCCGAGGTCGGCAAAATTAGGATCCTAGGCATGGTCATCGAAAAGCACGGAAGAAACGGCGAAACCATCACCCGTCTCGCGGCAAAAGCAGACAACGCGATTCGACTCCTCAAATGAGTCACTTCCCGGAAGGCTGGCATGAGAGAGGTGAGCCTAATTTTAGGCTTGTCCAATCCTTCATAATCAGCCACGTCGCGTACGTTGCAGCTTACCACAGATGGCTGCAACACGAACGTAACAAAATCAACGTGATCATCAGAAGAGCGTACAAGACGGCGCTGGGCCTGTTCGAGTCCACGAGCACGACCCGCTTTTTAGAACTCGGGATACACAATATGCTCGAAGAAATAGCCGAAGCGCAACGGACCTCTCAACTGGAGCGGCTGTCCATGACCAAAGCCGGGAGGAAGATACTGGACGACCTGGGAATAGGACGCTCGAACGCGGTGGTGATGAAGCTCCCCGTCCCCGAAGAGGTCCGACGCCAGACCAGAATCGACCCCATACCGAAGAACAGGAATCCCGAGTTCAACAAGGGAAGAGCGGCGAGGGCCAAGGCTCTCATCGACCAGCACGCCAACGACGAGCACGCGCGGTACGTGGACGCGGCCGAATACCAACGGAACGCCTTCGCAGCGGTCGTCATAGAGCCGTCAACCGGCGCCACGAGGACGGCAGCGAGCGTAAGGAACGCCGGAGCGGGACAAGCGGAGCAGGTAGCCATCGCCCTGGCCATTGCCGACGCAGACTGCCACACGGTGCTGAGGGATTCGAGACAGATGCTGCGAAACTTCGCCAAAGGCCAAATCTGCAGGGAGGCCGAGCGCGTATTGCGAGCGGCGAAACTACAAGACAGAAAATAATAATAATAATATTTGGGGTTTTACGTGCCAAAACCACTTTCTGATTATGAGGCACGCCGTAGTGGAGGACTCCGGAAATTTTGACCACCTGGGGTTCTTTAACGTGCACCTAAATCTAAGCACACGGGTGTTTTCGCATTTCGCCCCCATCGAAATGCGGCCGCCGTGGCCGGGATTCGATCCCGCGACCTCGTGCTCAGCAGCCTAACACCATAGCCACTGAGCAACCACGGCGGGTACAAGACAGAAAAGCAAGACTCAAGTGGTTCCCGGCGCACGCGGGCGACGCGTCGGAACGCAATGAGAACCACAATGAGACGGCACCCGCAGAGGTGCGAGCGCTAACCAACCGCGCCCCGGCGACAGTCCGTCGTGGTTCGGAACCAAGGACCGCATGACAGACTACAACGAAATCACGAAGGCCTACCGCCTGGCTCGCAGGACTCTCCCACCCCTGCACCCGAGGCTGAATCGAGCGGAGGCGGTACTACTGGGACAGCTCCAGACCGGATCGCTACCGAGCCCGGGACTGATGCATCGCATGGACCCCGAGGCATATCCGACCGATAAGTGCAGAGTCTGCCGGAGGAGGAAGGCAGATCACACGCACATCTTGCGGGACTGCGTTAAAACTCCAGAAGAAGCAAAATCAAGAACGATCCCACCACGGCTCGAGGCAGCCGCGAGGAGCTACGACCAAGACGAACAGCTCTGGGCCGTCCAGCAGGTCCTCGGGGCGTTCGAAAAGCAGGGACCCAGCGAGCCGGCAACGGCGAGCGGAGACCCGCGCCAAGTAACGGCGACATTGTAGATGACGTAGGCCCTCGTCGGGGCGCGCTAGCGACCAACAGCAGGCACAAATAAAGCTGGCTCCAATCCAATCCAATCTCGACGGAACCGCAGCTCTCGTTTCCTCCTCTTTGCGTGTGTTACGATTCGCTTCGTGGACGCCGTCGGGGCTATGTGACACGATACGAGACCGACGACTATGCGCGACGCGAAAATAACGCTGACGGGAAATGCGCGTAGTCACATTTTACAGCGAAGTCCCTGTATATGACTCAGATCCCGGGATTCCTTCATCCCCGTCAACAGAACAGTCGATAGACAACCATCCCACGAATTGAAGCGAAAAGGGCCTATCTCCATTGGAATTACGCACGAAAGACACCCACCCAAGTATTTGTTTCAATAAAGAAAAACACAAAACAAGTGTCAACACCACATCATAGATGATGAGGCGCGTTCGAACAACGCGAAGCACATTGCGTTCACCGTATGCGTTTCGCGGTACGGTTGAGTAAGCTGCAGTTGCCGGGAAGCGGAAACAGCAGCACATGAAGCAGTGAGTGACGTCACCACACTTTCATATGTAAAATAACCTGCCTAGCAACTGATTTCATTCGTATTGTGATAGCGCTATGGGAACATTGGTCACACATAATTAGGACTCCCGAACAGCAGCGTTGTTTTGCTGTCAATCGTTTCTTGTAGTGCAATGCTCAATCGTTCAAGGTCACGTCACATTGGCCTATCGGATCAGGTGATACCACAGCTTCGCTCGCCAGCCACCTCCACAGCGTGGATTGGAGAGAGAGAGAGAGAGACGAATTTTATTGAAAACGGCAAGTGTCAAAGGAGTTTATCTCCCCTCCTTTAGATGGCGGCTATATAGGAACCCTTGGCTCCTATATAGCGGCACCTTCGGCTTGCCTGATGACTTGTAGCTGGACCTGGCTGTTTCAGCTGAGAATCGCGGTCTCCCACTGCTCCGCGTTCGTGTACGTGTTGTTTGGGCCCTGCAATACATGCTGTTGCAAGCCCAGATTACGTGTCTGAGGTCCGCCGGCTGATTACAGTCTTTGCATCCATCCAATCAGTGTTCTGGGTAGCAATGATTATATGCGATCGGGTTTGGGAAGACGTAAGTTTGTAGTAGGCGCCATATTGTCGCCTGCTGTTTAGTTAATGAGGATCGTGGTGGGGGGTAATACTGCCTCCCTAATCTGTAGTGCTTGGTGATTTCATTATACCTGACCGAGCGGTCTCTCACCGCACTCGGGCGCCACGTCGTTCCTGCCCCTGCTCGGCTCGCTAACTCTCGAGCTAGGGCGTGTGCGGTTTCGTTGCCCGGGAGGGAGGAGTGGATTTTCCTTCGTCACTTCCTTCTGCTCACCCGTTTAGCATATACGGAATGTGGCACGTGACCAGCGCAGCTTATCACAGCTTTACGCACGTTGACCAACAGCAATACAACACTACTTAAAGAAAGTTGTCCTTACTACCCAGTTGTACTAACTCAACCTTTACTAATACCAAGATAGTAAATAGTGTGCATTAGTACCGAAACAGGTACCCACTTCTACTAAAGAGCCTCAGCTACGAATTGCAGCTAGCATCAACAGGTACAAATGTGACACGTATATCGGAACCCTATCTGGAATACGCCAGAGATGGTCCCACATAAGCGCTATGGGCTAGAAACTTTGTATCCGCGGTGGGCTAACTGTGTTTGGAATTGGTAGTGGAAACCCCCTAGAAACAGCGACTAGCTTGTTCAGTCAGTAATGTTACTTCTCTCAACCGTATTAACTGCAGTAATACCGCGACAGTAAATAGTGTGATAACTGGACAGTAAGGACCACCTTTCCTTTTTTTTTTTTTTTTTTTTGCAGGCGCAGAATTAATTTCTTTCTCGAAAAAGCACACAGAGACGCTTTTCCTACGTTCTATTCTGCTTTCCACTGGACACGAATGAAACGTACTAGCTGCGTTTACACGGGTATACGACGGCGCAACGCACTGCGTGCACACCAGCGGATTAATGCGGCGCGCACGCTACGTCGCAGGCAGCACCTCGCGTCACGTGCGAGTATTCGACACGCAGAATCCATCCACGCAAGCAGCTGCGTCGAGCGGCTGGGAGGACACGTGGGCAGCCTCCTCGCTTCCATCCAATGCGCCAGAGAATTTGACGAAGTCGACTGCTCCGTCTCGTCGCCGCGCCTAGCTGTTGCATTAATGCGACGCGCACATACCGGGTGCATGCGCACGCTGCATGCATACATGAATATACGAGGATACGGAGAGATGATGTCATGCGCCACTGTTTATGCAGGTACGTCTATGCTGATAATGACAGAGCGGTACGCACCCGCTAACCTGCGTCAGTTCTTACTTTATTTTCTTTCTTCAATCTCCGAGCATCTATTACGGGCGGTTTTGGTACACAAAAATATTTTTTAAAAACCTCCGTCGTATTGTCGCTACAGCTCTGGACGTCACTGTGGAACGGATAGCGCGGGAAATAACACGAGACGA
The DNA here is from genome assembly GCF_050947875.1 of Dermacentor variabilis. Taxonomy (NCBI): domain Eukaryota; kingdom Metazoa; phylum Arthropoda; class Arachnida; order Ixodida; family Ixodidae; genus Dermacentor; species Dermacentor variabilis. The sequence continues at coordinate 14,680,980 of NC_134569.1, read as the reverse complement.
GATAAGAAAATCGGCACAACGAACGTTAACTTTCAGTTACTACGTTAGCTCGCACTCTCTCACGTGGCAGTAGCCCATGCTCACTCTGGAGAGATTGCCGAAGAATCGGGTAGCACGAATGCAATGAGAAATCAGACTGCACTTAAACGTATAAGAAACGAAGCGTGCAAATGCGTGAAGATAAACGTCTTCCTTTTCGTCTCTTTAACGACAAACATCTTTGTTAGACGTTGTAAGGGTTGGGGTCGGGCACGAAATAAATGGTAGCTGGCCCATGCCGTCATCAAACTCATCCACGCTGATGACGTTGTTGAGGTAGGGACTTGTTCTCATCGAGAACGACTAATATGAGATTTATTTACAATATCTACATGAAGGGTGGAGAACGTTACAGTTCATCAGTCTAGCATGACTGAAAGAGAATGCACACTGAGCAGCCGCGCAACGGCTGCTTAAAACCACTCTGTCCTCCCTAGATCCCTAGATGAGGGAAAACGGCCGTTCAACCTTCGACCAAGGGAGCGTCCAAAGTCATCGTCGCCCACCCGCCTTTGAGGGGGAGGGTTTAGACACTCACTTCCGCACAGGTTTCACTCAACACACCGAGGTGAGAGGGTTCTCGCAGGCAGAGGTCTTGCCCCTCGCATTGTGGTGTCGTCTCCCTTCCGTCTTTGTTTGCTGGCGCTAAATATGATTTCAGTATTGCCCCGGGCAGGCGCCTCTTGATCACAGAGCTGACCCCGCAGTCAGTGGCCGCCGCGTTTGTCCATTGACTGTGACGACTTCTGGGGCCCGCGTGAAAGCACCGCAAAATACCCCCTTGCAGGAGTTGTCTTGCTCCAAGCAAACCGTGAAGGTGGCAGCGAATCAACTAACAATACTCGGCCCGCCGAACGTGACTAGACATGGCAGCGCCGTCCGGCTGTTGACGCGGCGCATTGTTGTCTTCACAAAACAAGTCGTCGCAGCGGGCCGGGCAGGGTTTGACGGTCGCTCCTCCGAAGATCGCTACTCCCGGATGTCGCTCGAAACAACTGCAGCGGGCGGTGAAGGGTTCGGAGGTCACTTCCATGAAGATCGCTAGCACCCGCAGGCCGACCGTAACAACGTGTTCCGGCCATCTAACGTAAAAAAAAACAAATCTGAGCCGTTCCCGTGGATATGCGAGTGCCGGTGCTCCTCGGCGAACCTCAACGGCAACTCGGGTGCCCGGGTGCACGTAGTTACGTTCGACCTGCGGGGGGCTGGCGATCTTCGGGGAAGCGACCACCGAAACCTGCCCGGCCCGCTCCGGCGACTCGCTTTGTAAGGACGACAACGCGCCTCGTCAACAACCCGTTGGCGCTTTGTGTTTAGCGGGTTGTGACGACGATTTTGTGTTTAGCGGGTCGGCTAGGATGACTTCGGACGACCCCATCGAGCGATGGTTGAACGGCCATTTTCCCTCATCTAGGGAGGACAGAGTGTTTATAAGCAGCCGTTGTCGGCTCTTCCGTATGCATTCTCTTTCAGTCATGCTAGACTGATCAACTGTAACGTTTTCCAAGTAGATACTGTAAGTAAATCCCATATTCCTCGTTCTCGATGAGAACAAGTCTCTCCCTTCAACAACGTCCTCAGCGTGTATGAGTTGGATGACGGCATGGGCCAGCTACCATCTATTTCATGCCCGACCCCAATCCTTAGAGCGCGCAGACCAAACGGCAGCGGCGCCAGACGGAGCAGCCCGCTCACAGGGAGAGGAGCCCGGCCGCGCAGATACGCGTCTTAGACATGGCGCGTTTCGTCTATTCGCTAACTTGGATACTCATCGTAGATGACTATATAGGCTATTCCTACAGTTTTTAAAATGCCAATTAGTGACTTTGTGTTTAAGCGTGATCCTTTGTCACTGGTACGTAGTTATAGCTGACCATTTTGTACTAGTCAGCAGAGTCGTAATACCTAATTATACATAAATATTCTTGCTGTGAATACGTACATGCGTCCGCGTTTCGTTATTCGATATCCAATGCATTCGTTTTCGATTCGTATCGGAAAAAATTTGATATTCGCCCACCTCTAGTACTATCTCCATTTTCGTTTACTGCCAAGAAAGGACGGAGTGATGGCGGCGAGCGAGTTTCAAGCTCGCGGAGGACGAATGCGCACGGATATTCGTAAAAATAAATAAATAAATAAATAAATAAATAAATGCTCGGCAGCACAGCGTTTCAGCACGAAGAACTACAGGGACGTCACAGTAAATGTAACAGCTGCAAGTTGGTGCCTGTACAGTTGGGAAATGCATGTCTTTCGCGTATAATTTAGCGCTGCCCGCTCAATAACGTTTTACCAACTGAAGTGGCAGTCAGCTCTGCAGGGCATCACGCGCACAAAAACGGCGGCGTACGCCTGACGCCAGAGAGCCGCTAAGCGCAAACACCAAGCTTGGCCAGCCTTTCATGGTTATTTGCAACCACCGAAGTAGGAATGGTCGATTAATTTTTTATACGATTAACGATTAATCATTCATTGCTTTAGCCCTTAATCGATTAATCGCTTTCGATGCAGGGTTTATCACACAATATAGAAGAGTTGATTGTTGGGCTAGTTGGTTTCACATAATTGAAGTAGTAACAGCGCGATCACAGAGACAAGAAAGGTGGACAAAGACAAGCATGGTGGTTTTCGCATGTAAGACCCCAGTATTACAAGATTCATTTGTCCTCCTAATGCTGTCATTTATAGAACTGAAATTACAAAAATAAAGCACAGACAGTAAGTGGAGAGCGCCGTGCTACGCGAGACGGGATCAGAGCGCGAGGAGACGCATGAGTAGTAGTCTCCCCCCCCCCCCTGAGGAGACAAGAGTAGTCTACCCCCCCCCCCTGCTTACGTCGTCGAAGCGCCGTTCGCAGCGTCACCATTGGTGACGCACGAGTTTGATAAAGAATAATATTTAACTTGTTAAAGACTAAATAGAGTTGGCACTAGTGGCCTTTGAAAAGATAAACACTATCTGTTATAGAACGACAACTACAGCAGATTTAAAAAGTTACATGACATTAGTGAATCTCTGTACTGCACAGTTAAACAAGAAATAAGAAAAATGGCAAAAGTGAGAGTTGAAGTTCAAATAAAATATGCAAGAAATTGCAGCATGCCCGGGGGAAAAGAAAATTACTGGTTTAGAATTTTAAACCACGTGCTCTTTGTCAATGTCATCCCATGTCAATTGGCTGGGATGTTTGGGTGAAACCGACATCATCTTTGAATGGACACACAACCAGCATGCACGAACGCTATAGATTTGCTGGAGCGTACACGAACTCCATGGCCACGCCAAAATACGCGCTCCAAACCGGCGCGCATGCTGTGCCACGCCTTCAGTGGAGTGGCACGACGACTGGGTCGCTGTGCGGCACACGCCTGGAGTCGCGAGACCACTCCAAGCGCCCGGCTTCGGGCGGCGCGCGGAGGCAGAGCGCGCGCGGTCGGCGTCGCCGCTCTCCCGCAGCCGCACAGTCGCTGCCCGTGCTCCGCCATTCCAGCGCGATTTCAAAATCCGCGCGCCACTGCTGTCAAAGTCTAGAAAACGATTAATCGAACGCGTCTAACTGATTAGGTCGATTAAATGAAAGGTGGACTTCAATGACGATCAATCGTTTATATCTTTAATCGATTTATCGTCCATCGATATTACCAACCCAACGTCAAAGCCGAGGAACGTCTCGCACCCGCACGATCCGAACGTTTGTGTATTCAATGTAAACTCAAAGCACACGCGTACACGAACGTGCACACAAGTGATGATGATTTATTTTCATCGCCTTTGAAACGGGGCGGTAACAAATCGTCACCTAGCCTGCTTCATATAACCACGTATACTGTACACGTTTTTCATTCTAGCACTGTTGTATATATATACATCTCTTTTACATTTTTTCTTTTCCTGAAAGCTTCTAGCTTGTATCGCTATAACTATACGCTTGTAACGGATCCGGTCGCAACAATATCTGCCCTGCTTTTTTCCACCAGTATTCTAAACGTATCTTGCTTATTTCGACTGCTGAACGGTTCATGCTTCCGTCCACTTCAAACACAAGCGCTTCTGGAAGATGTACATTACCTACGTGTCTCACTGAGTGGATCCCTCCACATTCCATTGGGATGTGCTGAATGGAATGGAATGGTTTTTGCTGCAGCATACACATCCCTCATCTTGTTGCGAATATTTGCTCCGGTATGTCTTTGTCTTTCGGCAACCAGCTCGAGCCTCAAATAGGAAGGCACTTCCCCTCGTATTATCGTACAGATTTTCCCTTCTAATTTCCTTCTTCTCATTCTTGTAAATATTCGTGGTGTCCTTTGTTTCCATTCTTTGCATCCAATTCACTTTCTCTGTTTCTCTCACTTCCTTTCTGATAACTACCGGTTGTCCATCTCCACTTTCAATTACTGTATACCTGGTTGCCAACTTTCTTGACCTCTTGCTCCATTTTGTGTCCACGCTTTTAAGGTACAGATGTTTGTGCACGTTAGCCGCCCATCTATTTTAATCCATGTTCCCGAATCTTTCTTCAAAACTAATACTGCTGTGCACTTCTGCTACTTCATACGAGGCCCAACCCATGTCACCCTGCGCTGCCTCATTTGTGGTTTAACCGTGGGCTTCCAAAGCCAACCGGCCAAACGATTTTTGGTTAAAGGGAGACTAAAGCGAAACGATAAATCAGTTTAGACTAATAAAGCATTGTTTGAGAACCCTGCAGGCAGTCATTTCAAAATAATAGTTTGATTATTAGATGAGGAAATGAAGGTCGAAGCATCAGTATTTGAATTTTGAGCCGAAACCCCGACGCCAGTACGTCAGTGTGACTTCAGGGGTTTAAAAGCATCTTTTCGTATTTGGCCGCGTTGGCTGAGTAAAGGTTTCCGAAACGTGCTATGTTTAATATCTGGTTCCTTTAGAACACAGTGTAGTCCAATCTGTACCGCTGTATAAATAAGTGGGCCCTAGAAGATGACATCACAATCCATGACTTCACAGCAACCAGGTGCGGGAACTTCAAGGAGGCGTCGCCACCCGTCTTTCGTTCTTGCGCTTTTTCTGGCTTACCAAGCGTCTTATTCTGGTAAGATTGGCGTTTTTAGTGTCGTAGAAAGGTAACTTACTGATGCAGAAGAAATCACTTTTCTCTTTAGTGCTCCTTTGACTTCCAACCCCGACAAGATATCCGGTTTAAAGCACACAATGACATTCGCAAGCGTTAGCGCTGGTACCATTGCTCCTTTGCAGATTCCACGCACCACCTCGCATACTTATAGTGCAACAGAGCACAGCACGCTGTCTGGCGGGCAAGCCCACATGTTTGCACATAGCCTACGAAATGCGAAAAACATTTCATGAGCATATTCCATAAAAGAAAAGAGCTTAACAGAGTCACAGAATACGCATTACGCATACTTTCGTGTAGTTTAGACTTCAGAGGAGCGAATTAATTTCCTTTGCTTAGTATAACCCCGAAGTACCGTCCACTGGGGACTAATCTGAATACTAACGTCAAGTCTACGTGTGTTCTGAAACATAATAAAATACCCTAATTTACTGCAATTAGGCCTCAAATCCCGCGGTTTCTTGTGCTCCATGGTATTTTTATTATGTTTAAATTATTTCTGTGTTATGTTGCTCTCATTAGCTTCGAATGGCAAAAGCTGTTCTTAAATTATAGTTACTGAGTCCTGAGAATGGTGTGTGTGTGTGTGTGTGTGTGTGTGTGTGTGTGTGTGTGTGTGTGTGTGTGTGTGTGTGTGTGTGTGTGTGTGTGTGTGTGTGTGTGTGTGTGTGTGTGTGTGTGTGTGTGTGTGTGTGTGTGTGTGTGTGTGTGTGTGTGTGTGTGAGTGAGTGAGTGAGTGAGTGAGTGAGTGAGTGAGTGAGTGAGTGAGTGAGTGAGTGAGTGAGTGAGTGAGTGAGTGAGTGAGTGAGTGAGTGAGTGAGTGAGTGAGTGAGTGAGTGAGTGAGTGAGTGTGTGTGTGTGTGTGTGTGTGTGTGTGTGTGTGTGTGTGTGTGTGTGTGTGTGTGTGTGTGAGTGAGTGAGTGAGTGAGTGAGTGAGTGAGTGAGTGAGTGAGTGAGTGAGTGAGTGAGTGAGTGAGTGAGTGTGTGTGTGTGTGTGTGTGTGTGTGTGTGTGTGTGTGTGTGTGTGTGTGTGTGTGTGTGTGTGTGTGTGTGAGTGAGTGAGTGAGTGAGTGAGTGAGTGAGTGAGTGAGTGAGTGAGTGAGTGAGTGAGTGAGTGAGTGAGTGGAGAGAGAGAGGGAGATCTCGCCAACGAGCACTTTTGTCAATTCTGGTGCACGGCCATCAACGCCCAGAACCGCTCTCTTCTCTTCGAAGGAAATGCAGCCTACAATATATCCCACTTCATGTAACATTACGCAAGAGCACTCGAAGCCATGGCAGGCGCTATTGTTTTCTCGTCCGCGTTTGATACGAGAGTAAAAACGAGGCAGCGCGAAACGTGCGTGCCACGTGTTCCGCAGGAGCTGCGCGGCGAAACGCGTCACCCGCCGCGGACGCCGTTTATTCAAACGGCAAACAGAGAAGAAGCGACGACAATCGCGCGCCCATCGCGACGCGTTTTTCTCTCCGCAGCGGCACTCCGCTCAATGGGGGCCCAATCGGATTTCATTCCACGAACGAGCCCGTGCCGCAGCAGCACGCATGCGCGGCAGCGAAGCGCGCCGCTTTATTTGAATCGAAAAGATGGCATCGCTCACAACTGCCAATGGGCAGCGGCAACAACAACAAAGAAAGAAAGAAAGAAAGAAAGAAAGAGAAACGGCCCGCAGTCACCGCATCTGAGATTGCGGGAAGCGAGGATATACGTGCGCTTCGTGTGGAAGAGAAATCGCGCAGTCCTGCGAGCGCTTTACTTCGAGGCTCGAGCCGATGGCGTTATACCGCACTACGTCACCAGCCGCGGCAAGGTCACGCGCTGGCTTCTCGGAATGGGGATTGCGGCCTTTATAGTTTCCTACAAAAGTTACTGGAGTAAATTCTGGCGATATATTGTCTATGGGGAGGTGCAAGTATACGACGGAACTCAGTAAGCACGTTAACTACAGGTTATAATATATATATATATATATATATATATATATATATATATATATATATATATATATATATATATATATATATATATATATATATATAATGTGTGTGTGTGTGTGTGTGTGTAATTTGCCGATAAACTTGGTCCTTCTGGCTTCAAACAGCTTTACGACTTTGCAATACCGATGATCAAAAAAAAAATATCACACTGTAAACTCATTATTTCACAATAATTATGATCGTGCAGATACTTGTTGCCTCCATGCGCTAATATATAAAATGAATGTTGCCTGAAAGGAGGCGTATGGCGTACAAATTTCCCGGGTACTGATATGATCGATCAATCAATCAATCAATTAATTAATTAATTAATTAATTAATTAATTATTTAATTAATCAATAAATTAATTAATTAATCGTGTACAGTTCCGTGGCAAGAAAAAGAGAGAAAGGGGTCACCGATATAGTCGGGAGCCATATACGTTGCCGTGAGCGTGTAGCAGCAAAACGAAAGATTATCCTAATTTTCTTTTATTTCCTTTGACGACTAAAGTGGGGTAAGTGGTAGGCAGGAATTTCATAGAAAATCTTGCTTTCTTCGCCACGGAACGAAAGTCATGTGTGCAGATCTCGACTAACGCGTAGCGGCTGCCGTTGAAAGACGCTCGAAGCCGCTTTTGCCCACAACGAGGGAGGTGAGACCGAAGCCAGAGAAGACGCAAGAACGATGGCGATGCCGCGTTGAAGTCGCCGCTCCAGCTCGCCGAGACGTCGTGGACGGCTTCTTTTCAGGTTCGCGCTTATTAGTAAACGTTAACTACATCGTCTTCTAAAAAAGCCAGCAACTGTACTTAACAAGTTTCGAGAACCTTCGCAGCGCCAGAAAGGGCCCAACACAAAAGAAACAGAAATAAATAAAAGAATACAGTGAGATTCGTGACGCGTCAAGCCTTCGCTGAAGTTTCGATGCCAAATTAAAAAAAAAAAAACTGGAGTTTAATTGAGGCGATTTTTTTCACGGTGGAGTTCGATCCCTTCAACGCGGCTGCGACAAACGATCGGCAGCACAGCGGCAACGGCGAAGCGAAATGTGCCGGCACCGCAGCACTGCACGCACGTCGTATGGGCGATGGCGACGAGCGGCGGCACCAGGGTGAGGCGCTGGGCAGGCGAAGTTACGCTATGGGTCACACAATATGATGGATAGTTGAGCTAGTTGGTGCTTCATCATTGGGGAAACTTGAACGCCGAGACGACGAAACACGAAGAAAGAGGACACGTGCCTACGTCATCCAGCGCTTTAGCTATGTACTGACAGATACGGTATGCGTGTTGGGCTAGGTCAGCCAGCGCGTCCTCGTGATCGCGCCGAGTGTTTCCACTCGCTGCTCTGCGGCAGGCAAGCAGGTAGCGATAACGACGTTACAGCCATCGATGGATTCACTACGAAACACGGTAGGCGCTAAGATCGCGCACGAATCCTATGCGAATCTCACAGGGCTGCAGGGAGTGTAAGCACCATTTATCGCTGCTGAGAGTGTAAAAGACAAATAAGCGCTTGGTGATATCTTTTACCGGATAACTCACGGAATGCTTGGGGGAAAGTAAGAACCGACGAATATTAGCACGCGCAGCATCACTCATGTCAAAAAAGAAAAAGAAGGCTGGAACACAATGCGATACGCGATTAATATAGAACCAGGTCGGTTTCAACATATTTTCTTCTAAGAAAAAAAAAGTTGCAATAATAATCTTTCACCGCCTGATTCGTGGCCGATCCCTCAGAATGGGTCGCGCCATTTCCCTAAAGGACAGCCACAACATCCACGTTGATGCGAATCATTTGAAACGCTTCAAGGCAACCAAACACGTTCCGTGCTACAAACAGCGGTTCAGCGTCACGGATCTCCTGCCTTGTTTTCCCAATAGCGACGGGCTAATCATCTCCGAGACCTGCTGCGGCGACCACAGCGCAGCACTCAGAGCAGCCCGCCCGAGCAGCTGTTGGTTGCACACGCACGGAACGGCTCAGTGACGACGAATTCCACTTCCCAGTCTTGTTGATTGTGGTTTTCACAACCACCAGACACCTGTTCCGCGCGTGGCAAGTAAGAGCGTGGCCGAGTGTAACGATTCCCACGAAGACAAAGCGGCACTTGGTCTCGGGGTCTCGGACTGCGGGCGCGGGATGAGAAGACGACGAGGCAGAGAAAAGCAGGCGACCGCAGGGACGGTCTCTCTAAATATAATCACATCATAAGAAGTCAACACACAAAGACACCAAGGACAACATAAGCTAAATTACTTCGACTTACCAATTGAGTTAAAGAAATGATACATTCGTGGAAATGAAAGTGGAAGAAAAACTCAGTGCCCTTCCACTCTGTGAAGAAGGATGACCAGCGAAGTTGTCTACGTGGGGCCCTTAACGGCGAACTGTGCCTACGCCGCGGGTCGGTCCGGCATGGCACTAACTTCGGGATCGGCCCGCCTCACACGTATGTTTAACGCCTGCTTCACCTCCGCCGCGGTTCGGCCCCGTATTGCACCAACTTCGGGATCGGGCCAAGTGCGGGAAGTGCTTAACGCCTGGTTCACCTCCGCCGCGGTTCGGCCCCGCATCGCACTATCTTCGGGATCGGCCCAAGTGCGGGGAGTGCGCCTGCTTCACCTCCGCCGCGGATCGGCCCCTTATTGCACTAACTTCGGGATCGGCCCACGTGCGGGGAGTGCTTAACGCCTGCTTCACCTCCGCC